>NW_026453223.1:0-603155 GCF_025200985.1 Drosophila gunungcola | reverse complement strand
TTGCCCGTTTTAACGGAATCTAGATTGCCAATGTTTGGTTCCTAACATTTTTAAATTATGATTATCAAGGTTTTAAGATTTCCAAATTCTGCAAAGATGTATTCCGTCACCATTATAATTCTATGGAAGTTCCATCGAATAGAAATTTTACTTGTAAAATTAAACAATTTATGAAACTAAAGTTGAAATGTAAAAATAAATTTGTCAAAAAATTAAATGTTATGTGGGACTAAGTGATTGTGAAATAAATGTATTAAATTGAAATTAGTGTATACACTTAACAAATTTCAACTGAAATTGTCAATAACAAAATTCTATTCGACCTTTAGTTAGTTTTGTCACTTAATTTGTTTTAAAATGAGCTACATTTAGGAATTGTAGTAGTCGGTTTAAAAAGGTCTTTAAATTAGAATAACCAATTTATCGATTCCAAAATGCACCCTAAAAGATTTTCCATTTTTGTTAACCTTTTTTTTGTAACCCTAAAAGATACAACAGTTTCACCGAGTTTTTTCGGTATAGAATACTTATTGGGCTGATGAGAGAAAAAATGGATCTTCAATTATTGCAGAATATATTGGTGCCTGATTCAAAATATTGTAGTAAACAAACCTACAAATCTGATTTAAAATTGAGTAGTTGAAAATATGCAAATATTTGTGTTTACAATGATATCACAAATACCAAATATTCAGCCATACAAATTCTTTGCGAGAATGTATTGTTAATTTTTAGTTCAACAAGATGTAATATGAGATTTTTGCTTTGATGGCTTCGTCTTCTATCCGAAATTTGTAATTTTTTCCATACGGATGAATCTGTTACTACATGCTTTACCAATAATCCAAGATTTAAAAATAGAAGCACCATTTTTGTTTCATTTTATATCGCCAGGTTAATACCATTACCATAGTACTACCCCTCAATCCGCATCCCAATACTGTAATCCCATACTTGCACTACCAATGCCAATGCATAGAAAACGGTGGGGGGGATAATATCCAAATTCAGATCAATAGAAATAATTAGGCCATGTGTTTCAACCAAGATGTATTTTAAATTAATCATTTAACAGGAAGTGGACACCAGTGCCGCAATTCCGGAAAACTACATTCTTTTCTAACTAATATACATATATTTATCAATTGTGGAACATTTATACACTTATAACATATCACTAAGTACATTTAATAAGTCTAGTAAGAGTATCAAAAGCTACAAACAAAATTGACCGTAAGTTAAGGTAGCGATGGGTGATTACGAGCTAGTTAAGATTTATGTTTCTTAGGTATCTTTAAGTACGAGCCACACCGGCGCCTCGTGCTCAAGTAATACTATGCACACACACAAATCGATTGGGAAGTATGGACTAGGCTATGTCTACAGCTCCAATTGAGCTATGATCTCGCACACTGGGATGGACATGCAAGTAGTTCAGTTCCGGCGAAGCTTTCAAACTCCTTCTCGCCGCCGCAGTTCCAGTTAGGTTTAGTAGAAATGCTGCTTCTATTGACCCAGACCCTTGGAGTGAATTCCCAAAATGCGCCGCACCGCACCCTCTGTGGCCCAAAGCAGCAGGGCCAAGCAAGTGAGCACGTTGATGGTGTGAATGGTGGCGGCATAGCCGAAGGCCTCCGTCAGGATTCCTGCAAATAAATGATCGATGGAAGGTTATCTATTAGTTTAAGTAGTCTTTAACAAGCAATTGTGAGTTTAAAATACAATTTACCATTGACAGCTTTTAAGAAGTTATCGGACAAAAAAATAAGAATTTGTTATTTTTGATATGGTAAACACATGATAGATAAATTCAAATAAACCGGATTTTAAATCGTTTAAATCTTGTTTAATTTAAAACTTTACAAACAATTTAATTTAAAATTTTAACTTCTTTTAGGAAAAATCTATCGCCAGTTATAATGTCGAGCGGATGGTTAAGCTTCTAAAATTTTTCAAAGCCAGTTCTTTAAAAATCATAAGCTAGCATATGTATTTAAGATATAATTAATCGATCAACCAATATATATATTGTTGATGTGGTTTTTTTTTTTTTTTTGAATGCGCAGCTCGCATTTTTGTCTACATATTTAACTAAACGAACGAATCACATTTTGATTAACTATTTAATAATTAAAAACTCACCAAGAATGGGGCCCATGGCGAAGGAGAACATCGTGTTGAAGATGAGCTGCAGACCGGAGGCGGCTGGCAAACGATTCAGCGGGACATAGCTGGGTATGATGAGTGGCGAGAAGATGGTGCGGAAACCTTTGCCGAAACCGATCAGCAGAAAGACGCCGATCATGACCTCGTAGGAATTGGTGAAGGACACCACCACGCGGCCCGCAGCGATGCAGAGGATGCCGAAGGCGAAGAGCACTCGGTTGTCCAGTTTCACCTTCTCGAGGGCAAGCGGGGCGAGGAATCGCACCGATATGTCCATGCAGGCGAGCAGGGACATGACCAACGAGATCTGCGAGTCCGTGTACCCGAAGCTATTCAGTATGAATGGCGTCAGCACCGAGAAGTTCATCTCGCCAAACATCATGATGCTCATGCCAACGGCCAAATTGACGAAGGTCAAGTCCCGCAGCAGATCCAAATCGAAGAATTTGCTCACCTTCTGGAAGAAGGTCATGTTCTTCTTGGCCACCTCCTCGGTCTCAACATCGGCCAGATTGTTTAGGAGGTCCACCCGAAGCGACTCGGCGGTCTTTTGCAACAGGGCCTTGTCCTCGGCGCAGGTGCATCGCAGGAGCTCCTCCTGACCAGGTCGGGAATAGACGCTCGTCTTGCTGGCATAGCGATCCATGTCCTCGCGCTCGCGATTGAAGTAATTCGGCTTGTACAGTGCCACTGGTGTGGTGGGCTCCTGACCACCCAGTTCCTCCCTATTCTGCTCCAGTTTATCAAGATTCTCACGACTTCTGGAGGAAACCTGACGCATCAGCGCTTGGCGAGTGCGATACCGGGGTGTGTTCTCCGAGGTCAGTGAAAGCTTTGATCCAAACCAGCCATCGTTGGCACGGGCCAACATCGGAGTTCCCGGTTCGGTGATCTCGTAGCCAGGCCTCTCCGGATCGTCCACATTGAATAGGTATTGGGAGGAGAAGATGCCGCGCTTGGCACGCTTCTGATACTGACAGTACTTGCACTCGTAATCCTTCCAGGGATCATTGCTGGGCGCCAGTAGATTGCCATTGGCCTCCAGCAAATCGGTGTGTAGCTTTTCCGTTTCGGCCACGCCCTCAATCACCACTGCGATGGGTTTCTCGGGCTTCTTAACATGCCACAACACTGGCTGGAGGGTCAATGCACAAAGGATGGCGTTCATGCCGATTCCAGCGTAGATCAGAATGCTGCCCTGGGCGCCGTAGTAGCTTAGCAGGAAGGTGGACACCTGGGGAAAGAATATGGGACCCAGTCCCGTGATTGTCCATGAAAATCCCGTGGCGCGTCGTCTCTTCTGCTTGAAGTACGTATTGACCGCCAGCGAGGTGGCCGCCATGGCCAGGCCCAAACCAATGCCATAGACCGCCGAAAGGCAGAGGATATACTGCCAGAAGGTGGTGCAAAAGGCCGACATAAAGATGCCCAGAAAGGCCAAAGTGGTGCCGGTCAGAGCCACCTGCCGAAACGTGAAACGACGGAACATGGCTCCATTGACAATGCCTATGGGTGAAGGGTATATATCAATATCAATATATCATTTTGTGATCCCTGGAGATGGCAAACTTACCCACTAGCGAGGAGATGGCCATCACCACATTCACAATAGTCGTCGTTTGCTTGGCATCAAAGCCCAATGAATGCATGCGCACCCTGTATATCAAGCCATATTGCTGCAGGGCTGGGAAAAGGAAGAACTGCGAAGCGAAAGGGGGCATACCACTAATGTCTGCATATATTTATCCTGATCTATGTGTATCACTCACGTTGTTTAAGCCGGCTGCCAGGCAGACCACCCAGCCCCATCCTCCGTCGGGCGCCACGAAATCCGGACCCAGATCGCTCTTGTCGCGACGCTTCGGTTTCTTCGGTCGCGTTGTGTCATTGTACACATGGGTGCGATTCTTCTCCGTTAAGCTGGATTTCTCCATTGTGTCGCTGCGATATGATGTGATCCTGAAAGTGCAAGACGTTGATTAATGAGATTGGGTGGTGTTCTGCTATGTGGCTTTGTGCTTGGGCAATTTTTTATTCTTGAAGGCGGTACGAACTTAGCCTACTGGTGTGATTGAAAATCTTTGTTCTCAAACTGCTTTAATAATAAGAGCAATGAACCAATGTAAATTTAAATATATTAACAGATAAACCATTAAAATTTGCATTAAAAAAATTAAAATATAAAAATTATTTTTTTCGTAATTATTAAAATTAATTTAAATTATAAAAATCAAAAATAATAAATAATTAATCAATTTCCATTTTTATACAAAAATTTAACCCTATCTTTTATTTTCAGTTCATAATGAAAATTGAACCATAACTTTTATTTTTAATTTTTATTATAAATTGTTCAATTTTTTTTAAATAAAAATTTACATAAAAATTGAATTTAAATATCTTTTGAACCGAAAGAGCCAGATATTTATTCTTTATCTAAAATTGTAATATTGAAATTAACATTTTTAAAAGTGTTTGATTGTCTTTTTAATGGCATAGTGTTTATGAAAAAAGTGCTTATTTATGAGAGTGTATCGTTAAAATTGTACTCGCCATTAACAATTTATTAATATTTAAATTTCAATATTACAATTTTGGGTTCATTTTTATAATTGCTATTGATTAGCGAACCAATATTTAAATAGCCTATTTAACTTAAACAATTTTATGGATAAAAAATATACACATTTTGGAGTTCAAACTCAAGGTCATTTTAAGCGTTGGTTATCTTAACTTTTTCACAAAGTTGTTACCTGATGAGTTTGACTACCATGGTCGGTGTCTACTCCCTAGGGAGTGCAATGTGTGATGACAAAGTTTAAAAAGTTGTGTTATAATTAGGAACTCCAATTAAATGTGTATATTGCTTTAAATCACACCTTCTCATTAAGCTAACTTTCCAATAAACACAGTTAAATACGTAAGGCAACTTTTTTTAAATTCCTATATAAGAACATTAGATTAGGGAACACAATTATATATGTACACTACTATTATTGGAGGTATTCTATATGTTCCTCCCATATTAAGTCTTAAATATTATAAAATAAACTTTCTATAAACCCAATCACTTACTTATCAGGTTATATTAATATGTTAGCAAATTCACGACCAACTTATAATGAGAATAACAAGCAGAGAGAGAAAAATGTGTTAATTAGAGACCGATCTATTACGATATGATCCGTCAGTGTCATATTTTTCCTTGCAAATTACTACTTTTTTTTTAAGAAAACGGAAAGCTTCTTTGTGAGTTACCTAAAGGCTGATATAAAACAAATTTACAAATAAAATATTAAAAACTCCACGTTTTTATGACGTTTGCAAATTTATAATAGTTTTTAAAACTTAGTATTGCATTAAGGGAACTTTTGTTTGTAAAACAATTAGTGCTACTGGGTAAGAATTATGTCTATTTCGGATTTTCCCATGTTCTCCACAATTTTAGAGTGTTAAGTGTTAAATAAATCAAAAACCAGAAGAAGTGTGTAAACTCCAGAAGTATCAAACCCATTTTCATTGAGTAACACATTTTTAGAATTCTAAAAGGTAGTTAAATACCCAACCCTACCACTGATTACTGGGCGTTTAGATTTGTCTAACGTATTAACAAATGAACACCACTTGGGACAACAACATATTCGCATCCGGCGTTTTTCCAAATTACACTAAATATAGGGAAAGCTGTCATCAGACTTCATCGACATTTATCACAATTTTGTGTGTCCTATCTACAATATACCTATATCGATGGCACACCCTTAACAACTCTTGTATGGGAGATAATGCTCTAATTGCTAATTGGGATCGCAAAAGATAGCTGTACTGAATTGTTGGAGCCATTATATGACTGTCAAAGGCATTTATGAACGCGACGGGCGGGTCTAATCGAGTGGCTCTATCATAGATATTGCCACATTTTCTATTCTTCGATTTTTGCCATAATGATGGGTGCGACACACACAGAGTTTTGGTATGCAAAGCACGCTTCCTCCTCTGATGCAATTGAACGATCTTGAAGGGAAATCACTTAGCGGGTGTGTTCATCATCGTCATCATCGTCATCATAGTAGGAACAGAAAAGGAGCGATGTGTAAAAGCCGCCAGACCGGACCATCGTTGTCATCGTTCGGTTCTTGTGGTAATCAAAAGACATGCTGTAAAAATAAAAGCACAGATCGGAGAACGTGAATCGCGGATCTCATCAGCATGGCATCTCGTTTTTAATGCATCGATAATGCGAGGACGAGTGCAGCCAGTGCAGTCGACAGTCACGACACTCGGGATAAGTCTTCATTCAGACAACATTAGCTTGGTCCCCGAAATCCCCCTTTGCCCTCATCCAAATTGTCATTGAACTTCATCGAAGCGTGCCATAAATTGACGCCCTAAACCTGAGTCTGGGATCGAGGGACGGGTTTTGTTTCGGGGCACAGCACCATAGCCCCCAACGATGGCACTTGGCAGACTCGCCACAACTCCCGGCAATCGATCAACTGAGAGAAAACTCGAAAGGGAGTCTGGCGACATTCACAAAACGAAGCCACAAATGCACTATGAGAATTCAACAAAAAAAAGTTATTGTCTCTACACCCAAAAAAATATTGTCAAAGTAACACAGCAATTGTTACATGAACAAGATGAATATCAAATTAATACCATGAAAGTATCAAAATATGACTTATGTGGTCAAAAATAAATACCTTAGAAGACAGCTTAAGAGTCTTCAGTATAAAAATGAAACTAAGAAGTATGGGCGCTAATTAATTTAAAAACAATTAAGTTGGCAAATGGGCTTTTTGACAATTTTACTTGGTTTTAAATATGAAATCAATATCTCAAATACAAAATCAGAATGTGTATAAAGACTTGATATGTTTTTTTCCGTTTACAGAAAGTTTATTTGACATTTAGTTTAAAGATGCATGATACATGCAACTGCAATCAAACAAATGGTTGTAAAATTCCTACTTAATAGACATTTCTTAGTTTGTACTTTAAAAGGTTACATAAAAAAAAAACCTAGTCATTTATGTGTCGTTATATAATATTTTAAATTTAAATCTGACATGTTAGTTTAACACCTTCAAAGGGTTTCAAAAACATTAATGATAAAATGATGAAACATTGTAAAATGTAATGTTGGTAATGTTGGTGACCAACTTAATACTAAATATTCACGTGACTGTATCAATTTATCCAACTCAAATTTGTACTGTTTAAAAAGAATATCAATGCGATATCAATTAAAATAAACAACTACACTGTTAGCATATAGGAAGTGTGTAGGCCAAGTAGTAGAAACAAACGCTTACTTATTACACGAGTTGCCAAGTCATGGCATGACAATCTTCTACTCAAAAATGCTCTCCCCCAGCGTAAGAGTATTAGAGCAAAACTTTCGCTCAGAGTTGGAATATCGAGCAAGTTGGAGCGATCGAGCGATCCACAACATTCCGGTTTAGTGGTTTCGGGACAGGTGGACCAGTGGTGTAGGCAGGGGGGAATTTGGGGGTTACATTCAAATAAACACGTATAGAAAAGGTGGCATTACAAAAAGTAAACTGGAAAAAGTAGTTTCGCACCCTCTCCCCCTTAAAAACATTTTGGTTACGCCCTTGGGATCGGAGCAGAGGTGAGCGGCTTCCGCAATTTGTCGTCGATGTTTTCATATTAATTGCATTGTATTTTGCGCAGTCATGCCGCATGGACAACAATTTTTGTGTAGAAAAGCAAAGACTCATGCTGCTTTCAGAGAAAGACGAGAGCTCAGATAAAGTTGAACAGTGCTGTCAACTATTTCAGTAGCAGGCGGCAGAAATTTGGGCAATTTGACATTGTTTCGTAATTCACGCCGATAAAAATACAAAAAAATATAAATTCAAAAATTCAAAAATCTGTTGATATAGTAGTTAGACCTATTTTGGGATCACCTGCCCGCTGTTAATGCGCTTGTGCCTATAAATTTGCATTACAATGAGGGCGTCGAAGAAGTCAATAAACAAAGGGATTCGCTGGGTTTATTGCCGCCGAATGGCTTTATCTTTCGTACGATAAGGCCAGGCCAGGCCAGGCCAGAACAAATGGAACATCGAGTATTGCTTACTTCGCCAAACAAAGACGCATTCTTACAACAACCTCGAAACCCAGAAGAACCGATTCGGTATGCTGAATGCCCAAGGATTGGCAAATACTTTTCGCATTGCTCAGATAAGAACCATGATGGCAGCATACGAGGCCTTTTTTTTGGGAAAACACGTGCTGTGTTGTCGAAAATCTGGAATATTGTATTACAAACCGGCACTACACTTGAAAAAAATGGCAAGTTTGAAGTTATTTAATTGAAAACATATATCAACATGAAAATTCTTGTGGTTGACAATGTTATTATTGACACCTTTAAGCTAATTTTTTTAGTTGAATTTCGGTTATAGGTTATCTTCTTTTTTTAATTTTTCTGACTAGTGTATTTAATAAAGTATAATACATAGTTTTTGAACGACCGGTACCTTTAAGTATAAGTATTAATTCAATACTAAATAATAATTATACCGAAGAGCCTAAAACTGTAGTCTAAGACCTTATTTTAAAACCACATAAGTTTTATTTCGATACTTTCCTGAAATTAATTTATTACTCATCTAATTGAAAAACTGATCACAGATAGATCAATAGTTTAAAATTCATGTCAAAATAGTTTGGTTTCTATAACAATTTTTTTGGTGTAGGAATAATCTGTGTTCCTAAAAACGTTTTATAGTTTATTTCAATGAATTGGATGTGCTGTGTTCTTTCTTTCTGTGCACCAATTCGTGGGTCTACCGCTTCCTAAGCCTTATCGCAATCGTATGGCAGCTATTCGGGACTGATGACTCACTTCGGGGAGGTGGATAGATAGGGCCCTCAATGGCGGCGGCACTATTGATTAGGTTCGATCGGTTATCTCCGGTCGGGACCAAACGGAGCCAGAAGACAAATAGTGAAAACACTTGTACCTTCTCAAGTTCACGACATGCACACTCAGGCACAGAAAAAATACAAGGGAGCGAGCGTGTAGAACAGGTGCAGCTAATGGGCGAACAAGCATCGAACAAGCTTCCCATTGATACACTCAAAAAAATGCAATAAATGTGAGATTTCACAAGGATTTCGGGGACTAAGAAACTTGATATATAAATAGCGTTTAATTTTATGGGATAAAAAAGTCAAATATTTAAATTATCGCAAAGAGAAGTGGTAGGCAATTAATCATTCTTAGATAAACAAAGTTTATACTTCTGTAAAAATCTCAATCTATTGCTTTAATATATCAACCTAAGAAAGTTTTCTTCAAGTGTTTTCCACACGCAACGGAAGTTTTCTCCAGCATTTTTGCTCAGCCAATTGGCCTCTAATTGAGATTAATCGCTTTGCTGTGTGTGTGTTATAAACGGAATCGAATTGTATATACAACATATGAGTGTTCACTCACATGCAGTATGTGTAGACACTGGTAAATAGTTATGGCAAGAGGCGTCAACCATTTGTCGCTCAGATCGTTTTATTTCACAAGCAAACGCTTCAATTAAATTGTGTCAATGAGAATTGATTAAAGCTCAGAGATATGAGCGTAATTGATTCGCTGCTAATGAGAAAAGTGAGAGAACGCCAATGTTTCAGCTGATCAAATACGAGCATGTATATATATATAGAATCTCGTTAAAAGTAAACTTTGTTGCGTAGCAGCACATCTCTGTAAAAGCCAAACACTTCACTCATCATTGCACTCAAAAGTGAAACTCCTCGTCAGTCAATATATACATAAATAAAATCATAATCACCTTCTTTTGTGGATGGAAGTTTTTGTAGGCTTTAGAAGAGATATCATCTATCACTTTTTCAAAAAATTGTATATACAGATTGCGCTTTGATCTGCTTGAGGTTCAAAGTCAAAACAAATAATTTCACCCCGCTTTTGAAACCAGTGATTAAAACATTTTGTACATTTGTATTTGTATTTGTTTTTTGTATATTTAATAGATTTATACTTTTATTAACTTCAAAGTGTTTGTTTTTTTTTTTTAAGTATTTTTATTTATTTCAGTTTAAATAATATTTCAAGAAGTTTGCATAGTAATATCACAGTTAAATAATTTGTTTTTAAGTTTTAAACACATTTGAATGACAGTTGATGCCTTTTCTTTTTAGCTTGTGTGCTAACAACTTATCTTAACGTTTTTTCTAAAAATGTTTCCTAATTGTAAACGCTTGTAAACATTTGTCAATGAACACAAGCGATCGCGTTTGAAGGCGTACTTAGAGTTTGTGAGTGCAATAGAGCTAAAAGCGCAGCTTAGAGGAAATGATTTGTATGCATATAGGAGAAAAACCGGTTTCGGAGATCAATGGTTATGAAGGAAAGTCTTCGACAAATCAGTTTGCATGCATTTTACGGCATTAAGGTGTTCAATTAGGGTTCATTTGTGTACTGTACGCGACGAATCGTAAGCCCCAATAAAGACCCCAGGTTCTTTTTCCAATTCCGAAGTTGGCGCCTGCTACTCTTGTAAAGCTGGTGTAAATAAATTGCAAAACGCATAAAACCAAAACCAGAGTAGAAAAAGCACTCGGAACACAGTGCGTCATGAAATACAGTGGAACTTCGCTTACTCAAGCTATCATTGGGCATAAGAAAAATGTCAAATACAATAAAGTTTGTTGTAATTTATGTTAGCTTACTTTAAAATACTTATATTGGCTGTAGTTCTAAATTTGCTTTAAATTTTATTTGAAAAAAATTGACTAAAATTTACATAATATATGCAGTTTTCTAATAATTTTATTTTTAATACTTTTAAAGGTTAATACCAGGGATAGAAAATAGTTATTACATGAACCTTTTTTTTAAAACCTTTTATGAACTGTGGGAGTCTTATTTTGTTTTTTTTTTTTTTAATTTAAATGATTTTTATACAATTTAAAAAGATATAAGTTTATGAAAAATCATATTTAAACTTTATAATTGGTTCCGATTTATACACATTTTTTACCCTCTCAATAGTTTAAAAATCTTGTAAAAATAGCTTTGATTCGATGGCTACTTTATTTTGATGTGAGATATAGTGCAAGCAATCGAAAAAAATAAGTTCTGAGTTTCAGGGCATAATTAATTAATTTAAGCCAATACTCCGATATGTTTGCCAAGTGAAGTTTGTCTGTGATTTAGTTTGTTTTTTGGGCTTTGTTTTTTTCTGGTCTAGTCTGGTATGGCAATGGCAGCGCGTCATGCTTGGTTTGAATGGAGACTAAAAATGGCTATTAATACTCCAGTGGGCCTGGACAAAGTTATCATTCATTCGCTGGTGGACTGGCTGGCTGGCTGGCAGCACTCAATTGCATCTGAGATTATGAGCAACGTGTTCGGGTTCGGGGCTTGCTATTTTAAGGCGCATTTCGAATGATTGTTATTGCCCTCAGCACCCGCTCGGCCACAAAATAATCCCAACACCCGGCACATTCTCACATGTGTGTGGTTGTGCTGTGTTGTGTGAATCCGACTGAAAATGGGAATGGGAATGGGAATGGGAATCGGGATGGGTATGGAAATGGGAATGGGAATGGGAATGTCAATCTCCGGCACAATCCCCATGTCCATGTCGCTTGCCTATGCAAAGCGTTTAATGCACATTTCAGGCCATTCCTAGGCACTTCTTTTATTTTATTTTTTTTACTTTGTTTAATTTTTTCGAGTCTCTATTTTTTGTTTGGCTCAGTCTCATTCAGCCGAATAAACTCACGTACACTTCAACCCGACTCCCAAGTGCCTTCCGTGAAGTTAAATGAAGAGTAGGTGCTGGAGAAGGAGAAGTGAACTGAAGTGAAGTGCAGGGCCAGTGCACTCGTGAAACCCAAAACCAATCCCAGCAATGCTCTTGGGCTAACTGGCCATTGGTTCCAGTTTCAATCCCTAAATGCTAATTCCACTTGGGTGTGCTGTCAAACAAGACGAGTGTCTGACACACGATCTGCCACAAGGGTCGGGATCGGGTCACTGGGAAAAGAATTGTTCTATAATCAAAATTCTTATTTAAATAAACCAAAAAATATGGGTTATGGCTTAACTTGGTTTCCAAATAATAATATTTGATATATTAACTGGCGGGCTGAAAGGTATGTGTATACATACAGTTTGTTTTTGCATCAACCAAACACTATAAGATGATTTTTTTTTTTAGCAATGTATCAAAACACTTAACATAACAATTAACATAATACTTAACTTAATTAAAATATTTCTAAAAGAACATAATTAAATAATTTCCCTTTAAGTTTTATCCATCGCGGTTTTTAATTTTTTAAATATGTTTTGTTAAATTGTTTTCATTTTTCATTTGACTATTTTCGGATTTG
This sequence comes from Drosophila gunungcola, assembly GCF_025200985.1. Classification (NCBI taxonomy): domain Eukaryota; kingdom Metazoa; phylum Arthropoda; class Insecta; order Diptera; family Drosophilidae; genus Drosophila; species Drosophila gunungcola. Next base: position 590,600 of record NW_026453223.1, on the reverse strand, counting down.
ATTTAAATATCTGAAAAATTAATTTAAATTGAAACCGTATTTAACTTAAATAAAATGCATTTAAATCAAATGGAAACCATTATAAACTTTATACTTTTTACATTCATTTAAATGTTAAATATGTGCCTTAATATGCACATACAGTAATATTAATATTATGATTTTATATTTAATTTTAATATTTAATATACATTTTCAATAGTCAGATATCTATTTTTGCTATTCCCTTTTTTTATCAGTGTACAGTGTGTTTAACTCTAACTAAACCATTTTGGCACGAACATTCTAAGCGAAATACCAAGAAGGCATGTTACTAAGGCAAAAAGAAAAGTCAATCTCAAAATATGTATTCAAATTTGGTTTAATTCAAAATATTTCCTAATAAGTTTATTGCATTACGCTCTGAGAGAAGTGCTGTAAGAAGAGGCAAGGAACAATAAAACAATTGAATTTCCCAATGAATTAGCCCAACTAACTATCTGCAAGAATTTTAAGGCTTATCGCCCACGATTCAACGACTCTCGAGACTCTCGACTTGTCGTTAACCTTTGGACTGGGGTCTTTTGGTTGAGTGCATAATTCCAGCAGGGGGGAAATACACGTAAGCAGCTTATAACTGCTGATTCTATTGAGACTCTAATTAAATGCGAAATTTCCCATCAATTTTCCAGCTCAATGCACTTAGAATCCCCTGTTGCAGAGCCAAAATTCTTTTGTTTATCCGTTGCATTGCAACAGGTTACCTCGGGGGCAGTGGGTTAATTAGGAAAACTCTGTCAGCCATCCAGTATTTTGCCAGCTTTGTTTGCTGGCTGCTCTTGTAACGACAAAACCTTGGCAACCGAAGTCAGATAGCTGCTGCTTTTCAATGGCTTGTGGATGGTGTGAAGTCGCTTCTTAATAAAATAAACACATACATATGTTGAACTATGCTTTGACTGGAATATTTCCCAGAAGAAACCAAAAAAGGAACGATAATAATACTCCTGCTTCAGTTACGTTTTCTCTTAATGTCTATTTAAAAAATCCTTCGATTATTTTGAGTTAACTTACTCAGACTTTAAAAACAACATTTTTGATGCATTTTTAGGGTTCCAGAATATTAATGCTCATTTTCAAATTAATATATAAGATGACACCGTGGTAAATCGATTGATTCATCTTAATAGTAATTTAATAAAATAATAACGATTTTATTATTCTTGCCAAGCAATATAGTATTTGCCTACAATATAATAATATTGATTCTATTGATGGGAATAAAACCTTTTTTATCAGTTTTTTTTTTATATTTAACCAAAGTATATAAAATAAAGTTCCCATTCAAACATCAACTTGAAATTATTCACAAGTCAAAGTAATTATCTCCTGCCTTCTAGCATTTCTTGTGCTTCAAAAGTTTAAAGAAATTTGTTTTAACAACACCCAGCGGTTTTTTTTAAATGCATTCATCGTCGATTGTAAGGTTCCTTGCCGCTGGAAAATCCAGCACCCGGATTCAGGACAGGACAGCACCTGAGGCCTGGCAAGCAGGAATGTGGAATGGGGAAAAAAAAATAACATCACATCATAAAAATGTTGTAATTCAATTTGGTAAGCATTTTCAGCTCCCTGCGATGGTTAGATAAAAATAAACCGACTTGAAAAAGGCTGAAACCTTTGACAAAACTCAATTTTCTCCCCGGGATCAGAAAATCCGGCTGCTGGAAAAGGGATTTTAGAAGAAAAAAATAAAATACACAAAAAAAAATATTTGATCAAAAATCACAGTTGCTTTAAACGGTCTTTAATATTTAATTTGTATATTCTTAATTTGTTAATTTTAAATCACAAATGCTGTCGTTTTCTCTTTATATACATGTGGGTATGTATAATATCCAAAGGCATAAATCTTGTTAACCAAAACCATCAAATTTTAAACGATCATTACTAATAGTTCATTTATTCACAAATTTGGTAATATCACAGATCTTGTAAGTCGCAAATATTTTAATTTTATTATAACAACAATTAAAATAGTTATCTTAATATAACTGATCTGTTCGCAAGGAATCCTACCAGACTTTGAGGGGTGACCACTTAACACTTTATTCACTTATTGAGTGAAACTTACAGGGACTTGTTCTTGGCGATTTGGTTTCTGGTTATGGCAGATTACTTGATGATCTGCTAATTTTGACACTTTTCCTTGTGGGATGCAGCACAGAGAAAATAAAATACACGGCAAAAAAATAAAACAACACACGTTGCGGCTAACAACAGCTACTGGTGTGCCAAAGAACAAAACACAAAGCTATACGGCTCAGCTGTTTTGGCCAGCACAATATTTGTGTTGTTGTTGGCAAACAAAAACTCTTTCGCTCTGCTCGTGGCAGTTCGTTTTTCAGTGGAACTTGGATTCGAAATCGGGGCCCGCTCGTGGGTGTGTTTACTGTTACGCGGCCAGCAGTCGACTTGCGGCTGGCGAACTGCTGCGGTCTGCTTTATAGCATATTATTTCACGGCTGCCAAAGCAACTCAACGCTGCGGAGCGAGAGCGCGATGGCCGGAGAGAGCTGGCTCTGCACAGGAAAAAAATTCTTGGCTTTCAGTCAACCCATTCAATTAAGAATATCCTTAACTAATTAGCTAAACAATTTTCATTATTACTTTCATAACTGTATCAACGATATGAAAATGTTATCTAATTTTAAGATATGCTTTTTGTTTATTTTTTCCCACTGGTATCATGGTTCATCATGTATGGTATATTTGTTAACAATTTATGTAAAATATATTTTTAAATTTTTTTTTATAAATTTAAGTAATTTACAAAACTTTTCAATAATAACATATCATTAATACTTATTTTTAGTCATTGCTTTGGTAACTGGGACTAACTTACTATCTATTCTCTTTTCTCACCTTTCTATGTGTTTATAATTCCCAAATAGTTACATCTCGCATTGTACTAAGAAACATTTGTCTGATGAAAATTAAGGATACTTTGGTACTTTAAATATGTTCTTATTCGTAGTTTAGTTCAAAGGGAGCACATTTTTAAAGGGGCTTGAGGTTAAATTACATATGGCAGTGTACACTATAATTTTTAATGTAGCACTTCTACATATACTAGTAAGAATTAATTGTGATATTTTAAAATTTTTACTTTTACCGCAATTATTGATAAAACGAATTATTTTTTTGTTAGAAAATATGCTAACTTACCAACAAGTTTTTCCCAGTGTAGTCTGGGCGGGAAGAGCGTGAAGGTGCTGAGCTCTTCGTTTGATGCGTGGGCAGGAACAGCAGCAGCAGCAGCAGAATAGACGATGCACAGCAAGTGCAGAAGGAGCAGAAATCCCGGCAGAGGACGCATTTAGCTATCCCAATTAGCAGTAGTTGCCGGGCACCTGCCATCTCTTTCTCTGGAACATTCAGTACGACGCCCCCTCTCTTTCGCTCTCGCAGAGGCCCGGCTCAACAGTGGTCTACGATTTGGCGAATGTTCACATCTCAGCGATGTAAAAGAGAGACTTTTCACTGTACGGAAAAATATATGATATGTGCATCTCATTGATTATTTTTTCTATTATTTTGGGCCAAATATTGGCGCATAAATTGTATATGTAGAAAAAAAACTATATTTTCAAAAATGTCCTTATGATAATGATATTAAAAATATATTCTGGGCTTTAAAGTGCCCTATTTTTTTTATCTGTGTAGATACATAGATCACTAGACAGAGTTAGAGAGAGAGAGAGAGAGACCAAGATCACCGAGTCGGTGATCTTTTATTGAGCCGCTGTGTGGACCGACCAACTGTTGCCACTTGTCGGCCACACAGCAAGTTCAAAGGTCTCAGGCCAGGTGGGCTACAATCACTAATTGGTCGGAAGACTGCCAACAATACACGTGGGGAAAACTTTAACTATTACTTGTAAAAGTTAACAGGGCAAAATATAAAATATGTATACATTTGTGGAAGGTTTTAAGAAAAAATATGTTGAATGCCAGAAGTAAATCGTGAACCTCTTGGAATATATGTAACAATAATTGCGAAGTGAAAATGATTTCGCATTTATTCATTCAGTATACCAGAGTGCAAAAAATATTTTAGAACTGTGTAAAGAAATTTGTTTGGTGTATATAATAGATTCTGACTTTCCAAAATAATTATTGAAACCCAAGATGATTTCGGGGGTTAACCACACTTAATGATCATTAAACCGCTCATAAAATAAGAATAATTAGACAATATCTTTTCCCTAGAAAAGGATTCGAGGATTTTCCATATCCTTTTTTCTTTTACAACGGCAATAAAGTGATTATAAAAACAAGCTTACCTGTTCCACTATCAGCAAAAGGAAAATCCAAGCTTCCATAAATCAGTTGGTAACGAGCCATCAATCAATTGTCTATACCTGTTCTTCCATCCATAATTTACCAAATGGTCAGCGAATTAATCGATCTGACTCACAACCCTATTTCTATTAATGATATTGTTCCACTGTGCAGCCCACACTCTCTCTTGCTCGCTCTCTCTCTCTCCCTGTGTCTCACTATGCGACTCCCACAAGCTCTCCCCACATAAAAACTCCTTGGAAACGGTAAGTTAGTCCGTTCGTTTCCGACAGTCTACCTTTCCCTCTCTCTCTCTCGGTCATCGTTTTTAAGTCATCTAAACACACACTAGCCACACACTAAGACAAATTTATTAAAGTGTTAAAAAAATGTAAAAAATAATTAAATATGTTGCAAATTTGTTTTTTGTTTGATAAATACTGCAAAAAATTAAAAAGTGGAAAAGCGAAGAATATATTTAAAGGCAAACACTAAATTAAAAGGCATGAATAAAAGCGCTAATGAATGTAAAAGGCTTCTATCTGCAGATCACTAATTCGAAACCGAAAATTTTCAATCACGTCCTAGTTTTGATAAATTCAAGGTCAAATCTCAAATGTTGTACTGCACCCTAAATCATTCTTTGAACATTTGGCTTCAATGTTAATCCATAAAAAGTCGATAGTTACCTACCTTACCTTATTTTAATTATTTTAGTTAATTTTTTAATGGTCAATAAAAAATTATATTCGGAATTGTAGTTTTAAAATCAAAGGCAAACGATGCATCGGCAGGCTCGCCCCATATGCTTTGATATGCTTCATTAATATTTATACATATGTACATATATTGTAAATCCCACTATATAAAAGCGGGTCTCCTTTTCCTCCGTGTATTGGTCCCATGACATTGTGGGAGCACTTTTCGCCTCGCTCTGGCCCCTTTTGCAACAGGTGGTTGCGGTTTGGCGGGCATTTCGCATTTCATTTCGTCGCATTCTGGCTAACCGTCTCTGTTGGCCAAAGAAATTACAATGCACTCGCCGGAGATAAATGGGCAAACAAATCGAAAACGATTCTGTGCATTTATTGCTGAACTAATGCATGTTATATATGGAATGTGTTATGTACATATGTATGTACATATGTTACATACATAACACATACATATGTACATGTGTCCGCCGGTACGTGCGCATGGAAATCAAGTACTACTACGTACATTATCATTTTATTCAGCACGATGATGATGAGACATTGCCGGCATAGGAAAGCGAATTTGCTGAGAGCCAATGACTAGGTGACTGTCGGCCAGTTGCGTTGTGGGTCGTTCTTGATTTTTAACAAATACAAAAAATACTCGTTTCTGTATCCCCGCTTTTCGATGGGCCGATGGGGTCCCCACTGCCACCAGTATCTCTCAGTCGTTTGCGTGTTTTTCGTTATTTGTTTAATTTCCCCTTGATGTTTTTACTACCTAGAAGAGGAAGCCGTTATGAAAAAAAAAATCCTAATGAAGCGTGCTGATATATGTGGATGTGGGTGTTTTTTTATTCCACTTATTACCAAAATATTATTCCACCTGATTGGGGGAAAGTTTTTACGAGTGTATGCGTTACTTACTAATTATTGATTAACCGCCAAAAACTTTTAACCAGGTGGCTATCATGTGTAGGTCATTCGTGAATCGCATAACCATTGTTATCAAAACGAAGACAACGACAACAAACAACTTGTTGAACTTCGATTTGTATTATTTTCACCGGCCTTTGATAAGAGAACCCAGACCTACCAACAAATTTAAATTAGCTGAAGTGTGAGCATACATAAATTGAAAAAAAATTAAATTAATTTTATTGCTTGCGAAATACAAATTAAATAAGACAAACTAGCAAGGAAAATAGCTTTGGCAATTCGCCAATCAACCGCCTTTTATTACATTACATTAGGATGAAATCTTCATTTTTATTATATGTATATTTTAAATAATCCTAAAGTTGTACAATAACTTTATATTAATTCTTTGAAATTATATTAATTTTAAATACCTAAATATTTTTATATGGATTTACATTTTTTTAATGTATCTCATCACCCTAATAAATTTCATTGCGAACTTATTGTATCTGTTTTATTAAACATTATGGCATAAACTTTAGAAGTTTCGCGATTTCGATTGTCAAAAATTTTCAACAGATATACCCTCATCTCAACAAAATAATTAAATTGCGAATGAACAACCGCATAGTTAGTCGCGCCCTTCCAAATTGGTTGGGTAAATATTTGCCATTAGATTAGACTACTTCAACTTTGGGGAAGGAACTTAACAAAAATGCAGAGAGATAAACTAATTATCGTCATAAACCAAGATAGGCTAAATTGCGCTTCATAAAAAATGGTCACAATTAGAATTTCTCAGACTTTACAACTGTAAATTGTAGGGGGAAAACTTTGCACACGATGCGTCACTCAAAACCCATAGTCAAACAGTTTTCGTTCTGGGGAACCATGATTGCTAATATTTTTTTTGGCGACGATTGAGTCACACCTTCAAACGTTTTGCCCATTAATTGAGGTATAATTACTGGCAATTTTTTGTTGGCATTAATGGCCAATACCGTTCTATGTTCAAATTTTCAGCCTGTGATTGGAAAACAATAAGATAATTGTAATCAAAGAATATTATACAATATGATGATTTGATAGTTTAATAAATATAATTTAATTTAATAAATGTTATCACAATGTAACGTCATTAACAATGACACTTCATATTTGCCAGCTTTTACATTTTTTGATTAGAAATTATAAAACTCAACGTCATTAATGATAACCTGCTGCTATAAAGCTTTGATTTAATCAGTAAAGAAATATATGCAATCAATAGTGACATATTGTATATGTAATTTTAATAACAAACAATAATAATTGTTACTTAATATAATAAATGTGCCTTCACAAAAAAAATCAATTGAGATCTCGACCTAGTGCATTGCATGACTTGAACGGATTTTAATGGAAATGCTTCACGACCGTTTAAAATGAGCTCGTCTAGTTTACTTAAAACAATGATCTGGTATTATTTGAAATAAGGTAGACGGAGGGCTAAAAAATCGTTTTTCTCAACAAATATTTAATATCTATCACAATATATTATATAGATACATTTGTGAATATTATTCCAAAATGGAATAATAAAAATAATTATCAGACTATTGAATTTAAAATTGTAAATTAAATATTAAAATAATATATGAAGTCATAATATTAATTAAAATGCATATTAAAATACATGATTTAATATTACAATTTTAATTAAAGTGGAAGATATAAGATTTAAAATAGTTCCTTTTGATGTAAATGCATGCTACTTAAGTAAAATATGGCTTAAACTTAAAATAAACATTTCAGATATTTAAATCAAATCCGAAAATAGTAAAAAAACAAGAAAGGAATCAAACTTCGGCAAGCCGAAGTTCATATACCCTTGCAGCTATTGCAAACCGTAATTCTAAAATATTTAACCATTACTATATGTCGAAGAACTAAAAAAAAAATAAAAAACAGCAAAGTTATAATTTTTTTTTGTATTTTTTTTCGATTGTTCCTATTGGAGCTATATGATATAGTCGTCCGATTTTGATGAAATTTAAACCGTAATTCTATATTATTTAACCATTACTATATGTCGAAGAACTTAAAAAAAAATTTAAAAACACCAAAGTTATAATTTTTTTTATTTATTTTTTTCGATTGTTCCTATGGGAGCTATATGCTATAGTCGTCCGATCCGGCTCGTTCCGACTTATATACTACCTGCAATAGAAAGACAACTTTTGGGAAAGTTTCATTCATTTAAAACTGAGAGACTAGTTTGCGTAGAAACGGACGGACAGACGGACGGACAAACGGACGGACAGATGGACAGACGGACATGGCTAGATCGACTCGCCTAGTGATACTGATCAAGAATATATATACTTTATAGGGTCGGAAATGTCTCCTTCACTGCGTTGCAAACTTCTGACTGAAATTATAATACCCTCTGCAAGGGTATAAAAAAATTTTAAATAACAGCTTATACAACTTTATTGTCCACAAAGTGTACAAATAATTAGCAAAAAAGAAAACAAAAGTATCAATTAATGATTTTTAATAGATTTTTAATGTTTAATAGAGTTCAAATTAAAAAACAAATAAAACTTTTGCCCACTACGTGTATTAAAATCTAGTATTAGTCTTTTTATATCTTCCGAGAATTTTCGGTTCTTCCTTTCAATCCTTACATAGGTTTAAAAATTAAGTAATTAAATTGATTAGACACGTTAATTAAAAAATTGTAATACCTTTGCAATGGTTTTCGCTCTGATGTCGCTATCATTATCGAGGAAATGTATGCAGCTCATCCTCCACTATATGATATGCATTCCTCCGTCAGTCGTAATATTTTCACACTGCAAGCGACAGCATACCAAAAGCAACCGACACACTCCATTTTCGCCAGGCATTTATGCATATCCACAACTGCAGCATGCAACATGTTTGTGAAGTCCAAACGCCGATGGGTCTGTTGCTGTCTTTAACTTTTGGAATCAACATATTTGCGGTTAGTTTATTGACCGAGTTCGGGCAGCCAAGCCGGCATTAACCGGTTCCTTGCATCCAAGATCACACCGAGAATAATACCGAGGCCGACGCTGAGGGTAAACGCCGTCATTCTGCAAGTATAATAACAAAGAGCGGGGAAGGTTCAGAAGCTAAATTTGCCACATTGTCACACACTTACTTACTTGGCCCAGCAGCAGAAGAGCCGGAGGAGCGTCGCTACAGTCCGAGTTGGCCCATGCCCATGCCCATGCTCATGCTATCCAATTACCAGCGAATGCATGACACATCGGCCGTCAGTGAGGCAACGCAATGGCAATATAAATGCTAAGCAAACAAGCCAGCTTCCAAAATATTAAAAACGCAAGATCATCGCACAAAAAATGTATCCAAAAAATTGATTCATTTTTATCAAAAGAACAAATGAGTATCGGAAAACCGACTTTAGCTAAGATAAAATAAGCGAAATAAAATCTCTTTTGAATTGCAGTAATTTTTATCCGATCATGGTCTTATCATGACAACATTTAAAAAACTATCACTTTGAAGGGTATAAAGACTTAACTTATTTGTAACACGGTTTCGTCGGCAATCAAATATTTTTAATTTAACCCAAACTAAATTATTTTGATTTTGTTTTAGGATAGATTGTACGATTTACAATAACTGATCCTCGTCGATGACAAAAAAAGTATCAAAGACAGTCTCCGCGAATCTGCTCTAGATTTGCTCAATCTGTGCAAAGTACCCAAAGTACCCAACATTGTACCTGTTTTCACTGCCTGCTTCCTGAAGATTCAACCACAGTTACCTACAAGTACAGCTGCGGTCATGAAAATACTTTTGAAATTTTATTTTTATAATGCTAATACTATAAACTGAATTAAAAAATTCACATAATGAATTTTTAAATATTTTCCCAGCGGTCCTGTGGATTATTGGTCTTGATTATAAAAACACAAGAATACTGACAAGCTTTTACCTGCCCTGCACTTAGTACCCGAATTTTTGGGATCTTTGAACACTCCTACGCATAAACGAAAACAAGGACCATCCTTGTGTGGCATGTAAAATAAAACAATTGCCAAACAATTTTTTTTTAATATTGAAAGAAAAACAATTTTTTTTTAATTTTCAAAAAAAAAGGTACGATATAGAAAAAATTTTTATTCCAATACAAAGTGCAGTTGAACAAGAATTAATGATTAATTTTAATTTTCTAAAATTTGAAATAATAAAAGGTTCATTGGTAAATAAGCGATAAGATGAATTAAAACAAAAGTATGACCGCAACTTAAAAAGTAATTTCAAGAAATTTTGAAAACCTTACAAAGAAATGGTAAAACACTATAATTAAAAATGTTAATGAACTAATCCACAAACTTTTAGCGCCATGACTCTTAAAGATCCGATGCTATCTGCAACTTTTCGCTTGAGTACTGCGGACACTCATACTGCTGAATTAATTTTTTGGCGGGCACAGTTTAAATTTCACCTGATATGGCAACTTAGAACTTTATTTGAATATAACGCCCTCTATCGGTATCTGTATTAGTAAGTCCATATGGCATCTCTCGAGCCAGCGCCCTCTGTCGGAATCTGTCATAGCAAGGCCATATTGTATGACTCAAGCCAGCGCCCGCTGTCGAAATCTTTCTTAGTAAGCCAATATTGCATCACACGAGCCAGCGCCATCTATCTGTATTTGTCTTAGTAAGGCAATATTGCATAACTCAAGCCAATGCCCTCTGTCGGATTAGTAAGGCCATAATGCATGACTCAAGCCATCGCCCTCTTTCGGAATTTGTCTTAGTAAGCCCACATTGCATCACTCGAGCCAGCGCCCTCTATCGGTATCTGTCCTAAAAGGCCTATATGGCATCACTCGTTAATAGGAATTTTACAGTAAAAACACGAACCAAAAGGAGTCTGGCAACATCGCGGGCAGCTGAGACACACACCACAGTTTTAAATAATGAGATTAAATACAGATAATTATTTATCAGTCAATTTATAAGGTATTGGCTCTTGGTAATCGACATTAAAATTACCCCGTTAAGTTTAAGCTAAGATCCATAAAAATCAAGAAATGACTTATCACTTTGATCGGCCTAGATATACCATAAAATAAGCATAAAGCATTTGTTTAAATTTAACTACAAATTCCGTAACAAAATGCCACAACATTTTTTAGTCATTTGTGTTTTTTAGACATTATAAAGGTGTTTGTTTAGTAAGCAAGTGTTTTGTACCACAATTTTCTTGGCAAAATCCATGTGTTTACCATAAATTTTAAATGTATACCATGTTCCAAATGTTTAAAGGCGACCCAATGTGCACTAGCTAAAATGTAAACATTTTATTGTTTCCAGTTTCGGTCTTACATACTTTTTTAATCTAGTTTTTTACGGTTCTCATTAATTTTCTGTTAACTTTTTGCTGTTGTTTTAATTTTAGTTTAAAAATGTGTTAAATCTAACTTGTATTCTAACTTGCACTTTTTTGTTTTGGGAGTTCAAAGATACAGTCGAACTTCGATAACACGAACCGCCATCTGTCACAAAAAAAAAACTTGAGTTATGGAGACATTATTTTTTAGAATTGGTTTGACGCGTGTCTATGCTCTTTGTTTCTGTTTCCAATAAAACTAGTTCGACTTATAGAGACTTTGAGTTAGGGAAGGTTGAGCTATGGAAGTTTGACTGTAGTGATATATTTTTGCTCGTAGTTATGAATATCTGCGATCCTTTCTCTCTGAAAACTATACTCTTTTGAAATTTCTTTTTTAACGCTCTTTATAATCGGCTTTCGTTGCTTTTGACACTCAATTGTTTGTTTTCATTTAAAAATAGTTAACTTTATACTTGTGTTTAACATTATCATACAATTTTAGCTTATGTCTTTTCCAATTAATGTTAGCATTTTTTAGATAAGGTATGCTCGTTCGCTTTTAAGTCCAGAAAAACACCTTTGCTAGCTAAAATGTTCATCCCTTAATGTCCAACTGTATGATTATTCAGCTGGATGAAAAAGACTGACTGATTGAGGCACAAGCGCTACAAATATCTTCAAAGCACATGCAACAGGCGCTGATATTTTACGATAGCCAATTTCATGTTTTAAAAACCATTGGAGCTGGTTGGACTCCAAAAAAAATAGAAACGAAAAGAAAGGTAACTACTCTAATTTAGGCGCCAACTAGCACCAGTTAATTTTAACGCAGCGTTTAACCATTGACGAACCCGCAGGAAAGACTTATTGAAATATGTGTGAGAGCTATTGGCATCTATTTTTCCGTCTAATGGCTAGCAATTATTTCTCATTCCTCTGTGCGCTGTGCCTAATATATCTGCACTGCATATCTTCTTAAAATGCAATCAGTGTGTATCTGTTTCTGTTTCAGTTTCTGTTTCTGAATAAGAAGATTCGTGTTTGCGTATTTTCGGTTAGTTGCAGAGTGCAATTTTATAAATTTAGCAATTATTTTTTTGTGTTCAATAGTATTTTTTTCTCACAACTGTGACCTGTTGTTGTGTTTAACTGTGTTTTTGTTTTGACGGTCTGTAGGTATTTATGAATTTCTTATTGTGCGATCATTTCAGATTAATGACATTCATGCGTCGCAGTGTATTTCCTTACCGGCAAAAATTTTCAACTATCAACTTTTGTTTTCTTTCGCTTTGAATTTCTTTTGATTCGATTACGTATTGCTCATCTTTTTTATATCATAGCAACACATTTTGTATACACTTTCTTGATCATCAAAATTGAATAGCATGGGTTGGAAAGTATATAAAACTACAGGAAGGAAATTATACAATGCAATGTGAAACCGAAGTAGTTAAGCAATAATTTAAAAATTCTCGAACGTGACATACAGACTATTTAAGTACTAGTTTTATTTAATAATAGTGTGAAGCTGTATACATATATGAATGTATATCCTTAAGCTGCGTTCTCGATTCGGTTGAATTTGAATGTGTTTGGCGCTCCTCGATCAATTTAGAGGGAGGTGGATTGCATCTACGAGCGCTCCGCGATTAAGAAACCTCTGCTTTGTATCTCACGGGCGAATTCAATGTACACGGCAACGTACATTTATGCCCAGACAGTTATTGTGTTATCCCGACTTTATTGTTTATACAAAATGCATTCACATACGTACATACGTTACTATCTCAATTCATTATAATATTTTATAACCATCAGACACATCTTTAAAAATATAAAAACACTAAATAGCAAAACTCTTTGACGGTCAAAGTATTTCAGTTTGAGAAGCTTAGGTTCGGGTTGAATTAATTTTTTTTGTTTGTATGTTCCTAAAATTTTGATTGGCTTTCACAAAAAACCACCAACTTCTGTGGTCTGTCACTTTTCGCTAATATTTTCCTTGCCACACATTTCCGTTTACGGGAACTGCAATGCAAAAGCGTTACTGGGTGTCTACAAATTGGAAACTCTTACACACACTTACAATGAAATGTGGTGCTGAAAACAATACAGCAAGTGTTGCAATAATTGTAAATAAAGTGAAAATAATAAGGCACAAACGATCGACGACCATGGCAGCGAACTTCCAATCTCGTGTTATGTCGCTTGTCTCATCCTCTTTTTTCAGCTGGAAAAACACGAACAAATTGCTTTGAAATGCATGAAAACGAATCATTTCAAATGTTTTGTGAATAAACTTTTTTTGCTTGATATATTATTATGCTATAAAAAAACATTGGGATATTTAATGTAGCTCCCAAGACATATGAGGTCGGGCAGGAACATCTATTTTTTGTTGGTGAAACCACGTTTTAAAATGCGACTTAAGCACTCAAAGCCTATTTGATAAATTAGATTAAAAGCTAAAAATATTTTAATATTTTTTTTAACTTAAATTAAAAACAAATAATTTTGTATTTTCCAAAAAAATGTTGAATAATTTACATATTTGAGGCCAAGAAATGGGATTCTCACTTAAGTAACCTCAGCTCGTAATTATCGGAATTAATTAGCAGAGAACGCACCTGTTCGGTTATCCAACGTAGCTCTTTGAGGATCAACGCCAGCTCATATTCCGCAGAGGACGTCAGACAGGTGTGGGAAATGGCTTCATGCAGCCGCCCATCGACGACTGGACCAGCTGGTCCCACTGGTCCCACGCTGCCGTCATCCCCTTGCCTGTTTGGAATGTTTCACATTTAGTGTAAATAGCATGCATTGAAGAGCAATCCAGAAAAAAAACCTCTTTTAAATAACACCTTAAAAAAATTAGGCTGAAGGACACTAGATTCCACCATGTATTAATGTTAGTGTTATATACTAGACTTAATTTGTTAAATAAAATAAATAAATAAATTGTTATATCAATGTTTGTCCACTACCATTACATTGTATATCCCTTCAAAGCAGTTTCGAGTTTCTATCTAGTGACGACAGTGGATTTTACATATAATAATAATCAAACAAAAAGTCCTCTTAACGGGTTTTAAGATTCGTGACGACCGAACTTCAACATACGAAATATCAGATTTTTGTGACGAAAAATAATTACATTCAATAAAAATATTACATTTTCTAAATTTTCTTATTTGTTAGTTTACCGGAAAATGTTTAAGTTTCTTAGGAATAATGAAACTTTGTGAAATTTAAGTGTTTTTGTTAAGTCGAATGTAAAATCATTTTTGGTCAACGAATTTTAAAATCAATTAAAAGTACCCAAAAATCAGTTTTTTTTTTAACTTTTGAACGGAGCAAGGGATTATAAAAATGAATAATCATTCGAAGCATATTTTACGCAAAAGTAAATTTTGCCTAACAGCTGTATTATTTTAATATTTTTTTCACAGCTGTTAAACCGATTAATCTTCTTAAGTTTTGGATGTAATCTGCTTAGATGAAACTTTTTCTGCGATCGGTGTTCCACTCGTTCCGACAATAACATCAGATTTTCATTTCGTGGAGCGCTTCGTCACTACGCTGACCACATTTTTTGGTAATTTTTTTTTTAGAAACTCGTACCTGTACATCGTCCTGTAATATGTCGGCTGGTGAGGCAAAGTGGCGCTCGCACACCGATGATTGCATCGGAAATCATCGTCTATATCGAGTACGTTGGCCAGCAGAGACTTCGAGGATCTGTTTTCAAATTGGAATGGAGACATTTTTTAGAAGCATCTAAGTGACTACACGGTTGGGGAGCATTAAGTCCTACAAATACTAGATTGGGACTGTCTTTGATTACCTCTCCTTGAGCTCAACGTTTTGAATCTGTTGCTTTTTCTCGCCAGAATTAGATGAACTCGACGAGGAGGGCGGCGGCGGACATTCGTAGCCAACCTGTCCGGGTCTTTGCATGCGCAATATGCAAGGTAACCAATAAAGGAATATTACTCTTATCTGTGTGTGCGAGTTCGACAGAGAGACGGAGTGTAGTTGGGTAATGCGGTTAAAAATAATAGCAATACGAATTTTTAGTAGTTTTTTTTAATATGAAGGCCATTTAGGTTTATGTTTTTTTTTTTAATCAGTGAATTTATGATTAGTGTTCATTTTTTATCGTTGTTATCTCAGGTAGAGTTTTTGTTTTCGTAATGGGGACACGTTAGTAACAATTTTTTTTTTTTTAATTTTTAATTTTGTTGGATTAGCATGAAAACGAGGGTGAACAGAATGAAAGTTATTTGAAGTTTGAGGGTTATTTATCAGTTCGTCGTATAAGTATTTATCGGTAATTAATTAATACATTGTTCGTTGTTGTTGGTAAAAGTGAATTTTGGGAAGAGCGATTATGAGTATGAACGATTGGTTTTTTGTTGTTGTATAGGTTATTGGCTCGTGCAATTGTCGTCGTTGTTGTATTCGCCATGTTGATATTTAATTAATATAAATTTGTTTTTTTTTTTGGTTTTTTTTTTTAGATAGTTAAAGTAACAGAGAGAGATAGAGAGATACACATGTAGAAAGAGGAAGATATACACATATATATATAGAGAAACAATTGAAGAGGCAATTGAGTTGAGTTATTTGCGTTGAAAGTAGTTGAGTTGCCGGTTTGCGTAGTAGTTGTAGTTGTTGGCCAGAGTTTTTGTTGAAAAATAAATATTTTTGTGTGATTATTGATGCTGTTGTTGGTAGACGATTTCTTAAGTATGTAAGTTAGTATGTGTATATGGATTAAACAAAAAGAAAATCACGGAATATGAATGAAGTGCCTCTAAACATTTGCAAAACATCATGTTACTGTCGATTATAAAATTATTTTTATTCTTAGTCCAGGAGTTTTAAACACACTTACAAAACACAAAAAATAGCTACATTATTTAGATTTAATTTTAATGTTTTGAGATTTTTTTTTCATTCTTATTGCATGATAGACATTTAAAGAACTTCTTAATTAATAAAATTGTTTGTGTAGACTTTAAAGTCTTTATAAAATCTATTTGTTTGTCTCTTTTTTATATTAATTTTTTAATTAAGTTTATTAAAGGTAGTATAAATGCTTAAGAGTTTTAAACCAATTGTGCTATGGGTTTATGAAAATAGTTAACCATCGATAGCGGAATCATCTGAACATTTTGATAACTTTCCATTTAAATTGTAGTTCAATAGTCGGACGGATAATTATGAAACAAATACTATGCTAATACACATGCCTATTTTGCAAGCAAACATAAATTGAATGTCGATTATTGCATATTTTAAAATTAGTAAGTCACAAAACCATTTCTCAATAAAAATGTATCTGCAAATAGAAAGACGAACTATGCCACCCGCTAGACTATCAATACATTTTTTTTGAAAATAAGACAATAGTGGAAACAGTTTTTGTTTTTGAATTTAAGCATGGGCGTAAACAAATGTGGGAATATGTAGAAACAAAATCCGGCGACATGAATGTAGCCTGCTGAATTAATCTGTAGACTTTTTTGATTGCGCAAAGGTAAAAAAAAATTGTAAGCCTCTCGTGTAAACATTTTTTGAAAATGAAGCTCTTGCTTAAGATTAGCTTGGGCCTGTACTATTTTTAAAATGATAATAAGCTTGTTTAAAATTGGTATTATAACCTAAATTTTATAAGAATAAAAAATACTAGAAAAAAGGTTTTTAACTCGTTACTGAAGTGAAACTATTTTATAACTTTCCAGAGAATATAATATATTACATCAGAAGTTTGCAACGCAGTGAAGAAGACATTTCCGATTCGAAAGGTATATATGTATATTCTGGGTCAGCTTCACCACGCGAGTCGATCGACATAAGCCTATCTGATTTTTCGTCTAGTGTTATTAGTTTTAAAGCTGTCTGGATAAAACGCGTAACAAAAAATCATTTTTTCCTAGAAAGCTGGAGTTTAATACTTATAATTCTCAGCCGGTTGGCCGGCTATGACTTTTGAAGCCTATAAATTTAAAAAGCTTGTATTGAATTACATAAAAAATATATTGAAATTTTATACTCAAGACGCTTAGGCTCAACCTTTTCCAGTGAAATGTCAGGTTATGGCGATAAAATTAAGGTTATGAGTGACTTTAATGAAAAAAAATAAATAAAGTATTGTAATAGTTACGAACACCACATGTTTAGCTTTGCTTGGAAGACCATTTTTAAAATCGTAAATTCGTAGGTTGAATGCTAGTCAATAATATGATATGACGATCGAAGAAATCGATCTGATTTATCTAGCTCCAGTAAGATTACGATAGAAAATTTGGAAAACATTTATTTTAACGTTAAATATTATTAAATGATCCCATATTTCAACATTCGGGAATTGTTTTTCGCGATCCTGGAAAATATTATTTAGTATTTTAAAAACGATTTTTTTTAAATCAATGAATAAAATTTAGAAATCAAAATGAAACCGAAATCCAATCTTTTTAAAACGCTTCAGGTAGTAATATTTTGTTTTAAACCAAAACTTTAAATTTTGTTCCGTCAGTATATATACAGTCTTACATTATACAAACATACCTGTGTGTCATTTTAATGGCCAACATTCTGCAGAACTCGGTTTCTTTTGATCGACTAAATCTTAACTCGGGCCAATCGTAAATTAAAGTTTATAAAAATCCACATTTTGGAATATATATACATATACATATAAAGAATCCACGAGTAAACTTTGTTATATTTATTGATTGGATTAAATTGCAAGTTTCCAAAAATTAATCAATTTTTTTTTAAAGCATTTAAATAATGTAAGTGCGCGCTTGTTAAAACAACGCATTTTTCAGTGCTAATTCGTAGAGTTTAGATTTATTATTTGTAAGAATATGCGTATTATTAATTAATTTCAATATTAAAATAAACGTTCATAGATACACATGAATATACTTTTGGTACTCCGTTTATACGCTCGGCTTGTTTGTAAATAAAAATGAATCAGTAGTTCAGTTTTTCGGGTGGCAAATACTTGTCTCATAAGTATAAGCTTTTGTGACTTGTTATTAACCAACAATCGACTTTAGTTACATTTTTATTTGAAATTTGTCCAGGCGTATAAGTGCAGTATTAATTGCTGTATCGGTATATCATACTAAATCTATTTTTTAACTGATTTTTAAGATTTCTTTGCTTTGATTATAATTTCAAATTTTAAAAGTCCATTTTGAAAATTATGCATTTCAAATTATACATTAAATCTCACCATTTTACCTAACATAGTTGTCGTCTGGCCTATTGAAGCGGACTTACAATTTTGAACAGCTTGAACTTGCCTATTTGGTTATCAATATGTTTAAAACTCTTAAGTGTGTAAGCTAGAATTTGTTCATATATGTGTGTATGGACACTTTGCTGGGTAGAAACTTTTTTTTAATATTAAGTAAGTTGAGTGGAATATTGTTGAAGACATATGTATACAGATAGGTAATTTAATTTCGGTCTCTCATGCTTTGGTTGAGTATATCTTGCAAGTCATTGGGTGAATTGAATTGGTGTAATTGAGTTTGGGTGTCTAGATGAGCGAAAAATATGGGTTAATGCAAATTTATGTATTTATTATTGGTATCCTAGATATTTACAATTAAATAGGTTTAAAATGATTCGTTTATTTTGGTAAGCCAAAACACATTTGTAACAAACAATAAATATACAAATGTTTAGCAGTGGAATAATGCAACAATTTGAAACATAATCAGTATGTTGTGATTCATGTGGAAGGGAAATTATATTGTTTTGGTTTTATTTTACAATGTATGAAAGTAGTAAAGTTAATTTGAATATAAAAATATTACCCATTCACTCATTTCATGCGTATCTGGATTTCTATGATGATAATTGAGGATAAGTATGGTTGACACAACTGATGAGGCCACCATAAACATAATGCAATTGAAATAAGTTCCTAGAAGGACACAAAAATTACACAAACTTGTAAAAATTATTCGGTTTGTTTAGAATTTTCTTAAACTAGTTCCTAATCGATCACGCATTAAGATATATATAAGTGTGGGTGTGTTTGCATTAGTGTTCGCTAAAGTGCTTTTGTTTGTTTTCTTTCCACCTGTTCCCATTTCTGATTACATACAACTTAAAGTACTAAATTGTAGAAAAATATATATTGTAGCTTATTGTATTACATTTTAATGTTGCCTTTGAAATCTATTTACACTGAGTAGCGCGACGTTTTGACGCATAATTCTTAAAACGTAGTTTTGCCATAAAGCCTAGGACTCAGATCAAAAAAGCATATTTGCCAGGTAAAATAGGGTCATCCCATTTCCTTGAGTATGCAGCTCGTATAAAATAAGAAAACTTTTAAATAACTTTTTAAGACTTAAAAGAACATTATTTATTTTTAAGGCTCATTTTAAGTAGGTATTTTACTTACGAAAGCTACGATTTAAATAACGAACAAATGTAAATTTCATTTAAATGAAAAACCTATTTATAGTTACATTTAATTTAAGATTAGCGCTTTAGATACGCTGACAATTTAATGTCTTAAGAATTCAGATTTCATATTCTTCGAAATGTTTACGAAGTATTTGAATTGTTTTTTAGAAATTGTTTAATAATTTTTCGGAAACGGGAACAGGTACCAATTTATTTTCCGCAAATTGTAATAGTACACGGAAACGGAATGCGGGCTAAATATGCTGTAAACAAAAAGCATATTGCTCATTTTGTTTGAAAAAAAAAAATACAGCATTAAATCATTAACAAAGTCCTTCCCACCTGGTTGTGTGTATTACCCACTCTGTAAGTCTCAGTGTCGCGGGAAAAATAAAATGCGAAACACGAAAAAAATGTATTAAGTTCTGCCGCGGCATCTTAGCGAACTTTTAGACCTCATTTTACACATTGATACAGACAAGGAAAAAAGAGAAGTCACTTTTGTGACATTTTAAGGATGAGTAAATATCTTAAATGCTACTTTCGCGATAGAAAACGTCTACAGTGTGCGCTTTATACATTATACTTTTGAATGATAAATTAGGCGCGTACGCAGTATATTGAAGAAAGTGTCTTCTGACTAAGGATTGTTCGATAAAAAAAATTAATTAAAAACTTCACCACTGACCCTCATGGCATCCACTAACCAAAACTCATCAGTGGCTGACATTCCCAAAATTGTAGATCGATTCAAAGCGTCCTCCAGCTCCAGTATTTGGCTGGATATTTGGGTATCTAAACATAGGTATAGTTGGAGGTCGGTTTCGGCATTTGAACTAAACTACTCGTTTAGCTGCCTCATTTCTAAGCTATCGTCTTCAATCTGGGGGAGAGTGATGTCAACCATTTTTTCGTCATTAAGTGTACAACCAATTATCCGCAATCATCATGTTATTTTAAAAATCGAGATCTAATTGGTAATTTTCTTAATAGTTGATTTTCAGTTTAGACTTATGAATATATTTACTTTGTCTGTCTGTGTTCATTTTCCATACGGTTCGTTGTTTTCATTGTTCTTGATCTTGTTTTTCATGTTGTTGTAGTAAGGTTATGTGGGAGTTTAGATTTGGATGACGGCTTTTATGAGTTTTATTTAAATGATATTATTGGCTTAGTTAAAGCGTTTTGATTAAAGTTAATGTTAAATGTCATTTGTTTTTTGTATTATGCGCATTGATGAAGAAATAAGTGGCAATGGATTTGCTAGAAACGGATGCTGTAGGTGTTCTACATTTATTAATTTTTTCACTCTACAATTAACTCGCCATATGTTGTTCAACAAAATATTGCCATATTATATTTTGAAGCGGCCTGATTTTTTGATTTTTAATGGGGATTCATTATAATGTATCTATCAAAAAAAAAATTACATTGGCGTTCAATTTTGGCTAATATGTTTCTTGGGGCACACACGTTCTGCTAAGCGTATGAATTGCAAATATTCTTTCAAGTATACTTAAAAAATACATTTTTCTAAAGTATGCAAACACTTGCTATAAATTACAAGCAAAACAAATATATTTTGGCATATGGATGAAAATACAAAACTTTATTTTTAATCCAATTTTCCCTGAAGTTGAAAACCAAATGGCTTTTAAAACTAAAGAATTCGGGGTTCAATACCGAAAACAAATTTTTTTATTAATTTTTTTACTTTTTCTAATTGGAATATGTGGTTAAAAGGAAAACAAAAAAATAGAAGCAGAGCTGGAAAACCATGGATGGCACTATCAATTAAAATAATGAAATATTTTTGCAATCAATTTTGTTTTGGAACCATCGATTGTTTTTCGGAAATAATTTGATTTACGAGACCAGAAAGCTACAAGCTTAAAAAAATTAGAAGGAAGTCTAAGATAAAAGCAATATGGCTCCGGAATTTCAGCAAATCAGGTTACGAGTTATTTTTTTTCAGACTCTATGGCGATTTCTTCTATGAAACAAAATAGTTTATTTTATTTTTTGTCTACCTAATTTATAACAAATCTAGAATTACTAGTCGGGTTTCCCTGACTGTAGGATATCCGCTACTCAACCCTTTTGTTTTAGAAAAACTTTGGGTGGGTAAACGAACGTTTAATGGAAATCATTTATATGCCGAACTTTAATTGAACCGTTCTCGATGTTTTTAAAGTTAAAAATCGAAAACACCGATGGTACCAGACATCGATGTTTTCCCAGCTCTATATTTACGAGATTATGGACGGTACGTCAATAACACATGTTTATATGCCCATTATGATTTATATGGTTCCCGAAGGGAAATGCTTTTTGAGATATATAGATTTACGGAAAAGGTTGGCAGAATTTCAATACCAGTTAATAGGATATAGCATAACAAAATAATTACTTAAATTTCTTTAAAGAAACATTTTCGTTAATAAACTTTTGTTGTCTGGGAGAGTTATACGATATTTTGTTGTTGGTTTATATACATGTGTGAGGGATAATCTTCTAGAGCCTATGGTGTGTAATACTGTGTGAGAAATTTAGTTGGTAGAATGAGTTGCCCAAACAATGGAAAGTAACACAGTAAAAGTATTTGTGCTTTTGCTTTACCACACAACTACGAAATTAAACTGAAGAGTCAGAACAGTAAACCAAAATTAAAAAGACAACACAAAAATGTCAGTGGAAGAAATAATCTGCGATAATCTTAATATGTATTGACTACATATTACCTAAAATAAAGTATTTGAGCGCCTGTCTCTAAGAAATCAGGTCCTCACCATTTTCTTACGACACATATTTCTCGCCTAAAATACCTAAAACGATTTCGGACAAAAAAAATTCAACGTAAAATAGAAATATATTGACATGCGTCATGGCCAAACTTTAAAACAAACTAGTTCCCGATATCTAGTTGATCAAACGGACAGACACGACTGCTGATTAAGAATACATATGCTTTATAGAGCCGGATACGCCCCCTCCACCTGTTACATAATTTTGCTCGCATTCCAATGAACTTTAAACCCATAATCAACTCATATATTTAACCTTTCTATCCTATTATCTAAAATTTTATGACATTTTTTTGGATGGCCAAACTTATGTCAAAAATCCTAGCATTATCTGCAAGGGTTTTAAAATTGGAAACTTATGTAATGGAGTAGCTTCTATACAACCATAAGTAAAAATGAGCTTATTTGATTTAAAAAGAATGTACTCGTGCTGCCATTTTAGAGATAGAAAGCGCTTTCGGTAAAGTGATAGCTCTTAGTTTATATTTATCTTAAAATTGCATTTTTATGCAATATGATATAGGTAGTTTGAACTTTATTGAAGGCTTTACGGTCATCTTTATTTCACAAGTTTTCTAAAAAGTTTTTTAGGTACAATATCAATAATACTATGTATTTAGCAGCAATACTGAAAAAAAGGTTATTCGGCAGCAGTGGGAATCGAACCTTTTTTTGTCCCAGCTTTTTTGAAATATGTACACATAACGAACTAACGAAGAGCTTTCTCTTTGAATGACGGAGTTGCAACAATTGTAACGGAATGACTGATGAAATTAATCCATTTCAACAATGAGAAAATAGCTTTTTAGGTTATTTGTAAAATCTATTGTACTTAAGTAATATGTTCATTGTAAATGTTGGACGAGATCATAATCGACACGCACATTACAAATTTTGTAAATGGCAAGATGCTTATATTGAATTAGATGTTGCTTGGGCATGCTTCTTCCAAGTAAAATTCAATTTATACCACCATTTAAAAAGTATGCACAAAAACACCAACACAAATATTTTTTATGACTTTAGTTGGAACGCGTGATTGAATATTTAGAGTTTGTATAGGTCGTTAGCATACCTTGTTTTCTTAAGATTCTGCCAAACATTACTGAAATTTGGAAACTAAAAGAATAGAAAAGGAACCATAAATTAAACAAAAAATAAACAGCGCCGTAAAATTTTTAAAATTAATATTATGTTCTCTATGTGCACTTAACTCTTTTATCTCTTTTCACTACATCCTGCGTACAGTTGTTGTTGTTGAATTTTCATACATAAATATATATTCGTGCACTATGCTAAGTTCATTTTAGAAGCTTGTTATATTGAAATATAAAATCAAGATTGAAAAACAAACTAAAAACAATGTAATTTAATAAAAATAATCGAGTTATCACGGCAGACGAATGTTTACCGACTAACTTAAGTACTAGTCTTGAGTAGTTAAGTTTTAAATGCATTCCGATTTAAAACCAATAATAATTTGTATACCTTCTTATAGGAAAATAACAAGAACATATTGGGAAATTTTTAAATGACCTGTGATCTTAAGTTTCGAAATTTTGAGTACGCATAACGTTTTTAGAAAAAATTAAATTCAGAAACATTTATGGGGCGTTTCACATTTTGTATAACCCAAAATGATGTTAGGATGTAAAGATGTAAAGATTCGATTCGCTTACATATTACCAATGCTTTCGGAAACTAAATCTCGGTTAAAAAATGTACTGGTATTTCTGCTGCCGTATGAAGTTTTTTTTCTTTTTTTGGCATTTTTTATGCTACGAAGTATATTTGACAGAATTTGATTATAGTCATACCACTTTTATATTTATACCCTTGCAGAGGGTATTACTAATACTAATACTAATGTTTTTCACGATTACAAAAGGAATTTCCCCTCTTGCAAAAATAGTAATGAATTTTGTAAAAGCTCAGATACAGATCAATTAATTTAGAAAAAATCGAGTAGAATTTCTTTTGCATCGTCAATTTTAAATAGCAAGCTGAGGTTTTTGCTTTAATTCGTTTTGAATTCGATTTTTTGGTTTTTAAAACAATATTTTCATATTGTATATGTTTGCGACCTTGAAAAAAAAAAATAAAACCCATTAAAGAAAGCTGGCTTCGACAGGCCGAAGATAATATATTCTATATATCTATTTATAAATTTTAAAACTTACAAATATTATTATGTTGACCTTTTACTCGTAAATTAGAGAGATTTAAATCGAGAACCAGTTTATTCTAAATTTTTATCCCATTTAAATAGAACAAATTCGGAATTCTTTTATTCGAGCTAAATAAAGATTCTTAGATTTAAGCCTGATCAAGATTAATCACAAATTTTCTAGTTACAAACCCGCTGTTATAGATAAAAGAGATTTTAAAAGAAATACTTTACTAAAAAGTATCGGAAAAGTTGGGCAAAGAAGGAAAATAAACAAATATATAATTCAAACAGATTCACTTGAGTTAATGTATGTGGAAATTCTGCCACCTTTAACGTTGTAAATTCCAGACTAGCTCCGTTTTCTGGCTTCCCTTAAGTCCCTTCCTATTTCAGTTATTTTATCTCTAAGTTTAATATTGCACTTTGTGACGCAGATGGATAGAAAAGAAATATATAGGTATCAATTTACAACTGTGTGGTCATATTCGTGTTAGTTTATATACGTGTGAGTGATTATGTTTTGAGGTGTGTATATTGCGTGGTAAGAAAGGGTTCAATCGGTTTCGTTTTGTGAAAACCAATTACCCTCTGTCGATGCTTGACGTATGGAAAAGTCAGGCGGGCATTTGTGTTCCTTCATGCCAACAAGAACATTTTTTCGCATACATTATGTGGTAGTGGTCCTTGGGGAAATCTCACTGGCTTAAACAAAAAGCAAATAATTGAAAGTCTTAAACAAAAACGTAGACAATAAATAAACACATCATAATCCGAATTTGTCGGACTTGAAATGTCCCAAATGAGTTCACACAAATGAAAATCATCAATGTATGTTGTATTTATGGTTAAGAAAAAATACTTGAAAATATTACAATACAATACTGAAAGTTATAAATACACAAAACCAAAGATCTTGTGCTTGATCTCAAAGATCGCACTTAAAAAAAAAAAACTCCCTGCCAATTTTCTTTTTTTTTTTTTTTAAGTTTTATAACAAAATATTTCTACTTCGGCTGCATACAACAAATATTTAAATTTTCATAAACTATTATATTAATTCAGAAAGTTGTGTTTTTGAGTAATTGTTTTTGGCTTGTTTTACTTTGATTGCTTGGACCTTGCATAGTAAAGATACATGTATAATGAAAATATGTGGTAAAAGGTATCAAAATGTGCAAGAGTAAGATGTTACTTGTTGAGTGACATGCAGAGGAAATTAAAATAGTTAAATACGTGTATTAGTTTTTATGACTGGAAAGAATTACCCCATACTCGATTGAAGAAACAAAATAGACCAACAATCCTTGTCTACATGGGTCCGTATTTTATATTGTTATACTAAAAACATGAAACTTTGTTGAACTTTTTGTGTTCATTTTATTTGAAAAACATTTTAATAAAATAAGCAACATAAAATTGTTCTTGATTGTGACTTTATTTGCGTGTAGTACTCGGTTATATTACAGTGCACAGTGGGGTGTTTGGGGAAATAGCTTAAATGAACATCATCTAAAGCATTAATACTTTTTTTTCTATTATTTTCTTTTTGATTAATTGCTTAAATTTTCCATATATTTTTTTTTAAGAAAATAAATTATAAAATAATTGTAAGGTTTAAAAATAAAATTATAAAAGCCGAAAATTTGGACCAGCAGTGAATGGCTTTGGGTTGGGAAGAAGTTTTAATTAAACTAATATTTGTTTTTGATCAGTTTATGTCAGTTGAAACATGATTTTAGCTTTTATTAACTATTGTCGTATTTCGACGGAGCCAAAAATATTCAAAATACTAAGACTAATTAAGACAACTGTCAAGGAAAACTTTATTTTATCAAAAAGTTATAGTAGGAAGAGTGGTATGAAGGAATCATTTCTGACCTTATGAAATATTATCATCACCATCATTATAAAATCACTTACATACACACGTATATGATGCAAATATTTTTTTTGGATAAAATAAATTCTTTTTAAATGATCAAGCTACTTTCTCTGCCGTCACTGTATATATTTGCTCCTATTTCAACTTTTGAGTACCGGGTACATGACTATACCTTTGTTTAAAATGAAATGAATCTGACTGGATTTCATATTAAGTAGATAACACATTAAATAAATTGCAAAAGCAAGAAAACATGTGTATATCAACATAAATAAAACATGTGTTTTATATAAAAAAAATAATTATTTATTTATTTGAATTTGTTGTATTAACAGTGCGTACCATGCCAACATGCCACTTTAATATATAACAAAAAATAACATGCCTGTATTTCATTAATTTTCTACTTTTATGGTTGTATGTATTTATGCTTGTGCTTGGTAAGGTTATTTTTTTTTTTAAAGGGATACCGATGATTGTGGTTTCTTTATTTTGGGAAGCTAAATTTTAGCCCTTTATGTGTGCCCCAATTCACAAAGATATAATTTCTTACAAAGAAGGGCAAAAGATAAAATTAGTGATGTTTTTTATTTGAACGTTGAGACGCCAAAGCTGTGCGGAAAGAAGAATCTTGGATGATTGCTGAATGAGTTGAGAGTGCGTTAGTTTAGAAACTTAGTCAGACGTAGATTGGTTGGTTGGTGGATTGGCATTAGTTCTGGCCACGATGTACTTACCGAGCAGGGGCACTGCATCAGAGGTCGCCGGCATTGTTTCCGCCACCATGTTCAGGAAGACTGTAAGCGATAATAAAATTGTAACTCCTGAAAGTGGGCAACACAAGGATAAAGCGCCGCTCAATGATTTATTTCGGAAGTCACACAGAGGAAGAGCAGTCGATTTTTCGGTTTTCGGTTATCGGTTTTTCAGGACGAACGAACAGAAGCGGCATGGAATTAAGATTAAATTGAATGTTGTTAGTCATTTTCATATAAGGACTCTCCCATGATATTTACACATTAAATACGTGCACTATTACGATTACTTTAACAAAATATTATTGTAAGAACCAGTGATCCTGCGGATTCCGCTCCTGACGATCCGGCATTTGCGACCAAGCTGCCTTGCATGTCCAATGTTTTGGCCAGGACTTTCGCTTCCATTCAGCATTTTCTCGTTGCCGTCAATAAAAAACTACTACCGTATTTTCTGCACTGAACCTCAGCCCCTCTTTAGCAATAAAAGTTTTACTAGCTTAAGCTCGCACATCGGGTTTCAAGATCATTTTGATACTCAGTACATGTCATGTATAATATTCGTGCAAATGTGTGCATCAGGAAGATGGAAACGATTCGCATTTCAAGGCATTCAATTTTGATTTTACAAAATTTGAACACTAATTTATATGAACTATTAATTTAAAGCTAATTCAAAAACACCAATTTGGAAATGTGCAATAAAAAACTATTTCAGTTCAATTCTGACTCACGAACCTTATAAATACGGTTTGAAAACAGTTAAAGCATCGCACATTTTTAGTCATTTCCAACATGTATTCTACCCTTTTAATAACTTCTAACCAGAAAATAAATTTCAAAACTGAGAGACCAGATACTAGCTTTAAAATTTGTTATGTTTGTAAGCATTTATTCCCAAATGATTAATTTTTTTTATTCAAGGCTCGTAAAGAAACATTTAATAAAAAATCTTATTAACACGTTAAATGTAAATAAAACAAGTAAAAAAAATTCCTGGCATGAGTTTAAAAAATTGCAGTGTACATTTACTCGAAACATATTGACACACACAACAGGACACACAACAAAATTATGAAAGCGAATTCTTAAGCAGTAGAAATCAACATTTACCACGGCATCAATAATAACGGAATCGTTTCCTTACTTATTGTTACACAGATTTTCACGAACTGCTAAGTATACGGACACTGGATACAACAAATATAAATGCAAAATCGAACGCTTCCATTGATATCAAATAATTTTCACACAGCCCACAGTTTTTGCTGTATTAGCATGGTGAAATATTCTAAGATAGGAACATTAGGAAGAAATCTTTTGAGCAGTTTTGTGGCTAGAATGAGTTGCAGAGCATGCAAAAGTTTTCTACATTAAATTCCAATAGATACTCCAGATGCATTAGCATGTCTAAGAACAAAAGCAAACAAGAAGTAAAGAAGGTAGCACTTTTAATATGCATAATCTGTTGACTACTAGGTAATAAAGTTCATTTCGTTCTTCGTTCTAAACTCGAACCGGTATACGTTTGTTTTGTTTTATTTTGTTTTGTTTTAGTTTAGTTTTGCTTAGTATAAATTCAATTCGTGAACACAGAGATAGAGATAGAAGGGCAGAGGGAGATCAAATCAGGCCAGAACAACTGGACGACACTTACCAAGCGAAAGCTTTTCACCAGAATCTGGTGGTAGTGTAAACCCTAGCAGTGCCATTGAGGCAATCAGTACGCACGGCACGATCAGATTGAAAAAATAGTACAATGTCTTGCGTCTTATCAAAATGGCGAATGTTATGTCAATATAAGGTTCTGGGCAGCAATTATAGTAGATTTCATTTCGTTTACCGGGCACACCTGTTTGTTGGGTTTGTATAGTTAAGTAAATGGGGTGATTGACACATGATTGGTGGATGGAGTAGACAAGAAAATATTTTATTTGAAATTAATAAATTATATTTAAATAGCATTGAGGCTTAAATGAATTTAATCAATGACTTTGAACAGAGTTGGGCTTCGCTTGCAAAAGACTCAACTTACCTAACAGGTCCCATTCACCATTTGTTATAAAGCTGGAAATATCTCCTCCAGCTTCGTCTTGTAATTGCAGGTCCAACTGTCAAACACAAACATGCAACAATTCCAAATAAATAAGTATTCGTGATTAGGGTAAAGTTCTATCATACAAAGTAATAGTGAAGCAATAAACAGTGTTGTCGGTACCTTGCCTATAATTAAATATAAGGCCCCTTTCACCTTACCTACACTAAGAACACTAAATTCCTTAGTTTTAAGGAAAATTGCCTTAAATTTGAGCCTTTCAAACAAAATTTAGGAAGACATTACCTAAAACGACCCCCAAGTAAATTATTGCCTTAAACGTTATTACCTAAACGTTTTAGGTCATGTTTTCCTAACTTTTGTATGGCAACTATTCCTAATTTTAAGGCAATTTTGTCCTAAAATTAAGAAAATTTCGTTTTCTGAGTGTAGGTAAAGATTTTTATTAATCTTAAGAACCAGCAATGTTAGGTACTAAGGTACTGATAAATTTTGTTTTATACCCTTGCAGAGGGTATTATAATTTCAGTCAGAAGTTTGCAACGCAGTGAAGGAGACATCTCCGACCCTATAAAGTATATATATTCTTGATCAGCAACACTAGGCGAGTCGATCTAGCCATGTTCGTCTGTCCGTCTGTCCGTCCGTCTGTCCGTCTGTCCGTCTGTCCGTCCGTTTATATGCAAACTAGTCTCTCAGTTTTAAAGCTATCTGCATGAAACTTTCCCAAAAGTTGTCTTTCTATTGCAGGTAGTATATAAGTCGGAACGAGCCGGATCGGACGACTATAGCATATAGCTCCCATAGGAACAATCGGAAAAATAAATGAAAAAAAATTATAACTTTGCTGTTTTTTAATTTTTTGTTTAGTTCTTCGACATTTAGTAATGGTTAAATATTTCCGATTTACGGTTTAAATTTCATCAAAATCGGACGACTATAGCATATAGCTCCCATAGGAACAATCGGAAAAATAAATGAAAAAAATTATAACTTTGCTGTTTTTCAATTTTTTGTTTAGTTCTTCGACATTTAGTAATGGTTAAATATTTCCGATTTACGGTTTAAATTTCATCAAAATCGGACGACTATAGCATATAGCTCCCATAGGAACAATCGGAAAAATAAATGAAAAAAATTATAACTTTGCTGTTTTTCAATTTTTTGTTTAGTTCTTCGACATTTAGTAATAGTTACATATTTCCGATTTACAGTTTAAATTTCATCAAAGTCGGACGACTATATAATATAGCTCCCATAGGAACAATCGGAAAAATAAATGAAAAATTATAACTTTTCTGTTTTTTATTTTTTTGTTTAGTTCTTCGACATTTAGTAATGGTTAAATATTTCCGATTTACGGTTTAAATTTCATCAAAGTCGGACGACTATATCATATAGCTCTCATAGGAACAATCGGAAAAATAAATGAAAAAAATTATAACTTTTCTGTTTTTTAATTTTTTGTTTAGTTCTTCGACATATAGCAATGGTTAAATATTTCAGAATTATGGTTTAAATTTTATCAAAATCGGACGTCTATATCATATAGCTCCCTTAGAAATAATAAAAATATATAAAATAACTATCAAATAATTGAGCTGCAAATCATCATAGCTTCAATGTTTTTAAACATATACGAAAGTAAATCATAATTTTAATGTTTTCAAAAATGTTTAATTCTTGCAATAGCTGAAAGGGTATATGAACTTCGGCTTGCCGAAGTTTGCTTTCTTTCTTGTTTAAAGTAAGCTTGATGCCACTAAATTGAAATTTTAATTATTTTTGCAAATATGCTAATTAACAAAAGCATAATTAAACTGTAAGTTAATTCTATCGCATTTGCAAGATATTATTCTTTTTACATGTTTCTATAACCAGAGTTCATTGCCAAAGCCTATAGAAAGTACCTCAATTACAATTTAACTACGAAAAAAACCTATTATTCATTTAAAAAAAAATTAATTAATAAATAAATGTGCGTATTTTTTTTCGAACCGTTTACCTTACCCAGAACCTTGAAAAGTTGTGCATTTTTTACCTTACCTAAGTATATACATATTTTCGCAGACCGTGTACCTTACCAAGATCCAAAAACACCTAAAAAATTCTATAGATTTTTTGTATTGCTATAGTCACCTGAAAACCATCGTAGGTCCACGAACCAAACTTCATCTCACATCTTTGATCGTCAAATGGAAACCACGTAATATCGATCTTACATGTAGATTTGAATATACCCGGGGGTACGTATAGGCAGCTTCCATTGTTGCGCACCACTACGTTTGTGGCATACGTTCCATCAAAGCCCTCATCCGCACTGAAAAAAGGCGATTAAGATGGCTATACTGGAGTATCCTGCGACAATGACTAATTAATTATGAATAATAAATAACAATGGATGGTAACGACCAAACAAAACAGTAATTAATAATAATTTGTCTTACCTGTTGTACATAAGAACATCCGGTTTCCATAGGCGATGTGGTGGAATCCTCAGATCTCGTACACCGCCAAATTCACTGGAATTCCAACGAAGATTCATATCATTCCATTCCTAAATGAAATAAAAAGTAGAAATAATAAATACTCTTGAGGTAATGCGTAACTTGGCAATAACTCACCAATTTGAGCCAAATATTTGTTATCAGCAGTTGGTTCTTTTCATCCTGAATAAACAAAACAAAACAATAAACACAAATCAATGACGAAGTTTTGTTAAACATGATAATTGTACAAGTATGAAAACAAACACTTCTTATTACTCATTACTTATCAAATTATATAAGATTATATTGTATACAGAAATCCCAACTTACCACATCTATAATCTGCATGAGTGTTAGTCCGAAGCTCAGTTGTAATGGATCGGATTCATTGACCACCGGACGTTCCAGGCTGTTGTAGTTGTCCAGAAGGGCGTGCAGCAACCGCTTCTCATGAGGACCAGCCGTACAAGCTTTTTTTTTAAAAAGAGGGAAAGAAATAAAAAATAAAAGCAATAAATAAATTTTATGTTATTTTCACATCTAATTCGAAGAGAATTTAAAACGGGTGCGTTGGACTTGCAAATATTTTAAAGGCTATTTTAATCTTATCTTTGATTGCAGTTTCAAGAAAGATTAAGAAAATAGAACTGCAAAACCATAGATGGTCTTAACGATATTTAAGATTTAAGCTCAAGATTTAAGCTTGTTATTGATTTTGTGCTTTTACAAACTAAAACTAAACTAACAGAAGTATTTTCTATAACAAATATTTCCAAAACAGAGCGGAAAATGAAAATTGCATTATATATATATACATATATTATATATTTTATTTCGCAACTATCGATAAGTTTCTATGATTTTAACGATATTCAAAC
This sequence comes from Drosophila gunungcola, assembly GCF_025200985.1. Lineage (NCBI taxonomy): Eukaryota > Metazoa > Arthropoda > Insecta > Diptera > Drosophilidae > Drosophila > Drosophila gunungcola. The sequence continues at coordinate 557,809 of NW_026453223.1, read as the reverse complement.
TATCTATAGTTTTGAAATTCTACAAAAAAAAAATGTGACAAATAATTTCAGGAAACAATTTTAATTAGTTGTTATTTTTGTTGTTATTTTTTTGGAAGTGATGATTAGCATAGAGACCAACCTGGTATCATAATTAGAAGTCCCAGGCCATAGACCAGCATTTTACCACCGTTAGCAGGCGCTTCCGGCAAGCTCATGTTTGTTTCCTGACTAGGGCAGAGTAGATTGTCCAGCCGACTCGGTGATTGCTTCCTCATATCTTACTTAACCCTTGGAATCCGACAATCAGGAACAGCGCCAGACCGTTGACAGATGAATGGGCGCAGAAGGTATCCCGTAAGACTCAGCCTCCGTTCACTTCACTTCCATAGTTTCGCATATTGTTTGGGGTCCGGTTCGGTTAGTTGCTTCCGTCGATGTGTAGAACTCCCCAGGCAGCCGGTTATTGAATTTCGAGCCACTGTTCAGAGCACTTGTTCGTGTGTAGTCGACCAACTTTTTGGCGGCATTGACTTTCTTCTAATCTAATGCTTTTCGTTAGCTTTCTGATTTTGATTTATTACTCATATTGTTTCGCCTCTGAATAAGTTTCCGTCCAATATACTTTCTCAGCTTTGATTGTACAATCCCTACTTATTCCCAACAATTTCGGAATATATTTATACAGCGATACATTTTTGACAGGCTGTAAAAAAACATATTAATATATTATTAGACGCAATTAAGATTAGAATATCGGATTATATCATTTCAATTGATAGATATTTATATTATATAATATATATCCGATATAGAAATATATATTCAACCATTTTACATATTGGCTGTTGGTAACAGTTAAATATACCTACTCATCAAAAAAAACCCATCATTGAAGATTAAGATAAACTAACTTAAATAGAGTTGCTTTTTGATGTTTGCTAATTTTTCATATGCAAATATGGTAATATAAGTTTAACTGTTGGCTTATGATTGACTCCCCATTGAGCCTTATATTTTGACTCAGTACAGTATATCTAAATCATTCGAAAGCGAGTTTGGCTTTAAAGATGAAATTGCAAACAGTTTACAAAGACAGTATCCATATATAATAAATTTTTAAGATGTTACATTTATTTAAACTCAATACATTGGTTTTATTTATACATTCCGGTTTCCTCGGATTTAATTTTCATTTATCTGTAGCTTAGGAATACCGAGATCAAACGCACTCCCTCAAAAGAGCTGACTTAACTGAAGGATCACGACAATAATAGCCATCTGTTGGCCTTTTGTTATAGTCGCGTTCCTTAATGGCCTGCTGCAACACCTGAAAATAAAAATGGTAATAAATATTGGCTGTTTATGTTTATACTTATCTCACCCGACGACAAATCTCCTCCGACTTGCAAGGACCGCAGGCATTTAAGTCACTTGTTATCCCTTTTTTTTATTAGCCGCAGGGGCCGCCAATAAAGTGCCCGAATCCTGAGCTCTTACAATGCTTCCACACGCCTTAGCTTGCACACTTTTACAACATTTAAGGATCCTTTTGATCAGCATAAAAATCCCAGTTGGCGCTAATAAAATAAAAAAAAAAAAAAACTATGCTAATTAGTGCAGGAAACGAATGCATATGGATAGGCTATACTCACCCGATAAAATTTTTTCTCTGACTTGCTTGGCATTCAGAATAATTGTGAGTCCTGCCTAAGCAATTTATATTTGCTCAACATTTGCTATAATTTTTATGAAAATCGAATTCTGACGCTATCCTACAAAACAATTTGGAAAATGTTACATCAAGATCTGAGTTCTTAACTGGATTTTTGGTTTTATATAGCTTATATTTTAGCGAAACAAACATAAGCAAAATAAAAATCATATTAAACTTGATTTTAATTTGCATATGGTTTAAGCTAAATTTTGTTAATGAGATTTTGCCAGAAATTTAATAAGACATTTTGCATATACTCGTATTTCACAAAACTGATCTTTCAAAGTGGATCAAAAATGGACTCAAACCTTAAAAATTCATTTAAAACTAGAGCAAAATACAAACAAATAATAAAAATAATAAACTAATTAGCATTTATTCCGATAATATTTTTTTCTGATTCTACAGCATGCTAGAATTCTGAAAATTTTCCTTTATAACAAATTTTTAGAAAATATAAATGACAAAATAATTTATTTTTATAAAATATTGTTTACTTACTTTCAAGGGAGCGCACATTTTCTTCTAATACTTTTATTTGCCGCAAAATGTAGTTAAACGTTCCGTTCTGAAAAAATTTAGACATAAGTTATTTACAGTTGACTATGAACAGGTGACTTTAAATAACTAATGTGGGATAATACAAATTATATTAGGACCTCAGAAGATGAGTCTTTATACAGATGGGGAAAATGAAGAAATTGTCCGTCTACGGCTTTCTTGCAAATTTGATTTGAATTAATTAAATTTCTACCAAATTTAAACCGATTCGATTCTTATAAGTCGGGCGAAAAGTGAAAAGGATTTAAAATATATGTTTTTATGTTTTGCTATGAGAGCTATATTCTAATCAAGCATAAATTGGGCGGTTTAATAATACGAGCAGCTATAAAACTGCATGAAAATAAAGAGAGATATTTTATTTTAAATTTTAATTGATAAGAATAAAGTCTTTGGTGCAAAAATATAAAATATTTCTTGTCGCAGATCAAAATACAGTGTCCTTGCCGGCTTCTTCCTCATAGCAGGTTTATAAACCTCGGATTGCCGAAGTTACCTTAAGTTTTCGTTTAGTTTTTGATTAACCCACATCCAAGTAATGAAATTGTCTAATACTGAATAGCAAACCCCATTTATAAGTTTATTAATGATAAAGAAATTTATAACCGACATGAAGTAAAAATCTATGTCTAACAATTAAGTGGAATTTGAAATTATCCAAACCAATTCAAAAGTTTATATTCAGTTTGTATTGCGTTTTAACCATGCGAAGATTAGTCTTCTTCGTTCTTATATTCCTATTTCATTCCAATATCCTACTTGTATAATATTCAATTTGGTTTTTTTAATTTACTTAAACTGTAATGAAAAAATAGTATATTTTTTGACAAAAAGGCTATTTAAGTTTTTGCAGAGCAAGTAAATGTTTGACACTGGAACTTTCATAGATTGAGATAACAAGTTATTATATATGAATAAAGATACTCTTATTGACAACAGCAAATAAAGATTTAATACAATACAAATATCCTTAGTTCGACTGCACAAATTTTATCATTTAACATTTTTACGACAATACTTGGCAAAAGTAGGCATTGTGCAAATATTTCTTATAAAATGCATTTTAAAAGGAAAGTAGGAAAGGATTTTAATTTAATGTTGTCTTAAAAAATTTTTTTTTGTTTAAAAAAAAGTAAAAATAAATGTTACTTTCGATTGGATTTAACTTGAAACCATTGAAAAAATGGAAAGGCTTCAATTAATAATGAGCAAAAGTAGATCTACCAAAAAAAGCTTAGTAAAATGTAGGGAATAAATACATTATAATTTCTTATGACAAATGGTTTCCTCAGAAAACCAATTTTCCAAAGAAAAATCAAAATTTGTATTTAATAATAAGAATATATATTTGTATGCCTTTGCAGAAAGCAACATAATTTTAGTCAAAAGGTTTTAATAAAGTCAATTTTGGTTCTATAAATTATGTATACTTTAGGAGCCTTACCAGTGTAACTTGTTTTTTTTAATCATTTTTTCTTGCCTATTTGATAGTTTACAATTTTAAACTTTAACCGCATTTATCTCGAAACTACATTATTAAAAACTGCTGACATAATAACTCGCCTACAAATATCCGATCGGTTTGAAATTAAGACTCAATTACCTTGATTCCTGATTGGTTGAAAATTGTCCATTTGGCAGAACTTAAATAGTCATTTTTTCACCCCATAAAAATCCCTTTTTTGAAAGCGACGCCGTTTTATAGATATTTAATATTTTTTAAAGATTGTTGGTCATTGTAGGGAAATATACTTAGCTTTTATAATCTTTTTGAATCATGTGAGCAGTTGGACAATTTTTTTTTGTTTATTTCTCAATATTTTTATAAAACAAATATATTAAATAAAGTTGAAAGCTTACCCTGTTGTGTGCAAAAAATTTCAAAAAATTGTCAGTTAATCATGGGTTTTACTAGTATAGCCCTTTAATCAGCATATTCATATAAACTTGGCTTGGGAAAGTTTGCTTCTTCTATTGTTTCTTTTAACAAACCCTAAGGCAAAAACACGATAAAAACATTTAATATATCTTAGAAACAAAATTGACTTTTGACCTTAATCCCTTTGTTGACCTAATTATTTACTAGAATTTCACATTCAACAACAAATTTCTTAAATTTTCTAAACTGCCACTGGTCCTTTGATGGTTTGTCCACATATACATAAGTTCACCAAAAGGGATTTACTTAAAAGGAACTTAATTAATTCTGATGCCAAAAGCAGAAATGGCTTTTAATATGATTTTCTGCGCTAAGTGCCGTTTAACTTCCCTAAATCCACTCAGCCATGCAATAATTAGCCAAAATAAAGCAGCAGCAGCCAGCAGCATTAATACGCATTTGTAGGAAAACTAATTAAATACAAATAATAAAAACTAAAGCACGTTTCTTTTATCACTTACCTTTGACTTCTTATTTGTAATTGTCTCACTTTGCACATTAAAGTACGAAATATCGCGTGGGTAAAATATTTATTGCTGCAGCTTAAAATTTGATAATACCAAAGTTCCAAAGTTCCAAAGTTCATAAATTTCCATACAGGAATATAATTAAAATCAAAAGTAAATAAGTTTGTTACGATGCCTTAAATCTTTTAGAAAACATGTCTGTGACAACCCAGATTATGCAATTAAAATATTTATAATTATGATTTAATAATTTGTCGATTCGGAACTTTTCCACCAACAAATTAACAATAATAAGGTAAATTGGCTTTTGTTTATTTCCAAATGTATTTTTAAATGTTTACTTTCTTAAAAGTTTTTGTTTTAAATATTTGATATACACACCCCCACACTCCTGCATTTTGAAAGATATTCGAAATTTAACATGTGGCACACTTTATGTTGACCCTTTTATGAATATCCTTTTTTTTATTTCTTTGCTTATTGCCAGCCAGCAAGTTTGTAATTTGAAATTTTTTAAATTATTTTATAAACGAAGGATTCATCCCTTAGCTGCATTTAAAATGATAGTTTTTAATGTATTTATTTTTAGACAAGCAATCTTGACTCAACTTCCTTTCGCGTTGCTCTTATTTTCTATTTCAGCATTGTTCAGATGGACCAAATTTGCAGTTTGCGTTCCGCGTAGCTGACTTTTTTGTTTGTTTTTGTTCTTTGCATATGAATGGCAGCCAAGAAATACATTTAAGCTACGTTCCTATGTTGTATTTGTATAATAGTAGCCCAAAGAGGAAAAGGGTGCTTTTTGAGCAAAAGTATGTAACAGGTAGAAGAATGAAACTTTTCCGACTCCATTAACTGTGGCACACACATTTTAATTTAAAGAGAAATGTGCTTGGGTCCAATAAGTCTGTATTGTTTATCAACCTAGATATGTACAATGTTGAAACTTTTCCATTTATACAGTTTCATATATAGTAACATAGATGTAATTGGGGCTTTCGTCTGTAACTTTAATTTATTAATTTTTAAATATTGTATAATCAAGGGTCCATTTTAGTAATTTTTGTAGATAATTTGCCATCAGACTTTCAATTTACTTGACATGAAATAACTTAAAAGTTGTTTTTTTATAAGCAACAGGATACTTCAGAATAAAAACGCAAAAAAAGGAATTTTAATAATACAATAATATGACCTTTAATTTACAGAACGGAAACGTTAAGGCTATGTTGCCGTATTTTATCAATTTATGGGCAATTGTCAAGTCATTAAAATCTCGTTTAAGGGAACGCAACAATTTCTCAAATTGATATGCTAACTTCCTTTATTTAAAAAGGAAATAACTTCAACGATACGAAAGATATACATTTTAAACGTTGCCCTTTAAAAACAAGCACATTTTATTGTCAATACTCACCAGTCATCATATTTGCATAGATTTGAGAATTTTGTATAGCTCCATTTAAATTGCATTTTTTGTTGATTGTTGTTTCATCGCACTTGCCCAATTTAACTTGGCAATGCATTTGCAATAAGTTGGCCAAAAAAGTTTGCTTCAAAACACTACGGCGATTGATTAGTTTACTAAAAATGAAGGCAAACGAATGTGGATAATCGTACCATGAATATTGGTGGTTATACTCTTATGACTGACCACTTGCTCAAGGAACTTTGCGAGCCACGGTTTCATGGCGCTGGTAGGCACAAAAAACGAATCAAAAAAAAAAACAACTCCATGTTACACCTTTAAAAAAAAGTTGATCCGCTTGGCTGATATATATCATGTAAACCGTTTACGGCGCGCTTGCAGATTTTTCCCACTGATTTCACATTCAATATTAATCTCGCACGTTTTCTCGTTTTCTTATTCTATATATTTTCTCTGTTGTTCGTGCTAGCTATGTAATATTTGTTTCCTTGTTTTATTTTTTCGGCACCAAGTGCTGCTCTGACTTCGACCGATTCGTCCACGACCACGCACTCGACTGTGAATGGCTGTGATAGCAAAATAGCAGAGGCAATGGCACAAGGCGACGGCAATGGCGAAGGCAAAGGCAAAGGCAAAGGCCGACCGATACGATGCGATGCTTTGCGATGCGATGCGATACCGCAGAAATAATATCCAACCAACTACCACAACAGCACCACACGAAACGTGCTCGACTTTCCAACTGCAACTGACTGTGGCTGTCGACTCCGAAGCGACACGTGGCCCGACATCGTGCCGGCAGGCTGGGCATTCTGGGCAGGCCAAACAGGCCACACAGGCCAGCCAGCAGCTCCTGCTGAGCTGAGCAGAGCAGAGCAGAGCAGAGCAGGTCCTGAGCAGATCCTGTGCAGCTCCTGTGCAGCTCCTGTGCAGCTCCTGTGACGGTCCTGTGACCTTTAACGAGCGCTAACATCGCCACTCTGTTAGCCCCTAACCGACATCGAATGCCGAGCAGCACGAGCAGCACGGCACACGGCGCACGCCTCGCCGGAATGTTAGACAAAAGTAAACAAATAAGGAGGGACAACAAATGTTGATAGTGCAGTGGACCACCACGTGGTCCTTCGAAAGCGTTTGTTTTGTTATCTTACTGCTAATAGGAATGATATGATATGAATGGTACTGCTACACAGGAGAAATCTCTTGTCCTAGAGTTTCTCTTTAAGGCATAGCAGGAACAAAACTAAAAGATGTTTATTAATTAATACAAAATTAATTAGATAGTTGCTTTAGTTAAGGCCCCCCGTTCGCCAAATGCAACAGACCAGTTAAAGCTCCAGAGCAAAATGACTTAACATCGTTTACGTGTCGTCGTCTGCCAGTGCTTCAAGGGTACGGTACACACAAAAAAAAAATAATAAAACTAAAATCATGTATTTTTATAGAAACCAAAAAAAACAAATATCATGCACAGTTATGCCGATTTGTTAAAGTCATCCTATTTTTATAAACTTAAAAAGGTGTTTTTGAAATCGTAAAAAAGTATCTATATTTGGTTATATGCGTATGTTTATGTTTAACAACAAGGAAGTAAGTTCCTTTTTCTATTACTTTTTGTATTCCCACTGCAAATATATAGTCGTTATATACACTTCTCATTAAAATACTTACATATTTTTATAATATATAAGAAATTAATAAATTCGCCTCGGAATAATAATACAAAACAGCTGACTTGCAATGTAGAAATATGATTAAGTAAAACTAAAATAGCTAAAATAATAACATTTTTTAAACTTTCTGCTTATATTAGGAACTTTAAATTGATTTATAAGTTAAACTAATACTGCAGCTAAATTATAAGAAAATGTAGTATAATTTAATAAAAAATTATTTTTCTCTGTGTGTGCACAAAGAATAACCCCTGAAAGCTGTTATACTCGCTTTTTATTGTTCGCTGGAATCCACAACGAGATGGGCGATGCTAACACACACTGGTTCCACAAAGAATATTTTCCCCTGAAAGCTGTTATATTTTATTGCGCGCAGGAATTCACAACGAAATGAAAGTTGCTTACAAAGGTACCATAATTTCGTACTTCTAGTTATTCACCACTTTTTATTGCTAGCTTATATGCTATAAAATACAATTTGTCCTGATTCTCAGTCTGATTTTTCTATAACGAAAGCTTTTTATAGGATATTAAATCAGTTGTCCCAAACATATCCTCTTTAGCTTTAGCTTTTAGCTTTTACACATTGTGATTTTTGACTTGTAATAGCTTTATTTTGGAAATGGAAAAAGTTAACTTTATTTGACATAAGCGGTACTTAATAAGTTAGCTTTTTATCTAAATCTAAAGCTGGTTAGATTTTAAAATGGTTATAAACGTTGTCGAGTTAACCTAGACGTGTACGAATCTGAAGCTTAAAGTCTTTTTTTGCAAAACCCGAAATATTTATTTAACTAAAGCTTCACTAGTTTTGATTCTGAAACATTCCCCTTAAAGCGCCGGACTTTGTATCTGTACATTTTGTTCCATTTTAAGGCTCGTTTTTCTAGTACTAATGGTAAGCAAAAATAACTGTTATTTTCCACACGTTTTATTTTTGTTTAAAACCCATGTTTGACATTTGAAAAGGAAAATACTTGAAATTTACAGTGTTTGACATACATACATGCGAATAAATTTGGACATGTACGGGGATTATATACATTACGTATACGTAACGTACATTTTTGTGCCTACTTTCTTGCTATCACAAACCATTGTTCATTTAGCTACAATTTCTGCTTTGACAGCGTAAAATTTCTAAAACACGAAAGGAGGCAAGAAATTAGTAGTCAACGAGCCGACGATATTTTCAGAAAGGTCAACCTTGCGGACTACGTACATTTAAAAATGTAAAATTTAGGAATTTTTAGATGTTTTTTATTAGTATTTAACTGGTCCAATAACTGGTCCGTAGTTATAGTTCACACAAATTTTGTCTTAATTTCTTAAAAAAAAACTATGGTTAAAATCGCTTCATTTTAAACATATTTTTTTTTAAACCATAAAATCTAAAATATCCGCGTGTAAGCTTTGTGACTTTTAAAGCCTGTTTCAAATTTAAACATTTTTTGTATTTGTTTTTTTTTTTTTTTCAATATTTTCCCGCCCTAACTTTCCAGCTTTTGTTGAGAATCGAAAATATCGATGTGACCAGAGACATCTCTTATAGAACCACTTGTAGGATTTACAGAGAAGAAAGTAATTAACACTTGCAATTTGCGGACGACGTTATTTTTTAATTTGAAATTAGCAATTAATTAAACAAAACTTAAAGGGGCTGCTTTTTGTTTATTTAGAAATTGTGCACTGCATCTGGAATACATCGGTAAAAAAGTAGTCAAAAACTAGTTTAAATTTACTAATTGTTAGCCTTATATTTAATAACTATTTCTTCGAAGCCTTTTGGACTTATTTTATTTGTTGCTGCATAATTTAATTTTTTTTTCAAGAATAATAATATTTGTTCGTCGTTGCACTTGTTATAGTTGTAGTGCTCGATGGGGTCACTACGGTTGGATACAACATGGTTCGAAGCGACTTGGTTCAGTTTAAACGGTTTGAGCGGCTTTCATCGAGCCGCTTGATAGTGATGTGCGTTAAAGTATTATTGTTAAAAGTGGCTTAAAAATTGCAAAAATCTGTTCTGCTAGAAATTTTCCCATTTAATAGGAAAGAAAAAAGTAACCCGTAGAAATATATTTTTTTTTGTAGAATATCTTGAAAACTAGGTAATGTAAGGAACGGCAAATATATAATGTCTGAAAAGTAAAGTCGATTGTACGTCTTTAATCCCAGATGATGAACTACTGTATGTTTAAAAATTTCCTTTTTGTTAATAAATATATTTTGTGCAGAAACTGTAGACACTGTAAAGTTCGAACTGCTCAATGGAGGTGGGTAATCATAGATGCCAACATCGATGTTATCGAAGTTTTCAAAACATCGGTTACATCGATGTTTGGCGGGGCAACATCGATGTTTTTAAATCTCTAAATGCGGGCAAGAGAGACATGTGAATTGTAATTGTAATTATGGAAATATTTTTAATTTTATCCCTATAAATATTATATTATGTTAAAATTAAATGTTTCTTCGGTGGTGATGGCTGACGTCGTGGAGGACATGGATATATCTGTAAACTAAGTTGTATTAATATAAGCTTTTATTATGTATGCACTTGCATACATTTGCAGTTTGCAGCATGAAATCGTCATTTTAAATATAATTTTTTATTAAACATTAAATTCAGAGGAAATTTAAAGGAGCCGGGGGTTAAAAAGAAAGTAAGAAGTTTCGATTGTTTAAAAAGAACTGTTGGAAAAAAAGCATGGCACATGCAACTACTGCGAGAGATCTATATAGATACAACAAACATGCTCGACCATATAAGGCACCTACATCCAGATCGCAGTAAATATGTAAAAGGCCAAAGCTCAACAATCAACAAATTCAAAATGCAATAGATATATTAGTCGGAAGGTCGACGTTGCATTGCAGCAATGGCTCTGCTCGCAAAGGCCAAACCGATCCAAAGCTAATAAACATGATAGCTGACCGATGTCCAACATTTTAGTTGTATAGAGGATGAAGGGTTTATAAAACTTATTTTGAATCCTTGAAAGTCGGAAAGGGTATTCAGTCAGGCTGGCCAAGACTTTGTTCGACTGTTGTGGACAATCTCGCGTGCTGCAAATAAGACTCATAATTAAATAATACCCCAATTTAAAATTTTAAATTAGGCCCTTTGACAAAAAGGGCTGCTGTTTTTTTATTTTTGAAATTTAGAAAGTAAATAACATCCCAAAATCGAATTTTTATCTTTTAATTTTTATTTATAATGCACTTTTTAAAAATGTACGAAGTTTTTAATTTATTTTAAATTTAACAAAGACTTGTCAGTTATCAGTTAATACATTTTAATGCATAAAAAATAGAGATTAAATAAATAAAATAGAGATAGAATATATTAAAAACAAGAAAGGAAGCAAACTTTGGCAAGCCGAAGTTTTTATACCTTTGCAGCTTTTGCAAAAATAAAATATACTTGAAATCATTTAAATTTTGATTTATTTGCGTATATTTTAAACTTAATTATTCGATCGTTCCTATGGTAATTAAAATTCTTTTTTTATTTCCTTTTTTTGGGGTGTTGTTCTATTATGAAAATTGTCCCCAATTTTTAATGACATGTTTTCTTAAATATTTAAAAACAAGAAAGGAAGAAAACTTCGGCAAGCCGAAGTTCATATACCCTTGCAGCTATTTCAAAAACTAAATACTCTTGAAAACGTTAAAATTATGATTTACTTGCGTGTATGTTTAAAAACATTAAAGCTATGATGATTTGCAGCTTAATTATTCGATAGTTCCTATGGCAGCTATACGATTGTTCCTATGGGAGCTATATGCTATAGATGTCCGATTTTGATGAAATTTAAACCGTAATTCTGAAATATTTAACCATTACTATACCTCGAAAAACTAAAAAAAAAATTAAAAACACCAAAGTTATAATTTTTTTTTTCCGATTGTTCCTATGGGAGCTATATGCTATAGTCGTCCGATCCGGCTCGTTCCGACTTATATACTACCTGCATTAGAAAGACAACTTTTGGGAAAGTTTTATGCAGATAGCTTTAAAACTAAGAGACTAGTTTGCGTAGAAACGGAGGGACAGACGGACGGACAGACGGACATGGCTAGATTGATTCTCCTAGTGATGGTGATCAAGAATATATATACTTTATAAGGTCGGAGATGTCTCCTTCACTGTGTTGCAAACTTCTGACTGAAATTATAATACCCTCTGCAAGGGTATAAAAAAAAATTCCATTCAGAATCATTGTTATTGTTTCCCATATACATTTTTGAGGTCATGTTTCCTTTATTGGAACTTATTGTTTTGGGGACTTTTTTCACAGACCCAACAATCTCCTCTTTCAAGCAAGAGCAAGCATATAAATAAACATGAATAAAAGATTTTTTAAAATAAAAGTATATTTCAAACATTGAGGAAACATCGATGATTTTCCGCAATATAAATAAATAAGAATAAATGTTTTGTTAAAACAAAATTATATTTCAAACATCGATGAAACATCGATGTTTTTCCGCCAAAAACATCGAAAACATCAATGTCTGCAAATATCAAGATTTTCATAAATTCCCATGTTAGTTCAACCGTTTCCCAACATTTATGTTAGAAAACAACGAATATGGGGCAGTGCTGCGGCAGCGGGTAAGCAGAATAGAGATGGGAAAACATCGATGACGCCACGCCAAACATCGATGAGACCGAAGTTTTGAAAACATTGATGCACTTCCATCTCTACAGAGAAACGCAGTGTTGCCAGATTAGGGGTTTTCCGCCAAGATTTAGGGGTTTTTTAACGGTGAAGGGGGAATTTTAGGAGGGAATATTTTAGTAGGGGAGAAGTTTAGTGCTGTTTTTTTAATATGACTATTTTACACTATCTTCTTTATTAAAAAATACATTACCAAACACAGAAGTTACCTGATTTGTAAACAAGACTACAAAATATCAAACACCAACTTTAATTTTTGTTAAATGTCTTATATGTTTCCGTCTTTTTCTAAACTATATTTCTCAAAGAAGAAATAAAATTTTTTAATTTAACATGTGTTAAATTTAGTGGGAAAACTGGTTTACTGATTTGAAATCGGTGTTCTGTGAGATTATTTAGGAGGAAAACTGATTTTCCATCTGGCAACACTGAGGCAAACGCCGGTCCAAACGGAGCGAAAGAGCCAAACACAAACCAAACACAAACGAATCGTACGAGAGAGCGTCGCGTCGCGGGTTAACGAAAATTCGAGTGCCGCCGCGAAAAACGCGCGGGTGTTTAACAGCTGGTTTCGAGTGCATTATCCATTCTTTTTTTTCGGTTACTTGCAAGTGAGCGTGTTCGTGATTCCCCAACTCTAAAAGTCGCCAAAGGCGATCATATTTTGGAGTAAATAAAGGAGATCGGTGAGAGCTGATCAACACAAAGCGTGGTAAAGAGAGGGGCAAATAAGAGTGCATGGAGTGAGTGAGAGGGAACGAGAGAGAGAGATAGCGAGTGCAATTGTGTGTGTGCATGTGTGTTTATTTGTGCTTGTGTTTGTGTACCCGTTCAACCGGTTCGACATTCATCTTCGACTTACCTGCAACAAAAACAACAACGTACTTGGAAAAAATAACATAAAAACTGAAGCAAAATGCAGCATCGCCAACAATAACAACAACAATGTGCAGCTGCAGCAATTGTAATGTCAAATGAATCAAACGGACTGCATCATTTGCATTCGCTTCCGAAAGAAAGAAAAAAGAAAGAAAAGGGGGCAACAAACAGCAATAATAAAATAATATGTTAAGTGTATGAAGTGCAGACCGAAGCCATTAACCCCAAAAAGGCGTCTGCTTTATGCGTTCGATCCGTAAAGAAATTCAAAAATTCACGATCCAGTTGGAATGTTGTTCACCCCTTACTCATTTAAATTCAAAACATCCATGTTGAAATATAACATTAAAAGGAACTGCGAAGTAATTTATCATCATAATTGAGGATGAAATACATTGAACCCTAAAAAGTTAAAGCATCGAACTACACGATAGTTCAGTGTTTAATGGATTTTTCTATTGGTGACTAATGCTATCAAAACCGTGAAGTCAAGATAATGAGTGCATTGTTTGAAAAAAAAAGCTATGACTGTGTAAAGTTGTAACCCTTGAGAGACGGCAAACAAACCAAATTTAAAAGTTGTCTTGCTGTTCAGAAAATACAATATAATGATCTCTTTAATGATGTTCCTAAAATTTTGGAAACAGATAGGGGTGCATATATGACACAACGAAAATTAAAAAAAATATATGATAAATTATTAATAGTATATTATACGTATATTTTTGTTATCATTCACTGATAAAAAAACGATACAAAGTAAACATATTTTTCTCTAAATTGAGATTATTTGTACCTGTGTAGAGAGTTAACCCTCGCTACCTGCGCCTGCCAAGGGTTAAACGCTAGCGTGTAATTGACGTTGCCAAAAAATTAAGAAAGAAAAAACAAACAAACAACAGAGGACAAAGCACGAACAACAGAAATTAGTAGACAGAAAGCAAGGGAAAAACTTACCAGAGAGCAGAAAAGCCCTTGTCTTTTTTTATTTTTTTTTTGGCCATGCGTTGTGCAGTACAGTTAGTCGCCAGCGGAATCGTCAAAGTGTGCGTGTGCCTGCGGTGCGGGTGCCTTGGTATTTGTGTGTGTGTTCGTGTGTGTGTGTGTGTGTGCGTGGGGCGTGTGTGTGTGTTAGTTGGTGTTTTTGGCGCGGCACTTTTTTGTTTTCATGAATTTATCTTTGGGCGAAAGAAAGAAAGAAAGAGAACTGCAGGAAAAAGGAGAGCAGGAGTCAAGGAAAACTAAAAACAAAGCGATTAGCAGCACTCACGCACTTAGAAAACACCAGGAGATGGGCAACCTGCGGTCTTGGAAAGAAGAGATATAAAAAAGCGGTTCCAATAGGTGCACTAAACAATTGTCTACCCTTGCAGTGTGGGATGTATTATTCATTTTAGTTAGTGCAACATGTCAGGCATGGATTTTTTCTCATACAACACTTTTCTATTTTGAGATGGAATGCAATTTACCCCACAACAAATTTTCATTCTATTTCGGAATATAATTTTGAAGTTAAATTAAAATTCCATTCCCACATTTTCCATTTGACCTATAAACAGCTCAGATTAAGAGAAAATTTTATAATTTTATTGTATTGTTAAAAAAAATGATTTATGTTGCATTTAATTAACATTTTACGACTTGGATTATTCCGTTTAATACGGTTTTAGTTTTAACAAAATCTAAAGAATAGTAAAATATAAACACTTTGACTTCTAAATAAAATGGACGCAGATCTTTTTTGATTTTTGTTGTTGTCTTAAATGAGGGTAATTTCAAGAATATTGTCTAAATCTGTCTAGCTCCCATAGGAACAATCGGAAAAATAAATGAAAAAAAAATTATAGGTCTGCTGTTTTTATTTTTTTTTTAGTTCTTCGACATATGTATATTAATGGCTAAATATTTTAGAATTACGGTTTAAATTTCATTAAAATCGAGCGACTATAACATAAAATGGGAACAACAAATATATTAAAAACAACATTTTTTAAAATTTTAATTATTCTACTTTGTGTTTTTTTTTAAATTTTTTTTGACTTATTAATAATTTGACAGTTCAGAATTACGCTTTTAATTTTAAAATCGAAAAACGATATCATATAGCTGCCATAGGAACTATCGAATAATTGAGCTGCAAATCATTATAGCTTCAATGTTTTTAAACATATACGCAAGTAAATCAAAATTTTAATGTTTTTAAGAATATTAAATGTTTGCAATAGTTGCAAGGGTATATGAACTTCGGCTTGCCGAAGTTGGCTTCCTCTCTTTTTTTTATTTTATATTGAAATATTAACGACATAATTATATGTTTTTGATTTCGGATGATCCTGTAACGAGTTATGATGGGCACCGCAGTTCAATTTTTCATTGATATTAAACGTGCATTGGTTTTTAAAAATAAATATCAAGTGTTTCGTCAAAAACATCCAAAAAAATAACGTTTTTACTCGAATAAACTCCTCCCCCCTCAATCTCTAATTTCAAATGTTAATATGATACCAATATATGATGTATTTAATAAATACATTTGTTTAAATACATAGAAGTTTTCAGTTCCATAGTAAGAAACCAGATCTCGAATAGTTTTCCACAAAGGGATATGTCTTGCCAGGAATCTTTTCCCGAGAGTTGGCTCATGATCGAGTCACGAGTTTTTATACCATCTACTTGAAGAGCCGGAGGGTGTATTGTTTTTGTGTTCCTCTAAGATTTACAATTGCCAAGTTGTGAAAACTATATTGTTAAATGATTTTTCGTAACTGGGAAAAGTAGTGGGTATGCGATGGTCGGGACACTTAATAATGGCGTTATTTCTTGTTTTTTACATGCTCGAGTTCGTTGAGTTAGATTTTGGAGCTTGGGTTAGCTGTAGTTAAGTCTAACCGCAGAAACAGCAACGGTCACTTCGTCAGCAACAACAACAAACAGCAACAGCAGCAGCAGCAACAGCAACAGCAACAACAACAATAGCAAACAACAACAACCAGAGCAACCACTTCATCGAAAACTCGTTTTGACAACAATTATGGCCCAAGCGGAAAGGCAGAGATGGAGTTTCAAATAAAGTTGGGGCCAAGCGCACAAAGAGACGCTGAGAAAACTGAAGTTTCAACTGAGGCTGCTGTGTTGCAGATGAAGGATTGCTTGTGGTTTCTGTGTTAGTGTTTGGTTTTGGCGTTAAGGCAGTACAGCTTGACCATCTTTTCGGCTTCCTGATCGAAACCACGCGATAATAATAGTCCGAAACCAGCTTCTCCCCGAAATACTTGCAAATACTTTGCGCCAGCAAAACAGATTAAAAGTGGTACACCAAGATGGCATTTGAAACTGAAAAGTACATAGTTACATACACACATTTATTTATTGAACAGGGTGCGTCATCTTAAATCTTCCAGACACTTATCGACCATTTGACAAGTTTTCGAAAATTCATTTAAGTACCATTTTAACAATGAATCACATCACATCAAAATAATGCGCAAAACGTGCACATCGTCGAAAAAAATTGTTCCCGCATTATGTCAAACAAAAAATGTGTGAAAAAGATGTTTCGGAAAAACGGTGAGCCATGCTACACCGCACGTAAAAAATGAAGTTTTTGCCACGAAAATTCACTGAACGTGGTATAATTAAAAAAAAAGGGTACGGCAGCAAACCTCAGGCCATTCAAGAAACCCCCGAAAAAGCGATGGAAATCAAAACAAATTGTCAATTTTGTCTGGGCCTGGCCAATAAATCTTAATTGATGTTGCAGTTGAAAGTAAAAAAAAAAACAAAACGATGCAACTCTAATGGAAATTCACTCACGGACATAATTTTAAAAGTTTGTTGAGTTAGTTTCAATCACTAGAACACACGTAAATACGACGTTTAGCTAACCAAAAAATTCAATATAGATTTTGAGTTTCATCTAAAGTGTTAGACGGTGTTTTGATTTAAAAGAATTTGAAATACAAATTTAAACATTTTTTTTAATTGCCAATAAGAAAACCCATTCCACTTTTTTTAACCCTAGTTGAAAATAAATGTAATAAATACAAACGAAATGACTGTTGCATAAAATTTGTATTACCCAAGGCAGGTATTTTTTATAAGGTAATAATACTTATGCAGATCGATGCATTCCCTTAATACTTTAAATCCGTTATTTTTCTGCGTTATGAAATTACATGTTGGTATAAAAAGTAACCCCTAAATTCCGAGAAGCTCAGAAGTAAAGTTGGTTCATAAATCTAAAGTAAATACTCAATGAAGGGCGATAAGACGGAAAAATAAATTAAATTGATAAGGAAATGCGGGAAAATGGGCGTTTTATGACAGCTTTCCATTCACGTTGCTTATTGCTGATGATATTGAGCATTGAAGGGGGGTTTCCCATTCCCCATTCCCCACTATTAATTTACCTTGAAATGGCACGATTTGTTCTTGTATTCACGCTACCCTTTTGTTTGGTTTTAGCACTATTTCGGCTTCGTTATTGGTTTTTTGTACTCGTTTTGCGATTTGTTTTTCTTTTGCGCCCACGCCATTTACTTCTCAGTGTTCATACATTTCAGTTTCTTCTTTGTGGCGCTCTTTATTATTGTTTACTCCTTTTATGCCCTCTATTCGCTCACGACACAACAAATAATTGCTCTCTGTATTTCTCTCTTCACAACTTCAGTGCTTTTCATGATCGGTCATACCCGGTTGCAGTTCGAGCGGAGTTCGATGGGGAGGTGGAGCTTAATATGAGGTTTGAGTTCGAATTGGATCCAGCAGATGCGGTTTGAAAGATGTTTAAATAAAACGATTTTCCCGTTTTACAAATGTTTTAACACACTGCGAAATTATTGACGTTGAATCAACAAGAACATTTGTCCACGTATCTGCAGAGCTCACTTGCACTACTCTGGGCTCAGTGCTGTTGCTCCGCACACGTTCGCTATGTTGGAAAATGCCATTTAGCATCAAACATAGCAAACAAACATGAGGTTCGAACACAGTTCAAATCTCATTGCATGTACACTTAAACAAATGTTTGAAATGTCGAAGTTATAAAAATTCGATCATTTCATTCTATTGCACCATTTATTTTATGAGACGACTAATCCAAACCATTCCTATTTATAAACACGCAACAATAAAATAAGAATTTTTTTTGTTTCTTATAACATATTTGATAAAGTTAGACTTGTAACTGAAATTAGAATACCTGGTTTACAATTGTTCAACAAATTAAACCAATTTGGAATTTCCTAACCCATATATAAAACACTTGTATCTATAAAAAAATTGGCTTAAATACTAAATTTTCTCACACTTGGCTCGTGGGTATATTTATTATTATTACCGACAACAGGTAAGCGCCAAAATCCTCATTTCCGCCCACGCACACATACGCACTGGCGGGCACGCACCCACAATATGTGCATGTGTGCATGAATATACGGAAAATCAATTAAAACTTTTAATTGAAAGAAAGATTTAAGTGAAATTAAATTTTTTTGCTCCTGTTCGTCAGCCAATTTAACTCAACTCTCTGCCCATCTCAGCCAAATCTCATCGTTGCAGGTTTAACTCAACTCAACGAAGTTAAAGTCTACGGAAGCGGTTTTAATAGGTGGGGTGTTAACCAGAGACGTGTATATGAGTTAACTTATGACGGTGGCAAGATAAAAATACTCGTTACGATAAATAGAAAAAAAATTATTCTATAATTAGGAAATTATGTAGATCATGTATTTTAGTTTGTGAGAACAATAAAACCTTACAATTAATAAATTTCATAGAAATTTCGGGACAAAAATTGGTGGTGCGTTACTTTAAAACATGGTTGCTCAAAACTTCATTATTTGCAGTGCATTTACCAACACATTTAAAGAAGATCACGAACACAAGTTAAGAATTCATTGTAGAACCGAGAAAAGACAAAAACAGATTTAATTTGACTTAGCCATTTAATTGTTGTTGCCTTGCCTCGGTCTTATCAGTAACGAAATGGAAATAACGCAAGGAAGAAACAAAAAATTGTTAGTGTAACCAAATGTGCCGGCCCCACATCTCCATAAGCATGTGAATTTACAAAAACCATTGTGCTCCATGTGCATAGGCGTGAGCAGCACCCCTTCCTAAAATCGGTGTATTTAAGTTTAATCAATTAAACCTGAAATCGTGATTCTTAGGTGATTAAATTTGGTAAAAAAAAACATTTTTAAAAATGAAATAATACAATTTTTCTATACAAATTGAAATTACACGCTGTGTTTGACTAATTACCCAGAGCAACACCTACGTAACTTTATAATATCGTTCCTAACTTGAAACTAATTGAACTCGCAAGTATATACAAAAAATGCACAAAATTACCTCATGCTCTCTAATTAGGGCTTAGCATCCGGTACATTACCACAAGAAGTGTACCTAACAACTACAAGTGCTCTCATGAGCACTCTCTCTCTCTCTGGAATGAGGATACGGCTTTTGGAGTTCGAAAGCGTGCTAGAAAGGGTTTTTTTTTACAGGTTACTCGTAGGTTTAATTGAGGAATGTTGGGGAGAACGTTTTTATACAAAAAAGTTGAAGCTTCAAATTTTGTAATATTCTTTAAAGTATTATTAAAAACTCATAAAGTACAAAATAAATAAGATTCTTTACGATTTGTTTACAGACTACTGCCAATGTATTGGCATGTGCCCACTCCAAAAACCGTTCACTCGCAGACAAAAACTAAGTCTTCTTGATGATTGGTGATTTTTGAAACAACTTCAACGATTTTGGAAATGCTGATCTGCTTCAACACTCAGGTAAGTTGAATTTGTATACACCTTATGTTATAAATCAAAAATATTGAAGATATTTCATTGTGGGAATAGTTTTTCCGGTAAACACTTTCCAAATTCCGCATAATGGTGAACTTTCCATGTGTTTGCAGGTGATAAACGGCGCTAATCCAAAGAGCTTATACATATACATAGGCAGAAATACATATGCGACATAGCCTTATCAAACGCATGATACCGGCTGCCAAGCAAGACTTGTAATTTTTAAATTAGAATTACGTGCCTTGCCTGCTAAATCGGCAATACTGAATGGGCGGAGAACTAGGCAAGTGGCTACGAAAATGTTCTTTAATACAAGGCCGAGGAGGGGAGGAGAGGCGAAGAGGCGGGGCGACTTAAAAGCAAGAGCAACAAGCTCTTTGTATTCGGAAAGATTTTGGACTTTCCGTGAGATGGAGGGCCGGGATCAGGTCGTGCGACGACTTCAGCTTCTTAAAAGCAAAAACGTTCCTAAACCCCACGTTTCCTTGGCCGCTGGCTGTGGCCTTGCTGGAAAACTAAAAAGGGAATGCCTGAGGAAAGGGTGCTGGGTCCCCTGGTGTAAGAGGAAAAAGACACCCGAAATTAAACAAAGACGAAAAATTACAATATGTATTTCTTAAAGTCTGGAACTGTAACACACATTCTTTGAGGGGAAAATCCATGGGTGACAAAAACAATCAACTGTGGTGAACAGATGTCAAATTGGGGGACAGATGGCAGGGCTTAACTCTTAAACACCTTTTATCACACACTCAAACACACTTTCTCACATTAAATGTAACTGGGTTGGTAATCTACATATGCGAAATATTCAAATAATCAAATATACTGCCTAATAGTGGGTTAAAAGATTATGAGTCTGTTAAAAAAAGTGGCCTTTATATACAAATTAGTTCCCCTAAAAATGTGATTATTTGAAAAGGCGAAGTGGGTTTTTCAATATACGTAGGCATCATATTTTTATTATTATTGTTGAGGTATTTATTGAACTAAAACTAATACAAATGTTGCAGTGGTTCGTCTATAACAACAGTCTTCGAGTTCCCTTCTTTTGGTTTACGAGTACTGTCCACTAAGAAAAACTAACAAAAATACATCGTCAAGATGTCCCCGTAAGGGTGAGTGCCCGATTGGGGTGGATGTTGTTGCACATTCCACAATATTGTTGTATATAAATATATATATATATACCTATATATATGTACATATATACATATGAAACGATATCGAGAGGGTGGCTCCCGTCTCTCCGAGTTCATAATGCAAACCGCGTCTGGCGATTGGAAATTAATGAAATTTTATATAAGAGTCCAATCCAAATTGGTGTATGAATGAGCGGAATTGATGTGTAAATGAACGTCTGCCTGCTTTTACAGCCACATCCTGCTGGCGCCCAGGGGTTACCCAATATATATATATATATATATATATATATATATATATATGTGGGCCATTACAAAAAGGAGCAAAAGGAGATGAAAGCCGAACTCCATTACCTCCGGAGCAGGAGAAATTGTTGCCGGGGCTAATGCGAAATTTGTATGCAGTCCAAACAACGGCAGTCATTTCTTTTGTTTTGCTCCGCTACGCAGAGCACTGCTTTTTGTTTCTCGTTTTCAGTTTTGAATTTCTCCGGCCTTGTTGTGTGGGCCTACTTCGGATTTCGTTCCTGTTCGGGCACTTGGCGCTGAGAAAAAATAACAATCAAATGTAATGTTTGCTTGAAGAGACGGGGTTCAGGAAATTAGGAATGCCCTCGTCCCGCCTGTGACCATTAGAACTCCGTGGAACTGCTCATAAAAAAAAAAAGTTACACTTTCAGTGCGTAAATTTAGTTAACATTTAATTGACACGATTCAGACAAAACATAATTAGCTGTAGGCGAACACGTCAAAAAAAATGTTAAGCAAAAGTATGTCGGGAGCACTGTGAACTAGAGCAACAAGATTTGGTACTTTTCAGAATACTACGGAGAAATCTTTACTCTTTTTTAGTAGAGAGATTGTAGATAGTAGATTGTTTTACAAGCGTATTGAGTTGTTCAATTTTTTCTTGGTTCGGGCTTTTAAATATAGCGTTTTTTTTTCCGTCTCTCTATAAATAAAACCAATCCCCGCCTTGGTGACCTGTATACATAGCAGTTATTTTAAAATATTTGCTCCGGGTATATTAAATTCCTTCAATTCTATTTGACCCTCTGATTTGAAGGCGGCATCAAAAAATCGTTTATACACACATATATTTTTAATTTTGTACCTTTTTCACTGGTGGCGGAAGATTGAGTAAAACAAATGGGCCTGGTGGCAAAACAGAAAAATTTGAGTTTTATGCGCACAAAATTATAATAGGCAGATGCTATGCTAACCCAACTCCCTAAACTCAATCTCTTTGTTTTTTCGCATCCCCTTCTGGGCAAATGTTTGTATGTTCTCGTTGCTGACGATGTGTGTTTGTATGAGCATTTGTTTAAGCCTGTTTATATAGTAGGGGCTCATACAGGGACTATATAGGTGGGTTCAAGGCGTTGCAGGATGGGCATCTGAAGAATCCAAAGATATATCTCATTATTATGGCTTCCGTTTATTTTTGAACACAAAACGTATATAAACGAACTCCAGCTCAACAGCATCACCAGCACTAGCATCAGTTTTTCGCCCTCCTGTTTTCACTACATCCAAGCGCCATCAACTTCCATCGGTTTGGGATACCCATCTCCGGCGACAAGTTGCCAGATTCCGGTACGGATTCCAAGTTCAGTCACAAAAGAACCAAGAAAGAGGACTATAGTCGAGCATCCCGACTTAAAGATACCTTCTACTCCTTGCCTTTATTAATACAAAAATTATTTTGCCTCGGTTTTGCTTTTATAGTAATAATAAAAGCGGAAATTTGTTATGGTTGCTATCATTTAATGCGATGGGATAAATTATCGGTTCGATTGTGTGCCTTGCACCATCTATGGTGGAGTAATGGATTATAAAAAATGAACTGGCCAAAGCTTAACAAACAAATAGCTTTAAATCTATGATATCAGCTTGCGTTGATGTGTCTGTATATACCACCAAAAATACAGATATTTGTATACTGGTTTTGATACCACGAAAAACAGAGTCCAAATACTTAAATTGGCTTTTACTAAAAGAATAATTAAAATAAAGTATTAACATGGGCACGAATGACACCTTACTAAATATTTTACCTGAGAAAAGTTTTAAAACCAAGATATGTTATCATTTTAGCTCTGACCAAAATAATCTACAATCTACAATATTTGTAAATAAACAATAATGTACATGTCTTTATGATCTTAAATTTAAGTTTTTTTAATAGTAAAAATTGAAATAAAGCTAAATAATAATTTTGCTTTCGCTCCAAAATTTCAACTTTTATATATTTTGTATTTTGATTTTTGGTCTCCATCGAAACCAATGTGCATAGGTAAATCAGCTTTGCTGTTGAATCTGATTAAATTATGTATGGTTTTATGGCGCCAAATGACAAACCATACATATTTAAATGTATTTTATTAGCTTAGTTAAATACAAATCCTTCCTGAAATTTCGCTGACCACAAACGGTTGTACGGTTATAGGGAAACCCTTTCCCAAACAGATTACCAACCATATCAAATCAGGGGACGCGTTCGATGACCTTTTGTGCGGAGGCTGTGGTCTTGGTTGTGTTTGGTTACCGCAGAAATTGTGTCGCCAGCAAGAAATTCCATGTCCCGGCACTGGGTGCAAATTTCCATGAATTTAGGATTCCATCATCCTTTTATCGGTTCGGTGGCGGTGGCGGTGACGGTGGCGGAGGCGATGGCGAACATTTGACATTTTTTTACAGCTTCTTCTGGGTCCAGAACTACCTACCCACTTACACACCACACCCACTTCTCAAATCAGGGAATACGTTTTTGACATTCACATTCACATTTCCATTTACTATTTCCTGTCAATTTTTCTTAGGCACTGGATGTGCCTTGAGCCCTCTCGCACACTACATACGTCCGCATCCCTGCTCTCTCCGAAATATTGTGACAGTTTGCAATAAACGCCCAAGACCCAATCCCTTCCAGCACCTGCCCTGCCCCCCACCTACTCGT
Source organism: Drosophila gunungcola (assembly GCF_025200985.1). Taxonomy (NCBI): domain Eukaryota; kingdom Metazoa; phylum Arthropoda; class Insecta; order Diptera; family Drosophilidae; genus Drosophila; species Drosophila gunungcola. The sequence continues at coordinate 533,567 of NW_026453223.1, read as the reverse complement.
CCCTCTTTTTTATGACCATAAAAAGAAAGCGAATGCATCGAAGAGGATAAATTTATACAGCACATTTCATGCGATCAACACATAAATATTATTATATTTTATGCGAATCTCTCTATATATAAAGCAGAGAATGGTTGGAATTGTTTGAGGAATGTATAAATACCGATGTGTGTTTGATGGAGAACGAGAGACTCTTCCTTTTGCTTTTGCCTTCGCTGCTTGCTTGCTGGTCAAATCAAACAGTTTATTTAAGGTGCAAAAGTAGAGCCTTTGGTCATAAAAATTCTCGACTGTCAGTCGACACCTCGTCACTCCACTCCACTCCACTCCACTCTTCTCCTTTCATTTTTTTCTCTTCGTTTTTTTTTTTTGTTGGTATTTCGTTGCTTTGTGTCTAATAGTTATAACATTTTTCGCAGCTTGTGATGCTTATCCTAAGTCGCCCTGGGCCATAATCAACGCTGACATGCCGGCTGCCTTTAGGTGTTCAGGGCTTTTTCAGGGGTGGCGAGTGGCATATTGAAGGGCTTTTGGAATTTGGACCACAAAGCACCAAATGCGTATTGCATACATAAATTTGAGTCGAGTACGTTTTGCTCACGTTTGCTGCACAAAATAAATCTTTGACAGACAACCGAGTGGTACTGGTACTGGTGCTGGTACCAAGTGAGTGGGTGAGTGGGTGAGTGGGTGAGGAGGTGAGTGGTTGAGGTGGTTGAGGTGGTGAGGAGATTGAAGTGTTGAAGTAGAAACGGCTGGTGGCGTGTGGAGAAACGTACGAAAACGGGAACGTTTGGAGGATGACGAGATTGAGGAGAAGCAGCAACCCAGTTCGTCCGACTTTCAAGCGTGTGGTAAACAAAATCTGTACAGAATTTCCCATGTACCAGGGATTCCATCCCCAATTCTGCAGGAGGTCATCGAGAGATTCAAGCCACGAATCGTTCGCTCTGAGCTATACAGAATTCTGTTCAACACAATATGCTTAGAGACCGGTTTTCACATCTTCATGTTACGTTCACGTAACCAGGTTGTAAACTGCTAAATTTCACAAGACTTTGCAGATTGAAAGCTACTTGTGGCTTGTCTTGAAGAGGAGAAGTCGCTTTTTGGGGTGCATCAATGGTGAAACAATGGTAATTTTTAATTAAATAAGTGCCAATCTATGTCTATGTAAAAAGGCGGCTCAAATGTATCATTTTACTTTGGGATGAGGCCCACATTTTGGCATATCAGGCACCACAAGTGCCAATCAAACGTCGTCAAGATCACAAATTATTATTGAGAAATCAAAGTTAAGCCAAATCGATATTTATAATTCATGTGTTGATGACAGCGTTATGCATTCGCCGCTGACTCTTGGAAAATCGGAATGGGTTTGTGAATCAGAATATTGCCAGAAAATGGCGGAGGGTGGAAGGAAAGCGATTAAGATAAGTATTTGACGCTACTTAAAGAACACAGTCAGCGCAGTGCGCCTCAAATGAGCCAAGCAATGTGTCGCGACCTGCTTTCCGAATCGATAAGCGAAAAAAAAAATGCCATAAAATGTAGCTGAGCCAGAAGAAATACGATAGCATATATAAATTTATTTAAATGAGCGCTACGTGTAATGACAGGCAGCAGGAGGGTCGAAGGGTCGAAGGGCCCGGTTCGGTTGCCTGGTAGCTGCTAATTTACCAATCGATGTCATTGATACTAACGCCCCGGAATTCAGTCGGAAACTTCGAAAAGCCCAAGAGAAGAGCCATGAATTTCCATCTACCAACTACCATTGCATTGCTTTAATTAAATTTCGCATTGATATTTGTTTCCTTGTTTGGCTACTGGACAGGCCCAGACTCGATGTTTCGGTTCGGTTCGGTTTGGGCCGACTTTTTACCTTTGTTTCCCCCGTGCATTTTGGCTTTCGACCGCGGTCCGTGGAGCACGACGGCGTGCAAGACGGCAATGAAGGAGGGAATGGCCGACAGCACGTGCTTAAAATTGCACCAGAGGAGAATTCTTAATTCTGCACTGACAAAAAAAAGTTGATTGGGATATATTTTATTTCGTTTATTTTTAATATATGTATATGAAAGAAACATACAAATAAATTGCACTTCGTATGGTTGCTTTTAAAATGCTGTCATACTTCTGTCGTACAAAGTTTTTTTTACACATAGTTTAATTGGAAAATCCTTGTTACCCTTGCTATTATATTATCTTTATATTTGTTATTTATAAATGCTGTTTTTAATTGTATTTTCTGACATTAAGGGCTAGGTTCAAACTCACATCGAAAAATCAAATATAAAATGTTGTCTTGAAGGACTAGGTTTAAACCCATTTTCAATTGTTTACTATTTGATATACATAGTGCTATTGAAAAATCCTGAATATTATCACAATAATATTTGATCAAATATAAATATTTCAATTTTTTATAAAAAAGGACTAAGTTCAAACCCTGCTTATGTTGTATAATTTTTTTTTGTACAAACTGTTATTCAACTACTTACACTGATTTTGATATTTTGTCAGATTAATAATTTTATTTTGATATTTAAAAATATGAAATTTTTATTAGGTAACATAAGAAGTATGTTTTGAAAAAAAAAAACCACTACACATAAATTGTTTTCTGTGCTCCTGGGTAGCTGCTCTTGTGGCCGAATGTGGAGTGCGGAGTGTGGAGGACTGCAGCGTACATGTTCACACTTACGGGGTGCTTAATTCTTTGCAGTTATTCAACTGTACAGGGAACGGGTTTATTCGTTTCCCTGATTCGTTCATTCATGCACGCCTCACTTTTTTCCTCCTTCGTTGGTGACGCCAGTGATGTAATTAATGATGCTTGCCGCACAATTTTTAAATTGAATTGCACTAGGAGCAGTAGCAGTAGGCGCAATTTTACCGCCCTTATAGCTGTTTGAAGTCTGCCTGGCGGCCAAAAGCCTTGAAGTTTTACTGAATCTAGTACTATAATCATAAAGATTCATGGTTTCTTTCTTGCTTTAAACTAATCTTTCATTTATTGTTCTTTTCCTTTGCAGGTAATTATTCTGTCGACTTATTTAAAGCTTATATCGTTTCAAAAGAGACCGCCACCGAAATTTGTAAACTCTTCCGCATTGTGGATCAGCAGTGTTGTGGTTAACAGTGGTAAATATAAATAGACTATGGTACTTCATAAGTATATCATGCAATGTGTACAGCCCGATCTTTGCTCTTATTTAATTCTTAATTCCAATGTGCCCGGCATTTTCTCCTCTGTTTGCTTACGATTGGAGCCTAATTAAAATTCAAAAATGCTGTTGCTCGGAATCTTACACCACCACCCCACAAACATCGCTTGCGATCTCCGAGTTTTCTCACAGCAGAAAGGAATAATTTATGCATTTCATATATACTTTCCCTGCTCTTGCTTTATTACCGCTCTGATTGTTATTTTTTGTTGGCTGCGCAACGCGCCACTTACTATAAAAAAAATTGGACTTTTGCTTGTGTTCTGACTCAACGTTGCATTGTGTACGGCGTGTTCCGCTTCTTCGTGGCACCACTCGACTCCACTCCACTCCACTTGATGGTGGGTCAATTGAAGTGAACGGGTGCCGCTGCACTGAAGGAAAATACGGGAGGATGGGGGGGGTTCTAAAGAAGGGAATCGGGAACGGAGACTTCGGCACAATTGTGCACATAATTGTTTATCTAAATTGACTGCAGACCTCACTTTAAGATGTACGAGTACGAGTACGGGTCTATATGTATGCATTTCCATACACAAGTAAGGCAACTCGATACATGTGAATAACAAACACACCCATGTTGTCGTTGGGCGGGTATATCGATGCCCCACTGTGACCTATAGGAGTCATCGCCCCGAGGAGTGTAAACAAAGGAATTCCAAAGGTTGCATTTTGAGAACTATTCATTAATTGTATTTAGTTTTGAATAATTGATAGGAAATGTGGAGAACACAGCTCAATTAATTCAGTAACTAATATTATTTGTACGTTATGTATAAAAATTCGGTTTAGCAGGACCAACACAATTTAATCTGCATATCATATACGGAATGTGCATTTTTAAAGAGAAAAATAAACAAAAAACAAGGGTGTTTTTTCAATAATCCTGGCTATTATTAATTGAGTTCGATTTTGGTCAGCCATTTGCAGTCTTGTGTAGATACAATTTTGCAGTACCTTTTATGTTAGAGAAGTACAAAAATAAATTACTACTTCTTTCCTAACCTAAGTACTGATTTTGTTTGCCTTGCTAAGTAAGCTAAGTACTTAAGTAACTAAGTACATAACTATTAAAAAAACAAGAAGGAAAGCAAACTTCGGCAAGCCGAAGTTCATATACCCTTGCAGCTATTGCATTAATTAAATACTTTTGAAAACATTTAAATTATGATTTACTTGAGTATGTGCTAAAAAAAAACATTGAAACTATGATGATTTGCAGCTCAATTATTAGATAGTTATTTTATATATTTTTATTATTTCTATGGGAGCTTTTTCTATAGACGTCCGATTTTGATAAAATTTATATTATAATTCTGAAATAATTAAACATTGCTATATGTCGAAGAACTAAACAAAAAATTAAAAAACAGAAAAGTTATAATTTTTTTTCATTTATTTTTCCGATTGTTCCTATGGGAGATATATGCTATAGTCGTCCGATTTTGATGAAATTAAAACCGTAATTCTGAAATATTAAACCATTACTATATCTCGAAGAACTAAACAAAAAATTAAAAAACAGCAAAGTTATAATTTTTTTTCATTTATTTTTCCGATTGTTCCTATGGGAGCTATATGCTATAGTCGTCCGATTTTGATGAAATTAAAACCGTAATTCTGAAATATTAATCCATTACTATATCTCGAAGAACTAAACAAAAAATTAAAAAACAGCAAAGTTATAAATTTTTTTCATTTATTTTTCCGATTGTTCCTATGGGAGCTATATGCTATAGTCGTCCGATTTTGATGAAATTTAAACCGTAAATCTGAAATATTTACCATTACTATATGTCGAAGAACTAAACAAAAAATTAAAAAACAGCAAAGTTATAATTTTTTTTCATTTATTTTTCCGATTGTTCCTATGGGAGCTATATGCTATAGTCGTCCGATCCGGCTCGTTCCGAATTATATACTACAACAACAACTTTTGGGAAAGTTTCATGCAGATAGCTTTAAAACTGAGAGACTAGTTTGCATATAAACGGACGGACAGACGGACAGACGGACGGACAGACGGACATGGCTAGATCGACTCGCCTAGTGATGCTGATCAAGAATATATATACTTTATAGGGTCGGAAACGTCTCCTTCACTGCGTTGCAAACTTCTGACTGAAATTATAATACCCTCTGCAGGGGTATAAAAATATATATATATGCATTTTTATTATTTTTGAATCTATGAAAAACATTTGATGTTGGTTTATATATAGCTATTTTCATAGATATCCTTTTTATAGTAAAATAGGAAGTATTTCGATTTCGGAATTTTGAGCCCAGAACCTGTTGCTAAATTAAACCACAATCAGGAACTCTTAAATCGATCAGCTTAAGTTTTTAAATTCTGTTCTAAATACAATTTTATCAATTTGACTTTTAGTTTTTACATTTGTCTAAATCGGAAAATTTAGGTATTTATTTCTAGCTAAGAGCCTAGGTACAAAAAACTAGTACCTTTCACAACACTAGACATTTGTAGCCCAAGAATGCGACTCTAATAACCAGCAATATTTTAAAATATTTACCGTTTGCGTAAGTTGTAATCTTGGTATAAATGACCAAAGTAAGAGCCGACTTCTTGACCGCAGCTCGTTTGTTTATGTTTCCGCCATCTCAAGTTTTGATAACCAGAGGCGTTGGCAAGGGGGGTGCGGATGTTTGGGATGTTGAACCCTCCCGCAGGAAGTGGTAACTCAGCAATTTGTAAACGGAATAGTCGCAAGATAAGAGCTCAGATGATTTTCAAACCCAAGGACTTAAATTAAATAAAAGTTGCAATACATAATTTTAAATATATAGATTAATAAACAAACATCACATTTAAAATCGAGGCAATCAAAATCAAGAAATTTTTTTTTGATTTTTGCATCTTTTTGGATAATTAATAAACAGCATTATACAAATTTTGTATGATTTTGTCTTAATAAACTCGCCTGTTTGTTGCGCTTGAACTGCAGAGGCCTATTTAAAAATTCGTGAAATTTATACCATAAGCACTGTACTTCTGGATCGGAGGAATGCACACAAACACCAGCCAAGGGTGCTGAAAATGTTGAACATTGCTTCCTTTGTCGCTGGCCAATGTATTTTCATTTTCATTTGCATTTGGCTCTCTTGTTTTTAGCTTTTTGCTGCTGCGCCCCTTGCTTTTGGGCTGCTGCTGCTGCTGATGCTGGTGTTGCTGGTGTTGCTGGTGTTGCTGCTATTTCTGCTGCTGCTGCTGTTGTTGTCATCCGTCGCTCGTTTGGTGCGAGTGAAATGCAAAGCAAACAACAATTTGTAATTTCCGTTGTTTCCCAGTCAGCAGCCAGCTCGACCAGATGAGCCTGGTGGTCTGGAGGTCTGGAGGTCTGGAGGTCTGCAGGTCTGGAGGTCTGGAGCATAGAGGTCTGTGGAGGGTAGAGGGTCCCCTCTGATGGAGGGAATCGGTGGCCAGATGAGGAGGGTGGAGGGGGAGTTTGGTAAAACTATTCTAAGCTCTTTTAGGTGCAATTTTCTGCTTAAACGGGATGAAAAAATCTGTGCTGTGCTGTGCTGTGCTGTGCTGTGCTGTGCCGCCATCCAGCCCAACGCGTACCAACTTTCCTGGCAAGTCTTGCCATTCCATCCCATCGCCGTGATCGGTCCATCGGTCGAAGTTTTAGCCAAAGTTATTTGGAATGCATTTTCGGTGATTGGAGAGGCATTGCCTTGCCTGCCGACTTTTTGGATATTTGACACGCTTTTCCCACCGCATCATCTCGAAGGTCTTTGCTAAAAGCAGTCCCTTTTTGTGCGTAACTCTGGTTTTTGCGACAACAATATCCCTTCACATCTTGAACAGTAAATTTACGTAGTAATAATGGTTCACAACAATGGCAGCACTTTAAGTTTAATTTCGAACGCAGTTTTAGAACTTTTGATTTGAGAAAAGATTTTTTTATATATTATAAATCATTATATTTAGAAAAGTGAACAAACTTCAAATGCAAAGCACTTTTAAGAAGTCGGGTGATTGAACTTCGAATTTTAGTCCCCCTACGCACTAATGCTTATTTAAGTCGAATACCAACCATTCTTTAAAAATATAAAATTAAAAACTTTAAAGTGTTTTTTACTTAATATTGTTTTGCATCGAACCGCCAGTTGGCAGAAATTTATGAAAATTCCGATACACAAATATATATATGTGGAACAAAATGAACTGCATGGCAATTTTAAACGAACATTATTTACCCTTTATTTCTCAATGAGTAAAGAGCAGAAATAGCACGAATTCCATATCAGAATATCAATTTGTCGAGTCTAAATCGAGGAGAGGTGCCTGATGTAGCGTTTTTCTCATAAAACTGGGTTAGTTGGCCTCCAGGTACGGTTAATGAAATTAAAAATGCCTACGAAAGTTGGAATGCATATTGAAGCCCGAAATGGAATGTATCATAATTGCAATTAGCAAACGGATTCTGGCACTTAAGTCAAATTAGTAAGACAAACAAAGACCCAGTTCTTGCGGAAGCTTAAACTTTGGGCCAGAGCATTATTCCCAAGACAAACAAGATTCAGTTGCAGATGTAGATAAATTAATATATAGATCATTAAGAGGAGGGGCTGAGAGAAAATAACATGTTTGTTTGCAAATGCTTTTAAGCTGTGTACAATTGGAAATTGGCACAGAAGGAGCTTTGAACTGCAATGATACTTGGCCTCACGTTAATAATAATAAGTAAAATACATACTTCTTGATTTGAGATCAAAATAATAACTATTAAGATCTCTTATGGTACAATCGTCTTAATGAATTTATTTTTGGTGATTTATTGAGTAACTTTTATAAACGGTTAAAAGTAAATACCAAATTGGAACATTTTTTAATATTCTCTAAAGGCTGTAAAAATCTGCTTTTTTCCTAAAATAAGTAAAACTTTAAGATAGAATTTGATTTCTAATTTTTTATGATTTTCTCTTTTTAAAAATGCATGTTTTCTGTCTATCCTTACATAAAAAGGTTTATATTTGTGTTTTTTGTCGAAAAGAGAAGTGTGATAGTTTCGTTTATTTTGGAACATCTTCGAGGCATAAAGTCCGGATATCTGTATATTTTCTGTTTCTGGTTGTGGTTGTGTTTGTGTTTGTGTTAATGTTTAAGCTCGTGTTTGTATTCGTAAATCGTCTACGTACGTGTGGGAAATGTGTGCGTGGCAGGGAACAACTGAGCCGGCACTAAAAGCCAAACAAAACATGAAAACTGTTCAAAGATACCGACTATTTGTAGTTGCATTTGTATCGAAATCTATATTGGGAGCTCCAGATATGTGCAGTTCTTGGTATCCATCCGACCACTTTCCCGTTCTCCGCCGGCCACGCAACTTCCCCACCGCTTTGCTTTGCTCACTTGGCCGTCGTTGTCGTTATCGCTGTCTGAGCACAGTGAGCACACAATGTAAAACGCAAATATTAACACGGCTAACCGATATGCCATATATACAGATACAGATACAGACCCACTGGCGGAGGTAGAGGCAATGGCAACGGCAAAGGCAAAGGCAAAAGCACGCACTACACTCACAGATACTCCCAGAAAATTAAAAAAAATCGTTTTCACCTTTCTCAATTTAAGTATTTTTGATCAATAGTACTTAAAGAGCAACTTTGTTTGGTCTTAAGCACGATATATATTAATTATAAATACAATATAGAAAACGTACAAATTTCAATGCGAAGAACATCTTACTTGTTGGGGAGTGAGATATGTTGGTCACCTTGTGGGTCGAACTCGGACCTTCCGCACTACAGGTAAATGGTCCCTATTGAATCTTGACTTTTCCTAATTTAAAAACAACAAAGACAGTATTCGGAATACAATGTAATGGAATTATAACTTGTTTGGGAATTGGAATCATGGATTTAAGTCGCGCTTAAGTTAAATGGTTCTACTTAAATCTTGACTTTTCTTTATTAAAAACAATGAAAACAACTTCTAACATGTTGCGGGGCTTTAAACTGGGATCTGAGTCACGTTGTGGGTTTTACACGTGTTCCCTGTTAAAGTCAAGTAAATATATTTTTTTTCTAATTAAAACTTTCTTTTGACCTGCCAATTATTTAGTTTACTACCTCCTTAAAACAAGCAAAATCAAGAACAGTTGGGCGAGAACTTGTAAATTGGGCTGACAATTTTTCCGAGTGTAGGCTGAAATGCTGTCGTTGCCTGGGAACGGCTAGTTGCATGTTTGATAGCCACACAATTTGATTTAGTGCTACTCGAGCGGACACAACGGGTCGGCCTTCTTCCATTTCTCCGCCTTTGGCCTCTGCTGCCCCTTTGGCCCCCTTTGAGTCGAGGTGGTCCGGTAGCCTAGCCCAGTTGAGCAATGAGAGGAAGAGCCTGCAGCAGACATGTGCATAAATAATTATTAAAGGCAAAATGCTGGCACGAGAATGCGAAATGAAACCACAAAAAAAATCCGCAGAGCAAGCAATTGCACTTGGAGATGGGTTGAGTTGAGGCTCGTTGGGTTGGCTTAAACTTGTAACTTAAGCACAATTATTAAAACACTTGATGGTTGATTGTTTTAAATGTTATTTCGAATAGCTAGAATAATTCCTTTTTTTGTTTCGAGTTGAAAGCAATTAATTCCCAGCTGTTTGCATTGGTATTTAGAAATTCTAACAACGTCTGTTTGGTTTACTTCTGCTGCCTGTTAATTAGGGAATTTATTACATCAACATTTGATAAGCTTATCAATGAAGGGGTGTCATGCAAAATTTGAGGTTTGGAAAATGTGCTGAGGGATTTAAGAAGAGGGATTGAGAGATTGTGTTTGTAGGATGTCGAAAAGCCAAGATTTGGGAATTAGTCAAATGCATAAGTTAATTAAGATAGAAATTTATCAGGTGAATTTGAACCCGAACACATTCTGTCGCTCTACACTTGTTCATGAGCCGCTTTAAGTCAAGTCCCGGACCACGACCCCGCCATTAATAGGCTTTAAGTGCCATTGAAGACCTTTGTGTCACTTTTGCAAACAACACGGCCATTGAGCCAATTAAATTTTGCACTCTCGCATGCATATAAGCATAGTTGCAAGGGACGACAAATAAACCGCACTGGAGATCTAGGATAATTGGTGAAGTAAAGGTGAACCGTTTGGTCGATGTTCTTGCAAAAGCTAGGCTCTGCCCATAAAGCTACACACACAAAATTGATTTGTCTTAAAAAGACTATAGAATATATAGCTGAGGGATATCATATGATACAAAAAAAAATCGTTTATATCGCGTTAAAACCAACATTTTAAAGTCACAAAGCTTCCAATAAAAATGTATTTGGACCAGTGTATGTACACTTGTGTATGTACACATGTGTCTATAAAGCTTGCTCAGATGCAACGCCGCCTAGACGTTAGTTCCCTGGCCTTGTTTATTTGCTTGTCGGGGCCGCTTGGCCACAACTTAAAAGAAAACTTGAATATCCGATGCACACGACTTAACATTCGTCCCGTTAACATGGCAATTATAAACGAAGGCCTTAACCGACCACCCATCCACACTTTCGCTAAATTAATGATGGCGAATTAAAAGCTTTCCCAACCTCAATTAGCAACAGATGAATGACAATGGCTTAAAACTTAACAATACTTCTTCTTATAGTTTCTAAATACAAAAATGTATATTGTATTTGGAATTGACTTTAAAGTTAATTACCTTCTTTAAGGGTATATTTCGTAAAAGTTTTAAGCTGGGACTTAAATCAATAAAAATTTTTTATTTGGCACTTATTTATGGTCTCACATCTGAACCAATTTTTTAAATTCTGGGATATGAAAAATAAAAGATTTCGCTTTCAGAAACGCATTTGCTTAAATTTGCTATTCGTTGACAGTTTGAAATATGTTATTAAAAAACCCCTATAATATTGTTTTATTTTTATAAAGGAAATTGACAATTATTGTTAGTTCCTTAAAATGCATACGGTAGAATATAATTTTTTTAATTTAAGAAAATAACCATAAATTGCTGCTTATCTTCACTTTCTATTGGATTTTTTTTAATATCTGACCTATTTTTTAAATTAAAAATTTTTGTTTTATAAATCTTTTTAAGAAATATTTAAAAATATTATACCTATTTTAAGTGGGGATTTCTATATGTGACCCATTTAGTTTAAAGTATTAACTCCAAAAACCTAAAACAAAATATATGTATAGGTGGCTTGCAAACTATGTTTGATTGATATTTCCATAATCTAAAAAACTATTATTATACTGACCGAAACTTTATGTAAGTAACGGATATCTAATAGTCGGGCACTCCACTTTGGCGTGCCTTCCTGTATTTTTTTTTTTTGTTTATTTTAAGCCGAACATGCGGTTTTTCTGAGTGCAGAACTGCAGTTGTGCCAGTGTCAGAGGCTTAAGTAAAGGTTAAACACTCGACATCGGCATGCTCATCCATATCGACCGCCGCAGCGACAATGGAACAGCTGTGACAGGGTGAGAGCATGTACAAGAATCTCGTTAACGAGTTCTGGGATGTGAGCCGCCGTACGCAAGTATTTGCTACGTGCCGGGTCCTCAGATTGGGCAGCGAATTAAGGTGTCGCCGGCTTGTGTCATGCGAGCCCAAAAACTTGAGCTGCGGCCTACGGCCAGTGGCTCAATCAATTGAATTAAAACTATGGACCGCTGATACTAATGAAAACGTCTTGCTGGCGTCTCCTCTGTTTTCCTTGGATTGGCTTGCGTACCGATGGGGTTTGGTTTTTGCAGTGTCTATCTTTAAGGTTAAGGCTATTTAATGTCCCAGGCAAGGGCCAAAATAGTTGACGGCTATAAAATGTCTGCTTTAAAAGTATCAATTTAAGCATAAAAATCGGCTTTTATTTAAGCATAAAGTTATGGCTTTGTTAAAACACCAAACTTAACTCTCTTTCGTTATTGGGTTAATTTTTGACCCAGATTGTATGCTACTAAATTAAATTCATAAAAATGTTATACTATACATCCACATATAAAGGCCACAGACAATCATAAGAAAATTAAGATAATAATTTCAGTTACGTTATAAAATCTGTGGCTAAACATTTATTATATCGCAGCAATTTGCCTTCGTATATTTGCATTTACACGTACTCGCTGATTGAGATATGCAGTTGAACAAGCAATGCAGAGGTAGTTGCTCCGTGCTCAAGAATTGAGCACCGTGTATCTCATTGTCGAGGCCTTTAACTATTGCGTTCTTACTTGTTATTTGTTCGAGCGTGAAGACCCGACTTCATGGCAAGGAGCTTGCGGCTTTTGCTGGCTCGGTTGAGTTCGTATCTGTGAGCTACGGAGCTCCTGAGTGTGTGTTTTTGCATAAACACAGACCGACCGACCGACCGACCGACCGACCGACCGACCGACCAACCTTATGCATATTTAAAATGCTAAGCACAACTTTCAATTCGAAAATGATTTCGCCAAGGTTTCAAAACATTTAATTTCCACTCAGGCATCAGATTTTTACTGAGGATATGAGTAGCTCTGAAAATGGCGTCAATCTCTGGCTTTGCCTAAATGTTTGTGTTAATTTATTTTACCTGCTTTTTGGATACGGAATGTTTTCGTTGAAGTAGTGCCTCGAGCCTCTTGATATCTTTCCTCCTAAATTCTTTGTACGACAATTAGCAAATTCCCGCTATACAAAAAGATTTACGTTTAGCCTAGTAATTCATGCCCCTCCCCCTGGCATCTTTAATATCACATGTATGTATGTGCATGCATTTTTTTGAAATAACTAAGAGCAAGACACTTTGTGCTTCCCCTTGACGCGAACGAAAATGTACCCTTAATATTGTTATCGTTAGACTATGCCGCTCTCAATCTAAAAAAAAATGTGGTACAGAAAACACTTTGCTTTTAGGTGAGCTGACAGCTTGGAAAAAATTGGTTGACAATATTTTTGGAGCTCTCGAACTGAGTAGCGGTGGCACTCAACTGGAGGAGAACTACACTCATGTTTCTTCTTATCTTGTTGCGTTTTTTCGTTTTTGTCTTTCGTTTTTCTGTGCTGTTCAACGACTAATACAGAATTATTATTTCACGTCGCTCTGTGTGCTGTGAGCTCGGAATGCATCAATTCTCATTGTTTTTGGTCGATGTTGTGGGCAGAACCGCTGGCCATTGGCAACTAGTGACAGAGATTAAGATGACGAACGGTAGGTCACACAAGTGCCGTAACTTTCTCTTGGCCAAATGCAGCGAAAAAAAAAAATTGACATCAAAGAAGAAGGAATTTCTCATATACTAACCTCTTGCCCATACTTTTTGTTTCGTGTTTTCTTGGCTTCTGATTCATTATCATCCTCTCTCCAACCTCATCCTCATCTGGGCCGCGTTTTTCTTCTTAGTCAGGCCAACATGCGTCATCATCATCATCATCATCATCATACAACGAAACGATGACGACGACAATTTCGTTGGCGAATGCTGTCAACGGGTTATTAGAAACACACAAAAATAAAAAAGTTAAGTACATGAGTGCACCCTCAATGTTTCCTGTGGCCAAAGTGTTTTATTATTAAGCTTTGACCAAGTTTCGCCCCCCGGTCTCTTCATCATTTCTTTTTGTTATTTGTCGTCCCTGTTCCGTCCCCTGATATTTTGGACAAATGACCATAAAGAAACGCAGCCGGAATGAGTTTATAAGGAGCACCTGATTACAAGATACTTTTCGGGGAAATGCTATGCTTAGAGGTCTCATATTTTTCTATACCTTCAAGTAATAAGTTGTAAAAATATAAAAATATAATTGGTCCCTGGTGGTATATGAACTCGGGCTTACTGTGAAAAAATTGAATGTTAAATTTTGTATTATTCTTCGCTGCTATTTAGTGTGCAAGCTTGGTGGTATCGCCAATTCGCTAATTGGTAATCCTATACAATACACCCGCAGTCTCAATTGTTAATGGTTAATGGCAAATAATGAAGGAGGTGGTCGTCGTGGCTGTTAAATCTTCTTCTTATATTGTAATAAAAGTTGACAAATAATAAAATTAAATTGGGAGGAGCAAACACAGAGTGTAGGCAATAACAACAACAACAACAACAACAACATCAGCATCGGCATCAGCAGGAGCAGGAGCCAAATTTTATTTTGGCTGGTTTTATGTGACAACTTGACTTTATATAGAGCCACACAATTGGGAAATATATGTACTGGCAGGCGGTGCGTAGGGTTTCCTGTTTTGGCCAGTCGGTCGGATGGTGAAATGGCAAATGTAAATGGCTTTGAAAGCCTATAAATTATAGAAATTCCGGAGCCATTTGTATGTCTACTATTGATGGCGACGGAGAGCTTCCTCTTCGTCAACTAGAAGGGAATTCAAAGTTTCCGCGGAGATGTCGGAGCCGATGACGATGATGAGCTAGACAGTCGGCTTAGTTTCCTCCCAGTTTTCCAGTTTTACTCCCCCGCCTTCCCGGTTTTCCGCCTTCTCGCTGTCCCTCACTCCTCTTCGAATTGTTTTTCGCATTTTCTATGAAAATCAAGTAGAGTAACAACAAACTGTATCGGAAAGAAGACAAGGACCAATCAACTTGAAATGACATTTGCCAAAATGTTAATGACAAGATTAATCAATATGGGTCTCAGGTCCTGTGTCTTCCGATATCCACCCATCCAGACACCCTCTTTTGTTTTTTTTTTTCTGCTGACAAACCGAGAAATAGGCCCCCACATAAAAAAGGCTTGGGGGTGAATAAAAATAGAAAAGAAAGCAAACAGGAATGTGAAACACGCATGCATACAAAATATTCCAGCCAGCGAACAGAGGTCGTTTTTAGCAATCACTGTGGACGGCCGTCGTCGTTGAAGGAAGCAGGCCATTATGTGTATAGACTCGCAAAATTGAACGATATTCCGATCGTAAAAGGTAGAATTTTTGAGCGACTTGATTGGCTTGGAAGAAATGACATTGAGCAGTGCGAAGGGTAAACGGTGGAAGATTTTGAAGTTTGGATCCAAATGCTCTGCAAATATATACGTCACCTTTGAAGGGTTGTAACTCAGAGAAGATTTACTTCATGTTCAACAGCTTCTCATTGGCATTTTAAGCAAATTAAATAGTTATATGGTAACTTTTCTCAAATATTCCTGTTTAAATGCTTTTGTATTATAATCGATTGTCTACATTTAAAAACATTAAAAAAATGAGTGAAGGCATGCAACAACGTCTATGGGCAAAATCTCATTAAAAACAAATTGAGTAAGCACATACAGGCTTAAATGAACTAATTTAATTTGACACAATTTCCCAAGGCCATCTAGATTGAGTCAAAGGGCGTTAGCTCACCTTTGTATTGGGCGACAACGCTCTTTTTTGGGAGTGAGTTAACGCCTACCCGGAATTATATTGCCTAAAGTATGAGCCTAGATCAAAATGACCCGAATACATGGATCTGGGCATTATACCTAATATGTAGGTACATTTTTGTAACTTTGTTTCCTTGCGTTTCTCTAAGTGTATCATTTTGGTTGCCTGCGGTTTCTGTCAGCTTCGGCTCTTTCGCAAAATAAGGCAATTAACATATTTAATACATTTTATACGGTTTTAATGCGTGAAAATATGCGCGCGGCGTACATCCCAATAAATTAAGGAGCACATACATGGTTTAAAAGAGCATTTTAAGGGATCTGATGGACTTTAGGAACGCGATAAAAGATATTATAATTGTTAAATGTAGGTATATTGAATTGGCAGTTAAACATGAAACACTTTACAAGCCAGCCAATCGTCAAATGCATTCAAGTCAAGTAAGTTATCCGACTTAGATCGATGGAACAACGATTGCGATGCCACTCGATCGCACTTCGTCTGAGGTGCGAATCGGATTGCCACCTAAACATAATAAATAACCCAACACATATACGTACATATGTGGTTTGGGCAAGGAAAGGTTGCGGGAAGGGCGTCCTTAATGGCAATGCTCACCTGTAAAAATCCAATAAAAATGCTGGCAACAATAACATATTACAGCATGCCCTTCCATAACAATGAACCCTCCACAGGTCGGTCGCAAAGGGCTTGCGCAAGGTCTGGGAGGGGGGATGAAATGGGATGGGATGGTCGGTCGCTTGGTCGCTCGGTCGCTCGGTCCGCGTCCGTGTCCGTGTCCTTCAGGACATGTAAAAATGTCAATGAAGGTCGCCCAACTCCGGCGGCGGAGACCAGAAAGTGGGAGGTTTGGGAAAAGTTACGCACTCTGCGCCAAAGTTCTAGGCTGGGAGCTACTAGAGGCTTCACCTGTCCTACGTTCTGCGTCCTAGGTTCTGCGTTCTGCGTCCTGCGTCCTGCGCTTCTCGCTCCCTGATTGCCTCTTGGAGTGACAACAAGGTTTGAGCTCACGAGCCAGCCGGGAAAGGCTTCCTCCTGGTGGAGGTTGGCTGGTTGGCTTATTTATTACTTTCACCCACTAATTGACAGCAATTTACCGGCTTAAGAAGCGTTGGCAGGACCAGAACCACCAGCACGGCGCAATAGGTCAAATAAAATAGACGTAATGGACACCTAAGTCATTGCGTGCCCGTCCGTTCCCGTCCGTTCCCGTCCGCTTTTCCGGAATTCCTCTGCGGTCAGCGACTTACTTCATAATTGACAGCTAATTTCGGTTATAAATATATATAAAGGGCTCTTTACGGAACTAGCAAAAGCCAATAGACAATGCCCGATGGCTTGTTTATCTATCCAGGGCGAAACAAACAAACTGTTTCTTTTTTAACCCACATTAAGTTAAGAGGTATAAGTTTTTGGACTAAGGAAAAAGCTTTCCCTAAAAACAAAAGAGATGACAATTTCCGTAGAATTGTTGATTGCACCAAAGCGACCTAACATTTTTGTTTTTGACAAGTAATGCAATAATCTTTTCTATCTATATAAACATATATAGATATAAAATCTAAAAAAAAAATTGTTAACATTTTAAAATATTTTAATTTATTTGTTACTATAAAAAACATCATAATATATATGTACGAAAACATTGATCCTTTTTTCCCACGGTACTGGAGTAAGTTTGGCAACTTTCTGCTCGATATTCAATATTATTTTTAGGACTTAAGAAGAGAAAAAAATAAAAAAATGGTTTTTCTTTGTGGCCAAAAAGCTATATGTTTATATGAGGAAATCAGCATGCGAGAGACCGTCACAGCTGCAAATAGTTTTCAACGCTGTTCCCGGATTATATATTTTGGCGTAATGGGTATGTGGTGTGCAATTATGCGTGCTTGAGTTTTCCTAGCTTCACCAACTATCTCATCCTTGGACTGGTACCAGCTTCTGCACATACTAATGATTACGTAGAAGTATTTTTACGAGCATAATAACAACATCGTGAAACATCAAAGCGTCTCGCCCAGCATACAAAACTGAAACCAAGAAGCTTTTGGAAAGTAGGGGGTGATGTGGGATTAGCGAAGCAGAGGGGAAGTCGTCTCGGTATTACACTCAAAAAAGTCAAAAAATCGCCATCAACAATAAATAAAAAAAAGAAAACGACACAATCCGTTTCTTAAAATAAAAAAATTAAAAAAATTATTTTACCTTCAATTAAATCAGCAAAAGGTAATGCAATTATGTTTAAAGCCTTATAACCAACAGCCCTAGGAAGCCTTTCAGAATAATAAACAATTTATGAATGTATGTATGTATATGTGTATGCTTTTGTACGAATTTACTTTGTTATATGTACAATGCGCATGGACAAGCTTCTAGCAGTTTAGTGAATTATTAATATTAATATTGTTGATCCGGTCAGCATATTCAAGAAAAAGATATGATGAAATAGAAATGGTACAAGCGCAGTGACCGTATAAAATCATTTTCTCCGATTTCTTTACATCCACAAAATGTTCGTTGAATACAAAGAAGAATTTTCTTCATTCCGTAGGATAAATAAGTATCCGTGGGGTAAAAGGGTATTCTGAATTCCTGAAAATGTATGTAAACCGAGAGTGTTCATCCATGAGGACCTCGCGTTGTTGAAACTACAAACGGAAGAGTGCCACGCCCTGCCCCAAAAATCGCTGAAAACTCAGCAGGCATAATCTGAAAGGTTTCTTCAACTATAACATTTTCGCTATACGTATTTTTTTTTTACTTTCTTCTTTACCGCCTGTTGTGCCACACTTAACGGCACACACAACAACACAGAAACGCATTTAAGTTTAATATCGAATTGGTTAATTTATATTATCAATTTATCAATTTATGCTTTTGAAATTCGTTTTTATGGCTTCAGAAAAATAAACACTTTTCCTTCGTTGAAACCAGATACACGATATAAATGGGTGGTGTTGAGGGTGCTGGAGCGAAAAAAAAAAAAATACTTTGCAGGGCTGGAAAATTATTGTCAGTCGAGCCTTGGCACGCTAACGGTTCGGATGTTTAATGTATTCCAGCGCTGTTGCTTGGTGTGCCCACATAAATGCACACAAACATCTACACTCAAAAAATACACCTAACCTTGCCTAAAAACAAGGATATCATTTGTTTTAAATAAAGGTAGATTTTCCTAACCGTGGAAAATTGGCTTTATAAATTAAAATTATTTATTAAAATCAAAAAAATACTGTACTGATACAGAATTCATTTACAATTTATTAATTTACTTAATTAATTATCACCAAATAATTAAATATATGTACATACGGTTGGCATTGCAACTTTTAAACCTTTTTTCTCTGATTTTCCCTTTATTTGCTTGAGAACTTAAAAAAAAAACCGAACTGCCGTTAAATAAAACCAATATGTATTAAAATATGAGCCAATTTTTCGTTTCTTTAACGAAAAACCTACGCAAAACTACTAGAAAATTTTCAATAAAAAAATTTTTAATTTCAAAAGTTCTGTTGCTAACTTTATGCACATTATAAATCTGCAGATGGTGTCAAATATATGTCATTGAATCAATAAGCGCAATTTTTTTTTCTTTCTTTTGCAATTAAGATAAGAAAAAGGCGTGATACCTCAGCCTTTCCACAAAACCGAAATAGCTTCCGCTTTTGCGTAAGCCGAAGCACCCACTTTGCGTTTTGAAAAGCAAACAGAAAATTCACTTGGGAGAGTGGGAACCGCACTCTGTCTGTCCATGTATATGTTTTCTTTTTCACGCCTCGCTTTCCCTCTGAACAAGTACCCAAACCAATTCATGTCCTTTCAGTATTCTGCCCCCCTTTCTCTCAGTGTGCCTGTGAATTTCGTCTGTTGAGTTTCGCCTTTAAAAAAAAAAGTACACGCCTCCTGTAGGGGTAGCATGCGTGTCATGTTCGGTGCGATGACGATGAGTATGAGTATGGGGGAAAAATAGGGGGTGCCGGTGGGGCCCAAGTGGAGTGCAATGAGTCGGCGGAGGGGGGTTTTGAGAAATCACAAATAATGAGACACAACATAGACAGCAGCTGTCCCCTTCTCAAATGAAGGAAAAGGGGGGGACGCACAGTAGCGCGGACTTGTATGGGAAAAAATGGCGACAAAAATACCTCTACTTTTAGTTAGAGGACTGCATTTTTACGACGACCTTAAAAAAAATATTCGAATGATATTGTGTATCATGTTCACATGCTTCTTTTTTATTTTTATATATATTGCACTGCGCCAAAATTCAATGCATGCTTGTAATGGATATAAATACAAGTAACGAGCATACAAGTTTTGAAAAACTAGAGAAAATGTATGTTTTAAATACCTTTACTTATTATTGAGATAATCTTCATAATAAAACATTTTGAGTACGATTGTATATATCTTTTTTTTTAACACTGTTGGTCGGTAGCAAAGAAAAGCCTCATCGTCAGTTTGAATCCATGTCCACAGCCACACCCACCATCCTTGGACCCCTCTCAAAACCTCCATTTCCATATCCATCCACCCAACCCACCATGTGGGCACAGGGACCTTGGATGGAAGAGCCGTGGATTGGGGTCATGCAATTAAAAAATGTTTTCTAAATGAAATCACAATTTTAAACATTGGATATCAGACAGATGCTTTTGAGTTTCAACCACATTGTAGAAATATGGGAGACCCTTTAAACATAAGAACGAATTGATAATAATAATAATAACGCAACAATGCTTTAAGTTTTCGGTTGACATGCGGAAAAAATTAAGAACGGAAATTAATCACCAACATATTATTACATAGTTTCGATTTATTCTATTACGTAACGTATTTTTTTAAATTCTGGGAAATCTGGAAACAAAAATAAAGTAACAAACCACAACAGAACCATGTTAAAGGGAGTACTAATATTTTGCACACAGCTATATGAATTTATTCAATGTCACTAGGAAACAAATAATTGTATGCCATTTTTAATATTCATGTATTCCTCATATGTAATCTCTTTATTTTCAGGTACGTTCTCAACAGACTTATATGTGTGGATGGGGGTTTACATAACGCCTGGCATGTAGGCGTCAAATCATGCAGTTCAACATTTCAACATTTCAACATTTCAACACTCCCACTCGTTTGCTTTTCGCAAGGCCAGTCGCATAAATTGGTGCGAAATTTTTGAAACGTAGTAGCACCTTTGCCCATCGTATATTACATTTCCAATACTTATCCTAATGTGTGAGAACGAGAAGATAACTAGTTGAATCAATATTGAAACAACGAAGAGTGTCAAGTGTCTGGACACTCGAGCGCTAGATCTTCTCTAGTTTTCAAAAGGAAAACGACACGCAAGCCAAACACTTTGGAATAAACCGATACACATTGGAGGCACCGGGCACCGAAATCTTTCTCAACTGGTGAGTTATGTTCGACACTCCAAATAAATGCGCCCGAAGAGACATAAATTGCTTTCCCTCGTCTTTGCCACATTGCCATGGATAATTGAACCATGAATAAGCCAAAATATGCACCTTGTAATTGAGTAACAGTACACTTGAGTACACATATGTGTGTCGAGAACTTAAGTTAAGAACCGAGAGTGGTCGGCATTAGAAAGCACTCTCCCCAGCGGCCCATTTGACAGACAATTCGGTCTATTTTTTTTCTCCGGGTATCCTGGCGATAAAAGAGCTTCCGTGTTTTGCCAATATTGCCGATTGGATTGCGTCCTTCTGGGTCTGAAATAATCAGCTCTCTTCCTGAAAAAAAACGTTATCTTCTCACACCTAAAGCCTGAAGTTTGACAAAAAAAAAAAAAAAAAAAAAAAAACACAGAACACGTAAATCTTATGCCACACATGACACCACATTATCCAGCCGTGGTCTAATCAAGAAAACCACTTACAAGTCTGTTTCCCAATTTTCCGTTCTTCGATATACTCGTCCTGCTTTCACACTCCCAGTGCCCTTGTAAAAAAAAACTTAAAATATTGTGGCGCAAATTTTCATTTATGAAAATTCGAAAAAAACGATGTGCCATCTCATTGGGTGGTTAGAAAAAGAAGGGAAAGGAAGGTAAAGGAAGAGAAAGGAAAGGCAGACGGGTGTGGGTGTGGGTGTGTTGATAAAGTATTGTCTCATGTGCATAAAACTGACGGCAAAAAGCAGAAGTCATATGACCGGCATTAAAGCTCCACCGCAACCAACCGAGTTACCAAGTCACCAAGTCACCAAGTCACCACCACCGGCGGGTAAAACAAAGTGTGCTGTGGAGTAGAAAAATGACAAACAGCTGCGACAACAGTGCGACGTCTTCGCCATATCTCTAAAAAGCTAATTTTTCCACAGTAAAATATGGGCGTGGCACACAGTCCAATGAAACAGGGGGCAGCCAACGTTTTTTTTTTTCTGCTTTTTTTTATAAGGGAGAAGCACTGTCGTGATAAAATATAATGCCCACTAATTATGAGTGTCACGCGTTATAACTAATAAGGAAATGTAAACACTCGAACAAATATATCTCAGCGCAAATGTCGAATATAAAGAGTTTTATGGGGCTACTGGGATTTAAAAAGACCAATTTGTCAAAAAACTTTATCGCATTTCATTTGCATTTTCATTTTTAGTAAAATTTTATGTCACACTTGCTTGCCGTGGAATTCTTTTAGGACATTACCTTACACGTTGTTGTTTGCTTTAAAATGTATTACAATTAATACTTTTTTTTTTCGATCTTTTTTACTCTTTGTTGAACTTTGATGGCGTTTGTTTCCATCCCCTACAGTTTTTTTTTAACACAACGCTGACAATTTTCATGCGGAAAGTAATTTTACGTCGATGTCAGCAAAACTGAATTCTGTTGAAAAAACTCTGTTGATGTCGACAGTAGAAATTCGAATTCGGTCAGCGTCGAATGAGGGCGACGAAAACTGGCGGTTAAAAACAAAAAAAAATAAAAAAGATCTTGGATGTCGATTAACGTTATGCGACAGAGTTTGAGTTATTCGAGTGCTACGGATATAAACCTATAAAACCGGATTAAAGGAGTTTAAGACACGGAAATAACGAATGGCCTCATAAAAAGTAAGTTTGTTCTTGTACTTTACTGAGACTAAGCGACAATGAGAAGTTTCATGTTGATATTGTTTATACTGGTTAAATCTTTGTTAGTTTTTGTATGGGAAAATATTTCTTTTTATTGTGACGCAACAAGCGATTTCAGCCCTTAAAATTTTTCATCAGAATTGCCTAGACTTTGTTGCACGACAGCAAAAGTTAAGAACTTTCTGTATAATTCGTTAAAACATTCATTGAAATTGGGAGTTTTGTGTGCATGTTATAAAAAGCTTTTAAATCTACTTACTGGATTATTTATAATTCTTATCAGTTATTTATAATTCTTATCAGTGAAGCAAAATTGAATAATTTTATAGGGATTATAAAACACAAGTACACCAATTAATTTTAATTAGACTATAATAACGTACAAAATGTACTTAAATATTAATTTTACATTCTTTGCAGAATGAAATCAAGATAATTTGGTTAAGTTTCAAGATGAAAGAATACTTTAAAGAAAACATTATCTTAACTGAGAGGTGTTTTGACATTAAGGCGATCTTGTAAAGCGCAGGGTAAATGTTATTCTTAGAAGAAAAATACATCCGGATTGACGGATGCTGCTCAACGGGAGATAATCCCCTACTTACTATCAACTGCGACCAGGATACAGGCTGACACGCTCTCCGAAAGGATGGGGCTTCACATACTTAGTATGTATGAACGAGGGCACTCAATCTGTAAGAAATTAGCAAATTTAAATAAAAGCGTGTGAAATAAACATTTGTGGTCGAAGCGCTTTGCATGACGGCCGGCGATTCCATTAGCGTTAAAGGGCGGTTAGGAGGATATGGAAGATGAAACGTGATAGTGGTTCACCGATGTCATTTTAGCATTCATGACAACCAGAGGGCAATAACAAACAGCGGACGCAAAAATTGACACCAATTTGCGGACATAATTGTTTTTTGTTTTTTTTTTTTTTTTTTTCGTCCCAGATCTGGCAGAGTGTGCGGGATGGCTTCGTTGTGCTGTGTGCCCGGCTGCATTAACGATTAAAACGAAAGTGTGCGAATAAATAACCTATTAAAAGGGACGGAGGGCAGAGGAAGTAGTCCCACTTGGGAGAAACGTTTTTTGCATGATAATGAAATCCCCGGGGACCTCTGGCGGAGTTATCGCATATGCACCGCAGATCCCTGCCCCTCCCTCTTTTTCCACACACTTGAGCCAGCCCCCCAACATACTTATATCGCATGTTTTCGCATACGATGACAAATTTCCATAATTTGGGTTTGACTACGTCAACAGTCGTGTCGGCCATTTGCTGAGCCAGGGCAAGTAATGCGCGTGTCTCCACGGTCCACATCCACATCCACTTCCACTTCCACTTCCACATCCACTTCCACATCCTTGTACACATCCACGACCACAAGTCACACACAGAACTTTCCGATTCAGCAGTACCGTTCTCAAGGCTAACGCCGTGTCACGTGACTTATTCAAATTAGCAATTTTATGTTTGCGCTTTTTTCCTTCAACAGCTCGCCAGTTTTAGTGCCTCGTTATGTATGGGGCTCCCTGTTGGCCTCACAGCCAGCTGAGTGGGATATTTGCGACCCAGACTCTGTTTAATATTACCCTATGTCAGCGGGTCCGTATTCCAATCGTGCATCTTTGGGTCAAAAAACCTCCGCAGTAATTGTTTTTATTGCTCAATTATTGAACTTCAGATACATACATATGTATATATGCTGCAAGAAATAAGCCTGAACAAATTAAGAAGTATATTTTCGTTTTAGATCTAGTATTAAGGCTAACAAATATAATATTGTATTGTTTTTGTGAAATTTTTGTAAGCTTGAGAACTGGGCCCATTTTAGTGGAAATTATCCAATAGTTTAAGTTATTTTTGTAAGCTAATTTAATTAGAGCTTATGTTTTTTATGTAAGTAATCTTTCCCTTAATATATAAGCCAGACTTATCTTTACAGTCGGCTTATTCCCAAATTTGTATTACAATTTTTGTAGGTCACTTTGTTTTTTGGGTGTAAATTGGTACTCTTTTTAATTGTTCACTTTTCATTTCGTTCGTGTTCTGTGTTACTCTGTAACTCATTAATCTTGATCTGACTTAATAGCGTTTCAAACCAATTGTTTTTTGTTTTTGTATTTTTACCACTGCAAAGCCTTTTAACTGTCAGAACGTGTGGTTTGTTTTTCCTTGAATTCGTTGGATCACCTCCTTTGATTCAGTGGTTCTTGTTTTATATTGCTGAATATACACAAAATGCAATTCGTGCTGACTCAAATGTGAGTCAGTAAAACTGTAATACGAAAACCGCTGACTTTTAAGTGCACTCACTTAATCAAACTGATTTGGTACACTACAATACTATTCCCAAAACTGATTTCAGCCTATGCTAAAAAGGAAAGGGCCTGGACATTACTGTACGTAATGAATCCATCTCCATCAAGCCATCAAGCCATCGACCAAGTGACCGCTTGTCACACCCGAGCTAAATAATTGGACGCACCTGTTTCTTAATGTGACACAAAATATTACAAACACCATACATCATGGCTGTCACTGTTTCCGTCCGGTTTGTGAACACTGGGCGATGGACATGGGACGTTGGACATTGGACACTGGACGATGGAGGTGTGCCCCGGAGCGACTCGTCCAGCAGATTTCAGTCACAGGCCAAAGTGCCGTAACGACGACAAGCGGCATATGCCGTGGGTGGGGCGAAACCGACCGACCGACCGACCGACCGACCGACCGACCGACCGACCGACCGACCGACCGACCGACCGACCGACCGACCGACCGACCGACCGACCGACCGACCGACCGACCGACCGACCGACCGACCGACCGACCGACCGACCGACCGGTGGGGTTAATCCGATTATATGGCACAGGCTCAACGTTTTCTTAAATAATTTTCAGATCGTGGAGATCAAATCAGAGCAGTCGCACACTTAATCGAAATCCCTGGCAAATGAAATAGCCACTTTGTCTGCAGATATCCTTCTAGGCTCTTGTCTATGTTTGGGGATATTTTTGTGTAAGGATATCAGCATCCCCCTGACTGTCACTAACCACTCCCGAGCGGGTAAGCTGTGACAAAAGCCATCCGATAAAAAGGGTCCATGAGAAGAGACTGCAAAAGCTACAGGAAAGAGGCACACAGGATACATGGCCACATCCCATGGACTTGCTCATGGGACCGACGACTATCTGGTCCTTTATTGGCCATCCTTGGTCTGTAAAAGGAGAAAGAGGAAGAGCACTGAGATTTACGAGGCTTGCAATTAGCATTTCTGGGCCTCGTTTGAAAACGCTCTTAATGCTTTCCAAAATATTCTCCATGATAATTAACACACTGGCGTTCTTTTGAACTAAGTGCACATTGTCCAGAGTCCGATTGAGGCAATTTTGAAAAAGCATTTTAAATGCATTAACTGCTTATGCAGTCATGGAAAACCATTGACTATTTAGCTTTTCCTGATGTGAGCATGACACTCATTTGTTTGCCAAATCAGGATTGCACGATGGATCCTTTTGTGAGTGCCGGAGTGCTATTATTATCTCGGTCTGATGAATTTGAGCAAACACTTTTGCCAAAGCAAATTATTTTATGCCTACACGGCTATTAATACCAAATACCGGCCATTTGCTTCGTCACCGAATGGCTTTTGTTAGATTTGGCTATTCCTGGATCGTTTCGGTTGATTTTATTTACATTCGGGCTCGTGGGAGTGAATTCCTGCCTTGTCACCTGTCTGTAAATGTAGAAGTTTATTTTTGGAAGGGCTTTAACAATTTCTCTCACGTTATTTAAGTCGACCCTCGCAGAATTCTTACTTATTGGACGCTAAGAGATCTGCTCGCCTATGCATTCTTGATAAACAAAAGCAATCTTTGTAAAATGTCTTAAATACCGCATACCATTCGCTTGAATCGGCATATTCAAAATATGCTATTAAAGCAGGAGAATTCAGTGGAATTTAAAGCAAACAGAGGTTGTGAGTCCCCCATGCTTTTACACTGGCCACTGGGCCAGATTTCCGATTGGACTCTTTGCATTAGCCAAGTGCAAGCAACGGGACAAAAACTGACAGCGGCCAAGGGTAAGGGCAAAAAATGTGAAATGCGGGGGAAAATATTTCGCTGCCAAATGGCAACGCAGCTAGAAACTGGGACCCGGGGACTGCTGGTCTGTTGGTCTGCTGGTCTGCAAAGACTGAACTCCATTATTAGAATATCTGTGCGAATGCGCTGCTATGCGAAAGCACGGCACTTGGTACTTGGCTGGCCCTTTTATTATTCCATCATATTTTAAAAATTTTATATTGTTTAAACTTTTGATTAAGGGTTTCGGCTAAAAGTCATATTTTCTTCTTTTCATTCCCCACCCCTCCTCCTGCTACGTATTCTCTTCCTTCCTCCACATTTATTTATTATGCAAATTTTGGGGCCAGTATTGGGGCTGAATGAAGCTGAGGAGGACGAGAACGAAAGAGAAAGCAAGAACAAGCGCGAAAACGAGACTGAGAAACAAAAAAAAAAACACTAGAAGAAACGCTATAGCTGAGTGCCACGACTTTTAGATACCCGTTACTCAGTTCACCAATTTAAAAATATATATGCTTAAAAAAATTTAGGCTGCGTTATCTGCCGAACTGCAGGGTAAACACTGAAAGCTTAGAGCGAGCAGCACCCCCGCCACCGCTCTGTCAAATATATGAACTTCGTGTATTAAACATGCAGTGACGTCATAATAAAAACATTGCTAATAACATATAAAATAATTCTTCGATTGGGAAAATTGTTACTGTGTCGATAGATATTGACCGAATAAACATATTTGACAGGGTTTCGTGATTTTTGGGATTTTGAGTCGGCGTGCCAAACTAGCGCGTCTTGGGCATAACTAGAACCTGCATGCTAAGTAGAAAATATCTAGCTCGTATAGCTCGCCGTTCATACAGATGGACATGGTTGGATCGACTCGACTATTGAATCTGATGAAAAATATTTATACACTTTATAGGTTTGGAAACGCTTTCTTTTATCTGTTACATATTTTCAACAAATACAATATACCCTTGCACTCTACAAGTAACGGGTATAAAAACATTGGAGCAAACAGACCGAAAAAGCAACACACAAACGGCAAAGCTTACAAGCAAACAGATAAATGGCAAACATGTCATAAAAGGACTTCATACGCAATGGTCATGAAGGAAAGGGGTATACCCACATCGTGGGTGGTATTTGGGGTGTATATGGGGGGTCTTAGGTTATTATAATTTCCATAATAACCAAAAAAAGGGTACACACACGACGCTCCCCAAGCCATTTTTGGGCTTTTAATTACAACCCTGTTTTTTTTAATTTTAAATAGAAATAAAATATTGTCCTTGTCTCATTGGTGGGTATGAAGGGTATGAAATGTTGATATATTCCGAATTAGAAACTGCTTATGGCTTGCACATTTGGTTCGTTATGAAAAAAAGGCAGCAAATAGGGCATAAAAGCTTGATAGAAGCGAGTGTAATGAAATCTGCTGCTTGGTCACGTTTAGCTTTGTTCTGTGTATCAGGATCTGGGTCAGTGTTAGAAAGTACAATGAATGCAATACTCAAGGTAATCACATTTACTTAAGGTATTTCGCCCCTTGACTAAGGTAAAAATGTGGGAGGCATTCACAAAAAGCGAGGCTAGATATATGAATTGTATAGAACTTTTTGACTGTGATATTACCCTGTTTGCAATTTTTTCTCACTCATTTGTATTTAACTCTTCTTAACTCCTTAATGTTTGTTGTTTTCTTTATTTTGATTATCCCAGTGATTCTTGTTTGTGCTTTGCTTTAATATAGAGTTTCGATTTACATATTGAAAGACAAAACTAAATACATCAAATTACCTTATCTAGTTACAAAAAACTTAATACCTTTCCCATCACCCCGCGTCACAATCAGCAAAAAAAAAACAAGTTTGCCTTGGTTTTATTTTCTTTTGATAAATCCGTACTATTTAAAAAATATGTATTTTGGTGGCTGCTCACTGCTCATGCATTTCCAACTTCATTTTTCCCTTTTAAATCTAACCGCAGCGATTACATGAGCGCCAGACAATTGCGCTGGGTCAAATTAAACTGCAAGTCAGGGATGGTTGTAGGACTATTACATGCCATTATTTGCGCCTTAACTATTCCATTCAGAGCCGAACTGAACCTACCCACAGACCTTCTACCCCGCATTTAAAGAAGGCAAATGCATGGCCAGACATTGCGCCAATAGAGTTTATAATTGCGTTGATTGATTGGCATTATAAATGCATTTAGACAAGCGCACGTCCGACACATTGGACAAACGCTGCCGTCAGAGGAGACGGATCGCGGATCACGGATGAATTGAGAATTGAGAATAGACGGATGTCGGTCCGGGGGCGTCAGTTGTGCACAAAGTGGGTTAAAGCTACTGGCCGCCGTCGATACCCGATGCCATTAGACAGATTAATTAATTGCCATAAACATAAAAAAAAAAACAAAAAGGAGGTGCGCGCGGATCAGAAACTGATACACGCTAGAATGGGAGCGGATGGATGGCTAGCAAAAGGCCGATACAATTAGCACTCCATTTCAGAGGCAATAAAGTTCGATTCACAGAACCATTCTCGGTCCCTGGCATATATTTTTTTTTCCTTTTTTTCCCCCTCCCCCGCTTGTGCTTTAGCTAGCTAAAAGCTTTTTCTAATTCCAAGCTGCTTCAAGCGTCACACGAAGTTATGATAATTGACAGTTGGCACACAACTAATAACATTACTTTATACGTTAAGTATATCTCTTTGAAAGTTAGTTTTAGTCTAAATTATGGAGGAGAAGAATAAATTGAAATATGGTTTTAGGTTCAGTACTCTGTATTATAGCGATTTAAGAATGCATTCTTAAATTTATATGGTTTTATTTAAAGTACTATACATTTTTTTTATAGTTTAAGAGCCAAGTTAGATTACAGCTCCTAAAGGGGCCACACTGCGAACGTTTGAGGTTCTGCTGATAGTCAACCATACGGCATACATATGCACTTTTTACTTTCACAATGCATAATGCCCTTTGTGTTAGTTGGAATGCATTTTTGGTTGGATTTAGATTTCGATTCTGGCTTTCTGCGACGTGAACCGACATTGGGTGGGCGTGAGCGAATGACAGTGGGCGGCGACGGAGTGCGTTTTTCAAGCCACAATCAATCTTCTTTGCCGTTCATCGGCAAAGTGAGGGTGCACTGCAAAGTTCGTTTAAATCGGTCGCAACACATTTAAAAAAAAAATCAATTTTTGTTTTAAAAATTTTGTTAACTTAATATAAAATTAATTTATAAGAAAAAGGTTTTTTTTTTTCTTATTTATAGCTTAAGAGGTACATGTATTAATGAATTTTACACGGCAAACAATGATGGTACTTGATGGTACCTAAAACTGCGGCTTAGTTTATTCTAAGATCTTTACTTTATTCGCTTAACCAATAAAGGAAATTTTTTTTTTTTAACAAAATTACCCAGTTAAGGTAGCTTAAATACAAAAAAAAACTGGCACGGCTTTGAATAGCCTTATATTGTCTTTTATTTTTCTCAGAGTGTGTTGGGTAATTTAAATCAACACAAGTCCCCTCGCCCACAAAACTGAGAAGCGCACGTGTGTGACTAGACTGGGGCCAAAACCAAGGGGCAATCCGAAGCTTTGATTATCCCGGTCAAAGACGGAGGCGTTCTGCGACCGCCTCTTCGAAGCCAAAGTGGGCGGTGTTACTTTCCCCCAACAACGCCATTTGTTTCGGCTCCTTTGTGATTTTTCCTCCATCTCAGTGGCAGCAGTCAAGTTGCTCTATTAGGTATGGCATGAATAAATTTATTTGCCTGGTCGAACAGGAGACCACAGTGCAGAGTCCGCTTTATAGACGCATGCTAAATATTTACCCACATCGAAGCAAAGTGTTAATTATGTGGGCGTATGCTAGTGCTGTGTGAGTGTCCGTTGATGTTTGCCACGCTGAGCTCATCAATTTACCGGGGAGAAGCGACCGGCAACATGAGAACCGGCAGATGTTCGGGTTTCCCCCAGCACCACAATGGTTTGAAACGCCAATTTAGCACGATATAATTAATAAAACTGGTCGTATTAAATATTTGTCTGTGAAATTTCGTACATAAAGCTGGCAGACAGCAGGTCATGTCATTTTCACAAAAAGTTGGTTCTTTAGATTGCCGTCTGTATCAGTAATGCAAATTATTATATACCCTTGCAGCTATTGCAAAAATTAATATTCTTGAAACATTGAAGCTTGATGATTTGCAGCTCAATAGTTTCATAGTTCCTATGGCAGCTATATTATATCGTTTTCCGATTTTAATTAAATTAAAAGCGTAATTCTGAACTGTCAAATTATTAAATAGCCAACAAAAATTTCTTTAAAAAAAATTTAAAAATAAAAAAGTTAAATTTTTAAAATATTTTTTTTTTTAAATATTTTATTGTTCCCATGGGAGCTTTATGTTATAGTCGTCCTAAGTTGATGAAATTTAAACCGTAATTCTGAAATATTTAACCATTACTAAATGTCGAAAAAAATTAAAAAACAGCAAAGTTATAATTTTTTTCATTTATTTTTCCGGTTGTGCCTGTGGGATCGTTCGATCTGGCTCGTTCCGACCTATATACTACCTGCAATAGAAAGACAACTTTTGAAAAAGTTTCATGCAGATAGCTTTAAAACTGAGAGACTAGATTACGTAGAAACGGACGGACAGACGGACGGACAGACGGACGGGCAGACGGACGGACAGACGGACATGGCTAGGTCGACTCTCCTATATACTTTATAGGGTCGGAAACGTCTCCTTCACTGCGTTGCAAGCTTCTGACTGAAATTATAATACCCTCTGCAAGGGTATAAAAAACAGCTTAAATCGCACATAGTTCCTTTAAATCATTAAACTGAAAATTTTGTAATAACTTCTAACTTGGGTTAGTTCTAAAAATATAAAACGCGAATTCTTCAGTTCCTTTATTTCTTAAAGTACACTTTCGTTCGAGTTATCGAATTTTCAAAGACGGTAAAGGTAACATTTTAAAAATCTATACTTTGAAAGATATGATTCCTATTTACCGGGTAACATGTTCTCAGAAGCAACTGTTTTTGATGGTCACGAATGGTAGGTCGTAAAAAAAAACAGTTTATTCCTGTGTTATTAGCTGGTCATTTTGTCTGCCTATATTTTCCCTTTATTAATCCTGCATACTTTTTATTGCATAATTGACAGTTGTGATAAAGGTCAGGGGTCGTGGTAGAGCACGAACGTGGCTCTAATAGCACCCAGCCTACAGATAAACAAGCTAACACTTGTCGAAAACAGTGCGCGACTTTTCAAGTCAATCAAAAGGGGAAAACAAAAATGAAAAAGGACTGAATGTGAAGGGGGCAGAGCAGAGGCTAACCCGTTGAAGGCCCAGGCTTTTGGCTTCGTTAAGGCTCCAGATCCCCGAGTGACAGTCTGACGGATGGACGGACGGACCCATAGACGTCGATATGTTGTGGCATGGTGAGTCGACTCCGCGTGAACTTTCCGACACACAGTCATAAGGATACGTTCATCATAGTTGACCTACATTTGAACATGCAATGGCCTCCGCTCGGACGCTTGTCTTTTGATTAAAAATCCAATAAAAAGTGAATTACAAACAAAACAGAAAAAAAAGGAAATATAAAAGTTATAAGACAAGGCAGTAGCTTTCAGATTAAATTATTTCCAATTAACCCCTTTCCAATTACGATACATTCTAGCATTATACCCCACACATTTGCCCAATTTGTACCTTCCGGACAAATACATATATGTATGCTGAATATTTTGTACCTCTTTCTCACTTCAGGTAAGCTGACTGGCAGAATCATACTTACAAGAGCGGTTTGGTAAACTCAGCTGTGTTCTGGCTTAGTCCCCGCCCCAAAACATCCCGAATGTGGCTAGCCTTCACCTGTAACGGACGAAAAACGTGTTTAAATAATTGAAATGACTAATGAATGCCGTTCGATGATTCAACGGCACCAGCTGCATGAACACTCGGATTTGATTGAGCGCCCCCCTCTGGCTATCAATTTCTCTATAAGTCGAGAGCCAATAGCCGGCGACAATTGATTTCGCCTGGGGATCGGTTTGGTGGCCATTTCACGCCCCACTGGAAAAGTGCCAACGTGTAAAAACTTTAATTGAAAATTCAACTTGCAATCCCCATTAGGTAAAGATTCCATTCTTTGTGCTAGACTTTAAACGGTCAAAAAGTGACAGCGATTCGCCTGAGGAGAAATTTGGTACAGCTTTATAAAAAGGAACCTCCTCCCCCCTGCCTTAAATTTATTTTTTAATTGAACATGGTATTTCACTGTCAAAATAATTTAATTAATAGTGGAAAAATCGTAAAAAAAAAATGTTGTGCTTCGTAGGAAATCGGATTTGACGATAGCTTAGTTTTATTTCACTGTTGTTTGATATTTGGCAGACCGAAATTTATGTACACTGTACCTATAACCATAAATGTATTACCCTATATGCCTACAAAAAGGTTATCCTTAATCAATTGCGTTCAATATCAGTGCGTCGCTTTGAGTCATGATTAGATCATGTTTGA
Source organism: Drosophila gunungcola (assembly GCF_025200985.1). Lineage (NCBI taxonomy): Eukaryota > Metazoa > Arthropoda > Insecta > Diptera > Drosophilidae > Drosophila > Drosophila gunungcola. The sequence goes on along the minus strand of NW_026453223.1, from coordinate 500,219 downwards.
TTCCCGCAATGAAGCCAATAATTGTCCCTCTACTCAATGAGCCTAGTTTAAGAGTGTCTTTTTTATCCGCTCTTGTTTTGGATTTATTGCTGCACGATTTGGACCCAAACTGACTGATTTTGATTCCAGTCCAGTCCACAAACAATGACACAACAGGACCGCCCAACACGTGTTTATCGCCGTCGTTAGCTGTTTGCCCTTCGCTGTTTGCTCCACTTCACAGCCGACTGGGGACCGCCACCAAATATATGTAGTTACGTCAATCATTTGCTGCCAGTCTGGTTTACGGGAACAATCAGACGCTACTGTACATCGGGGGTCAAATGTAATCTATGCCATGTGCCGCCGACTTCGCTTTCCGTTCCGATTAACGGCTTCATTCACTAGAAATTGGGGAATTTAAACATTTCAATTCGGATTTCGAGTCGTTACGCAGTGAAGCTCTAAACTATTAAGTTGAGAATATTTCGTTTTTATGTTTGTTTGCTGCTAGCAACTAAAACAAGTACAATATAATTACACCCCCCTCTTTTTACCAATCACAAATCGCTGCAGGGCTACATTTACGAACATGGCCCTTAAAAATATTTTAAAAAGATTTTGTAAGGAACAAAACAAAAACAAAATTAATTAAACTAATCATACAAATGTAATGAGATAGACAATTTATGCGAGTACATTTTAATGTGCATTTTATACATGTTCATTTGCCAATTACACTGAGAAACACTGATTTTTTTTGATTATACAACTCTAATTATGTAGTTCATTCTAATTAAGATTTTTTTCACGCTAATGTGAATTTGTCATTTGTTATCCCAGAAAAATGTTTTTTCATAAATTTTTTGTAGTTCAAAATAAATTTAAGGCAATTATACAAATTTGGCTTCTAAGTTTAAATAATACCGCCTCTTGAAAATAATTTAAACAAAACGCTTTAACGTAGGTGATTTACTTTCACGCGCGATATCAAAATATTGCACTTTAATGCGAAAACTAAGAGTGCGATTGTGCTTTGTATAGCCTACATTATCATAATTTTTAACGTGTATGAACATTTTCTCAAACATTTTTGTTGTGTGTATTAGAGCAAATGTGTGTATGGATCAATGGGTGGTTATTGAGAAGTGGTTGTTCGCTTGGTTGAGGCGTGACTGCATCCAATATTGGTTGCACAGATAGCGCCGGTATCACGACGAACATTTTACGACAGGCGCAGACTACCAAGATTGCCACCAGCCAGGTCGTCGCCAGACGGAGGGAAGTGTGGGAAAAGGTCGTTGGGGATGCTCAGGCCACCATCGCCATTGGGGCCCGAATCAATAAATTGACAGCGGCAGCATCAGCAGGGCAAGATTGGAAAGGATATTTTCAGGGAGTCAACTAAGAGATGGCAATATTAATGCATTTTTATATTCCTGCAGCGTTGAAAAATACTGGTCAGCGTAGTTATTTATCATGAAGGATTCTTGTCAATCTCAATAATCGGGTTTTGCAATTTCTGTAATGGCGTCGTTCATAAGGACATACAGGTATGAATACAAGACGCCAATAACACGATAAAAAATTAATTGTTATCATGTTGTAATCCTTGTTCTAAAGCTTTAATTGAACAAAGCCAGAAAATGTATTAGTATGATAAATGTTGATCTCTTTTGTTCTGAAGAATTCGCGGTCTTGTTTTCTTTATGAATATATTTGGGATACAAAATCATTTTACTTTGCTAAACACAAGATCCTCTTGTTTTGAAGCACTAGTCATCTTTTGTTGATATAGGCTTTAAATAATTAAAACTAACAGATATGTTATTGTGGACTTTATTAATTCCTTTTTGTTATAAAGGATACACAATCAAATCTAAAACTGAACTAAAATGAGTAAAACAATACAAAGCCAACAATTCCAAGGTGCAACTCGCTGTTGATCCTGATCAATAATATGCATTCATACGTCAAATGGTCGGAAACGGAACTTTTGTTCGATAAAAAATATTCCCCTTTTCTCCTCGAGTGCCAGGGGTATAAAATATGAATTATATTACGTTACATTACACCTTGGCTTGGTCGCTCAAAAAAAAAAAAAGATGGTGCTGGGTAGTGGGTGGTAGAATAGTAGAGTGGTGGGAGGGCATAGAAAAATAGAATGGCATCGCCATAGCAACCGCAGGAAAACAAAAAGTACCAAGCATAAAGAAATGCAAAGAAAATATCGAATGAAACTCTTCAAGAAACGACCATCACTGAGAGGGCAGCAGCCACAATTGAAGTGCTGGTTACTTGGGGTGGATGCAGGAAGCAACTGTTCAACAAAAAGAAATGAAATATGCGCATAAATTTCATATCGTTTTTATGATTTTCTTCTCTCTCGTCGTCTTTGCTTAGTTTTTCCCGTATAAATTTTTTTTATCTTCATGGTGCTTCTGACTTTGTTTTTCTCAACCTTTGTCTCATTTCGTTGCTGCCATATACGATTCTAGCTTTCCCATTTAACTGGTTAAACCCAATGGGTCTTAACACTTTTTTCAACTCAACATTCACATCTCACGTTCTCAAAAGTCATCCTGGAGGCTCCTTTCTAAAAGAAAATCGAGGTGCTAATAAAGCAGTAGATACGAGTGTTGTTTTGATGCCCATGCACATCATAAATGCGCACTCTACCCACTCAAATTGTAAAAGAAAAAACAGGGTATCGCCCACAAGTTTAGGGTTAGAGTTTCCAAGCTTGAATATAAAATTTGTTTTCGTATTTGGGATTTAAATGAAAGTTAAATGGATTGCACTGCCATAGTCGGGACTGTATTCCTTCTCTTCTCATAAAAAGTAATGACAAATTTTCTCAATTACCATACACCATATCTGCTGTTTTGTAATCATGTTAAATACTGTTTGCATTAGGAATATCTAAAAACACGACGGACTTGATATAAGTAAGCCTTTAAATGCATATTATGACAATAATATGTCTTATTTCTCCAGTTTACAGGAGAACTCCAGTAATTGAAATAAGCTTAGACCCATTGAGCAAAAGGCCTTTTCATATTCCTACATTATTGATAGCTGATTGTGGCACACTTACTGTCAACTTATGGCAATTCATCAGTTTTGGATGCTCCGCAACCTGACCCTAATGGATTTTGCGGGCATCCAAACATCCTAACATCCAAACCTCTGGAGCTTTGCGGCCTCCTCGACACAAAACAGAGTCGAGCACACAGAAGACGGGAGTTGGGTGAGCAGATGGACAGGAGTAGCGCTTGCAGTTTGTTTTGGTATTTCTATTCATTATGAGAATTGAAAAGGAATAGACCGGGCTCCGTATACTGTGTGGCGCATTCGTTGGGGCATTATGAAAAGGGAATTTTTCATTTACGCACATTTCAATGATGGCCAAGAATGTGATTTTTGGCCATAGAAACTACTTTCTGATGCTGCAGGCACAGCAACGCAAAAAAAACATATGCAAAATCGACATGGGCGAATATATGTATATCAGAGAAACTAATTAGAGGACTGCTCGATGGTCCATGGTTCGAGACGAAATCGAAATGTGTCCAGAGCACTCAAATGACTCAAATCAATCAAAAGGAAAACTTTTATCCTCATTTATCCTGCTGCTACTGCTGTTGCCGCTGCTGCTGCTGCTGCTGCTGCTCTTTCTACTTTCTCCTTTCACTTCGGCGTGTCCTTTCCAACTCTCGGCAGAACTTCCGGCCAGAATGGGGGAACGCGTGCTAGTCATTTTTGAGTGACAGCTGATGTGGGTACAAGTGTGTGTGGTGTGTATGGTGTATATGGTGTGTGTGCACGCCACCACGTCTGCAATTTGGAAATAAGTTATTTATGACCTTTCAATTTCTGGTGCTCTTTGGCCAGAGCCGTCACATTCGTTTAGCACGAGTTTATATGACTCGAGGTTTGCACAATGTTTCATGTGTACAAATTGGAATCTAAACTGTATGGGGAAACAGTTCCAAGAACTTACTAATCACACCAAATGACCCCTTAGCTGGTAAAAACAGGAAGCAAAAACTCAAATAAAAGGACGTCATCTGACTCAAACAAAAATAATTTATATTTCTGGCAAAGATAAATGTTTAATAGGCTGCCTCTGATAGACTTGACAAAATAAGTGTGCTCCAATTGAGACTTTAACTTTGATGGCTTATTTTAAAAGCATGTGCAACGGTATGAGTTCAAGTTGATTACTTTTATAAATGTTATATTTTAACAACAGAAACAACAAAACTTTCTTTATTCTTTGATGTACCGTAAAACAATAAAATATAAGGATGTTTGCTTTGTTTAAGGAGAACATTAATGTTACGGATAACAGAAAATGCTACAATGACTATTATAAGATCGAATTATAATCAGTTCATGGGCAATAAATGTTTATTTGTTTTTTATCTATGGACAAATCAAACCGAACAATAATTTCAAAGAGTATAAAGAAATTTAAACCTTTGACTTTATGGTTTTATTTTGAAATCGGTAAACAGACTATAATATATTAATTTATATAATTTTTTTGTTTTTTAATTTTTATTTAATTTTTTCTAAAAATCCACTATGCATTGTGGCAACCTTTAGATTACAAACAAAATTCTTGCCATACAATTATTTGCTGCAGAATAAAAAATCCTAGATATTCAAAAAATTCCATATCAGACAGGCTCCCCAGAAAGCGATACAATAAACAAGAGGTTTTTTATAAATAATACACCTGCGTACAGTTAACGCTTTTTGTAGCAGGGCAGTGCAGTGAGTGGCGGGTATATGAAAGTCGAGGGAACTCTACTATAGCCTTCTTTCTTATTTTATAACTGCAGTGGGCAACTGCAGCACACCAAAGTTAAGTAAAGACAAAGAGACAAAAGCCAGCACAATTTTCACTTCAAGTGCTTTGTTTGACGCTGCGGCTGATGGCTGATGGCCGGATGGGTGGATGGGTGGAGGGCTGTACTGAACTGGGTTGGGGGTAAAAACTTTGGGCACGCACGGGCAATACTTTTCACTTTGTTCGTACTTAACGCTTACTTTCATCGCAGAGACAGCTCTGTGCTGCGACGCTGCCACCTTCATAAAGGAGCGCTCTTGGCCGGCAATAAAAAAATAATTTAACAGTTTTGGGCCCAGGGCCACATCCACGGGGATGGGCCTTCGACAACCCACAACCCACCATACACACTGCTTCCGGAGAACCCATATATGAGGGACACTACACCCAAAAAACTAATAAATAATATCTATATTTTTTAAAAAACCTACAAATTTTACGCCAATTTTGACCTCAAAGAAAAACATATGGTTGCAGCAATTTAAATGGTATAGTATTTTTAAAAAATGCTGATTTTGGATTTCAAATTAACTGCGGAACAAGATATTTTATAAAAGATGAGATTTATATGAATTCTTTTACGTGTTTTTAGAGTGGACTTAAGTTAAGAAAGCAATGACATAAAAATGCAACTCCATTACAAGTGCTCTCAAAAAACAACCAAAAACCAGAATGTCCTAAAAAGTATTCAAATTACCTATATTTCTGGAATAGTGTAGGTATATGGTTCACATTCTGATGTTTTTGGGCAATCCATTATCTAAATCAACAAATTTGTGTCCATTTTGGCTTTTTCGGTCACGGCTATCCGGATAGGATATATGGGCATTTCTCTAAGTGTACAGGCTGAGCCTGGGGCATCATTGTCTAGGCACGCGTTGGGCTGTCCGCAAAACAGTTTCTGGACATTTCCGAAATGCGAGCGAGATTTGCTCGCCAGATGCGATATCAGCGATGTAGCCTGCGAAAGTTTTAAGCTTGCTGGGCTGGGTAAATGTTTTCTGCTCTTTCGCCCGTCGGTGCCCGGTGTACTCTTTGTGAATATCTGCCTTCTTTATCTGCCATCGCTGCGGGTTGTTGCGCCGTAAAAGCCGAAGTTATGGCCACCAGGCCGTAGGCCCAAAAGTTTTCATTTTTATTTGAAGCCCCAACCAACCAGCTCTGCCAAAGTCAAGGCTTGGAGCCATACAACTGAGTCATTTGCTGATTATATAATAAATTAATTAACGCGAGGTTGCGTAAAAATGCCAAGTTAGCATCATGATTTTCTAGATTATCATGGGCAAACCTTAAGCACCATTTACCACATTTAGCTTTTCATATTTAAATGAATGAAAATGTTCTATACCAATTTTAGCAAATATTTTTTTGAAATTTAAAAAAACAGGCCTATGAAAGGGTTTGCTTTTAAAACTTTTATGTTTGAATGTAAATAGCGCAATAATTATAAGTTTGAACTTGAAATCAAATTTGAAATAGAAATTGAAATTCTTAAAATTTCTCCATTTTTTTTCTATTTTATATTGATATATCTATCAGTATCTGGTTTGATATACATCCAATTGCGCTACTAGTTCACCTAACTTACACATTTACAAGTCACAATTTTAAAAGCTTTTAAACAGAAGGAATATCTATTTTTCCCAAAATAGGGTAAAGGAGTGTGAAACAATTGCCTTTTAAGTTAACTTTATGCAAATCCGGCCCGATTGTTCCCAATTCAAAGTGGCCTTTCGCAATTCGTATAGAAGGGGTAGATTGGAATGGGAAAGAACTCTGCCGGCAATTGTAGTTGCTGTCGTACTTACTCAACTTTTTGAAGCGACCGCAAAATCTGTTATTAGTGTCAAGTGGACTTGTGAGACACTTTGCACTCTGACCACCGTTTCCTCCCTTCACCTCCACCTCCACATCCACCCCAGTGGCACTGTCAATCTTCTCTTAGATTCGCCACGTCCGTTCCCATGCTGTTGCTCCGCCAACCTCGAACCCATAGTTGGATTAATACGAATTTGCGGCTATGTGGCTGCCACTGCTGGAAAACTTTTGTTAGATGTTGCAAAATATTAAATTGCGGTAATGTGGCAAAGGGATGGAATGGGTGAAGACGGGCGGGCTGGCAGCTTTAAAGCAGCACTCTTGTTAAAAGTATATTCGATAGTTCGATTTAGAAGTTTACTCTCAGCCACCGAAGCAACATAGTTGTTCAAGTTTTCATCTCACGAAATGGCAGACACAGAGGCACCCTGCTGCGAAGCTCAGAAGTTTGGCACACATTTTGGCGACAAGTGGCGGACAACTCGCTGCGAGGTCAATCAAAATCAATTTGGCTTTCTGCCTTTTTTACCCCCTGGTAGTGGCTTTTTTATGGGGCATACAGGACAAAAAAATGTATATGGGCATTTCCGTCAAAAGTTCAACTAGGCCAAAAAACTTGAAAGTAAGTTACACCCAATTTATATTTGATTTTGGCCCCGTTATTTTCTAAAAACATGGACACTCTACCAGTCTAAGCGATTGATCTGTAATTTTAAAAAATTTTTATGAGCAAACTTGTTTGGAGTAAACAGTGGTTTTTTTAATTGTATATTAAATTTTTTTTTAATTTATGAGAACAATAAATTGTGTTAAAATTTTTTTCTTAGAACATAATTAAGTTCATTTTTTTTTTTAGAGAAAAATGTTTAATATCAGAATTGGATGTATTTTGAATTTTTGTCGGTATTTTTCATTTCTTTGTTATTTTGTTATTTAAACCTATGAGAACGACAAAATATGTTTAAAATTTATGGTGAAACACATATTTTGCATTCAACTAAAATGTTATCAAACTACACGTAAAACATTGAAATTGTTATATATATATATATATGTTTAACCTGAAATAATAGCAAACAAATAGTAAGAGATACGAATATCAAATACTGAGTTTCTTATTTTTTTAATCTGTGCAGCTTAAACGGGGATTCTCCCTTCAAAAGTCTATGTTCAGAGTAAAGTGCAATTGGGGGCTTTGGCATTCAGCATTTCTTCATTCGATCAATATTTTCACTTCGCACCGGCACTTGAGTAAAGAAAGGGCAATCCGTCGTATCCTTTCAAGGCCACTCAATCAATCAATAAGCCGCGAAACGTCTGAGCAGCAGCGATATTAACAACAACAGAACACTTGATTTCGAGCTGAAAAGGGTTTCTTCAACCGGCAGTTCACTTCGAAATAAGCTGCATTCATGGGCACAAAGCGGATAGGAGGTCTGGCTGGAGGAGGAGTGGGCCAAGGTAAATCGGGCTTAAGATGCATTGTCGCATTGGGGCGCACAAACAGAAAACATAACCTCAACTGAACTGAATTGAACTGACATAAGCAGCTCGCGAATCGTGAGTCGTGAGTTGTGAGTTGTGAGTTGTGAGTCTTGAAACTCGAACCTCCAACCTCTTGGGCGCTTTAGTCAAAAACAGAAACTGAAACTCTCTGACATTTCTGTGGCTTCAATGACAAAACAGCCAAGGGGAAGGAAAAATGGGCATGGGCTGGCTGCCTGGCTGCGAAGACGACAACTCTGCGACGAGGCTTTTGAATTTATGAGCGTATTTAATTAGCCAAGATGGAGGAAAAGAACCTAAACTTAAGTCAACGAATCAGCTCAAGCGGCAGCTGTTGGCTTTGATTGATTGATTGAGGCATCGCCTGAGTGGCAGCTGAAGTGCGGTATATTTAATTTGGCATGGGGAAGTGGCAGGAAGCGCCCACCTCCCTCCGCCCACCGCCCCCAATCTACACCCACTGTTGGCCACTGTCAAAGTCAAAGTCAATGCCCATGATGCCGAAATGGCCATTCAAAATGTGGCTGATTTATTATGTGTTAAGACAACAGATTTACTTGGATTTGTTGTTGTTGGATGTTTTAAGTAAGAGGTGAGTGTATGCAAGCCAAGCCAAGCCAGGCCATCCATCCAACCATCCATCCATCCATCCATCCATCCGTCCGTCCGTCCATCCATCCGTCCTTCTGTCGTTCCATCGTCCCGCTAGACATCTCCAGGATGCGTCGCAGGCTGGCAGATTGAGTGAAAAAAAGGCCTTGGGCTTTGCCTTTGCTTCCTTGCTGGGTGACTGGATGGTTGGATGGTTGGATGGCTGGATGGCTGGGTGGCTAATGGACGGTGGAAAGGAGCAACTGTCGACAGAAGGATTTGGCAATTGATGCGAGTGCAGAGTGGGGAGCGGAGACCGGCGAGTGGAGAGTGGTGAGAATAGTCCACTCCCCTGAATAAATACGTAAGGAAATGGACATCCAGAGGCGGCACAAATCGGAGGAGCCCAAGGTGAAATTGGAAATAACAGGGAAATAAGCGAGAAAGACGACGACGACGACGATGACTGGAGTGAAGGAATAAACCCAAATTAAATAAATTATTGCGTCTTCGGCTTAGAATTCAGTTCCCAGTTCCTTTTTATTTCGGCAGTCTACTTATGCGGAATATATCATTGAAGCCAGTTCTTTCCCGGCAGATTTCCCATATTATTGTCTTATTTAAGTTGCATTAGTGTCTTATTTATGGCCACTCGATGTCTGGGTAGTGTGAATTCGTTTTGGCCCGGCTCGAAAAACTTCTTGCCACGTACACATGTACACACGAATGTATAAATATTTTTTTTTGGCAGTCGTCTGCATAAACCATTACTAACTGCTGCTTCTGACCCAGCTCTCGCGCATCTTTTCGAGGGTCGTGGCCCCAATCGCAGATTTCTGGGAGTGGTTGATGGCAGTGGTTGATGGTAGTGGTTGCTTTCGTGGTTGGATGCGTGGTGTGGAGACAAAAGATGGGTCACGTGTTTCGTGACCCGACATGGTCATGTTGAAAACGAACGAGCAAGCAAGTTAACTTTGGCAGGCCGAGATTTATATACCCTTGAAGCCATCAATTTACAGCACAAACAATTAGACTCAAAAAAAATGAGGTCATCAAGCCACCACCCAATTTGTTTCTCGCTTTTAAACTTTAATATCATATGGATCTTGATTGAATAAATGCATTTTGTTCAATACTTCTTGGCACATCATTCATGTAGTACCTATTTGCCAATGAAACAACCTATGTTAAGTGCATTCGGTTTTGTTTTGGCTTAAAAATCGATATTTAACGTTTATTGTTTGCTGTTTGCCTTTGTTTATGACTTTGTTAAGTGAACTGTGATTAATTTAATTGCGTAATTGAATATCTGCCTGAGTATAGAGTGTTTGCAAATCAAACAGCACCAAACATGCAAGCTCCGTAAAATTCGCATACACTTAAAGTGTTTCACATATTTTTGATTAAGCCATTAGCCATTAAAAAACAGTATTCAGCCAAAACAGTACACCCAAGATCAATTTTTTTTTTGGTAATTAAAATTACTTTGAAACACGGAACCCTAAGCTTATAAAAGTAAAGGAATTTATCTCAAAACTCCATTTTGAATAACATTTTTAATACTTTCGTGGTTGGAATACTGTTATGTTTATTTATGATTATTGATCAATGGTTTTCCTTTTATTTGCAGGTAAGAGCAAGCCACGAATATAAGATGCGATAATCAGGTAATTTAGATTCAGTATTTAATATATAATCAATATTTTTTTTTTAAATTCCTTTTTGCATTAATTAAAGAATGTGACGAACTTAAAAAAAACGGGTGGGCCAATAAATTAAACTGTAGATTTTGGTTCACAAACAAGTTTTCAAAAAACAAACAATTTAATTTTAAGTTTTAGGCGTTGCACAACGGTCTTATAGTTTCTATTAAATTACTCATTCGACACGTGAGCCAGTCCGAATTTTGTACAAACAAATCTCTTTACCATTTCCAACCTCGTCCACTTATTAATCTCGCTAAAATTTAAGTCCAAATTTGGGGAGCAATATAACATATTTTTGTTTGGAGAACTGTACTTAGAATTTTATAACACAAATTTTTGATCAGTGCGCAGACCCTAAAACGCTTTAAGGAGGACCTTTAAATTTGCATAAATATTTCGACCACCATAACGTTTATGCCCATAAAAAAAACGGAAAATAGACGAAACTCTTTCAAATTAATTTCATTTATATTCATTGCAATAATGAACAGTAAAAAAATCTACTTCAAGAAGCATAAAATGTCGGTTTATTATTCAAAATTAATATTGAAACAATTTAGAAAAGAAATCTATTTCTTTTTTTTTTAATCCGTTTGATTTGTAAAGGAATTAACCACGTGTATTTTTTCGGTGTGAATTTTCCGCCTGCAGTTATAAAAATTAAACTTAAAAAACGTATCGTGCGCTTAATGCGTTTAATAAAACAATCGCGAATGAAAATCAAAAACCACACCTCTACAAAGCCATATAAATTTGCTTTGTTTATGGTGCAGATATTCACTTAACTTAACCCGCCCGCACAATAAACACATGAAAAATTTTAAAAGGATTTTCTCTGGATACCGGGATGCCGAACAAAAACTCAAACCGTATAAATATACGTTAACAGCATTTAATAACATTGATTTATTTGTGGCAATTGCTCCTCCATGATAACGACAACTATAGCTGCATAAGCAGCATTGAAGTCAAAACATTGTTGACATATTGATGAAATATTGTAATGATAACAAATAAATCTTATGTGAAGGTACACGAGTATGTAGGGTAATTAAAAAAAAAAAATATCAATCGCGAGTACAGAAAGAAAATGTGCTTTAATATTTAATTTGCCCTTTTGCAAGGTAAATTTTAAAGATTAAAAGTGTATATAAAAAAAAACAACCCTTAACTCAAAAAATAGATGGGATCTTAATCTATTTTTTGAGTTAAGTATGAGTTCATAAACCCTAAATTTTTGATCGGCTTTTTTTAACTTATCATTATCTATAAAAGGATTTCTATTTATAGGATTTAGAATTTTGAGTTACAATAAAAAACCTAGATTGTGAGATAGTCAATTATATTTTCCTTTAATATATTTATTTTATGAAAATATTTTTTTAATTCTTATTACAATTCAGAACATCCTTAACTCATATCTTAGAGCTGTCATAGTAGCAAGGTTATTCGTAGCACCGAACTTAACCACTTACCTTTTCCTCCAAAAGAGAAAAGTACTTACTTGCTAAAGTTTGTATGCGTATTTATCAACTTTGTGGCGCTATGCTTAGACTTAGACAAAGGTTATGGTGTTAAGGAGCGCCAATGTGTGTGTGGTGTGCTTTCAAACTTCATCTGCACTTGGAGCGGCTTTTAGTGGCTTACCCCCGCACATTTGGTTACTTGCTGGAGCTTTAATTAAATACATTTAACAATGTATATTCATTAATTTCAAGAGTTTTTTTTTTTTCTTTTTTTTTTTTTTTTTTTGCCCTGCAGCTAGTTGTGGTTACTTATTGTCTGCCAACTTTTCCCGACCCGACCCGACCCGACCGGTCCCGTCCCGTCCCGTCTCCATTACCATTTATATTACCTCCTACGTCGTCCTGTTGTTCGCTGCTCCACACATCGCCAATGCTTACTTCTGCACTAATTTGCACACCCACATCAACCATTACCCCCACCCTCGCAACATGCGTTGTGTTTTTAATTAATATTTTCTGCGCTGCATTATCCGCTTCTGCGGCATGCAAAACAACAATTTATGACCAGTCCCGACGAACTAGAGCTGCTGAAGTTGAACATTTTAATGCGACTGACAAATGATCAGCGCAAATATAGGGCAAACTTCCATAACTGCGATTATTCATTCGCGGAAATTAAACTTTTTCAACTACTAACAGGGCAGAATATGACTGATCTATCAAATTTGATTCGAGCTGTAGCATAATGTCCAAGAAATTAATTTTAATGCCCGTTAAATACATTTATTATGACAATTTTATTATTTCTAAACTGGCTTACTCTGCACTCGGCGACATTAAGGGCATAGTAGAATCGTTTCAGAGTATTACTTAAGGAAAAAATAACTTTGTGAGTCAAATTTAAAATGGGTTCCTAAAATGTAATAGCTAGAATTTTTAAGTTTATACACAGTCCTTTTATTTATTTAATATCTTATTTTGAGGAGTCAATTTAATCAAATAAAACAATAAAATAATTTGATGAAACAACTGCTCTCAGATAAAAGCAAGTATTTCAAACGGAAATTTTTTTACATTTTTGTGGTTTGTGTTGGCTACAAATCATTTCAAAGTACAATCCAAGGATAAAACACAATTATTGTTGATCACTATCACCGTTTTGTACACATGGCTGTATTATTATTTTTTTGATGGCCTTCAAATATTTGAAATTCTTCTTCAAATCACAAACAAAGTCATGTCCGAATTCGTAAATTGTTGTTTTATTTTTTTTCTCTCTTGAAGAAGGATATGCAAGTGCCAGCTGTCGAATGAGTCCCCAACTAGCTTGATCTTTTCTCGGCCTCTCCATCGACGCATAACCAGCACGGAATGGTCTATATTTTGGTTATGGCTACCGTGGAGCGTAAAATATGACCGGTAATGTGAATGGGGCTCACTGAAGAGGGAGCTCGATGTAGTGCTGGAGTAGAGAGTCGAGTTTGGAGCAGATCCTTCGAATTTGCGGTACTGTGCGGTGCGGAGCGGCAGCGACTGTCACGTTTGCAACAAATGGCGCATGGCACGCAAAGGGCTAATGTAATTCGTGTATTTTACTTGATTTCATGTTACGTGCACAATCGGCCAAATTGCAAGGCATCGGAGCAAGCCAAAGAGAGCCTTGAGTTTGAGGCTTCACAGGCCCAACCGAAAGCAAAACCAAAACCAAAACCAAAACCGAATACTAAAACCGAAACCGAAACCAAAACCAAAACCAAAGCCCCCCGAGGCACCTCTATTTGGGGTGACACTGTCACGGCCAAGGATTGCAATTGGTGCCTTGCTGCAAGTGGCAAGTGGCAAGTGGCAGGTGGAAGGCTGAAAGTGGCAACAGGAATAGGAATAGGAACTGGAACAGGAACAGGAACAGGAGCAGGCATAGGAACAGCAAAGTGAGTGGCGAATGCAAGTGGCAACCACCTGGAGTTCCTGATTTTCAGCCTGGCTGGAAGGCAGAGCACAGCGCATCCGCATCCGCATCCCATCGCACCGCATCGCATTTATTAGCATTTTTATGTGAACACTTTTTCGAGTTTCGACAATTTCAGACGCAGCGAGGCGAGGGTTTTAATTAAGTTTGAGAATAGAGAGTGGCGGAGGTGTGAGTGGTGAGTGGTGAGTTGTGAGTTGTGAGTGGTGGGATGAGCTCTTTTTCTCGAATAAAATTGGGTCTGAGCTTTGGGGAGCAAGAGTTTGCCTGGGAAAAACTTGTTCAAATTTTTCTCGGCTCACTCTTTGTGGCCTGACCGAGCGACTGTCCGTCTGTCTGTCTGTCTGTCTGTCTGTCCGTTTGTGTGTCTGTTTGTTGAGTTGCCACTAGTGCTCTCCTCGTTGTTCACAAAAAGTTGCATTCAAAATTGCAATTTTATATGCACAACGACGGATTTGTGCCGGTCGCATTGCTCACTATCAACTTTGCAAACAATTTGTGACAGCCCTGGGGGATAATCGAGAGTGGCCCAAATAGAGGAAGGAATCAATTTGATTGTCAGAAAAATATTCAGCGAACTGCATTAAGTAATGTCCGCCCACTTCCACACCCACTAGATTAATAATTTAGCAAAGAAAAAAGTCTATATTAAATGAAATTGTATAATTTTTGAACTAAAGTTTCAAACAATTACCATTTTCATTGTTTTATAATTAATAAGTCTCCTCCCCACAATGAAAACAAAAAAAGAAAACATCAACATAAACATAAACAGAAACATGACACCTTCTCAATGTAAATCCCTCCTATTTATGCTGCCACCAAATGTAAACGTGTTTATTCTTTTTGTGTTCGAAATCCTGGAATTGTTCATTATAACATATAAATTCTTTTTTATGTATTAAGAGGCGACACACTTGCACTCATTTTACTCACAGAAAAAAATAGGTACCCGTAATTAGAGTCGAAAGTTATGCAATTTAGGTAAAAAAAAACATGCTATGCTCGAACCTAGCATGAATATCTAATTTCGAGGAGCCAACTTAATCAAGAGAAATGAAATTATTTGATGAAACAACTATTGTCAGATACACGCATGTTTGTCAAACAGCCAAATGCTCAAAACTCAAGGCAAGAGCATTAAGAGAAAGAACATAATTGTATTCTATACATTTTATGGTTGCTTGGCTAAAAATTAATTTTATTTTGATGGTGTTGATGGCGGCACTGGAATTTTGAAATTAAGCCATGCCAGTAAGGAGCGTGCCCCGCCTCCTTTTCCGTCTCTAATTGTTTTTTAAATACGTCTCAAATGCTCTTTATTTCAAGACGAGCCATGAACAAAGCGCAGTGCCAGCGAACAACAAATGCAAAGCTCAACTTCAACGCGAAAGCCGAAGCCGAATTGAAAGCGCCCAAGTCTTTGCCTCGAAAATGGGGCGTGACAGAAATGAGCACACAAGTGTCATAATCACACATATAGCTACAGCTACAGATACAGCTACAGCTACATATACACATGCATTTGCTTACTTGAGCTAGAGATTTACCTTCAAGTGAGCAGCTTTTTAACACTTTTACTTTCAGCAATGCTCGACAGCAGCAACTCATTTAATTTCGACTACCCTCCCCCGCAATTTTCCCACGCCGCCATGTTGCCTCCAGAAACCCATGCACCTTCCCGTGAAGTCGTTGCGTTGCCTAATTGTCGTCTATCTCTAGTCGACAGTCGACAGTCGTGCCCCAATAGCCCCCACTGCTGCTGCTGTTTGCTGCCTCAGCGCAAAATGTTGCTGCTCTAATTAGAATGAAACAATTTTCATTTCATTCTACATTTTCATGTTGTCGTCTCCGTCGTCGTAGTCGTCGCAGTCGTCGTTTCCATTGCTCTCGTAGTCGTCGCTTGCTCGGCCCAAAATAAATAATTTACGCCAGGGCTGCTACTTTCGCTGAGCCAAGCGAAATTCATAGAAATTATGCCAGGCAAGGAGAATGTTTCTCCTTTCCATTTTAATTCCAATGTACTCTCGCAACACTACACGGTAAAGAAATGCACTGATTTGAATCCTTTTCTGATGACTTTTCCTTTTATAGACCAAATGCTATTCGAGGATATAAACTTGATGATATGTAACTTATTATATTGTCTTAACTCAAACTTTTTAGATTTCTTACGATAGTTCTGCTGAACACGTATGATCACTGATCAAGTTGCAAAAATTCTTTCATTATGATCAGCAAAAAAAGAATTGAAATTTATTTTTATTGATATACCTATCATACTTTATTTCTGTGTGAACACCATCGATAAACAAAACTATCGATAGAGCAGTATTATGCGAATAGCCAATTGATTTCGAACTGTTTCGTTTTTTTTTTTTTTGTGCACGGGTATATATGACTCTATCTGTAACCACAATGTATATCAAAGATGTGGTGTCCTGATGCAATTTCGCCTGCGCGCAGTCAACGCTGCTGCAGCATATTGCAGCAGCAACAACCGCATAAAGACATTAAGCGCATTTAATTTAAAGTGGCGAGATGAATGGAAATTTGCTGAGGCAACCCACTGAGCACATGACCTGCATTATATGTACATCGCAGTTAAGGGTAAGTGGGGGGATCAGTGGTGCGGATCCATCCAGGCAATGTCCTCGTGTTGTGGCATCATCTCCTCTAATGACTCAAAATGGTTGCTAGTCGAAAGAAACTACCAGCTGCTGACAGTTTTCGATAATTTCAGAGCTGCTGGGATTGATAGTGATGGTGATGCTGATGGTGATGAGGCTGCCTAATTATATCTTGATTGCGAAATGTACAGAATTTGTTGGCAGAGTGTGGGATTATATTAAACTGCGGTCCGGGGCTCAACTCGGGCGGGACTCTAATGGAAATGAGATGCTTCATGAGTCAGACTCTTGACAGTTTTATGGTCTATTAAGCATTTCGGCGTAGCTAATAAACCTACTGAAGGGTTATAAGCGGTTAAAAACCATGTTAATGCGAAAATCTCCTACACGATTAGCCCAAAAACTGGGTCATTTTGAAACCACAACCTCATGATCAAAAATTAATTAATTTTTTTTTCGGCCTCCGTTTACCGCATCAAAATGCCTACCTAAGCTTTTATGCTAATTCTTTCGTACTTAGTGAGCATATTTTACCTTTTACTTCGACTTGGCTAAGCCAGATATATACAACACTGAGTCAGAATTCATGTTGTAATGGCAAAAAGTTCTATAAACATAAATTAAAATATTAAAACAAATTAAAATCAATTTTTTTTTGATTTGAGAATTTCCAATGTTCTAGTTTCCAAAATAGAGACGTTTTTGTGAGTATTTCAAAAAATGTTGTACTTGTTGATATAATTATTAAATGGGAAAATTACTTTTTCGAAAGAATTTCTAAACTCGATTGCAGACTTTTTTTAAGCAATACACTTTTAACACCCTGCAAATGTTGAAATGCGAATTAGGTAAAATATTTTTTTTAGTGTGGACCTCAATACTCACATTGTTCACTTTTCCGGCTTGTAGGTAGTCACCCTGCCATGGTTTACCAATCAAGCTGATTTATGAATCAAGATAAAGCACGAAAGAATGCTATATTCAATGAGACACGCGGTGCTCAATTTAGCTGTATATATAAGTATGTACGTATGGCTATGTAGGCTATAGGCTTTCTGTTGCTGTAATTGCTGCGATCGGTTGCCGCCAGCAATGTTTATGTGGCACTGACCGCCCACTTGACCTTTCCTTTGAAAACAGTTTAATATGCAGCAGCAGGCACTGCATCCACTGCATCCTCGGGGCGATTTACACTCGTTGTGGAATGCCAAGAGCATTGCAAAGTCGATTGTTGATTTAGCCCGTGGCAGAGTTTACTTAACTGTGGAGGAGCAGCTGCAAGTAGAGTTCCCCGATACATTATTAGCAACTCAACTCAACTCAACTCGTAGGGTGATGCATGAAATGCATAAAAGTTCAATTGAACGCAATTAGTTGCAATAAACGGATTTCACTTTATTTCGTCGTTATTTATTGACGAATATATCTTGTTTATTCATTCAACTGTGCTGTTCCGTTTGAGTATATCTGTTCCGAGAAGGCCTGCAGCAATTGATTTAGCTGTTCAGCTCTGCTGTTGTTGCAGCCGTTAAATAATCGCAAATAAATTGATTTTGCCTTTGTGTGCCTGTTCAATCATCCAAAGGCTGCTAAAACCCCCTACCCTACCCTACCCTACCATACCCTACCCTTCCCTCTGCCCCAGCAATCGCTTTAGAAATCAAGTAAAACTGCAACATCAGCAGCAACAACTGCCAAGGCGAAACGACAGCGCTGCGTTGGTGCATTTCATTTTTCAGGTCAGAGCTCTGAATGTTCATTAATTTTATCAGGCATCAGAGGAACGCCAAGTCGTTGCCAAAATCGATGAAATTACAAAGAAATCGCTGCAATTGTCAGCGCCAGCAGCACATTCTCACCAACCAGAAGCGACTTTAAAAACCGTCTGGTGTCCTGTGTCCCTCCAATGCGAAACGCTCGCGGCAAGCTCGTTTATATTTATGTTTGTGTATTCTGCAAGAAAACATAGAAATTGCATTCCGCCCAAACACCCAAACACCCCCGCCTGTTCTGTACCCAGCTGCAAATGCAAATGCGCCACCAACAGCACTGGTTCAATATTTTGGCCACCCACCTTCGACGAAATATTTAAATTATAACCCAAAGACGATTTGCCATTTGTAGCAGAAGCAAATCCTTAGGAATTTAGAAATTGATTGGATAAAATAAATTGAATATACAAATAACCTTTTTTTGTTTTAACATGGGTCTACAATATTTTAAATTCAGAATTTTAATTTTAACAGGTACCCAAAAGTATGCACAAAAAAAATGTCCAAACAAATATAACGAAAGTTTTGATTTTAAATATATTGCTGCATACTTTTATACACCTTTTTAATTAGTTTCAAAACCCTAGTGATTTCTGTTGCACCCCTAAATATTTGAAATTCCCAAGCTATGACAACTAACTGCTGTCATAGGTCGAATTAGATATTAACTTAGTTTATATTAAAAAAAAGAGGTCCAGCAGCTATAGCTCTAGGCAAATTTCGAACTTTTTCGGGAAATGGCAGCTTTCAGATGACCGGAACAGCTGCTAGTTAAGAGCTGAAGCTGGGGCGCAAATGAGACCCTTCGTTAACGAAGGAGCACCCTTAAAGTTAAATTACTTCTGATAATGAGCCTCAGTCACGGGGCCTCTTCTCTGAACAACATCCGCCGAGTGCCGAGTTCCGAGTTTCTTGGGGGGAAGGAAAGGAATCACAGGTGACATCACTATCCGCTATCTGCTCCAAGATGGGCAAAAATAAATAAACGGTCGAGTCGGGCAATCGATGCGCGCGCGGAACTGACAAAGTTCAAATGACGAACGAAATCAGAAATTGGCCACACCCCCTTCCGCCCCGGTAAACCATAAAATTCTATAGCACCCACACTGTTATTTTTTCTTTTTTGTAAATTAATGTTTTTGGGAAAAATAAACTTGCAATAGGTATACACAGGTATAGGTAAATTGGCATATACAAAAACTTTTGAAATTATTTATAAAAAAGTTATGTTGGCTGTTTGTGACATACAAAAATTAAAGAACTTTGAATTCCTGGAACACTCTACAGCCCTTAGAATCTTAAAGCCATAGAAGGCATCATTAAGAAATGCAATAATTTAAATATGTTTGTGTTAACAACATGGCTATGGCCTATAATCGGACCCAATTTAAATATTAAATACAAATTTATGACAGTAAGGCTACAAATATGGTAACATAAATCTGGGCAGCAGGGTATCTCCAAGTCGAAACACTCAACTTAATCGTTATTTCTTTATTCGCACTGTTAACGAGAATGTCAGCAAGTCAAGCAAATAATAAGTACGGTTGGGCCAGACGAAATATGAAAAATAGGGCTATTTTTCCATGAGCCAGTGTGGCCAGTTACCAACAATGGACCCAACATCGGCCTATTTCTTTTCCGCTCTGCGACCCCTTTGTTTGGGGCTCCGACTGCCTTTTGTGTTAATAAACAAATAATCTACTTAAGTCCAACAATAAAACGGGCATGGCAAACGAGACGAACGACAAATTCATAAAAAGGCAAAACACAGAGAAATGGCTGCCAGATAATGGCAGAGAGAACATAAAAAAATTATTTCCACTCAATTTATTTCCACGCACAAGACGACGACGGGGAATACTATGAGCAGTGAAATGATGGGGGTAAAAAAGGGAACACAGGGCGAAAATATGCTAAGCAATGGTAGAGGGGTAGAGGGAAACCGGGAAGCCTTTGCTACAACAATCACCTTACCATTGTGCCTTGATTGATCGGATCGCTTTGGGTCCCACTTGGCCGTCGAGCTGCGTTAATGCCACTTTAATTGACGCTCATTAGGCAACAGCAGCAGCAACATGAGCCGAAACGTCAGCAACAGTAACGGTAGCGGTAACGGCCTAGCCCCTCAAGGCCGCAAAAACCATCTACCAATCCGCCCAACCACCACCCACCACCCCATGACTCAACCACTCGCCGCTACTAATTAGACGGGCCCCAAACGCTGTCCTACATTCACGATTTTTGCTCTTGGCCAACTCGAAATGGCTCCCGAGAGGTCAGCATTTACAAACAATTACCAGCTGGGGTGTCACAACTGTCTCTTTCAACCAGAAATCAAATGTGGCTCCCTTGTGATTGATAAGAGATTTGAGCACGAGCCGAGAAAAACATTTAGGGGGTGTTCAGAAGGCCTCGCAAATGGGCGAGAATGTGCCGAGCTAAACAAAAGTGGGCAAGAAATCACCCCCCGGGCTAATATTTTGGCAGACGTGGCATTCTCTGATAAATTTAAAAAAAAAAAATTCAAAATGCCTGGAGCCAACATCCATAGCTCATCTGCTGGTATGCCTGACTACGGATGAACGACAAGCGGGACGAAATAAATTATTTTACTTGGCACTTATTTAATTAACAAAATGTTTAAGACAGCCATTCATTCGCTTTTATATTTTGTCCACCTTAGTTCTTAAGAATAAGTTATTATGACGTATGTACATATTTCTTAATTAATATAAGATCTCACTGTAACATAAGTTGCTTATTCTAGTAACAGTAGGTTATAGAAAAAAAACATACATCAACTTCTAATATTACAAAAAAAATAAATGTCGACTATATTAAAAAAATAAAATTTTTTAAGCTTCGGTCATTAAAAAAGTGCAGCAAGCTTTTCAACAACGATCTCCATTTTTTTGTGTTTAATTTCAACTAGTTTAGAAAAACATATATTTTGTATGAACATTAAAAAGTTTATTTGTACATATATTACATATAACAGCTTGAGGAGGTTGTTATATTACATTAGATATATATATATATGTTAGCCGATAGGTAGAATTTGAAATTTCAGAAAAAGAAAAGCAAAATTTGTACTTGACTTAAAAATTCCCTTTGTTTCCCACCATATTTGAAAGCGCAACAGAAACTAATAAAACAAATGTAATTCATTAGCCATATAGCATTTTACACTGAGTAAAAAGTTTAAATAAACTTGATCAGCATGGGGTCCATACAAGTTTATGCGGAGTATACAACTTTTATAGCTATTTATTATGCACAAAATGTGCACACTTTTTAGTGTATGTCATTACATTTATTTGCCTTTTGCATTGGGTGTTGTGGGAGAACTCCTACGCAAAACTTGACTAAAAAACTTTTTGTCTTTTTTAATTCTGTGTGTTTTTGGTAATGGTGCGTTTTCTATTAATTTTTAATTTCAACATAAATTAAGCACAAACTAAATATTCCCTGTGTTGAATACTGAAAAGTTTCAAATCATTATGCTAGTTTACGGAAAGAGTTTTTGGTGAGCACAGTAAATGTTGCATTTTGTTTTGTATGCCATGCGCTTGTCGCTTTTGTTTAACGTTCACTTTTGATTTATGCCGTCGAGCGTCATCGACGCGAGCTTCCTACTTATCGAAAGTGTGTGTGCGATAAGCGGCTTTGTCCATTATCAGGCGAATTCAATATTATCAGGGCGGACATGAGAGGCGGAGCGTTCAAAATATGACACCCCCAATTCCTCTGATTTTATTTTTAGACTTGTGACTCCAAGATAAGTTATCTGAGTGAGGGGGGAAATGTAGCATTTGTAGCAGTTTATGGACTCTGATTTATAGCCCGCGATTGCATTGCATTGTAGATGCTTAAATGGTTAATATTTCCCAAACAACACATCACATCCCAGTGCTGTTTATCCGCTGTTATAAGCCACACCAACGGCAAATGGCAGTAGGGAACTAAAGTCTAGTTTTGAACTTACTTCCAAACTTGGCGAAAATCGAGTTAAATGGGGGTAAACTAGCATAAAAGTACGTTCTTCTATATCGTGAATACTCTAATGAGAGTCTGCTGGCCTCCCAGTTTTGACGTTCCCATTCGCCTTAAGGTACATTTTCGATTATCTCAACTGACTAATGCTAATGCGCTTGCTCTAAATACAACAAACCAATTTTAAACATGAGCAATCAAACTGGGGTATGCCAGAGAAAATTGAACATCATGAACACAAAAGTCATATTATTTATACCCCAGCTATTTGCATTACTACTCCCTATATATGAATATCAATTTAACCTATTTTGTTTTAAGATAAAAGTTATTCTCAAGGATTTTTTTGTTTTTTTTTTTTTTTTAGAAATTGTTGTGTGATTATTAAAAAATAACAAATGAATAATAAAGAGGTATATTAAAAATGTATAAAACTGGTTTTTAAAAATTGATTTTTTTTCAATATACAATCTACTTCAGTTTTTATATATATGTATATATGTATATATATACATTATATTAATATTTATTGGTGTATGTTTATTTTGTTTTAGAAAAACAATAATAGCATTTTTTATATTTAAGATAGTATTGTAGATTTAGTTTATTAAAAATTGATTTAAAAATGTATTCCTCAT
Organism: Drosophila gunungcola; assembly: GCF_025200985.1. Taxonomy (NCBI): domain Eukaryota; kingdom Metazoa; phylum Arthropoda; class Insecta; order Diptera; family Drosophilidae; genus Drosophila; species Drosophila gunungcola. The sequence continues at coordinate 477,290 of NW_026453223.1, read as the reverse complement.
TTCACTATTTTTCTTAAAGTGTATTTATGGTTCAGGTAGCTTTCGGTGCCCCGGTGAATCTAGCAGATAATGAGTTCCGGGCAAACTCGCATTAGCCCAGGAAGAGTGTGAGAGATGCTTTTAAAACTTTTCCAAAGTCTTGCTCTGTCGGCGCGCCCTGTGTGTGCTGTGTGTGTACTGTGTGTGTGCTGTGCGTATTCGTCTTGTTGCTCTAGTCATTTGCTTATTGTCAGTCTGTGCTCCCCTGGCAGCGGGATACAGGGGGATTCCCCCACATTGCCATGTGAGCAATATTGTGCACTTAGAAGCATTTTGTCAGTCAACACAGCAGAAGCATAAGGAGCACTCAAATGGGCGGACGAGCGTGTGGGGGCGGGGCTTTCGAAAGGCGTGGCTGGGAGGTCGGGCAAGTGCGCTTGACATTTTTGTAGCGGAGAGGGCTAAAATATGAAAGCGAAGCGAGGAAAAAAATATGAAAAAATACTTAACAAAACAAGGGGGGGGGGGGGGGGGGGGGGGGTAGTGGAAAGAACATACAAAAACTGAATTTTGTGCTTGGATTCAAGGCAGCAACAGCAGCAGCAGCAGCTGAAATAGCTACAGAAACAGAACATAAACATACGGCAACAATAACAATAGCATTAACAATTGCAGCGACAAATATACCAACTGCAGCAACAACAACAACAACAACAACAACAGCAACAGCAACAACAGCACAAGCAACAACAGCAAAAACAACAGCAACAACAACAACAGCAACAACAACAGCAACAACAACAGCAACAACAATAAGGAAATACAACAAAAAAAAGAAAAATACTGACAAGTGTCAACAAAGTTGATTTATTTTCCCTTACATTTATATATATGATATGCAACATTTTCCAAAATGCAATTTATATGTTGCCCACGACAACGACAACAGCGACAACGACAACGACGTTTTCATAATGTCCTGCCCTCTTTGGCTGCTCACCAATTTCCCATCAAAACCACCAACTCACGTAGTCCGTTAACCCTTTCACTTGTCTCCTACTGCCATTTCTGAAAGCTCCTTACAACTTATTTAAGTTTAACTAGCTAAACAATGACTTACAAAAAGTATGATATTGATATTGACAATGAAATCAATATTGAGCCACCATATTAGCCATCTTATCGGCAAAGGGTAGAAAGTATTCTTGATAAGTATCGCCGTATAATACAGTATTAGATGGATCGAGATTCGGGATAAGAGAAGTCTGTCTACATTTGATATAACTTCGTTGTTTTTAAAGAAAATTATTATTTTTTTTAATGAAATAGAACGACAATATTTCTAACTTTTTTCTAACTACGAGCTGGCTAAATAGGTTATTTACTGATTTATACTTAAACAGGTATGGCATTTTATAGTATCATAGCTATCATAGTGCTGCAAAACTATCGATGATGGTCGTATCGATTGTTTCTGTAAATTTTGGGTGCGTTTATTGATGATATCGACGATCAAGGTTATTAAAATACTAGGATCAAAAGAAGATTTCATAAGAATTTAACGAAACGAAGCATTAGGAATAAAGCATTAGGAGTAAATAAGTAACCTATTCTCATTATCGATATAATTAAAAGTTACATCGATGACTTTGCAGCACAAGACCATAAATATCAGTCGTCCGATCCGACTGTATATATGTCCTGCATAAGAGAGAAGACTGCTGTGTTTCAAGCCGCTGACCAAAATTGTAATGCGCTTGGCAAGGGTATATATAGTGGATTATGTGCTCGGAAAGACCGAACCCATTGTTGTGCCAGTTTCCCTGATTCAGTTTACTGTGGAATGCTGCATGCTATCACAGCTACAGTTCAGCTATCATGTCGGCTTGTGTTCTGCGTCCTGGCGAAAGTTTAGCATAGCCTAATGCGCCATGTTGCATTCGAGTCGGCCAGCAATGTGTATACAGCACCCACACCCAATTATTACCACGCCCTTATATCGGGCATATCGCCTTGACATAGAAACATGTGTTTGTACTGTTTTTTTTTTTTTTTGTTTTTGTTTTTGTTTTTGGTTTTTTTTTTTTTTTTTTTGTTTTGTAAAGCATTTTGGCAAAATGCCATTATAATTATACATTGGGCTATATATACATATTTGTGGAGTCAGTCTGGCTCGGGTATGTTTCGTGTAACGAGTGCTGGCTGACAAAAACAGAGTCGGGCCCAATCAGCAGCAGCAGCAGGAACCACAGCAACAACCACGACAACAACACGAACAACAGCATGAACAACACGAGCAACAAACAACGAATGGCATTGTTCTTGTCGCTGTTTGGCGTTTGCATGGCAAATAAATCAAATTGCTTTTTAAATGGAATGGTGTATGGTGAATGGTGAAACGGTATAAAGGAAAAACGGGAAAACGGGAAAAGCCAAAAATAAAACGAAAACGTTACCCAGATTTGTCTGTTTATCCCACCTGATCCAACCACTCTCGCCGTAATCAAAATTTCGTCCAGTGTCCAAACACCGGAAGTTTTTGAAATCGCTTCAATCAATTTAAGACCGCACTTGAAGTCGAAGAGAGAGAGAGAGTGGAAGTGGAGGATGCTAGCCAAAGTTAATGACCTATTCATTCCATGGCCTCTGTGGCATCTGCCATGCATTTTTAGAGCATCAGCCATGCGAGACGCTGCACCATCCTGTGTGTTCAACCCATTGCCTTCCGCTCGTGTCGCCTGTTTCTGTTGCCAACTGCAGTGGAAAGTGACAAGTGCTTGTCCGATATTTTGGCCCACAAAGGAGGAGATGGGTGAGGTGACGAGATGGGCAGCTGGAGGTGTGGCGAATTGAGAATGGAGAACCTAGAACGGAGAATGTGTCCCAGCTCCGGCGACAGCCAACAATCCTTCTTGCCCCCCGGCGGGAATATGAATACCGATTCAGACAATGGAATGGGAGCACCGGGAGTGAAACAAAGATCTTCAGCATTAGCCAAGGACACAGAGGACTACTCTAGGAGACTACTGGCATTGTGAGGCGACAGACTGGGGATGACTTGACTGGCCTAGCGACGTGATAAGTCGAAAAAAAGTGCCCAACGAGACAGCTCACAACAGAGGGCCCTTCACAACGGATGATGATGCCAAAAAGTCAACTTCGATGTAACTTGGGCAAACATTGTTGGGGATTTTGACAAAGGAACAAAACATATTGGTTATTCTAAGCCAGCCCTCTGTTGCCCAAAATTCCGTTGTAATGAAAATGAAAATGAGTAAATTAAACTCCATTAAACCCTTGCTTTTCAATTCACCTTGCCATTATAGCTCTATGAGTTATTTCCCCGATCATTTCTCCCCCATCAACTGCTTCCCTTCCCCGTTGAGCTTCCTTAACTCAACGCAACTCAACTCCTGAACTCAGCTCCTTCGACACCTCTGGTTTTCTCCGCCTGCCGAGACGAAATGTTTAATTGCACGCAAAACCGCAGTAGCTATTAAAATTGTAGTATACGTAAACGGGAAAGTATGGGTACGACGCGATTTACATTAATTTGATTTCGTTTATTATTTGGAACGTTATGTGGCTACCCACCCGAGCACCCGAGCCGCCAAACACTCCACCTCCTCCACCGTGTTTTTAGATCCTAGGGTTCGCTGTGCTGTGCTGCTCTGTGCTGTTCTGTGCTGTTCGTTCGTGAGGTTTGCACGTTACTTAAATGGGCGGTTTTCGGCCTGACTCGCTTGATTAAATCGCCCAAATGAAATTTGCGGGAAAAAAAATTCACAGCTGGACGATGGCGCCACTAAAAGTTATATAAAGCACCGAGCTGCTCCATTAAGCTCAAGTCAGATTTTAATCTATCCAAGTATACACATACTGCCAGTAAACACACCCTTGACTAAGTAATACGCACTAGTTTCTCTGAGATTAATGGAAAAAACCTCCCACTAAGATTCAATTTGTCTAAGCAAAAGTATTCTTCTTCGCCACTATTCTTTCCGCATACAAATTCTTTTTTGTCTTACCCAAAGTAAAGAAGAGAATACCTTGAGCAAGAAGGAATGTTACGATATTTGACATAAAAGTGACGGCGATTTTTTATGCTACTTTGTCCAACTGCATCGACAGTTTAATATTACTGGCAGTTCGTTTTATCACCCAAAATGCAGCATTTTACTGTCAATTCGAGCATTAAACGAGCTCCTTGGGAAGGAAATTGTGCTTGGAAGATAAGCTTTAGGTGCTGGGAATGCAGATTAATTTGTAAGGATGTACAAAGTAATAACGAATGTTTGAGGAATACTAACTATAAACTATATTAACAAATTTATTTCGCAATAGTTTTCAATTTAATGGGTCTATCCGATTACTTTAACTTCTTGAAAGAGTTTTGCATCAGTTTAAGCCATAAAATAGTGGGCAAGGCTTAGACAAAAGGTCCGGCAAAGATTCAATAGCGAAATCCGCTTGGTTTTAACGACTTACGCCGTTTGGCTCAAATAAGATAAGTCGGGTGAAAAGCTCATGGGGATTTCACATCTTGCATCCCCTTCGTTCATCTTCTTTTTTTTTTTTAGTTGTAGTCTGAGACTGCAACGCTAGATTTTTAATGCCCCGCACTAACGGAAAGAGGGAGCAAAAGTTAAATTTTATGTTCGAAATTTTTATTGCTTTTTATTTTTGTCATGCTTTTGGCAATCGCAGTTGTCTGACAACTAAAACAAGTTGCCGTAACTGTTACAGCGAAGAATAAGGTTCGCCCCCTTTTCCCTTTTTCCACCATTGATTCCTTTACTTATCAGCACTCTTCGTTTTTGGATGACGCTTTACACTAAAAGTAAACGTGTCGAAGGCACTGGTAAAATGTCCATAAAAATGAACCGAGTTAGCACGTGACCTTCTATAAACCCGCATAGACCAGACGAGTAAGATGTCAACTTACAACATCTACGAAGTTAGCCCATTTCCAATGCTTGTCCACAGGAGTCATACGATGAACACTAGTAAAAAGCCAAAGTCTGTTGTACCATTTTCAACTCATTTTAATTGGGGTTCTCAACTACTCATTTGTTTAGTCAATTTTAAAAATACATTAGTGCACGATGTTCGTCTTAGGTGTTTCAGCAGAATTCTAGAGGAAATATCATTTAATAAACATTCTTCAGAATAAAAATTATATATCTTAAAATTATAAAAAATAAAATGAAATACTTTTATTTGCTATGTATATCCTATTTCCTAACACTGTTCTGATCTTTAAGTGTAAGATGTGCAGTTTCTTTACCAACATCGTTTTATAAAAAATATCCTTTTATTTTATCAAATATATATATTATTTTTTTTCAAAACTAAAAAATGAATTAGTTTACTACAAAATATCTATTGACGATTTGTGTTGCTGGCAAATCCCAAAAAACTTCAATTCCCCAAGTTTTCAGATTTTATTTCGAGTGTACGAAGTAAATCAATTGACATCTCCTTCTCTTAAGCATTCATTTAAATTCCGTGGCTGCCCTCACGAAATCAATTTATGCCAGACCAATGAAATCCTATACAAACCAAAGCAAAGCCTCAAAAACCGACCCAGTGTCGAAAAGTCTCCAATGAATACGTTCTTAAATGGCATCATAATTAATAGCACTTAATATCAATAAATAATTTGCAATGCGTGACAGGTGAGCGACCGACCGACCGACCGACCGACCGACCATTTTCTGGGGTGCCTGGAGGAGGGAGGTCGAATACGAAAACTGGGCATCGACAGCTGGCCCTTCCGCGTAATAAAGCAGGCACCACGCCCCCAGAATGGGCTGACATCCAGCCCTGCCAACCAGAACACCCTTTAGCGGCACCAGCATAAAAGTGTAATAACAACATCAGACGGGGGCCATTCGAAATTCGCCATCAACAAGGCCGCCAGCTAGGATTGAGGAGGTTTTGACACCAGAAACCAGACGCCAGACGCCAGAAGCCAGAAGCCAGACGGCCCAGTCGTCGAGTGGCGGCCGAGAGGCACGGACGATAGAAGAGGCCATCAAGTGTTTTAATTAGCCCACCCAGACCCAGGACCAGATGCCTCTGTGCCTCCTCCCGTGCCTGTGCCTGTGCCTGTGCCTCTACCTCCTGCCATGGCCAGCAGAGACCAACAACCGCCTGTCGGTAATTTATGTTTTATTTATGCAAAGATATTGCGGCCTCTCCTCTAGTCTGGCAAATGTGGAAGTGGAAAATGGGAAATGGTAAATGGGAAACGGGATATGGGGAGTGGAAAATGGAAAATGGAGTGGGTGGAGTGGGTGGGGAGGGGGGAGGGGGAAGGTATTTCGCTGGGTTACGCGTTAATATGCAACATTGTTTAACTGATTGCAGTGGTCGACGTCTAACGAACCCGTTAGCGGTCTGGCCGGTCGTATCTGAAGGAGGCATACATTTTGATGAAGAGGGCTAAGACCGACCGGGTGGTGGTAGTTTTGACCACACTGTTTCCGAGGGCACCGCCCGAGTAATGCAGATATTATGAACTGTCTTCCGCAAACCTGGAAAACTATTTTACTTACCATAAATATACAGTGGCGAGGTTGATCGATATTAAATCGAAAATTCACAGGTCGCAATATATCTAAATATGTGTATTTTGCACATCAAGACGAATTCACATAAGATAGAAAGCTTCTAAAACAAGTGTGTTTGACAAAATGTATACAAAAAATACAACATTAATATAACAAAACTAAGCAAAAAAAAAAAAACTAATAAAACAAAAACAGAAACAAAACAAGAAAACTGTCGTCCGAAATTAAAGTAGACTACTACTCTCATAATACAGCGTTTAAATTTAAATTTCATCGAGATGAATTTAAAAAAGGCATTTATAAAAAAAAAAAATATATATATATATATATATATATATTACCCAAGCTACATTATCATAGCTAACATTATCGTATAAAAATTAAAAAACGATTTCTTTTAATTATCAGTGTATGTTCTGTTTTTTTTTATCCATGTATATTCTGATCTTAAAATGTTAGATATGCAGTTTTCTAGTAAATGTAACTTCTTTTCGTTTCATTTTACCACATTGAGCATTTACCAATTACCATATAATTACCCAAGCTACAAATATGACTTCCCAACTACATTTTTACACACAAAACAGTTTTCTAAATTTTGTTAAGCTTTAAAAATAGATTTTGCTGGCTTAAATAATGTACCTTTAAAGAAAAAATACTCTTTATGGGGTTGAAGAACCTTCAATGTGTCGCAAGCTTAAGAAAAAACTAATAAAACTGTCTGTAAGGGTGAACAAATGCCATGTGGAGGAGCATAGTATTATGCAAAATTGATTGATTGAGATAGCATCGATGCATTGAATGCCGCTCGGCAACATTGCGCAAGCCATAAATCAAGCTGACTAGCGAAAGGACAAGGGCGTGGCGGCAAATACTGCTGAATTTCGCTACCTTTGAAGACTTGCAACAAATAGAATGGCCACTTATAGTAGAGTTTAACGAACAAGTTGGAAGAGGAGTTCAGCGTCTTGAAGTTGCAACTTTAATTGTCTGCAACTCCTCCGAAATGGGCTCACAAATAAATGTTGTTAGCAGCCGTGAAATTTGCACAGCTCTCAAACTGTCTGTCGATTTCCTCAAAGTTCCCCCTTTTTTCGCCGAGATGCAGTTTATGGTATGCATTTTATGTAGCGCATCTCCCCGGGTTTCACAGCACATTCCCCCCTATGCAAACATTGCATTTTAAGACATTATTTTTAGTGCAAGCGCTCAGAGCTCTTATTAGCTATGCTTATTAAGTGATAAGATTTTTGTATGTTTTTTGTCGCAAATTTTATTACTAGATCTTAATAATGTAATCTTTATCGGTTGATAGCCTCGTTTTATTATTTTATTTGCCTTGATAAACTTGACAGCTGGATATGATATTTCTACAACACAACGTTAATATCTTTGCGACTTTTTATACCCTTGCAGAGGGTATTATAATTTCAGTCAGAAGTTTGCAACGCAGTGAAGGAGACGTTTCCGACCCTATAAAGTATATATATTCTTGATCAGCATCACTAGTAGAGTCGATCTAGCCATGTCCGTCCGTTTATATGCAAACTAGTCTCTTAGTTTTAAAGCTATCTGCATGAAACTTTCCCAAAAGTTGTCTTTCTATTGCAGGTAGTATATAAGTCGGAACGAGCCGGATCGGACGACTATAGCTTATAGCTCCCATAGGAACAATCGGAAAAATAATGAAAAAAAATTATAACTTTGCTGTTTTTTAATTTTTGTTTGGTTCTTCAACATATAGTAATGGTAAAATATTTCCGATTTACGGTTTAAATTTCATCAAAATCGGACGACTATAGCATATAGCTCCCATAGGAACAATCGGAAAAATAAATGAAAAAAAATTAACACTTTGCTATTTTTTAATTTTTTGTTTAGTTCTTCGAGATATAGTAATGGTTTTATATTTCAGAATTACGGTTTAAATTTCATCAAAATCGGACGACTATAGCATATAGCTCCCATAGGAACAATCGGAAAAACAAATGAAAAAAAATTATAACTTTTCTGTTTTTAAATTTTTTGTTTAGTTCTTCGACATATAGCAATGTTTAATTATTTCAGAATTATGGTATAAATTTTATCAAAATCGGACGTCTATAGCATATAGCTCCCATAGAAATAATAAAAATATATAAAAATAACTATCTAATAATTGAGCTGCAAATCATCATAGTTTCAATGTTTTTTTTTAGCACATACTCAAGTAAATCATAATTTAAATGTTTTCAAAAGTATTTAATTAATGCAATAGCTGCAAGGGTATATGAACTTCGGCTTGCCGAAGTTTGCTTTCCTTCTTGTTTTTATATCAATCTTAAATTTTAAGAAAATAATCCATATAAACTTGTTAAGGCTCACAACAATCAAAGGATCAGAAACGTGTATTTAAAATGAAATTAGCAACAACTGAATGCCTGCTCATTAAGAGAGTTCTTTGATCATATTGAAATCCCGACAAGAGGGATCCCTAATAAGGCATACTTGGAATCACTCATTCCGTTTGCTCCTGGCCCAGTACTCGTCCCTGTAACCTCACCTTTCTCTACCTCAGCACACCTTGCGATGCTTAAGTGCAATGTTGCATTTTTGCCGACACTTGTTATTTCTGTTTTGATGCATTACAAATTTCGTGGCAGGCTCTTGGCGACGACTCTCGACGATGTCGTCACCCAAGCCAATTCCAATCCCCATCTCCATCTCCATCCACCGATTCCCATTCCCATTCCCATTACCTAGTCAGAATGTCGAGCAGCGACCTGGCGGCAAAATAGACGGATATAGACGACTACGAAACGGCGAACGACGAAGGACAATATTTGTGCTGCACTCCCCCTGAATCGCTCAAAAAGCGCCCGTAATTGCTTATGCAAATTTTTGCTGCAGTTTTGAGCGCGCAGCCAAAGCAGCCTCCATCACGAAACCTTTAATTCGAATTCCTAACCAGCTAGAAGGCGAAAACTCAATGTGCCCTTTTCGTCCTTTTCGCCCTTTTCGTCCTTTTCGTGCTGGGCCAACCAGATGAAGTTCTTCTTGCCGGATTTTCTGGTTGCAGATGATTCTTGACTCTTGCCAGACGGCACTTTAACGCGGTTTGCAAATTGTGTGGCAGGCAACCACCAACCACCAACCACCATTTAGAGCACAGATAGAGCAATCTTCATCCCGAGATTGCAACTCGCAAACATGATGGTTTAAAAATAAGGCAAGTAGTTTCATATCAATATAAACAATATAAACTGTCGTAAGATTTCTGACTTTAGGATACTTGCTTGGTACTCATCAATTTAAGAAAAGTTCTATATGTTTTGGTCTTTGTTAATCTAAAAGTATTATAACTTCAAAATCTGTTATTTGCCAAGTGTGCTTTAATATTCATTGCAGAAATTCAATAAATGTTGTATTTTTGCCTTATAATGGATAGAAGAAATTCACCCCAGAGTTGACAAATGTCAATAAGAATAAGAAGCTATAACACTCACTTTCATCTGATTTATGACTTCGGATACTCGCATACGCATTAATTTAAGAAAGGTATTTGTGATATTTGTCTGTGTGAACTTAAAATATCTCAATTTTAACAGCTGATGTTTGTCAAGTTTCATAAAATTTCCAAGTTTTCCAATTTGTCAACAATTAGAAAAAAATAATATAATAAATTTATAAGTTGCCTTTAAAGAAATTCGAACTCCAACCTTTCGCTAAAAATTGTTTTGAGAAAAACAATGTTAAGCCTGCCTGTCCTTCGGTTTCACCAAACCGAAAATGCAATGAACCAAATGTTTATTCGATAACTGAGCGAGCTCCCTATTGAATTAATATCATATCGGAAAATCGAGTACTTTGTAGTCAGGTTAGGGGATGCAATAAGAAGGGGGTTGGTTTGGCGATTTCATCCGCACTTACCGCAATTCTATTGCTGTTTTTTCTGCTTTCTGTTGTTGTTGTTGTTGTTGTTGTTGTTGTTGTTGTTGCTGTTGCTGTTGTTGTTGTTGTTGATGTTGCTGTTGCTGTTGCTGTTGCCAGGGCAGCTGTCGTCGTGACAATGCAGTGGCGGTTGCATTCGCAATTGCAGCTGCAGCTGTCGCAGCACCCTCACACTCACACTCACCGTCACCGTCACCGTCACCCTCAGTCGTTCTGTTTCTCGTTTGTGCTCCTATTTTTCCTGTTTGCCATTTTTGCGCTGAAATAAATCCATCGTCAGTCCAGCGGCAGATACACTCACATACACACATCGGCAACCGGAAACTGGTAGCTGGTAGCTGGAAGCAACTAGAACACCAGGTAAGGGTATATACCACCTAATCCGCCTGGAGCCCGATTCCCGATTCCTGATTCCAGATACCTAGTGAGTCCTAGGTTTGCTGGGAACACCACTTAATTGGCTGCGCCTGTCAATCAGCGCAACGGTCGTCTACTCACGTGTTTGCGTGCCATAAGACTTGTATGCACCGGATTGGATGTTAGGGCGGATATACGGGATGGGGCATTTGGTATGCGGGATATGATGGGATATTGGGGTACGGCATACTGGAGGAGGCACGGTCGATTAGGTGCCTAATAAGCAACCGCTAACAGTTGATCGACGCCAACACATCGCACTGGCAGGCATGAGTTTGCCTTTTTGCAGCGACTCACTCACTTTGTGCTCAATTTAGCTGTTTTCTGGTGCTGTTGTTGGTGCTGGTGCTGTTCGGTTGTTTCCACGTGCAAGTGACAAGTGGTAGCAGCTGCTGGGCTGTGTGTCGTGTGTGCACCAAAAGCCAATCAATATGTTAATCAATTTCCCATCATTACATCGCGAACTGACTTTACCTTTTTTTCGTTCCCCTGATCTTGCAGGGTGTCACCGTCAGCCAACCGTCATCGCCATGGTCCTCCAAACCAAACATAAACACTGATAATCCAAACACCGCGCACACGTAAAAACGCACAGAAGGAAGGACGAAGCAAAGTTACGACGTCCTCGGAACTTGTTTTCCAACGAACCTGGTGAGTTTTGAGTGACTTCATCATGCCAACCATAAAGTTGGCTCAACTAATTGCTCAACTTTGAATTGTTTCAACAACAAAATGCAGATGTTTTACTTTTTGATAAGCGAGAAACGGAATAATTATGATTATGATGTAACTTTTTAACGTTTGGCTGGCTTCCGCACTGGCACACATATATCAAATTGTATATATTTTATTTTAACTTTAAATATATTCAATTTAAATATATGGAATTTGAAAGACAAATTAATTGAAAGATAAAATTATTTATTGCATATTACATCTTACCAATCTGTTGAAAAATAATATCTCATTACTTAATGTTTTTGTAAGAGCCAGGAATCGAAAATAATTATTATTTGATACTTTCATTTTTAAAAGACTGCGCTGATTATTAATTATTTATTGAGCTTCTTTATTAAAGTGAGCAAAAGTAAACTGAACGTTCCAAAATGATTATATCTTTGTGCCCCATTTTAATATGTACTTCAAATATATAAACAAATATGCAATACCCAAATATATTGTTCATTTTAAATGAATAATTTCTATGCATTGATAGTCAAGATGACTTAAATTCTGATCACCCCTCAAACTTAACGAGATTCAGAAGGAGCAAGGGTTGAGATGACTTTTTTAAACAATTTTCAATTAATTTAATTACATTTTGAGTGAACCTTCATGTTGGCCCCATTCACACTGTCGTCAGGGATTTCTCAAATTTATAATCCTGGATATTATGGCATATAATTAGAATATTAATTCCACAAACTTCCACAAACATCTTGGTTGTGAGAACTCTGGGCTCTCGGTTTCGTTTTTGATGTCGTGGTAATCCGCAGCAAAAGAGCCAAAGCAAATAGACATAACAAACGAAAGCTGAACCGTAATTGGAAGGAGTCCTTTGAATGTCCTTTTAATTAACAATTATTCATCTCAGCTATGTCTCAGATATATGTTGGGAATTTATATATATCGCTCTATGGATGCAGTATAACAACAATTCAGATGGGAAATCAGGTTGTGCAAAGAGGCCTTGGGATAAGACCTAATATTTATTTATTTCGAAAGTATCTTGGCGAGTTTGCAGTGGCCCGCATAAAGTTTCCTCTATCCATTTTCCGATTTTCGCTCTCTTTTGGCTTATCACACACAATCGAAAATTTGAACTAGTGCTCATGATAAATTGTTTGGCGATAGTAAATTCATAATTTATTTGATGCCTGCATGTTTAGCTCGGAGCCCGTGTGGCACACATATTGGAAAGCGCGGTGGTGTCTGCTGTAATTGAGCATTTTTATGGTCGCTTGACAGATAATTGTGGCCCAAAGGGGCGGACTTTGGGATTGCTTGTTAATTTACTTGTCACGCACGTGCCGCTCCCATTGTCCGAGGGACTTTACTTATCTTAATGGCTACGAATGCATCACGTGTGTGTAAATGCAAAAGACCAACTGTGTTTGCCCCTCGGCCTTGATGCGTCCAACGAATAAATCTCTATCCCATTTGTTGGATACAAATCCTATGTCTCCTTCAGTTTTCCGCATTTTGTAGTGGTGGTGATGTTAATGGCCAATGCAACACATGCGCCTTTAAATCTAGAAAAAATAGGATCTGAATTTCAAAGAAAAAGGTTTGCAATTGAATGACATTTTAAATGTTGCAAATGCAAACTCTTACAGGCAAAAAATGAATACAACAAAATAAAATAAATTGGACACTCAATCTGGGGACTAGTTTTAAAAAATTCCTTTCCTGAATTTTTTCGTTTTTTTTTTAACATTTTAAAAGACGATTCAATTTAGTAAGTTTTATTCTTCAAAATACATACAAAGAAAGATTTCTCTGGAAAAATAATTTATTTGTTTTTATAAAGCACTTAAATATAACCGTTGTGGAAACGTTTTTTAATGTAAAGGTTATTATTAATATTTGAGAAGTTCCTAAGACAAATATTTAAACGTTTTTTTTAAAGAATGCAAATATTTTATTATGCAAACCTTTGGTTAAGACAAAATAATTCTATTTTAATAAAAGGAATAGTAATAGAAGGTACTGTCATTACTTGACTATTATTTTAATTTCGAGAAATGCAAAAAAATCGTATGAAAAATGTTTTTAACAATTAAATACGTAGATGTTCAAAAATGTTTAACGAACATACTATTTACAATATACTAGTATATAATTATGATGATTATATTATAGATTTCCTTTTAAACCCAACGACCACTAAACAAGTCAATTTCAAGAAATTACTTAACTTTGTAACGAAGTGGAAAAGGCTAAATTAAAATTAACTGAAAGCTCTGAAAACTTAAAGTCAGAACTGTATTTAAATTTATTTGGCAGACCAATTTGATTCTTCTGTCTGACATAAACCGACGTCTTATAACCTTATAACATTGTTTCCAAGGCCAAGTACAGATAATGAATATATGTATGCGCAACAAAAAATAAACGAAAAGCTACTGCACGACCTTGGCCATAGTACTCATAATTGGGACCAGAACTGAATAATGAAGGCCAACAACAGGTCCAGCTGGGAAAGCACCAGCCAGATCATCTTTAGCCACTTACTCGCCCCGAAACAAATGCCAAAACAGGTGTAAAAATGTTGCTGAAGAGTAAAAACAAATGGGGAAAATATGTTTTGACAAGGGACGACTGGGTCGGGCCCCAGTGACCCAGGCCAAGCCCAGCGACCTGAAATTATTAAATTCCGAAACGACGATTAAAAAGAATGACGAAGGGGTACGAGTACTCCAGTCCTTATCCACCGCGCTCCTTCTGTGTCCTTCTGCTGCAGGGGCTGGCACATGCAGCACAGATGAGGCACAGCCGAGGGGTTTCGAGGCAACAGCTCGCCACAAAAAAATGGCCGGGGGCATCCAAAATAACAAAAGCTTGAAAAGCCATTGAAAAACGGTTTCCCAGGCCGGTCTTGACCGTTCACAGCCACATCCCGTCTATACACCCAAACAAAAAGGAGACTATTTCCTAGGTTATGCATAAAAAGTAAAAAAAAAAATTGCCGAAAATTTAATTATTTTTATTTGTTTATTACTGTTAGTCCATTAGCGAAATATCAGTTTTAATAGACATTATTCCTACTTTTAAGGTAAAGCCATTGATTCATAAAAAGCCATTGTTTCATTGTGTTTAAATCATTATAGAATACTAAAAATAAAACATTCAGAGAAAAATAAAATATTAAATTATCAGAATTTACTTATAAGAACTAAATTCAATCATGTAGCGAAGCGAAAGTACTACAATGCCAGGAGTTTTATAAGTATTATTTACGTTTTAGTACACTTTAAACCTTCGGTCATAAATGGACTAAAATGTGTAGGCCATATATTCCTAATCTTATGGCGATTAATGGTCTTAGCGCTCTTTTTAGATAATTTTTTTTCTGGGTGTAGCCACATACAACGCCACATTCCCATGGGCATGTCCCCAGAGCTCATGTCAGCGTGGGCCTCTTTTTTGCCCGGGTCGCTCTCTCGGGTTGAAGCGATAAGCCTAGAAATGTTACAACTGATTGGGACAGAAGCGGACAGCAGGAGGAGATTCGGAGGAAGCGGATGTGGATGTAGATGTAGATGTGAAAATGTGGATGTGGAACCAAACCAAACCAAACCGGCCAAATGCTTCATTTATACCCAAATCTCTAGAGTCTGGAGTCATAAAGACTCGGCTTTGCTCGACTTTTTAAAGTATTTCTTTATTGACTGGCCATGAGCCCAAAGATCTGCGCGATACAAAGGAGTCAAATTGGTTCTGGCATCGCATTGGGCATTCAACAGATATTCCCATTTTGTACACAGAGTGACATAAAGGTTTCGCAAGTCAAATGTCGATTCGCATTACTGTCCCCTCGTTTTGTGTTCTCTCTTTTCCTTCATATTTTTTTTTAAGCTTGTTCATTGTTTGCAGTTTTTTTGATGTTTTTCTGGGTGGTTGGGGGCTCTGGCAGTAGCCAGAAATATTTTCAATAAAATATTTGATCTAACAGCTTAATGCTCCCTTATAGTCATTGAGTAATATAAAACATATCCCTAGTTTTTTTCATTTTTCAGAATAAAATACTTGCTGATTTACTTATTTGTTTAATGTTCATTTTTAGTGGCCTAAAATATATTAAAAATAATAAAAATTAATGTTCCATAGTAATCCGTTCTAATTTCTGGTTATTTATTAGTTGTTGTTTATTGTTGTTGATGCATTGCATTGTTGGCACAACACTTTTATCAGAATAAAAAAAAGGAAATGGTCCCACAGCTTGTGCACTAGCAGCCAGCTTAATACCCCTATCGAGGGAAACAAAGTGAATTAAATCGAGTGCATCTTGTTGACGGAACATGCACTTGTACTTACTATATATATATAGATGTATATATAGAACAAGTCTCGCATATATCTATGTGGCAGTAAGGCGCAGAAATGGAGACAGGTGCCGTGGTTGAGTGCGCACTCGCTGACGTTGACTTTGCTGCTTGGACGAGAAAAGCGTGCTTCCTGTGGCGCGGAGATGGCAATTGTTGTGCTGTCAGCTAGAAAACTACTTTTAAGCTCGAATCGAGAAACTTTTGTTTTGCTCCTTTGTTCTGGCCGCTAAATTTTCGTGAGTAAACATCCAGTCGGATCTGCTCCTCAACCTGGCTTGTCTGGCAAACAAATTTTCCGACTCCGTATAACCAAAAGTTAATAGATTTTCTACATAATGTTGTGACTTAATCATATTTACAAACCAATTAATTTGGCTTAAAACTTTATTAACCTTGTTCAAGCATCGTAATTAAATTATTGTTATTTAATTATGTTTGTACCTCAAATATAATTTTTAGTCTTCCATATTTGAAAACATATTATATTTTCAAACCACTTAGTCTTCATTTGGCATTTAACTTTACCAACCTTGTTCAGAAATCATATTCACAGCAGCTTTTAAATATATATTTTTAACCTTTGTAACAATTTAAATCCAAAGTGCAACTCCAGAGTCAAAGCTGATATGTTATTGATCAGCCTAACCAGGCGAGTTGATATAACCAAATCAGTCTGTTCGTTTATTTACTCCTAACGACTCACTTTACATTTTAAGGACGAAATGAAACTTCTGCCATTGTCATTTTCTATGTGCCACCAGATCAGGTTCGTTAATAAAACAACAACATAGAAATCAGTATACGATTACACTCTGACTGCTTTGATACAAATTATGTTGCAGCGGTAAAATTCAAATAAAACATTTATGGTTATTTTCTAAAAAAGTTATATTGATATTGACAATGCAAACTTGGTCCGCCACGAAAACATTTTTCTACCTTAAAAAAAAAGTGGCGGCGATAGAATTTCACGATTTTTGTGAACGGAACTCGGTGATGGGGGGATACTGCCAAAAATTTTTCAACGTTGGCAAATCTAATATCTGGGTACTCGATGTGTACCGACCGCCTAAAAAGTGGGCTGGAAGGTGGGGCTTAAGGGGCGTGGCAAAGCAAAATGCGTAAGCAGAAAAGTTTTGCAGCACACACACACCGGCACACACACACAAATGGATTTCCCAAAACAGTTTTGGGGTACATAAATCTAAATGAGCTTAGCGTGTGTAACGTCGCTGGAAAAAGAGATTTATTGTTTGATTCTGCAGCTTCCACGCCCCCGAACATTCACGCTTTCACCTCCGCCCAATCATTTTTGCACCTTTACTCGTATTCATTTCTGTCGGACCTCGAGGCATTGGGTGAACCGAATGTTTATGGATTTCGCTATTTAGCTTGGTTGACATCCCCGATTCCGGAGATACAAGTATTGAAGCCCTTCCTCCTTGCACTGTAAAGAATTCTTATTTTTCACAGTGTAAAAACAAATTGCTTTATTACTATGAATCGATTGTAAGACTATTTGCATTGAGATTTAGTTTTGAACACTTTACTTTACTTTAATGTTTTAACGTTTTCAGTCAAATTAAAAAGTACTCTTGATTAACAAACCATATATATTTAAAACAGAATGAATGTATGTCACTAAGTCGTGTGGATAATATAGACACCTTACCAATCGGTGAGAACATTTATACATGAACATATTTACATATTTACGTAAAAAAAACTTCAAACTGAGGAAAGATTTTTAGGGAGTTTGGCTTTTACCCCAACCCAACCATCCCTATTCTATGTTTAGATTTCCGTTTAGCCCAAACCAGCAGTCTTTTATGCTCCCTTGGGTGCGGCAGATTTATAAAAAGATATAGAATTTCACTGCAGGCAGCTCCACGTGTATGTGAAAGTCAATGAAGGTTTTTTTCTTCTAGGTTCTTTTCGCTAATTCCGTATGAAAAGAGTTGTATTTTCTTGAACGAAGGCCCCACGGGAATTTTCACTGCTCGGCTGGCTGCCTGAGGTCCCCTAAAGCCTGTCGAATTTATGAATTTTATTATGGTCTCGAAAACATAAAACATTTAAATAAGCATTGCGATGCCATCAATATTGATATTTATTGCCGTGCAGTGCAGGTATTGTTTTTTTGAGAGCTTGTGAAATGGACTTTAATCACAATACCCGGAATCCAATTTTATATTTGTTATTGTCAGCCTACGCTTCTCACACTTTCAAACTGATTAAATCTTACCCTTCTTTGTTTATTTTGCAGATCCCCGGGTTCTTGTTAAATGGGTAAGATATCCACGATTACATATGGTCAGGGACCTGGGCCAACAAACACAAATTCTGGAGATACTTAAACTTATTTAGACATTGTCAGTCAAGGCGACTTATAGAGAGAGTTATGCTAATTTATGACAACTTTCCTTAAATCTAACTTTAATTTGACATAAACTTGCATTTGAAACTTAACCTAAAAGTTCAAATGTTACGTTAGTTAAAAAAGCTAAGAGCTCAATTTAAAACTTTACTTAAAATAATAAAAAGAACTAATTTTTATGAAATCAAAAGTGTCGTGCTGAAATCGCATCAATCAACCACAATTACAGTCATTTGCAATTATCTTCGAAAACAACAAAGTTATAAAACTTTTGCGCATCGTTAGACGCCACTTTACCCATTCGATTTTGTTAATGTTTCTGGGCCAATTTTCTATGGCATTCTGCTGCACTTCTTTTGCTAACCCTTTTGCACTCGCAATTGCCCCACATTGGCACCAACTTTTTTCTTCGTCTTCGCTTGTTTTTTCTTTTATATACACTCATTACCGCCCACTTCCCTTGGCAAGCGTATTATTCGTCTTTGGAGTTCCACGGAAAATAATTAACATGTCAGTTCGGTTTGCTCGTAAAACTTTTGCACACACAAGCAAACGCACACAAACGCACACAAACGCACACACATACAATGGCACGCAAACTTCCGCCCACACACAGGCAAAAACAAAAAAATTTAAAAAAAATAGAAGTGTTTTGTCGCGTCGTGTTCCGCTTGCCAGAGTTAAAGAACAGAAACGAGGGAAATTCCGGTAAAAATTTCTTTTTCAAGAAAATTTTCTGCATTTTAATGGCTAAAATGTGTAAGAAATCAAAACATGCAATACAAGAAAGCAGGCCGAGCAAAGTAATTTGACCAAAACAACAAGAACAGCAAAAAATATGCTCTGAAACCATTCTTGCATCCACAACAACAAGAAGTGGCTACAAATAGCCATCAAAAGTTAAAAAAAAAAATACTACCACAAAGTGGGAAAAGAGTGAAACTAATTGCAAAATTAGCTAAACTTTAAGAAAATGTATGCTTTAAAAAGAAAGGTAACAGAAAGGGAAAAGCTTTTTTCAAAGGAAATAATTTTCCACAAAGTTAGTGAAAAGAACCAGACATCTATTTGCATAACCTTTTCTTATTTATTATTTATTCTTCTTTTAAAAAAAGGGTAATATGTTGATTTGTTTAAAATAACTAAAAAAAAAACACATACAAATTGTATAAATTTAAACTGATTGTTTTAAAATTAAAAAAAAAAAAGTCTAAGCATTAGCCACTTTTTTTATAGCATACTTTTTTTTGTTGCAAAATGTGGTTTAATTTTTCAACTGAGTGGGATGGGGGCTACTTATTGTGTTTAAGAATTTATATACTTTGTAGGATTGAAAACGCTTCCTGTTACGGATATATATATACATTATGCAAATTTGACCAGATTTTTGCTATCGATGGTGGGTTATTTTGTCCTCATGCGGTCGAAACTAGAATTTGTGGCGATAGTATACGACTATTGAGGCACATTCTCCCCTCTAGTGTATGTAAATATATGTTTATTTTACATAACCCCTTTCCCTTCCAACAATGGCAGTGGAAAGTCTGCGAAAAACAACTTTGTGTGGCCGCGAAGGTTTTCAATCGCGGCTTGAATTTCACGTTATGAACATCCCCAACTCAGCGGTCTTTCCTCCTTTGCCCTTCTTGGCCCTCCTTTTGGCGTGGCTAATAAGATTCACTCGACTTTTGCCGGGGCGCTCTCTCGCACACTCGCACACCCGCAAACTCACACACTCGCACTCTGTCGCTCTCTTGATGGCACTTTGCATGCAAATTGCGTTCTATTTGCATACTTTTTGCAGCACTGGGATGCATATGCATGTGCGCGTGCAGACGTACGTACACAGATAAAAACTCAGCTTTATATCAATTTAATATTCGCAAATAAAATAGATATTTACATGTACCCCAACTTTTTTGATAAGTGAATCGTATCGTCGAGGATACGTGCCTCCGCTCAAGATATCTCGTTTATTCTCCGTCGAAGTGCGATCGCAGACAAAGGACCAAGTTCGATCCCCACTGCTGCCAGACATGTTTTATTTTTACTTGACTGCTGGATTATCATTTCCTGTGATGGGATCTTTTAATACATTTAAAAGATTACCGCAATTTTTTGGAGCAGCACAAAAGCAATAGTTAAGTTAATGAAAACATGTTTTTGTTGTATTAATTATTATTAATTATGTATTTTAAAGCTGACTCTAAAATAAAAATGCAAAGCAATAAAAATTACTCTGCGCTTGCCTTCAAGTTTATGTCAAAACCATAATTAAATCTAACTTTTCTTAAGCTGCGATTTTTTAATCGTTTGTTTTTAATAAATGTAGCCTACTTGAATATTTGCGGTTCTTCTAAAAAAAAAAAAAAAAAAAAAACTAATTAAAAAAGCATAGTTTAAAGTTTAATACTAGGCGTTTAATAATCAAGAACAAATTTCAATTTTTTTTGGGTTGATTTTCAGTTTTTGTAGATTTTAGCAAGTTCTCTGTATATTATATACTTTTTTTGTGTGTATGTATGTGGCATATTATGTGTAGCCTGGCACTTATACTGCATTGTCTGAGTGCGACTGAATGAGTGTGAGTGTGAGTGTGAGTGTCTCCGATCCCCCGATTTTTTTTTTCATAATGAAGCGCAAGCGTAAATATCATCATCACCTCAGATGAGCGGTTCAGTCAAATTTAATCCAGTGCTAGTTCCAAAGTTGACATTGGCAATCAAATTTGTGGGTGCTAATACTGTCAAGCGTAAAAAACTTGGCTTATAAAGTTTTTGATCTGCTACAGAGGTTCATAGAAAATGGCACGGATATCTGACATTAATCCCTATTCCGAACTTTTTAAGGGTCTTAGGTTCTGAAAGATCTAAAACAGCTTCCTGCTGCCCAAAATAAACCTGTTCCTGAGTACGATTAGGCCCATTTGGTTGCTCCATGAATAACACTTATATAAATAGGCTTTTCGCCCTTCATGCGATGCGTTAAAGGCAAAGCTGAAAAGTTACGCTATGCTGTATAAGTATTCTATGATTCGCACAATACATCAGCCCTCGCGAGTGCCTTCAAACTTTCCATCCTGACGAGGACAACAAACTGCAGTCACTTTGTTTGCCCTGGCCACACTACTGAGTGGAGTAGAAGTAGAAGTGCCAGTGCTAGTGAACTTTTGCAAACTGCTCCCATTCAAAACTGGGTGGTGGTGTGGTAGTGTGGTGGTGTGGTGGTGTGGTGCTTCCTTGACTGGCCTCGCGCCGCTAAGTTTACCCCAAGTTGTTTTCAACATTTGCTCTGCTCCGAGAAATTGAGAAACGTAGAAATGGTCTACCGGAGAAATGGAGAAAGCGGAGAAACTGGAAACTTTTGGCGCCAGCTTAGCGCCGCTCAACTTTTAGCTTTTTCCCCATTTTGGCAGGACTCTCAAGCGCTCATTTGTTAAGTTTACTGGCAGCCCGAGTCTAAAATGCGGTGGTGGAATAGTAGTAGTGGCCTAAATGTATGCAGGGGAGCAAAGAAGGCGGGAAGACGGAAGACGGAAGGCGGAAGGCGGAAGGCGGAAGGCGGAAGAAAGGGGCATGGCAGACAAAGGCTCTGTTCTTCGTTGGGCTTCCTGCCTACAATATGGCATATGCCACATGCCATATGCCATATGCCATATGCATATGCACATAAATTTTGTTGCATTTCAAGTATTGCACAGAGCTCGGGGACGACGACGACTGGCTCAGCTCGAAAGGACTCTCAACCACTCAAAGGATGGCAAACAGAGCCGGCATACACATCACTTGACTGCATGTGCCCTGGAAAGTGAGTTGCATTGGGCTGCTCTCAGCTCAGTTTAGTTCAGTTTTAGTGGGTTTGTCTAGCTTGTCTGCTTGTTCGCCATGTCTCCCTGTCTTCCAGTCTCCCAGTCTGTTTGTCTACTTGTCGTGCACGTACGTAAGCCAACCGAATTTGTCCATTACAATTGCATCCGAGCCCAATTCCGCATTCCCGCTGCGCGGCAATATGAATCGAACTCGGAGCCGAGGAAAGATAACATTTTCCGCAACTAGAGACTAGAGTTCAAGCGTTGGCAGATAAAGTTGCTCCAGAAATGATGGGTTCGGCTCTCAGTTTTGGGGGAGGCTCTTGTTGGCACAGTGGGAAATAGCATAATTGAGGCTTCCATGGCACAATCTTTATTGTGTCAAGGCTTTGAAACGTGGCCTATATAAAATATTCAGTTTATTGAGTTGGAAAGAGATAAGTTATCTGTATCATCATTTATTTAAGAAACAAATCTTTAGAACTCTAAAGCTTAGGTATAACTGAGATCCTATACGTCTACACTCCGAGACAGAAATTATAGAAAAGGAAGGCTCACCTCGAAGTCTAAAAGCTTAAAATATTTCCAATGTCTATACAATCGAAAAATCCTATAAAATAAATTTAAAATTCGATAAAGCGACAGGAATTGTTCAGTCAAGTGTGTGAGCAAAAAGAGCAGACCGGAATAAATCACAATCAAACAAGAAAATAATCTATAATTCAGTTTCCCGACTATAAAATACCTGCTACTCACTGGCCTGTTTCAAAAAGTGTTGCCTGCACGCAGGCGCAAAATAGTAACTTTGGGGTGGTCAACACCCACAAAATGGATAAAAGTGATTCAATTTATTTAGATTTATTTCAAATAAAAGCTAAGCTTCAATCTTTAATTTTGTTGGATATTTTCAACGTTTACTCCGCTGCGTTACAAAGCACTAAACAGAATTATAAAACCCCCTGCGCTAGGGTATAATTATAATACACAGAAGCAGATAACAATGAGGCAGCGACGGCAGCACCTGATACAATCAAACTTTGTTTGGATTTTTTTTTTTTTTTTTTTTTTTTTTTTTTTTTTTTTATATGTATATTTTTATTATTCGATTAGCACACTGCTACCCAAGTGGCAGCTTAATCTAATCAGTCTATTAATTAATTCAAATACAATTGTCTATAGTGTTTTTCTTAAGACTAGTAATTTAAGGTTACATTTTAGGTAGAAATATTGTTAATTTTGTTTTTCGAGTTAATACATATTATGTCAGAACCCGGTCAGGTAGGTCTTGAGGGTGGTGCCGCTTCAGTCTTCTTCTAACGGTTGTCTGAGGGTCAGCGTAATTAATGGCCGCAGTTCCAAGTTTCCTGGCTAGGCTGTTAGGATGCGCATTGAGTCGTTCCATGTACTTCTTTGAAATAGACTGCAGCTTGTCGCCGATTTTGGGCACCTTGAGGTCGCGTTCTATGTCGCTGGTTCGCATATACCAAGGAGCCCCAGAGATCCTCCTCAAAGTTTTAGACTGTAAAATTCGGATCTTGTTAAGATTAGATTTCGCCGCAATGCCATAAACTTGAAGACCGTAGAAGAGACTGGGCGCTAGTATGGCCTTGTAAATCATGACCTTGCAGCCCAGGGATAACCTGTTGCGTGGGGCAAGTAGCCATGACATACGAGCAACCTTGCTCCTGAAGGAGTGCTGTACAGCCGTGATATGCCTCTTGAAGGTAAGTTTCTTGTCTAGGGTGACACCTAGGTATTTATACGCCTGATGGTTCCTGATTGGACTTCCATTCAGACTGACACCTGGACAAGTTTCTCGGCGGTTTGTGAACGTCACATTGGCGCATTTGTCAGCGTTGATTCGCACATTCCAGTTCTCAGCCCATAGTTGAAATGCATCCAGGTATTCTTGCAGTGCAAATGTGGCTGCTAAGATACTTTTACTTTTTGTGAGTACAGCAGTATCATCAGCGTAGGTAGCTATTAGCACATCCTTTTCTTCAACTTCCGTGATTGGTGTGTGAGTCGGCATGTCCGAAGCGAAAATGGAATACAGGGTCGGGCCAAGTACGCTACCTTGTGGGACTCCAGCAGAAATACGTTTGACGGTCGATTTGTACCCATCGTCAGAGACGTGGAATGTGCGTTCTTCAAGGAAACTTTTTACAAGCTGGAACAGCTGAGGCGTGAACAGACTCTTCGCTTTGTAAAGAAGCCCAGGGTGCCAGACCCTGTCAAAAGCCTGTTGAATATCAAGGAAGGCAGCCACAGCGTATTCTTTATTTTCCATGGCTTCTAGCGTAAAGTTGACTACTCTATGCAGTTGCTCAGGAGTGCCGTGCTGTAGGCGGAAACCGAACTGGAATTTCGGGATCGCTCTGGTGACATTTTCGAAAGTTAGTAGCCTGTTTAGGATAAGCCTTTCCATAATTTTCCCCAGTGAAGGAAGTAGACTGATGGGCCTGTACGAGTCCACATTTGTCGGCAGTTTTCCAGGTTTGAGTATCATTATTATACTCGCCGATTTCCAGACTTTCGGAAAATATCCAATATTTAATATACTGTTGTATATCAGCACAAGGAACTGCAAGGCTTTATCTGGTAGAAGTCGAATGGTTCTGTTGTCAAGAAGGTCTTCCCCAGGAGTTTTCTTTGGCGACATTTTAGATACTAGGATCTTTACTTCTGACAACGTTACAGGGCTAACAGGCAGGCTCAATTGAAATGGAGATTCCAAGTACTCTTCAACTTGTTGACATTGCCTTTCCGGTGCATAATCGTAAGGCCGAAAACGCTGCTCAAGGTTTTTAGCGAACACTTCAGCTTTCTCCTGGCTAGTGCGACACCAGCCACCTGTGGTATTTCTAATAGCTGATTTTGGGGTGGGCTGAGCTTTGTACCTTTTCGTGATTCGCCACAATGAATAATTTGTACTGGCGTCTGTCCCCAAGTTTTCAAGAAAGTTGTCTATTTGGTCCTGCTTTCTTCTGGCAAGGGCCTTATGTAGACAGTTGGCCAGCCTACTGTGTATCTGTTGGATACGATAATCTCCTGTTCTTGCGTATTCCCTTCTTACTCTACGTTTCAGACTAAGCAAGGCCGCAATTCTGGGTGGTAACTGGAGTGGTCTAGGAGCGTATGTGTCATGCCGGTTTCTGGGTGCCGCAAGCTCAGCAGCCTGGCTTATTTTACTCATGAAAAGGCTGATGGCACTATCAATATCCCCCTCCTCTAGCATTTGTATATTAACCTCGCTCAGCTGTTCAAGGTGGGCTTTGAAGACGTTTATGTTGGCACCGTGGGCAAGTAATCGTGATCGTTGTGGTTTTCTCAACGGCGTGGTATGCAGTTCAGCCAAAACCGGGACGTGGTCCGACGACAGTTCGTGAAGTGTTCGCACATTTAGCCTGCCCATTGTGAACCCATTAGTAACAAAGAAGTCTAGTGCTGACGGTGCTATTAGGGGATTGTAGGAGTAGAAAGTGGGTTCGCCCGTAGCCAGAACTTGGTATTGCCCATTCACAATGACTTCTTGCATCAGATTGCCTCTAGGGCAGCCTCTTGAATTACCCCACCATACATGTTTGGCATTATAATCACCTCCAGCAATAAATTTGTTGCCTAAAGCAGAAAACATGGATTCAAATTCGGTTTTTGTCCATCTTTCCCTTGGAGGCAGATATACAGCAGCTATTGTGACAGACCCCTCCGATGTTTGCAGCTGAGCTCTAGCTATCTGCCTGTCATTACTAGAGGTAGGTGGCAGGGGGCTATGACTTAAGGAAGATCTTATAATGACTGCAGAGCCTCCCCTACAGTTACCACTGGGGTGGAGGGCATGATAAGTCAGATAACCTGGCAGGTAGATGCGCTGACCATCGCGCATGTGTGTTTCTGTGGCAAGCATTATATCTATATTATGAGCATTGAGGAATAATCGAAGCTCTTCAGAACCTCTAATTAACCCCCGAGCGTTCCACAATCCGATTTTTAAGATTGGTTGAGTCATTTCGGCATCCGTGAAATAAGAACTTGGACCAGTTCTCTGAAAGCTTTGTTCGCCTCTACAGTTTCCTGTATAAGCTTAAATAGTTGGTCCATTCTGGAGTTGATGGCACGAATGGAGCTTTCTAGCGCAACGAATTTGTTGTTGAGGCTAGAGTCAGAGGGTGAGCATGCGTCACTCTGCAGAGATTTATTAGTTCTTGTTTGGACAGTGTTGGGTCGGACAATGTCAGCATAGGAAATGTTGGTCCTTAATGCCTCACCTGATATGTATCCACGAGTGGAGCGCTGAGTGGGGTTGTTTGTGACAGGACTATCAGTCATCGGGAGCCTAGGCCTCGGCCTTAGTTTCTTATATTTTTCTGCTCTGACAGGGCAGACCTTGTCTGTAGAGGCATGATCACCTCCACAGTTTACGCACAAACATATGTCGCTTGTGCAGAGTGCTGAGCCGGTCATATGAGGACCACTACATTTACCACAAATAGGGGCCTGGAGACAGTAGTTCTTAGAGTGCCCAAAAATTTGGCATCTTTGACATTGTAATAGGTCTTTTCTACGGGAGGCACGTTCAACAGTGACTCTGTATCTGCCAAGTTGAGTTATTTTTAGGGCCTCTGCAACGTTCGGGCATTGTTTTAGGTTAATATAGAATAAATTTTGCCTAGTTTTGTAGTTTATTGTATTTTCATTATCTTCCTCATTGACCTGTATGTTCTTCCAGTCTGTCTTTTTGGGGCAGTATATATTTAGCACCTCAAAGCCGTGCTCACTAAATGATTGTTCAATCTGTGATTTGGGAACATTAGCATGGATGCCTTTAAGCACTACTCTATAGGGTTTATCTTCCTTAAGTTGGTGATGCCAGAATTGACAGTTCAGCGTTGTTAGAGTTTTAACAGCTGCACGGAAAGCGTCGGAGTTTGTTGTATAGATTCTGGAAACACCAAACCTAGAGGTACGTATATTATAATTAGAGGAACCAATGCTCTGATTAAGGGCCTGCTCCAAGGAAAGCGGATCGCTTACACTCGGTACGCATATAGCTGGCGGCTTGTTTGATTTTGCGGGTTGTCCAACTACATGGGGGGCAGTCGGGTCATCATTGTCAGAGTCGGCATCCGACAGGTCTTGGTCCATAGTCTCCGCTTCATCAGCCAAAATCTCATAGCGATTGTCCCCCAAACGCGCGGCAGTGGATGTAGAGGCCGCCTCATTGGGAGGCACAGTGATCTGCCGTTTAGTTTTGCGGATCGGAGGGGGAGTGAGGATAGATAAAGGGGACTGAGTCACACCTTTGCGTTTCCTGTGGACATTACGATCTTGTGCTTGGAAGAGGCATTTTGTCAAATTGCTGTCAGTAGACATAGTTGGGTAAATGCTAGACGCTACGATTGCAGCTTCGGTGTATGTAGGAGTACATACCACGCTAGCTTGGACATTGGTAATTGTGCAGGTTACACTAGTAGTGGTATTGCTGCTAATTGTCACCATCGATTTGGTGATCGTTGATTGTGTAGGCATACTTGCGAGGAAGGCAGATAAATCAGCACTTTTGGCACGGAGCTGGGAGCGTATTACTTCAGGGTCTGCACCAGCTACTTTTCTCATCTCCTCGAACTTATCACACCCATTTCTAGGTCGCGATTGAGCAGATGATTTCTCCATTATAACAACTGACTTTATACTTTCATATGTCGTATAATGCAATTGATATTCACTTCACACGTTAAGAAGACTGTAAGGTAAGTTGGTGACAACCTCTCGCTTGCGCAGGTGCGCAGGGCGAGGGGCAAAACAAAGCACAGCTTAACACTTGTTAATTTTTGGCAAGATTCGCGATAAGAAACCGTCACCGCACTAGCAGTGACTAAAAATAGACCTCGTGTACAAGATAAGCACACAGGCAACGAAAATGTTTATCACTTGCGTGAGGTTTTTTGCCAATTGCGAGCACACGTCTTTACTCTACGAATGCGGGGGGGGAACTGTGATTTGTTTGGATGAAAATAGATTAAAACTGCAGGAAGCGTCAAAGCGCATGAGAACAAGGACTTCAAAGGAGGCGAGTCACCGGGATTCTGCAGTTTCAAGAGATGTAAGAGGATGCAGGGGGGAAAGCATGTCCATTCACGTTACTTTGCAACAGGATGTTGCATCGATTGAATGGTCTAGTTGTAGGTTGGCTAGCTTTATTTCTGCTCTTGTTTTTGTAATTGCTCTCGGTATACGATTGTGCATCTAGTTCCAATTCAAAGAGAGCTCCCCCGAGGAGCATGTGGCCCTATTGCTTTCCGTTGCTTTTTGCCACTAATAGCAACACTTTTGCACATGTGCTTTGGTGTTTTCTGTTCAATAAGCAAGTTTTTGGGCACCCCTGGTCTGGTTTTACACTGGAGACCGGATGTGGGTGGTTTGGTTGCTAGCAATCGAACTTGCCCCCGGACAGGAAATGCAGGAGATGTTGCTGCGAAGACTAGAAAAAACAGAGATGTCGGCCAGTGCTCTGACATCCCCTACTGATTTGAACTTGTAGCAAACAAAAACTGTCAGTTTTTCTGACTGTCCATATATGACGTAATCATCAAGTGGGGAGGGGAACTCAGCGAAAAGATAACTCATGTGGGCCAAATTTATTTTTTTTTTTTTTTGTAAAATTGATAACTTGATGTGGGGAGCAAATCACCAGGATAAGAATGCTTTTATATAATATTAGTGTTGGGGATGTTGTTTGATATTAAAAACGTTGAAACTGTAATACATAGTTTTTATCGATATATTGATCGTCGAAATTATATTGATGTTCTGTCATCAGAAATGATATTTAAAATGTGATATTTGTAAAGATATTTTTCGATACAAAGTAAATTAGCTCTATTTATCATAACGTGCTTTTCATTTCGTTATGCATCCCTAGACAGCCCCTAAGATATTTAAGCTATTACCCAACACTGTGTCATTTTCCATGGCTCCCTGGACGAACTGGCACATTTCCTGTCCTGTTGCCTTCCGCTTTACGGCGCGCATCTTTGACCGAACGTCTTAATTTTCTTGAAAGTCGTTTTATAGTTGTTAAGTCCGACCCCCCACTCATTTGTTCCACGTCGCTCTGCGGAACGTGAAAGGCGCAGCGGCAAACCCTTTTGGTCGGTCGACTCCTTCGCCACTTCCTCCACCTTTTGTGTGCTCAAATCTCGAGACAATAATTTTTATGGCATAAAATTTTAGTTCTGCTCTTACTTTTTCCTCCGCTGTGTGTATGTGTGTATGGCGACGTGGCGGAGATGACGGCAAATGGAGATGAGGGGATATGAGAAGGAAGGGACAATCGTGCCTTGTCGCCATGTAAAACCAAAGTAAATTGCCATTTTTTCTAAGCACTTATTTTTTACTGCTCGGTGAGGCTGGGAAGGCAGGAAAGTGACACAAGTGGCTTGCGTCAGGGGCTTACAGCTTAGCTTCACAGTTTCGGTCTGTCTAACTGACAAGTACACTGAAAGGAAAGCGATTTACCAAATTAAGAACATGCGCAGACTCACCTTGTCGAAAATCAGCATTAAGACTATTGCACACAGAAAAAAAAAATTATATGATATGATGAGTTTTTTTTATAATTTACATAATTGGTTTCCTTGATGTTAAAAATGTTAAAACGATATTATCAAAATTATTACTTTTAAAATAATAACAAAATTGTCAGCTATAAAAAAACTTTAATAAGAAAGCAGTGGGAATCGAACGTGACCCATTCTAACTGCAGCTTGTTATTCAGTGGCAACATTTCGTATTTCAGATGTGAGAGAAGAAACGCTATTTATTTTAATATTATTAATTTATCGAAATGTATAAATACGTAAAAGATTATTATCGATCATTTTTTGCGCAAAATATTTTCAAGATTAAGAACCGTTTTTAAAACAAAGTGAAGGTAAATGTGTGCTCTAATAAAATTTTTTTTTCAGTTTTTATTTTTCTCTATGCTGTGTGGTGTTTTTTTTTTTTTTGTTAGTGTTTGCAAATAGAAAGAAGTTTCTCAGACCTACAGTTGCTGCCACAGAGCTTTGAAGTTCAGAGAGCTTCGAGAGCTGCGACAGCCATTTGTCGCGTCTAGACGGCGCTCCTTTGATATTCGCAATAGAAAAAAACTGAGAAAAAAAAAAAGTGGAGAAAACTAAAAGAACTGGGAGTGGGCCGGAGAATCGTCGGTGTTACCGCGCTAAGACAAACAACAATGGTCAGAAGCGGCAGGCCAGACACTAAGTAATAAGCCGTGCGTAGTTGGGCTTCTTATTCAGCTTTGTCGACAAAGGCAAAATGGATGCCACGCCCACAAGTCCATAAGGACCAATACCTCCGCCCTCCGCCCTCCGCGCTCCCCCAAACCACCAACCGCCTGCAACGGAGCGTTAAATGTTCTCCTAATTTTGCGCAAAAGACTGTAAGAGGGTGGCTCAATTGAATTGAATGGCTCAGTGCTGCGAGCTTTATAAGAAAAAGCCATCATCGTCTGGGTGTAATGGGGACGACTTTATCGTTTAAAATTGCCACACCTCAAGTTTTAGCC
The DNA here is from genome assembly GCF_025200985.1 of Drosophila gunungcola. Lineage (NCBI taxonomy): Eukaryota > Metazoa > Arthropoda > Insecta > Diptera > Drosophilidae > Drosophila > Drosophila gunungcola. Next base: position 446,587 of record NW_026453223.1, on the reverse strand, counting down.
GCAAATCTGTTCCCCGAAGAGTCAACTTGGGTGACTATCTCTTTCCTTGGTCCACTTAACCATCGATTTGCTAAATTGTCCTTCTTTTATTCGTTTATTTATTATATTTATTTGCCGGAATCAATACCTTTAACAATAATCAATAAAAATTAATTTCCGCTTAATATTTTTGAAGCTAAAAAAAGGTACATAAAGCATAGTCTCGGTTAACGTATGACCTATTAGAATATGTATTTTCTTTTTTCAATTAATTTTTTTTTGACAGTATTATTTACGATTAATATTTTAAGAACTAGAAAAAAAGACTTTGAACAATATTATCTAGAAAGATCCACTTTTTACACACGAGATTCATAGAAGCTAATATTTAGTATGTGTAAAAAATTAATAAGACTAGATTTTTATATTCCTAGATTCTACATTTTAAAAAGATTGAATGGCCTGAATAATACATATACTTTAAAGCTTGTGAACAATTAAAGTTGATTTGATCAATACAGCCGGAATTTTTGGATCCTTATTTTTAATCTTAAGAGTTAAGTAAAGTGTCTAGCAGATATGTATTTATTTCGAGAGCCATACAATTTTTAAAAGAACCAACGATCCATTCTCATACATTTTTATCTCTTACCTATGGTCTTTTTAATTGCAAAATTTGTTGGGAATTATTTTATTATCAGTTGTAATGGCGATTTTCTACGGGTCAGCTCTGTGGGCCGGCATTCACCTTCAAATGCCAGCTGCCGCTGGGTTGCCTAACGAAAATAAAGGGGGCTTTTTTGGGGATTGCAATTGGACTTGGAAGCCGTCTTGCCGTGGCAGACCAACTAAGCCGTTGGGCGGAAATTAGCAGATACACAGATAAATGCTGCAGCTCCTGGCTTGGCCTATTAACAACTGGCCAGAAGCCTGGCCAAAACTGAAGCTGCAGCTGCCGAGCACACTTATTTCTATTTGTTGAAAGTAACTGCCTCTGCAAGTGGCCCAAAAAATGCAAGAGTTTTCGAGGAATGAACTTTATTTTCATCGAAATTGAATTGCTTCAAGTTTTTAGCATAGGCATCATGGACTATCCAACGACCTGCTTTCATATACTTGGCCAATCGAACTTTATCCATATTTGTGCGTGTCATTATCATAATGGATTAACACGTGTCCATCGATAACGATCGCTTCAAATGAAAATTGCGCTGGTAATGAGCCGATTCGACACATTTGTAAGGTAAATGTTCAACAAATGTGGACAGCATAATAGGTTTGAGTTTGGGCTAGGAGGAGGCGTTGGTAAATGCACTTTTTACACCCCACAGCTGTCGACAAAATGAAAATGTATTTTCACGAGTCCACATAATGCCAAGGACTTATCATCGGCCAGACAAGTGGACATCTCAGCGGTTGGTTGGTAATTTGGTGGGAGTTGGGAGGGGGGAGGTTACTAGGAGTGCTGGATCTACTGGAATTATCCATTAATAGGCGTTGTGTGCTCCTGACGATGAATTCATAAATAAAGAATATATGTGTATGCCCCGGCCGGCCTAATGGCCCAAGCTGTGAGAGGGGACGTGGCTTTGTGGAAATTACACTGTCCATATCCAATACGATATGATTGATGCAAAGTTCGGTGCGGTTCGGTTTGGCTCAGTTCAGTTCCCGCTCATATATGTATGTCCACGTTTGCATGTACGTGTTTTATTATTATGCACACTGAGCACATGGTATAATGCGTGCTGTTAAGCGCGTGGGTCGGTTATCGGGTGGTTTTTGATGGGGGAACGGAGCTCATAGCTCATAGCTCATAGCTCGGAGCTCGGAGCTCGCTTCATAGGTCGGAGGTCAAAGTGTGAGGCATCACAGAGAGCTCTCTGTGGTCAGGTCACATGACGTAAGCACCACACTACACTGAGTATATGCCGGGCCAAAACAAATTAAATTGTATTACAAAAATGGCGCACGGTGAATGGAGAATGGCGAATGGCGTTCCCCGTTCGCTATTCGCAAAATGGCAACGCAGTTGCGTGTAATATCTCGTGCGAATGTGTGACCCGTGTTGGCTGACGTGTGAGTGAGTAAGTGCATCGTAAATGAGTGGCACAATATTGAGCTCCACGCCCGCCCGTTAACGATTTAAGCATAGAAATTCATAACGTCAGGGCCATTTGCTTACAAAGGCAGGACGAAAGGGCGGCAGGATGGCAGGATAGCAGAATGGCAGGACCCTCCATCAGTTATTCAATGCGACAATCTGTGGGGGGATGGGCTGAAGAGCTCGCTCGTTGGCTCGGCAGGTAAATTATGCTGATATTATTTAAAATGAACTATAAACCGCTGAAATAATGCGGAAAGTACCCTGCCAATGTGGCTGAAATGCGGTGGAAATTATGCAATCAGTAAATTCTTAAATAAAATATATTATCCAAAGGAAGAGAATCGAAAGATAACCCACGGATCACCACACAATTTTTCAGCTTTGGGACTGAATCATAATAATCGCAGCAATCAAGTCCTGCACTTTTCCAGCCTTCGTGTCTGGGCGTCATTCCAATCAAGTTGTACACGGTACACTCATAAAAATATTACTTTAAAACTGCGCACAACATACAAAGGGCACAGCTTTTAAAAAAGTGCAAACAGGAGAATATAGAAACTAAACTTTTTTTTACATCAACTTAGTGTAAATTATGTAACTCTTTAAAAAAAAATGGATATTAGGATTATTCATTTTCTGCTTCAGGGCACGTTACTAAGTTTCAGAAAACAATTTTAGAAAATTCAGTTTTGGACTGCTTTAGGTTTTTTACAACGATTTCTATTCTTAAAAAAACGTTTCTAATTGATCAAATTGAAATTTTGTTTTATACCTTGAAAATATATAATATTTACGATGAATATCCAAAATGTATGATGTATTGTTTTGTTAGTGTATTGTTAGGACATGAGCAAAATCCATAGGGCAATATTCGTCTAGACTAAAATCAACTTAAAGTTAAACTTTCGCAACCGAAGACGGCGTACAAGTTTAGCCACCTCAAACATTTGCTCTAAGACCCTTCTTCGTCACCATCTTCTGAGCGGACACTTTAATCAATAAAGTAAAATCTTTTTTTTTTCTTTTTTTTTTTGTTTTGCCCGTTCTTGGCGTTTTCGATAGCGAAAGTTTTGTCGCCTGTTGCCCACAATGCATGTTGTTCGAGAGTGTTGATGAAGGGTAGTATGCCCCCGTACCAAAGTGGGGCAAATTGAAAAGGGGCGTGGTGGTGTCAAGTAGTGGGTAGTAAAAGCAAAAGTCGCCACTGAAATTGAAAAACAAACTGCATCAGCGGGGCAAGCTTGGGGCCAAGCTAAAGGAACTGGAACCCGGAGTTCGGAGCCCGGAGCCTGGAGCCTGGAGCCTGGCAAGAAATTGAATATTTGATTAGACAAGCAACCGGAGGCGGTCGAGTCCATTCTCCATTCTCTCTTCTATCCTACGGCCAATGTCAGCTGGCAAGTTGCCGGCAATACGCGCTGGACTTGAACTCGGACCCGTCCGCCTCCATCGTTCCCCGGATGATGAAACCGTAAAATGTCGCTGTCCGTGGCAACATTCGCCTGTTGATGATGGTGCAACATGCCCAATGTAATATGGCAATGATTGCACCTGCGAGGGGAAAATTCCTGAAAATTCAGCTGAGCTCCTCGGGGCCTCGTCCTCGTTTTTCCCAACAGCATGGAATGGAATGGTATGGAACGGAATGAGATTGCTCTTGTTGTACACTGCCGGTGATTGGCACGCAACATGTTGACAGCCTCGACTCACCGCGACTTATCAAGCCGTCGCGCGCAGCTTGCCAATTTTCGATATGGAAATGCAGTCAAACACCTGCCAGTGTCCCTACTCTGGTAATTGCCCGGCATTATGTCCACAAATACCTTCCTCCTGTTCCAATGTCTTTGTCGAAATTTTGTACACCTAAGTGGTAAACAGTCGTTTGTTATGCAGTTCAGGAGGGATCCCTATGCCAATGAGTACATACGGTTGATTAGCGAGTTTATTTAGTCATTTCCCCGTGCTAGTTTTTTTTTTCTTCCTACAATTGGCTTTTGCCTGACCCACGAGCATGGTGAATATTTTAATTGGATCTCACAGACGGGACACACAATCCCATCATAAAATTCTTCGTTTTTATTTATATATAAAAAGCAGACATTATAATCCGACCCCATCTTGTAAATATTTTCCGTTTCCTATTCCTTTTATACACTTTTCAGCGAAGCATCCGCATCCAGCTGAAAGGGGGGAACGGAAAGAACCAATTTTTTGTTCGTCCCCACTATTTCCATTCAGTTAAATGATTGCAATGACCATTGAAGCGCGGGTAACCGAGCAACACTTGGGGCGCAAATTCGACACAGAGTAATTTGCAAATAGGCTTAAAGTGCACCGTGGGCTAGCGAATGCGAATTTATAGAAAACGAACAAAAATAATCATTTTTATTTTAAAGGATTAAGTTGGCTTGCTCGGGTAGATAGGCCAGCCTTTGGGTAATTCGATCAACAAAAAAATTGTTATGAAGATTAATACAACTTTTTAAAATGTTTCGATTGACAAAGCTTAAAGATAATATTTTAAAATCATGGTAAAATACGCTATTGACCCTCTTATACATTTTTACATAGGAGAGGGTGGTTAAATTTCATTTCGTATTTGAGGTAATTTTGCATAACTATTAAATCTTTTTCCGACATTTGTCATCTGTCCTACCCAATTTAATAAACCATTTTAATTACTCATTCTCTTAAGATATGATTGCTATTAAAGTTTTAATTTAATTCAAATGGATTGTCTTTATAAGGTTGTACCAACAAAATGTTTATTTGGGCCCACTGTGAGCAGAATGAGAGCGCGTTTATAAGGGGACAAATAACCATAAAGACCAGCGGTTCCCAACTAAGGAAAACAAAAACACATGTGTTCTTGCTTCGTTTATCGTCATCAGTGGCAAAAAAACAACGAAAAGCTAATACATGAAATGGTTTTTTTTTTCCGGAAAAGAACCACATGCTCTTATGGGTGGCTCTTTGAATAGGAGCGCTAGATTAACAATCATGTAGCGAGAGCAATTACAAAACAAGAGGGCAAAAGCCAACTGCGGCCCTTCGAAGTTTATATACTCTTGCAGTTCAAGCACTTTGTTAATTTGCCTATGAGGAATGAATATTCCTGCGACACCTTTAGAAGAAAAATAAAATATTGTCATATCGTTTATCATATTTTAATTATTCAGTTAATATACAGATATATAAATAATGAAAGCTCCACAAAAATATTATGTAATATTTAAAATAAAATTAAATAAAAATTCATATTTTTGTTTAAGAAAATAACAACAGAAAAGCCCTATAAAAATATGCTTTAACTTTATTTAAGCTTTTTTAACCTGATTGACCTTTCGGCGGAAATGTCCATATACTTGTACAAACACAAACGAAATCGTCTGCTTAAATGCGTTACAAATTTGTGACCAATATTGTTGCAACCTTGATACAAAAGTAAACAAAACGCCAATGGTTGGGCTGGGCTAGCAGCTATTACTAATGCTACTGTAACGCAAAACGATCGGAAAAAACACAAAAAAAAAGTAATGAAAGAAAAGAAATTCGCTTCATTTAGCAACAAATTGTTGTGACGACAAAATAAAAATACAAATACAAATAAAAATAAAAACAAAAATGAATTCTTGTCCGCTTTCGACGGTTCAACAACTTTTGTTTCATAGACACACTTAAAATGCCATTGCCAATTGGCATACGACAAAAAGAGAACCCTAAAAACGCAGAGCGGAAAACAAAAAACAAAAAACAAAAACAAAAAACCAGAAAACAGAAAACGGAGAAAAGTGAAGTGGGCGCCATAAAATGAATGAAAACCCGAAACCAAAACAATTAAATTTGTTTAAATCGATTTAAGCTGACAATAGACAATGCCAGTCCATGGATTTTGTGGACAGGCGCTGGACTGGACTCTTGTTGGAGGGTTCAAGTTGGGTTCATTTCATTTCGAATCGAATCGAATCGAATCGTTTGAAAATGGGGCGTGTACCACCGTATAGCAATTACAACCGCAATTGCCAATAGAATGACAGCGCTTAATTCCATGGCAGTTTGCAGCTAAAAACCAAACGCCGTAGCCAACGCATGCGGAAGGCTTTATTATTTATAAAATAATCAATTTGAATGTCTAAGTCATGGAATTGATGAAAAGATGAATTTAAAATCATATTTATACCCTTGCTGAGGGTATTATAATTTCAGTCAGAAGTTTGTTTTGTACAAATTTTAGAGAGAAACAAAAGAATTCGAAAGGATGGTGTGGAATAGGATTTCACATTTTACATAATAGCCCGTTTTTATCGACATGTTTGTATACGGCTATACGTTTACAAATAGTTCTTAAAGATATATTATCCTTGTTTTTTTTAAAAAAAGGTACCTGTTTTTGACAATATTTGTGAATACATACAATATATTTATTGATTCGTAAGCCATGGAATAATTTGGTACTTTTCTATAAATAAATTCTAAATTCTTGTTTTTTTAAAAAAAAGTACCTGTTTTTGACAATATTTGTGAATACATACAATATAATTATTGATTCGTAAGCCATGGAATAATTTGGTACTTGTCCATAAATAAATTGCAGATCCGAGGGATGTTCAATCTCTCAACTCGTTTTCTATTATACATCCAGAACTTACTGTCCCTAAGGTTTGTTCTACTTGTTAAATACTTTTGCACAAACACAATATACCCTTTTAAACCATAAATAAAGGGGTGACAGCAAACTAAAAATGTTAATGTGCGGACAGGGTCTTAGCAATTCATATACATATTACACAAAGCGTAACTCAAAAGTTTTGTGGGTCGTTGTAAATGGTTACGATTTCACAATCAAAAGTTTGAGGTATTAATCCAAGTTTGGCGGTTTTTCAACTGGAACTCACCGCACGAATTTCCATCCTTACAAACTGAGAACACCCACCACCCCACCCACCCCGTTCCTAAAAACAAAACAACAGAAAACGAAAACGAAAACGAATACGAAAACGACCAACAACGAACGCCATACCCATTGAGAAAATATTTAACAAAGCGAAAAATTGCACCGCTTTTCTTTTATTTGCATATTTAATTTGTTTTGAGGTTTTTTCTATCCAAGCAAAAAACCGCTGACACACAGGCAGCAACAGAAAAAAAAAGGCAAAACAAAAAAATTACAAAAATTGTGCACAAACAAAAGAAAAACAAACAACACACACGGGCATACTCAAAGTATAACCATCCAAACTGGATATATATGTATGTACGAATGGAACGGCCCTTAAGCCCCCCATTTATCACCACCTCCTGCCATTCGACTGATGGTTTGAAATTGAACTTGAAATTAGTGCACAATAAAACCCAAACAGAAAACCACTAGATAATTGTTTTTCTATTTCTTTTAAAATATTCAAGGCGAAAGCTATTAAAAATAGGTCGGCAAAAGGTTTAAATGATTAATCATATCTGGATTCCCATTTATATTATTACAAATTACGTATTATTATTATTTTGATAATTAATTTAATTACTTACATGATAAGCTTGATGCACTATTTAAACCAAAATGATACCTAAATGAGATAAATAATTGTTTTTTTATTTTTATTTGTTTAATATTTGTAACAATAACTTAAGACGAAAGCAATTGAAGTTAGTTTGCCACATACTTAAAGGCCATTTATAATATTCTTGGCGAAAGCAATTAAATATAGGTGGGAAAAAAAATCATATCTGGATTCCTATTAGTATTATATTTTATAGTACTTCCTATTATTTTAATAATTTATTTAATTACTTTGATAATCAGCTTGTTGCACTATTTAAATTAAAATTAAATCTATGTAAGATAAACAATTGTATTTGTTTGGAGGAAAGCAATTGAAGTAATTCAAGTAATTATTATTATTATTATTATTATTATTATTATTATTATTATTATTATTATTATTATTATTATTATTATTATTATTATTATTATTATTATTATTATTATTATTATTATTATTATTATTATTATTATTATTATTAGCCTTTTTAATGATAGTGCACTTCCTATTAATTTGCTTTAAGTTCGCTCCAAAAACAATTACCGTAATTAACTTGTTTCACTATTTAATAATGTTGTCGGCTGTGAAAATGGAGTTTCTTTTTGTGCTTTTCGAAGTGTTGACGTCACGAACAGCGCTTAATTAAAGCGGAACCCAGCTCAATGCTAAAAAGGCGGTCCTTCATCCGCAGAATTTTTGTCTTGTTTGCATTCGCCTAAAAGTGGGTCCGTGTCGTCCACCCGTTTCCGAATCCCCATTGCCCCATTACCACCACTACAGTTCCCATCCGATATGATGGCCTTAACCGGCGCTTAAGTGTGGGCGGGCCAGCTCAGCTTGGCAGCGATGCCGCAAGTCAGTTAGGAGCCGCAAACTGTCACAGTTTAACAGCATTTTCATTAATCAAGCCGCTGCGACTCGACTCGACTCGACTGCCACCTGAAGAGTTGAAGAGCCGAGTCGAGCCAAACCAAGCCAAACCACGCCAAACCGAACCAAAGAGGACGAAACGGATTAAGGGGACTCCAGATTCTTGTTTCCTTCTGCCTTTGTCGTCCCGTTGTCAATCTCTTTCCTTTTTTTTTTTTTTTTTTTGGTGGAGAGCCAGCAGATTCCGATTCATGTTGCTCGGGATCTTCCTTTGTGGTTCCGCGTGACGTCCCCAGTATTCTTTTTTATTTGATTTATTAATTTAAAATGTTGAGTACATACACTGGCATTGACACAAAGGATTAAATATGAACAGCAGAGTATCGAAACTGTCATTTAAGACCTCGGAATATTAAGGGTATGTAAAGGGTATATTTGAATATCCAGATCTTAAAACCTATAAAATAAATCTGTTAGATCATTAAGGAACAAATTGAAATTGGAATATTTCTGGCCTCAGCTTAGGGTTAAATAAAGGGTATAGTTGAATATTCAGATTTTAAAACCTATAAAATAAATATTTTAAATCATAAAAAAACTAATTGAAATATGTTTTGTGGGACAAATATAATCCTCTTATACATACATCCAGCAATCCAATTTTTGTTTTATCAATTTAATTTGATTTTTAATTTAAAATGTTTGGAATATCATGCCATATATATAGGAATAAAATATTATCGAAAACTGTCATTTAAGATCTTGAAGTATTTAGGCTTAAGTGTAGTGCTTTATGAAGATAAGCGCAAAGGGGTACATTTTCAAAAACTCAGATCCTTAAACCCATAAAATATATCGGTTGATCAGAATATCATTCGGCTTAAGCTTAGGTGTTTTTTTTTTATAAAGGTTATACTGCATCCCTTTGAAAATCCCGAAAATATATTTGTTGATTAGAAGCGATCAATGAAATTGGAATATAATTTGGGTGCCATGACAAACATAATCCTCTCATATATGCAGCAAACCCATATGTGCGAGCACATGTTCCGAATTCCGCGCTAATTACCCAATCCCATTGATGACACACAACAAACTTTTGCCAATAAGGCAAATCCCTTTGGCCTTGCGCTAAGGTCTCACCTTTCGCCTCGTTAGCAACCCTTAGGTGTCCCTGAGTCCCTGTGCCCCTGTGTCCATGGTCAGGAGCAACCTGTCCAACCCAACCCAACCCAAAACACCACACACTTTGCGGAACACTTTATTAATTGACAAACTCTGTCTCTCTCTCTGCATTTCTGCGCATTTCTTTCAGGTGGAAACGGAGCACGGCTATTTGCGAGCTTAGAGCCCACCGCCGTCCGCCGGGACATTAATTAATCACGGCCTTGTCATTTGCAAGGATCAAGGAGTGGCAAAACAAGCTGGCAAGCAGACCAGGACAAAGGACGAAGGGCGAAGGGCGAAGGAATCAAATTAACAGTGCGTCAAAAGGATTAGACCGAGGAGAAGGACAGGAGGAGTTTTTAGAGCACGTAGCACGCGGCGAGGCGAGTAAAGACGGCCCCAGGGAATCGGGCGCTGGGTTTCAGGGTCGGGGGTCAGAGTTCACAGCCACTTGGTGGACCGTGTCGGCACGTGCGCGTCGGCTCGTCGTCGCGGCTTAGCTGGCAATACCGTAACAGCCGAAGACACCTTTGCCAGCAACCGCAAACGCAAACGGAAACGCACGCAGAAGAGCGCCCACAAATAAGGCAAAGTGAGATGGCCAGACAGGCGGTGCTCCTGGTGACCCTGGCAGTGGCGGTCCTGCTGCCCCTGGCCACTGGCACCTCCGACTGGATGCAGAGCTGCGGCAGCTGCCACTGCCACTGGAACTCGGGCAAGAAGAGTGCCGACTGCAAGAACAAGGCCCTGACGAAGATCCCGCTGGACATGAGCAACGAGATGCAGGTGCTGGACTTTGCCCACAATCAGATACCCGAGCTGCGACGCGAGGAGTTTCTGCTGGCCGGGCTGCCCAATGTGCACAAGGTGTATCTGCGCAACTGCACCATTCAGGAGGTGCATCGCGAGGCCTTCAAGGGGCTGCACATCCTCATCGAGCTGGACATGTCCGGCAATCGGATAAGGGAGCTGCATCCGGGCACTTTCGCCGGCCTGGAGAAGCTGCGCAATGTGATCATCAACAACAACGAGATCGAAGTGCTGCCCAATCACCTGTTTGTCAACCTGAGCTACCTGTCGCGCATCGAGTTCCGGAACAATCGGCTGCGCCAGGTGCAGCTCCATGTCTTTGCCGGCACAGTGGCGCTGAGCGCCATCTCGCTGGAGCAGAACCGTCTGTCCCATTTGCACAAGGAGACGTTCAAGGATCTGCAGAAGCTGATGCATCTGTCGCTGCAGGGCAATGCGTGGAACTGCAGCTGCGAGCTGCAGGACTTTCGTGACTTTGCCATCAATAAGCGGCTGTACACGCCGCCCACCGACTGCCAGGAGCCGCCCCAGCTGCGCGGCAAGCTGTGGAGCGAGGTGCCCTCGGAGAACTTTGCCTGCCGTCCGCGCATCCTCGGCTCCGTGCGCTCCTTTGTGGAGGCCAATCACGACAACATCTCGCTGCCCTGCCGCATCGTCGGCAGTCCGCGCCCGAACGTGACCTGGGTGTACAACAAGCGGCCGCTGCAGACCTACGATCCGCGGGTGCGCGTCCTCAACTCCCTCGAGCAGCTGCCGCCGTCGCAACAGCCCGCCCAGGTGCTCACCTCCGAGCTGCGCATCGTGGGCGTTCGGCCCTCGGACAAGGGCGCCTACACCTGTGTGGCGGACAACCGCGGCGGTCGGGCGGAGGCCGAGTTCCAGCTGATCGTGAGCGGCGACTATGCCGGCGCCGTCTCCTCCTCCGACGGCATGGGTGGCCTGGGCGGCCTGGGCATGGGCGCCATCGGAGCGCCGGCCATCGATCCGCAGACGAATGTGTTCTTGATCATCTGCCTGATCACCACCACGCTCCTGCTGCTGCTCATCGTGGTGGTGTTGACGCTGTTCTGGTACTGCCGCCGCATCAAGACCTACCAGAAGGACACTACCATGATGAGCGGCGACGGGCTGATCTCCTCCAAGATGGACAAGACGCACAACGGCTCCATGCTCGAGGGCTCCGTCATCATGGAGATGCAGAAGAGCCTGCTCAACGAGGTCAATCCCGTGGAGAAGCCGCCGCGACGCACGGACATCGAGAGTGTGGATGGGGGCGACGACGTGCTCGAGATCAAGAAGACGCTGCTCGACGACACGGTTTATGGTGAGTACAAATAAAAGTAGTAAAGTATTTTCCTTTTGATTTGCATCCAATGCGGTTTTTTAGTTATTTTAAATATAAAAATATTTAACAAAACGAAATCATTTGACTGTTTTCGAATTTGATTTAAATATTTAAAACTGTATTAATATTTAATATACAATTTTAAATTCAATAATCACCTATTTATTTGTACTATTCAAATTTAATATCAGTGTGGTTTCATGTTCCATTTTGATTTCATTTAGTGGCGCAGATAAAATAACCAGCTAAAAAATAAGTTTATGGCCTGGTAAATAAGAATAAGTATCGCTAGAGATTTAACATCTTATTCATATTAAATTTAACATTTAACAAAGAAATAGTACTGCAAAAAATTATTATTTTGGGAAAAAAACATCAATGGACTAAGATTAAGTTTTTAAGTTTCGAAACAGAAAAGGCTTTAAATTAACAAAATTGATGGACCATGAAAACATTTTTTTCACAAGTTTAAAAATAGAACAAAATTTTCTTTGATTCCAATTATCGCAAACTCTTGTTTAAGGGGTTATATACAGTTAGAAGGCCGAAAAATCGATTTTTTTAGGACAGCTAGGACTGAAACATTCTGCTCTGACAAAATACTGTGATTTCTGGTCCGAATGAAAAAAAGTTCATGGGAATCAGTTTTGTTTAATTATAAATAAATTTATTTGCAAAGCTTTAAATGCTCTCCTTGCAGGAAAAAAGTTTAACAACCCATTTTAGCAATTGCTGCATATTTTATCTTGTCATTAACAATTTTTATTTGAGATACAATTACGTTTTAAATAGTCGGAAATTCAATGATGGGCTTGAAATATATTGCCTACTTTTAATGTGTTTTGTAAGAGTGTCGACAACCGACAGCATTTTTTTTAAAGCACAAAATGGGTAATAAATTCTAGGATAAATTTAGTTCGCCAGAAGGGCTAATCAACAATAATGATTATTGCCTTGCATTTTGTAATAGAAATCAAAAATAATTATTATTTGATTAAAAATAACGAAAATAAAAAGTACTGATTGTCGTGCGATTACTATAAGTAAAACTCAAAACATAAAATTTAATGTGATTATCTTTATGGCTGTTTAGTCGACAGCCATAGAGATAAACACATTAAATAATTGTAATAATTTATACAAATTTTCCCTAAACAAAACATTCTCTTCTGTATGCTACGTACTTTTGCAAAATATCTTTATTTATTTACGATTGTCAAGTATCTTACCGAAAGAATTCTGTATATTGAGTAAACACACAAACTGAAATTTAAACGAAAAGCCATATTGCAAACCAATCAATGCTTTTATTGGCGTGTCTGAAAGACGCGATGAATGTTTTGGCATTTAATAACGAGGGACTCGACTTACTTTATGTGACATCATGGCGGTTGGGCACCAAATGATGCGAGGCGAGGCACTGTCTGTCAACACAGGCTCGACTCGACTCGACTCGACTCAACTCGACTCGACTCGATTCTGTTTACCCAATGTTTCCATCCGAATGATGTGCCCCGGACCCTATGTCAATGCCAATTCTAACGCCAATGTCAACACACTTGCTATTTCCGCGGAGCAGCCTTTGCCCAGGGATCCTAACTGGTCATCCTCAATTCGATCTCATCGGGAAATGTTTGCTTAAAATATCCAATAGCTAGCCAATCAACTTTTATCGAGAGCACACGCAATATCAAACGCTTCACAAATCAATTGAAGTTCGACACAAACAAACACTTATTTATGAAAAGCGACAAACTTTTTGCAAATACCATCGAAAAATAATATTGTATGCTGCCAAAAATTAAAATTTAATTTAATTAAATTGCCAAATTTGAGCCTAAAAGGGTACAAATGAAATCGCAAAGTTTTTGAAATCACTTTTAAAAGATAAACATAACATAGAATATATTTTTAATTCTGAAGTCCGAAGTAGAAACTACTTTTCATTGCATACTTTTTGAGCACCTTAATAAATAATTTTAAAAAACCTAGTGAAACATTGGAAAAGAAGTGTTGCTTTGAGTCACAATTTCCCTAAATGTAGAGTGTTTATTTATTTTTTGTTAAGCTTTTGTTTATTAAAAGAAAATTAAATCTAAGCATCCTCTTAAAAAACAAATAATTTTATTGCAGCAGTTCTAGTTATATAATTCGTCTTGTAGCGACAAAATATATAAATAAATAACTAGCCATTTGGTTTTAACAATTGAATTGCACTGACAATTGGAAAGACAATTGCACTCGTGTCACTTATTGAGTGATTGGGAAAACAAGCGTTGACATGTGCCAAAGCGATGCTGCCTCGTACAGGGATTAACCAAGAATTATTATATTTTGAAAAGAAATGACAGTTAAAACTATTTTTCCCAGTTTCCGATGAATCGACAGAGGGCTAACGAAGCACGCAAATACCTTAAAACACTATTAACGGAGGACTTAATATTAGGCAGAAATTATTTGAAATCATATAAAAGGAAGACGAGGTTTTTAGATATTTTTATGTTTTAATTTAAGTTTGTTAAATTAAATTGAAATCAACGGTTCGATATGGTCAGCCAAATGTTTATACATCCTTGGCATTCGGTCAGTATGGATAAAAAACAAATTATTGCCTAGATATGAGCAAAACTTTCATATTTTGTTTGTGCTAATTGTTCCTGCAGCTGTCACATATATAAAATACTTTTTATATTATATATTTGGAAAAAAAGAAGACTTTGAGTCTTGGTTTCTTGCTAACTTAAAAAAAGGTACTTGAAAAAGTAAGGATGATCATGAATTGAGTTTGTTCAAATTGTCTAAGTATGTATTTTAGGGACCGCAAATAAAAGTTATAAAAGTATATTTAATTAAAGTCATTAAACAGTAGAAACTTTCCGAATGATTTTAATTTGTTAAAAAATCGTACTTTTGAAATAATAAAATATAAATTAAGGGGTTATATACAGTTAGAAGTATTTTTGAATTTTTTTTTCTGAGAAAACTATTAAATTAAATTATCTGACATTTTATATACATATTAGGTTATATATTAACTGTATTTTTAGACTAAGTATTAGGTAAAATATTCACCGGAATGATATGAATTTTCAGTGTGTATTCCCAAATATATGCACATTAACAAAAAAATATAAAATAAATTAATTTTTTAAAAACTCTAACTGTATATTACCCCTTAAATAATATGAGTTTTCACCAATTTGAATCATACAAATCGTAGCTTTTTTAAATGTAACAGCTGTTGCAGTAAATTACTTAACTTACTTACTCACTTATTTGTAAATTACTTGTTATTAATAAAATTTATAGATAAACACCTTTGTTTACAAATTAAATAAGCGCTATTTGACAAATAATATTTTCAATTATTAAAACTCACCTCCACTTTCTTGCAGTGCCCAACCACTCGCGCGATGAAGAGGCCCACTCGGTGGCTCTTTCAGACACGACGACCACGCCCCGTTCGCGCCACACGTACGTGGACGACGCCTACGCCAACAGCTTGCCGCCGGACCTGCTGGCCTTCCCCGCCCGCGTGCCGCCCACCTCGCCCTCGATGCAGTCCTCGCAGTCGAACATCCCCGATCAGGTGATCTACGGCATCCGCTCGCCGCCGTCGCTGACGAGTCCGGTGTACACGCACATGACGCCCCACGGCATCTACGGCACCAAGACGCTGGCCGCTCCCCACAACGGCTTCATGACGCTGCAGCACCCGAAGTCGCGCAACCTGGCCCTGATCGCCACGGCCAACAGCAGTCGGCAGCATCAGCACCATCATCTCCAGCAGCAGCAGCAGCAGCAGCAGCAGCATCAACAGCATCAACAGCAGCATCCGCTGGGCGCCACCTCACCCTTTTTGCCCGCCCCCGTTGTCTACTCACCGGCCACGGCCGTGGTCATGAAACAGGGCTACATGACCATTCCGCGCAAGCCGCGCACCCCCAGCTGGGCGCCCAGCACGTCGGGCGGAGCGTCCGGCGGTGGAGGCCACGGGGCCATCCAGCTGAGCGAATTCCAGAGCCCCACCTCGCCGAATCCCAGCGAGTCGGGCACCGCCACCACCGCCGAACTGCAGGCGGAGCCGGTCTACGATAACTTGGGTCTGCGCACCACAGCCGGTGGCAATTCCACCCTCAATCTGACCAAGATCGCCGGCGGAGCCTCCCAAAGCGGCGGTCAGCAGCAACAGTACTCGATGCGGGACAGGCCGCTTCCGGCCACGCCCAGCCTCACATCGGTGTCGTCGGCGACGAATGCCAGCAAGATCTACGAGCCCATACACGAGCTAATCCAGCAGCAGCAGCAACTGCAACAGCAGCAGCAGCAACTGCAACAGCAGCAATTACAGCAGCAACAGCAACAGCAGCGACTGGGCTCCATGGACACGGAGCCGCTGTACGGCGTGAGGCACCAGGGGATCACGATACTGCCCGGATCCAGCATCAGTGGTGCCGGACTGGGCCATGCCGCCTATCTCTCCCCAGTGCCATCGGCCGTTTCGCCCAGCCATGCCCATGCCGGCAGCGGCGGCGGCAGCGGCGACTCGCCCAAGACCGCCAAGATCCCACCGCGGCCACCGCCGAAGCCCAAGAAGAAGATGTCGGTGACGACGACCCGCAGTGGCCAGGGCAGCACCAGCCAGCTGTTCGACGACGAGGGCGAGGATGGCACCGAGGTCTAGTTTGGCACCCTGGCGAACGATGCAGAAGCCCAGAGCAGCAGGCAATGAAGATGGATGCGGATCCCTGGTTAAGTTGTATGGCTCGAGGAGATGGAGATGGAAATGGATATGGATATGGATATGGATATGGAGATGGCCAGAGGACAACTACATCAACATCCGCTGTTGCGGCTTGTAAAAACAGCCGCCAGAAGGATTCACGGCACTGCGTGCGTGACTTGTGTGCCAAACGACTGATGTAGGTTTTAGTAATTAAATCGATGAACACATGCAACAAACAACAAACAACAAACAGAAAACAACAATATACAAAACGAGTAAATATTATATATACTCTTCTCTTCAACGAGAATGAGAAACAAAAAACAGATAGACAGATAGACAGTGAAGACTCCACTCCGTTAGGGCGATCCATCGCTTTTAGAACCATCTTATAATCCCAAAATTCGTATATGCGGAAATACGTAAATACCCAATTTTAATACCACCTTTTTTTTGTGTAGACTAGTTAGTTTGGTACAAAACGCGCATTATTCGTATATAAAGAGACATATATATACACACAATTTTAAAATTATATATACCTTAACAACAACAACAAAAAGATCCTATAATGAAACAAATATATTATACAAAAGGGGAAACTTTCAAATCAACGACAGTTTATTTAAACGCAAATAATAATGAACAAAAAAGCAGAAAAAAAAAAAAAACAAAACACACACTTAAAATTTTCAAAATTTTGCAAATTTTATAAAATTGTAAATGTAAAATGCATACAGTTAATCATATTAAGCTATATATTAATGAATACATATACTTAGTGTAAGCAAAGAAATCGCATCCTTAACTCTTTTTTTTTTGTTTTACGGAAGCCACCACGAATCGGGATTTAAACTACATACAAGTATATTGATAGCGGGTAAGTTTGTTAAGTGCATTAGCGGTAGGATAAAGGGTTTGCAGTCGCAATTAAAACAATGAATTGAAACTTCTATGTATACATATAGTCTAGAAAGAAGGCGCGTCGGCATAAGGTCAGCTATAGTAACGATTGTACTAGCTATACAAATATATATAAAATAAATTTCTATGTACATGGACCTATGTGTGTAATTCTAGGCATTAAACATACACCCAATTACGACATCAACACAGAAGAACAGAAAAGTTATAAGCATGTATGTATATCTATGTCTGACCGTACACCTTGGAAATTACCTTCACGCGACGCATTTAATATCCAAACTATTCACGAACTAAATGAAAACATATACAAGGCATTTAGCAGCAATCGTTATACATACATGAATACGAATATAGACAGTAACTGATGAAAACAACAAGATATCGTTCAAGTCGAATGAGAAACTTGGATGATTTAGCGAGCTAGCTGCCCTTAGTAGTTATAAAGGTACAGTTGAGACCAGATCCCGCAACGATACCTTATCATACCATACCTTACCATACTGTACGATATTTCCCAATCGAACTAAATTTTTTTTTATTATTTATATTAAATATATTTTTAATTTCGTGCACCATATAGGCGATAAGCATCTAGATGCATTTTTATTTAATAAAAATGTTATTTTAGGCACTGCCAAACTACTTTATTTTGTACGTGTGAAACTAAATACGGAAAATAGGCATTTTAAGCAGGGCCTAGAAATGATCTGGAAACTTGAGGCCAGTGCTTTAAGGTTACAGTGCGTGTAAACTAAAGCCCCATACTTGCCCCTAGAAAAAGGGTTATTTGGTTATTTGACTTAGGGAGCACTAAATACATAGAAAAATCGACAGAGTTAAATTACCCAACCCATACTTGGTTTAAGCAAAAGTATTACATATACAATAAGTTACCTTACGTTTTTTATCGTGCTCGTTTTTTTGTCTCTAGATTTATTTACAGAATAATTATTTGTAGAATTATCTATACACTTTGGACAAGCGCAACATAAGTGAACAAAATATCTCGGAAATGCAAAATACTTTACAGACAATTGCAAAACTTACAAAAACAAAAAAAAAAAAAACATCAAAAATAAGTTGCGATGAATTTGTTCAAATTAGCTCAAAATCAAAACAATTATAATTATAAATTGTAATCTAACTGTAATTGATAGAAGGGTTCTTATATATACGTTTTTTTATAATTTGCATAATTTACCTAATATATAAAATATTGAAATAAAATATAAATAAAAAGAATCCAACGAATTAAGCGTTTTACTTACCAAAAATAGTGTAAGGTATATCTCCAATATTTATTTGCAAAACTTCTCATAAAGCAAAACAATTGCAATTGATCCAGAAGTAAATGTTAAAATTTCCAAATTGTAGTAAACTATTTATAGAAGTGTATACTGACAGCTATCCGCTTAATCGAAGTGCTTAATAATGATGGAAAATTTTAAAGTTAATGCCCGTCAGGGCATGTCGCCCTTTCAATATTACGCAACATAAAACTTATATTGAAATCAACTTTCGAACAAGTCAATGTATAGGTGTGTGTGTGTATGTGTGTATGCCCAGAAGCAGGCAACACTTTGTTGCCAAAAGTTTTTATTATACCCATTATTTGTAGCGGAAAAGTATATCATTTATCTGCATTAACAGCAAACTCGATGTAAGCCACGACATATTAAAAATCTGGACCTGCGGTACTGTAAAAGCTACATTCACTTTATTTACTAAAGATGTTTTACGATGTCCATAAGAAAAACTTATTTAAATTGTTGCCCCCGCTGCTGTCATTAATGTCGCCAGGTCGGAAACCTCAATGGGGCCCCCACACATTTTAGGAATGTTACTCGACTGTTTTTCATAAATCACATCTTTTTCAACTAGGCAGTAAGTAGCGGGTATCCCTTAGTCGGAATATCCGACCATAACGTTCTGTCTTAAGGAAAATGGAGCAATGGAAACTAAGAAGAGCAAAGTACAAAACTCGACAGTAACAACAGCGCTGGGTTGAGGAAGCAAACATAAAGGAAGAAGGAGATGCCGAGCGTACAACTATATCTAAAAATTGGACAACTTGACAGCCAAAGACTTTCTCATAAGCTTGTGTAACTTTTGGCAGTGGGTTGTGTCCTGAGATTAAAGCAAAAACCACAAGGAGCGAAAGGAGCACAACAAACCCGAAACAAATCTCTAAGGCCCGTTTTCTGTTCTTAATGTTACGCCTTAGAATAGACCAGTTTGTAAATTGAAAAATTTGAAAACTTGTACCCGACTTTTTTTTACGACAAATTTATGCGATTTATTGTTATCATAACAGTTTAAAAGATGACAATGAAAAAGTAAGTATAAGTATTTAAATATTATTAAATGATTGTAGGAAATACTTGTTATTATTTTAGGCTCGGCTTAAGACCTACTATAGGTCTTTGGCAAAGTTACAACAAAAAGACATACAAAAAAGTCAGAAATTTTGACATAAATAAATTTTCCAAAAAACGTTTTCCAAAATTCGGTTTTTTTGTCAAAACTAAATTAATTGTTTTCAATCGATCAGGGTTGGATGGTATGAGTTGCCAGCTGTTTAATAAAGCAACTCTTTTGACTTTGGGTCTTATTTTGGCAAAGTTACAACAAAAAGACTCTTCAGAAATAATTATGTTTGAAGAATCTCTAAAACCCAAAAAAAAAAACACATTAAAAATTTGGTTTTAGTGTCATAACCCTGGGAAATAATGGTCAAAATGTGGAATGTCATACACCGTTGAATTCGTAATAAAATTTACAATCGAATGGCAATCACAGTTAAAATTTTTTCAGATTTTCAAATTTCTGCAAAAAATAATGATGTACCCCCTTACCAAAAAGTCAGAAATTTGGACATAAATACATTTTCCAAAAAACGTTTTCCAAAATTCGGTTTTTTTTGTCAAAACTAAATTAATTGTTTTCAATCGATCAGGGTTGGATGGTATGAGTTGCCAGCTGTTTAATAAAGCAACTCTTTTGACTTTGGGTCTTATTTTGGCAAAGTTACAACAAAAAGACTCTTCAGAAATAATTATGTTTGAAGAATCTCTAAAACCCAAAAAAAAAAACACATTAAAAATTTGGTTTTAGTGTCATAACCCTGGGAAATAATGGTCAAAATGTGGAATGTCATACACCGTTGAATTCGTAATAAATTTACAATCGAATGGCAATCACAGTTAAAATTTTTTCAGATTTTCAAATTTCTGCAAAAAATAATGATGTACCCCCTTACCAAAAAGTCAGAAATTTGGACAAAAATAAATTTTTTCAAAAAACATTTTCTAAATTCGGTTTTTTTGTCAAAACTAAATTAACTGTTTTCAATCGATCAGGGGTGGATAATATAGGTTGCTAGCTGTTCAAAATAGCAACTCTTTTGACTTTGGGTTTGATTTTGGCAAAGTTACAACAAAAAGACTCTTCAGAAATAATTTTGTTTGAAAAATCGCCAAAAACCCCAAAAACCACATTAAAAACTTGGTTTTTGTGTCAAAACCCTGAGAAATAATGGTCAAAATGTGGAATGTCATACACCATTGAATTCGTCATAAAATTTCCAATCGAATAGCATTCGCAGTTAAACATTTTTCAATTTTTCAAATTTTCGAAAAAAAATAATTGATGCTCCTCCTTTTACAAAAAAAAAAATTTCCCGGTTTGCATGGCATTCATTCTTGGCTTAAAACTTTATTACGAGTAAAGCAAGGTTACAATTTTCATTAGCGGACCTTGATTTGCATTGCTATGGCTAAAAAACAGAATCTTTAAGAGTTTACAATCACCCTTTTTTTTGCAAATATGGGAATAAATAAAAATGTCCCGGCTTGATTGCCAATTGATTGGGAACTTAATGACGAGTAAAACGAGTCATGGATTTTACAATTGCATGCCACAATACTGAGTTTTGGCTCAAAAAACCAAAGAAAGATCAAGAAAATTCCAATGGCACGTACAATTAGAGCGATAACAGAGACATTAAAAACATATAAAGGCGTTGTAATCATGTCAGATTACGAGTTTTCAAAGTGTTGGTAACTTTTACTTTTAACAACCCATTTCAGCGCTTTATTTCAGTCAATTATTTATTATTTCGGCACTGCTGCTGGTGGCGCAGCATGTCGATCTTTGTCAACCGCAACTTGCGCTTGCAGGTGTCACAGTAATAGCCGCCGGATGAGTGGGAGCTTGAGCTTCTGGATGCACTGGAAGGGTCAGCATCCGCTGTGTTAGCCGGGCTATCCGGTCTAGGTTTACGACCGTGCGCCTTGCGACCCGGACACTGGGGTCGGTGCACCAGCTGTTCCAGCACATCGAACTCATCCAACTCGAAATCGCAGTGCGGGCAGTGCCATGGCTCTGTGCGGAGGGCCGCGTCCATGGCCAATGTCCACGGCTGCTCCGCCAAGCAGTTGTACACCACGTGCTCGGATACATTGAGCCCGCCCTTCTCTTCGTTGGCGGTCATGGCATAGTCGACGGCAAAGGGATTCTGCTTGAGCTCCATAAGGCGCGCCGAAGGGGCCTGGTGTGAGTAGAGCCGCTTGATATCTGCGGGAAGCAATCGCCGAATCGCGTACGCCACATCCAGCGCCATGAAGTCGACCAGCTCGTGCCAAAGCGTGCTGCTCACATTGCTCACATTGCTCACACCTGAGGATACTTCCAGCTTGTTGTTCAGATCTGCGAATAAGATAATTAGAGTAAGGTGCCCAAGGAATTAAGTCAATTTACTAAAAATGCCAATTACCGGCAGCATACTGTGCTTCAAATAAAAAAAATAAAAATATCTCATAAATTTGTTAAAATACGAAGCGAACTGCTAACTTTAAGGCATAGAAGGCTAGCTAAAGGTAGGTTCTAGGCTGCAAAATTGACAGGGGTTTCTTCAGAAACTGACCTTAGCTGGTCAAATTAGCGAAGTAACAAAACAAATGAATAACATTTTTTAAATAATTAAATATTAAATAATGGAAAACAAACTTTATCTGGTTCAATTTAGCACGAAGACGTGTAACGCCGCGAAGTCCTGTTTTTTTTTTAATTTAGTTTAAAATTTAGCCTACCATTAAGCCAAGTAAATTGGCTTTTGCTGGATAAAATAGCCAAGTAATCACAGGTATTGCAAGAATTTACATTAAAAAATATGAAATTTTTGAAAAAACTAATGAAAAACAACCTTATGTCTCAGTCAGTTATTTAAGCTTTCCATGGAAAAGTGAAAACCTACTTTTAGCCGGGTCAAATAGCCAAGCAATAACAGAGATTTATAAGAATTTAAATTAATAAAAATTAAGTTATTGAAAACTAACCTAATAAAAAATGGCCTCAATTCTCAATTCTCAGTCCCGATTTTCAATAAAATTTTTACTTTAGCCCACCATGAAGCCGAGAAAATTAGCTGATTAAATTAGCCAAGTAAAACCATAGATTTATAAGAATTGAAATAAATTAAATTTAATATTAAATGATTGGAAATAATATGCATAAAAAATGGCCTCAAAAAGTAGTGACAGAGAAACCTTTTTTTTTTTAATTTATACCTACTTTTTGCCACACAAGAAGTACGGCTGAAACTAAACACTTACCTTCTAGTTTGGCATAAAGCAGACTGCTCCACCGTCGGCGCAGCGCGATGGCGCGGCTAAGGAGCTCCATGCCGCTGCCGGGCATGGGTAGATCCAACCCCAGCCAGCCGTCGCAGACGATCTGGGTGATGCCGGCGTTTGTGTCGATGGAGAAGCCGAAGAGCAGCAGAGTCTGGGCTGCCGGCAGGCGGATACAGTTGATCAGATAGGGCTTGGCGGTTTCCAGCAGCGACCTGCGGATCGGTGGGATTAGCACTGATAGCACTGATAGCACTGATAGGCCATTGGATGGGATATTGATTTGCGCGTACTCACTGGTAGCACAGCAACTGGTGGCGTTCGCTGACCGGGTGCTTGGGCGTGTAAAAGTCCGGCTTGAGCAGCAGATCGCTGTCGGCCAGCTTGAGCAGCTCGTAGTGCTTGGCGAAGTGGGAGTTGGGGTGTTGCAGCAGGAAGGGCTTGAGCCGCGTGTGGAAGAACTGCTGACCGCCGCCCTTGCAGTAGTTAAACTCGTCGGCGACGGCCAGTTGCGGGTAAAAGCCGCTTCCGAGCAGCAGCTTCAGCAGCACCACGTCTCGATGGCGGTCGAGGCGCGCCGAGCGCTCCAGTAGTGCTAGTTGCCGGTGGTCATACCGCAGCCGGAAGTCCACATCCCGCATGTCGTCGCCCTGCTCCTCACTACGCTCCTCCTCCTCCTCCTCATGCGGCGCGCCCTGCTGCTGCTTGAGCAACTTGCGCTGACGAGGCTGCTCGAAGCGTTGGCGGCGCTTGAGAGCCTTCAGCTGGCGCAGCTCGCCGTGCCGCGTGGCCCGCTCGGCGCCTGTCAGCTGGGAACCGGAGCTGCTGGGCACCACCATGCCGCAGCTCTCGAGGATGCGCTGGAACTGTTGGCGCAGCTTGGTCACCTCGTAGAAGCGCTGCTCCTCGATGCCCAGGCGTCGGCACCACTGGCGAGTGCTGTCGCGCCGGATCTTCAGCTGCAGCCACTCGCGGTAGAGGCGGACCAGGGTGAAGAGGTCGCCCTGGTCGGACTCCAACGACTCGCGCTCACGCACGCAACGCTGATCCGTGTGGGCACGATTTGTCAGCGGGTTCTGCACGCTGAGCATGGCGGCCAGGGTCAGCAGCTGCTCCACCTCCGGGAAGACACAGCCCATGAGCAGCATCTTGCCGATGGACAGCTCCACGGGCAGGTTAGCCAGCGAGCTGCCCAGCGGTGTGATCTTCTCCTCCACGCTAAGGGCGCACTACCATCGAGGGTTTGGGCTTGGGATTAGGATCACCTTTTGGTCACATATTTTGGTCAAAATTCTTACGTGCTGCTTGAGGGCCAGAATGGTCTGCTCGATGCGCTCCGTTTCCGGGGCCTCAATGAAGGGAAAGGCTCTGACATCGGGCAATCCCATGGACACCATCTGGAGCAGCATCGTGTCGAGCGGGACGCGGTAGATTTCCGGTGTGGGATAGGCCTCGAAGGCGTTGAACTGATCCGCGGTGTACAGGCGAAAGCAAACCTGTCGATGGGAAAGTGGGATTGAGTTGAGAAGAGAGTCCCCAAAATGACGGCTTGGCTTACGCCTGGTCCTGTGCGACCAGCGCGACCCTTGCGCTGCTCCGCCGACGACTTGGACACCCAGAACTCCTTCAGTCGCTGACCCTTACAGGTGGCGTCGTAGCTCATTTCCTTGACCTTGCCGGAGTCGACCACGAACCGCACCCCGTCCACGGTTAGCGACGTTTCGGCGATGTTGGTGGACACGATGCACTTGCGCCAGCCCTCGGGCGCATAGTCGAACACCTTGCCCTGCTCGGCGATTGCCTGGCCACTGTGCAGTGGCAGCACGAGCCAGTGCGTCTGCTCGGTGGCATATTCCTGGACGGCCTCCACCACCGATTCGATTTCATTTACGCCGCTCACGAATATGAGCACATCGCCGCGCTCGCTGGCTGGGGATTATATGGTTATTGTTGTAGTGTTTCAGACACCCAAGATGGCCGGACTCACTCGGATACTGCTGGTCGATCAGGCTCAGGACCTGGACGAAGGGCGCTGGGTCGAGACGGTTGCCCTGGGAACGCTTGGACGAGGCGGTCGCCTGGCCCGCCTTCAGCTCCAGAGCCGGCGGCGGCAGGTAGCGCAGCTTGATGGGGAACAGGCGACCCGGCACCTGTACCAGACGGGCCCCCTCCTCGCGGAAGTAGCCGTGGAAGAGCTCCACGTTGATGGTGGCCGACATGAGGATCAGCTTCAGCTGCGGCCGCGCTCGCAGCAGGCACTTGGTCACGCCCAGCAGAAAGTCGCCGAACAGGTTGCGCTCGTGGATCTCGTCCAGGATGAGTGCGTCGTACTGGTCGAGATTGGCGGCCACGGCCAGCTGGCGCAGCAGCAGGCCCTCCGTGATGAACAGGATGTTGGTGCTCTGTGTACGACTGCGCTCGAAGCGGATCTGGAAGGCCACCCGGCTGCCGTAGTCGTCCAGGAGCTCGTGGGCCACGCGCTTGCACAGGGACACACAGGCCAAGCGGCGTGGCTGGGTGCAGGCTAGGGCATGAAAGGATTAGGCCAGATTGGAGCACAATCAATGGCACCACTCACCTATGCTGCGGTAGCCGAACTCGTAAAGGAACTGGGGCACCTGCGTGGACTTGCCACAGCCCGTGTCGCCGGCCACGATGACCACACGGGACGTGTCCAGGGCCTCGCGCAAATCCTGGCGGAAGCGGGCAATGGGCAGGTTGCGCTGCGTTTGCCGCAGCTTCCGTATGCGCTGGAACTTCTCCGCCTGGCGAAAGTCCAGGTAGACCAGCAGGAGCTGGCGGAACTGCAAGTGCATCTCGGCGTGTGCCTCTTGGAGCAGGGCATCCCCGTCCAGCCGCAAAGCAAGGTGCTTGCTGCGGTGATACGGCTGCGAGGTGACCAGTTCCTCCTCGGAGAGCAGCGATGGCAGCACGGGCTGGCCCGTGGAGCGCATCATGGCCTCGTATTTGCCTACGAACTTCCAGAAGTCCCCTTCGTTCTCCACCAGACTTCTGCCCACTTGGCGACTCTTGGCCTGCAGGAGCCCAGATAGCTCAGCCTTGCGGTCTAGGAAACTAAAGTCGATCAGGTTGAGCCTGGTCCCGTCGCCTTTCTTTGATTTTCGGGACATTCTCGCTCAAAATGTTTATTTATTTATACCGGCAGCGCCCGATAAGACGCCTATCGATAGACGGGTCAGCTGTGAGGGCACCACGACCGATAACAAAGATCTGGCAAGTTGACAACTAAAATGGTTTATTTCCCTAGATTGCTAACAGAAAGGAGCCGCTACCACATGGCGCGCTGCACCCCGGACAACTTGTTGTAGTCGGCCAAGTGCCGCCAGACGATGCGGCTCAGCCGGTACTTGTGAACAACTCCCCGCGGGCGTGACGTAAGCGCACAGCGTTCCCGCACTCGGACCAAAGATGAGTCGCGCGGAAAGGCTGCGATCTCGGCGTCGGCCACCTCCCTCAGCTCCACGGGCAGGATGTCGTTCTTGCGCAGCGAGTTGACCCGCAGGCGCTCCACGGCGTGCTCCTTGACGCACTTTCGCCGCTTCACGTCGCGGATCATCTTCCAATCGGCGTACTTGGTGCGCACCTGCTGCAGCTGGAATGGTCAATAGGTTTAGTTTCCACGCTAACGTGTTTGGATTACTCCCCACTTACTCCGCAGCCGGCTATCTGCACCGATTGACAAACAAAGCCCCCGATCCTGGCCAGAGAATTCATGTTGCTGCTCCTGCCGGTGCTCTTCCTCTTTCTTCCTATATATGGAGCCCGAACTATCGAGTTAACTTATCGATAGGTCTGATTGCTAGGCAGCTGATTCTCTTTGCAGGTGACTGGCACTTTTCGAGGAATATTTTTTAAATGCAATTGTATGGTATTACCAGTCAAATGCTAGAGCGTAGCATGCCGTGTGGAATTTGTTGTGGAAATACGTAGACCGTCTGCATGGCTACGAAGCTCCCAAAAACAGTTTTAATTAAAGACCAGCCGCCCTTTACATAACCACCACCGCTACAACGCGCGATTCAAATCGAGCGCGTTCACTGTCATTCACCATTCAGACCATTCACCGCGAAACGCGGTCACGTGTGCCTGTGTGGGTATGTGCGCGAGTGCGTGCATGTGTATAGTTGTGGTTCCTGGTGTGCGTGTGGCTGTCTCACGTCGAGTTAGAAATTTGCTCGTGCCCGCAGTTCGCTGTTTTCGCCTTGTGCGGTGTGTCTTCAACTCAACCAACTGAATTCAGCTCCCCGAGCAGCCGAAGCATCCGTTTCCGCAGATTCCGCAGATCCCGCAGTCCGGTGCAATTCACGGCGATCCAGGCGATACCCAGTCAGCAGAGCAGCTGAGGAAGAACAAGAGCCGACCCGACCCGACGACGAGAAGAGGAAGAGAGGAGCAGCCTTGCAGAGATGCCTTCCAGCGATCCCCTGCCGCCCAAGGAGGGTGCGCTCTTCCGCAAGCTACTTGTAAGCGCCGAGGGCTCTGCCTTCTACTGCCCACTGCCCACTTTCAGCAGTTGCTCCTCCAACACGCCAACAAAACACCCCCACCCTCAGCGGCCGGCTTCGGCATCCATGTGCTTTTTCGGCAAAGTGCAGTGGAGTGGCTATTTTTGGCAGGCGGCGGCGGCAGCAGCAGCCGAGCAGAACGCTGGCCAGGATGCGGGGCTCCGCCACGGCGTCTCGCTGCTACCGCTGCTGCCTACGCTGTGAGCCGCCCGAGAGTGGCATAACCTCAAAATGTGTCGCTGGGCGGGACGATGCGTATTGGAACCACTGACCTAATCCCAATCCTTTCGTCTCTCTCTCTCTCTTTTTCTCTCTCTCCCACCAGAAAAGCTACGAACTGAAGCAGTACAAAAATGGCCTCAAGCTGGCCAAGCAGATCCTCTCGAACTCCAAGTACACGGAGCACGGCGAGACGCTGGCCATGAAGGGGCTCACCCTGAACGGACTGGGTCGTCGCGAGGAGGCCTACAAGTACGTCCGGCTGGGGCTGCGCAACGACCTGCGCTCCCACGTCTGCTGGCACGTCTACGGACTGCTGCAGCGCAGCGACAAAAAGTACGACGAGGCCATCAAGTGCTACCGTAATGCACTCAAGTGGGAGAAGGACAACCTGCAGATCCTCAAGGACCTGTCGCTGCTGCAGATCCAGATGCGCGATCTGGAGGGCTACAAGGAGACGCGCCACCACCTGTTCACGCTGCGACCCTCGCAGCAAGCCTCCTGGATCGGGTACGCCATGAGCTACCATCTGTTGCGGGACTACGACAAGGCCAACAACATCCTGGAGACGTTCAGCGCGTCGCAGACCTCGATTGTATGTAGTCGGGCTACCCGCCGCTCCATTGTATCCGTCGCATAATTATTTCTCCTTCTCCTCCTCAGGAGGCGCACGACTACCGCCACTCGGAGCTGCTGCTCTACCAGAACCAGATACTCATCGAGTCGGAGCGCCTGCAGCAGGCCGTGGACCACCTGATTGAGTACCAGGCCCAGATCGTTGACAAGCTGGCCGTGCGCGAGACCATGGGCGACCTGTACATCAAGCTGCAGCAGCAGGAGAAGGCGGTGCCCATCTTCGAGTCCCTGATCCGCCGCAACCCGGAGAACGTGCTCTACTACGAGCAGTACATTGCCGCCCGCCAGGTGACCGAGCCCAGTGCCGTAGTCTCCATCTATCGCGTGTTCCAGGAGCAGTATCCGCGCGCTCTCTGTCCCCGCCGCCTGCCTCTGAACATCGCCATCGGTGCTGAGTTCCGTGTCGTGGCCGACGAGTACCTGCGCCGCGGCCTGCGCAAGGGCATTCCGCCGCTCTTTGTCAACGTGCGCACCCTGCACCAGATTCCGGAGAAGGCGGCCACCATCGAGGAGCTGACGCTGCAGTATTTCGAGAATCTAACTCGCTCCGGTCACTTCTCTCGCGAGGACGCCGACGCCGGGGTGCCCGTCGAGCCGGCCTCGGCGCTGGTGTGGACGGCCCTGTTTCTGGCGCAGCACTACGACTACATGCGCGACACGGACCGCGCCCTCGAGTACATCAACGTGGCGATCGACCATACGCCCACACTGATCGAGCTGCTCATCACCAAGGGTCGCATCTTCAAGCATGCCGGCGATCCCGTGGAGGCGTACGTCTGGCTGGAAGAAGCGCAGAGCATGGACACGGCGGATCGGTGAGCATCGCCTACTATTGACTGGGCTTTCTAAGTATAACCCTCGGTGTTCCTCTTCCCGTAGTTACATCAACTCCAAGTGCGCCAAGTACATGCTGCGCGGCAACATGGTGCAGGAGGCCGAGGAGATCTGCGCGAAGTTCACCCGCGAGGGCGTCTCCGCCATGGACAACTTGAACGAGATGCAGTGCATGTGGTTCCAGACGGAATGTGCCCTGGCCTACCAGCGCATGGGTCGCTGGGGCGAGTCGCTGAAGAAGTGCCACGAGGTGGAGCGCCACTTCGCCGAGATTGTCGAGGACCAGTTTGATTTCCACACCTACTGCATGCGTAAAATGACGCTGCGCGCCTACGTGGGCCTGCTGCGGCTGGAGGACGTGCTGCGCCAGCATCCCTTCTACTTCAAGGCGGCCAAGTGCGCCATCGAGGTGTATCTGCGCCTGTACGACAAGCCGCTCAAGTCTGAGACGACCATTGAGGAGATTGACATTGGTATGTAAACTTGTGGCTTGTTTCGCCATGCCCACTGCTACAATTCCTTCCTTCGTTCCGCCACAGAGAACCTGCCCCCTTCGGAGCTGAAGAAGCTGCGCAGCAAACAGCGCAAGGCCAAGAAGAAAGCCGAGCTGGAGAGTGCGCAGGCCGCACAGGCGCAAGTGAAGCGCGAGCAGCACCAGAAGTCGAAGCAGCAGGCGAACCAGGAGACCGATCCCGATGCTCCGCAGCTGGACGAGCTGGTGGCCGAGAAGCTGGAGCGCACGGACGATCCGCTGGAGAAGGCCATCGACTTCCTTAAGCCGCTGCAGCAGCTGGCCAAGGAGCGCATTGAGACGCATCTGCTGGCCTTCGAGGTGTACTACCGCAAGAACAAGCTGCTCCTCATGCTGCAGTCCATCCTGCGCGCTCGCGCCGTCAATCCCGCGCACCCCGAACTCCACAGCTGCATTATTCGCTTCATGAAGTCGCTGGCCATCACCGCCAAGCAGCAGCCGTTCAATGATCACGTACAGCAGGTGCTGGACAAGGCCACCAAAGAACTGATAGGCAGCAAGACGCCCCAGCAGCTGAACGACGAGTTCATTGCCAAGCACAACGCTTCCATACTGCATTTATACGAGGGCGCCCGCAGTCTGTACGAGCTGGACAATAGTAAAAAGGCCGCCGCCATCAAGCTGGTCACTAGCTTCAATCTGACCAAGATCCGTTTAGAGGTAAGCACCCGTTAACTCGATGACTGCCCTTGTCTACCCTTGTCTACCCTTGTTTACCCTTGCAATTGAAATTCTGCTCTGCAGGAGGCCACCAAAATCTACACAGCGTTGCGGGACGGCGATGTGTTTGGGGAGTGCGAGGCCGAGGCCGCTCTCTACCAGCAGGCGTGCCATGAACGCTTCCAGTTCGCCCGCATCTTTCGCAATGTCGAGGAGCTGGAGGCCCAGCTGCAGGAGAAGGAGGCCGCCAAGTTGCGCGCCGAGGAGGAGCAGCAGCAACTGATTCATGTTGAGTCTAGTGAAGCGGTGTCGGTTTTGGCCACGGCAGCGGCAGCGTCTTAGGACCAATCAAGACTGCTACACAATACCCACGGCCGCAAAAACCATAACACCCAACGGCAAGAGCAGAAAGAACGGCGAGAACAGCAACCACAGATCTGCGGCAACAATAAGGAGAAGAAGCGAACCTAACTAACAACAACAACAACAACAAACAACAACAACAACAACAATATGAACAGGAATAAGCTTAGCTCTATAAACAACGGCAACCACAATAAAATTCACTATTAACAACAACAAACGAATTGACGATGCTATGATGAAGAGGCTGCGCTGATCGCTGATCTGAGCAAAGCTGAGTTTATCTGATCAATAATGATCCATAGTTGTTTCGCCAGAAGACAAGTCGATGTAGAAACATGGGCATGGGAGTCGCATGTCTTTTCCGACTCCGTAAAAATATATGAACGCAAGTTGACACTGTTGTAGGATTTTAAAAGTTGAAAATTGAATCAAATGGAGAGAACAACCTATGTTGACAACACTTGCTGGCTTTTTTTCAATAACCTTTTATTTTTTATTATTTTTAACGAATGCATTGTATGTACATATAAAGTCGTAACTAATTATACGCAAATCAAAATCTTAATTCGTAAAAGAAGACAAGTCTTATAATTCTAGATAGCAATTTTTGCACTATTACAACTATAAACGGAGCACAGCGAGCACTTGATGATAATGATCAAAACTGGTGTGTCAGAGCTTCAGTGGATATGTTGAGTACCCATGTTCTTGGTGTCTTGTCTCCTAGCTATTTGAAGTCGACGTTTTTGATTCGCCTTATAATATGCATTAATTAAGTAACCAAATTATACCAGAAGTCTCAATACAATTAATGCTAAACATTTAAATATGTAGTACGACAATCTCATGTTTTTAGCAACAATCAATACATATTTTTTATTAAAAATATTCATGTCGTTGTAGAGGATAGTACACAAATCCCAGGTGCGAAGGACAAGGGAATATAAATATACAGTTTTTATTGAATCGTTGGAGACACAAATATTTTTAATAACATTTTGGTCAGAAGTTTATGCATCAGTTGCTTATTTATGAAAATTGTCACATTATACGACTCATGAGGACATGGCTAAAATCTGACGACTATATGCTAAATTTGACTTGGGCACAATCAAGACAAAAATAGATTTTAGAATCCATTTTGAGTTTTAACAAAATCGAAAGACAATGTCGTGTAGCTGCAAAAAAAAACTATTGAATATATTTGCATATAATTTGGGGGATTTTAAGAGTTTTTATAAATCCGATACAATAAAATCAGAATCGATTTTGGTTATAAACTTTCGCTTGTGGAAGTGGGCTTCATTAGCTGCAGGGATATATAAACTTCGGCTTGCTGAAGTTAGCTTGGTTTTGTATAAAAATTTAACAGAAATGTCCAAATTTATAAACTTTTTCCAAAAGTTTTCTCAAAAAAAGCTAAGAATAGGTCTAAATTTGAAGAAGGAGATGAAATGGCTGAAAGAAAGTCTCAAAAACATTGAAGGTTTTTAAAACAGTTAATAAAGTTTAGTTTGTAAAGCACAGGAAACAGTTTAAAGAACATTTGCAAAACAGGGTGTAAAATAGTGTTACACAGCTTGCTAGTACTATATTTTCATGATAGTCCACTGGTAAATTTTATAATAATTCTTATTATGAACAGCTTTATTGAGAAAACCGATGCTACGCCCCTAATAGAACAAGTTGCTTTTGAAACACTTGTGTACACGACGCTTACTGGGACATCCAGTAATAAGCTCATATAAGAGTTTGTAGTAAAAAGGATATCGTTGAATTAAACGCACGAAAACTTGAGTTTATTAAAAGGAAATAAAAAGATAAGTCAGTCTCATTTCAGGATTCAGACTGGGTAAAGAAAATAATAAGTTTAGGTTTAAATCATTTTTAGCGTATATATCTAGGTGGGTGTTAAACTTAATCTCTAAATTTCATGTGTTTGGGCTGTAGAATAGATCATTCTTAGATTCATTCGGAACATCATCTGTATGGTATTATCGTCTCAATGCATTATATAATCCAAGTCAAACTTGGCCCCAATTCGAGGGGTTCGCTGTTTCCTTGGCTTGTGTGCCTGTAAATGATACAAATACTTTAAGATATAATAGTTTTTTACAGGCTTGACGAATTAATGCACCTGCGTGCAAAAAAAAGAGAATATCTATAAGTCGGAAACGGCATCCTTTCTTTTTATTTCAATACAATTGCATTTAAATCAAGATAGATTCACCTGGCTTGAAGATGATCCTACGGATTCATCCGTGCTGGCTGCTGGGGCGAAACCAGGTTCAGACTGTGATGTTGATGGCTGCTCGTGTTCAGAAAATACATTATTTCGATGTCGACCATACAGACAGGCGTCTGTATTGCTCACCTGAATCTTAAGCGTTTGGATCAGCTCAGCAGTCTGTTCAATGGTCGATTTTTCCGGCTGACTAGAACGCGACTTTGTCCCAATGGTTTCCGTCAATGATTTCTGCATTGGAAAAAAGGGGGGAGAAACGAACGGCATTCAAATTCAAAGCCCTGACCCACTTTAAAGACATTCCCTCACCGCTTCTGGATCCCAGCGACCCGCGCGCTTTGTATTCTTCGGCCGATACGCCTGTATGGGTACAAAATCTTGTATGGACGAGTAACGCGGTGCCACATTGTTGATCTCCTTCAGCTGCTGGACAGGCGGTTGATATTGTTGCTGCTGGTACTGCTGGTATTGCTGCTTCTGTTGCTGCTGTTGCTGCTGTTGCTGCTGTTTCATGCGCACGTTGTTGTTGAAGGCACTTTGTGCAGCTATGTTGTTGCTGGGACGTGACTGATTTCCGTTGTTAAACGAGGAGTGGGGTTGGTTCGAGAGCTGCACATGCACCTGGAACTTAGGCAGCTGCAGGAACTGCGTCTGTTGCTGCCTCATTTGGGGACCTTTTAGGGATTGCTGGTCCATCTCCGCTCCCGGATGGACATTTCTGTACCACTGTTGATTCTTGATGCGATCAGCATCCTGCTGTTTTTTCTGCTGTTGCTGTTGCTGCTGCTGTTGCTGTTGCTGCTGCTTCTGGGCCTGCTGTTCTTTTTGGGCCTCCTGCTGCCAGAAAAGCGGTGGCTTTGGAAGATTCTCCAGTGAGAAATGGGCAGAAGTCACGGGCAATTGTCCGGGAACTGAAGCTTGATGCAGAGGTGGGGCTGGGGGTTGCGGAGAGTCCTGGCCCTGGACCAGGTCCTGGTCCTGGTCCTTCTTCTTCAAGCCCAGCAACGACATGAGTGCCAGGGTCTGAGCCTGCGGCGTAGCTGTTGGTGCGACTGGAGCTGCAGTGGGAGCAGCTTGAGCCGGAGCAACGGACGAACTGCCGCCTTGCTGCCGCGATGACGATGACGATGTCGATGTTGATGTTCGTCGCCAATTGTCTGGCGGGGGCTGCGACTTGGTCGGTGGAGCAGTGCCACGCTGCTGCCGCCAGTTGGCAGTCGGCTCCGGTGTGGACTGCGATTGCGATTGCGGTTGTGTGTGTGCCGACTTGAAGCGGTCCGATTTGGCCCTTGGGGAATCAGCACGCGTCTTGAGAAAGTCGTCGGCTATCTGTGTCTTCATCGTGATCGGCATCCAGTCCGAGCCAGCTGCGGTCATGTAGCGACTGCTGGTCGCCTGTTGGGGCTCCCGCAAGTTCGCACGCTCGTTGTCGGCCTGGTTCCTGACTTGCTGCGGAGCCTGCGACGGCTGCGCAGCTCTGTCCTTCTGTCCTTGCTCTGAAATAGAAATTTGCTCCATTATTTGTAGTCGAAAGGAGTATCTGGGCTGAGGTCTCGAAGTCAAATGTGATTTAATGTGTTTAATGTGTTTGCAAGTTAGACCCCCGCCTACTAAGGCAAACAAGAACGGCTAGAAGTTTTAAAGCCTTTACAGTCAAGGGACTGATCCGATAAAACCACCATTTAAGGCAAAAAAAAAAAACAGAGAGGTATTAACATTATTCTTAGAAAACATTACAATTTGTGTGAGCTAACGAACGGGAGGATTTTTAGCCCGGTCAGTGTATACATAAAACAACACAGGTGGCAAACTTCGGCAAGCCAAAGCTTATATGGACATATATGTACAGGTGCGGTCAAAATAATAGTATTGATAAACGAAAGTGGTTAAATACACAAGACTCTTTTCTCTTAATTTACCCGATAAACAATATTAGGGTTAAAAAACCTTTGACATTGTTATGGCTTTTCAAGTAAAATAATAATTAATAATTCCTTAAAATGCTCTTTTCAATATACTGCAGTAACTGAATATTTTACAATTAAAGAAAATAAATTCAATAAAAATCAAAGCAGTAAATGAATATTTTACAATTTTTATAAATCAAAGAAGTAAATTAATATTTTACAATTATTATTATTTATTATACAAATTTAAATTCAATAAAAATGAAACACTTTTTCAATGTCAATATTTAGTATTTAGTATTTTAAATTTGTATAGATATTACCATGATAAATGTGAATTTTTAGATTTGCCCCATTTAGTTTGTAGAAGCTTCACAAAAATATGAAAATATGTTTTAAAAGTGGCTTTCTAAGTATTTTTGATTTTCATTTACACAAGCTGAGAACTGCAATTATTTTAATAATTAACCCTTGCAGCTAATACAAATATAGAATATTCTATAAAACGATAAATTTTGATTTGTATGCGTAACATATATGTTTGAAAACAATAAAGCTGTGACGATTTTCCGATGCAATTTTGGATCGTTTCCATGACAACTATACATTATTTTTATAAAACTAAAAAAGAAATTCTAAAACGATAATGCAGTATATTCGTATAAATTTAAAAACATCGAAGCTATTTTTTCATTTATATATAGACTCTGATACAGTATTGCGATCCGCCCCCTTGGAATTGTAACCGACCAGCAACAGAAAGATGACTTTTAAGAAGAGCTTCATCCAGATAGCTTAAAAACTGGGATTCTATTTTCGCAGAGACGGATTGACAGATGGACTCTTGTAGCAATGCTGATCGAAAATATATATACTCTACGTTGCTTTGCAAACTTGTGACTAAAAAGATAATACACTCTTAAAGAGAATAAGAGCTCTGAGATTTAACGACTTTGACATTGTCGTTCCGATCAAACTTAATCTGCGTACACATAAAAAATGACGATTGCTTTTAATCTGGACTCGGTTATGGCTGTATCAACTCGTATAATTATGCTGATCATTAATATACACACTTCACACACACAACCCTCTGCAGGGGTATTAAACAGTACAATAAGTTCCATTGAAAATATGGCAATGTGCCTTTCCAAATGCGAATTCCAAGTGAAGCACCCACCATTCGTAAAGATGACCACCAGGGCGTTTTCGGGCACCTTGTACACCCGGTCCGGGGCGATGCCGTGGATGTCGTTGCAGTTGGGCACGGCCCGGTCGAACAGCACCTCACAGAAGGTGTCGACGGCGTGCACGCACTCCAATCTGACCGGATTGGGATCGGTGACCGGGTGAATGCCAATCACAGTGCCCTTGATGCCCACCGGCACCATGTAAATGGTGCGCACGATGATGACGCGGTCGAAGAGTCGCACTGGACGACGGGATCGGTAGGCCTCGGGCAGCGTGACATTGGGCTTGATGAGCAGGTGCGGCTTCACCTGCAGCTTGACGTCCTTCACGGGCAGTGAGCGCAGCTCGTCGACGGCGGCCATCAGAAGCTCGACAGTCTCGCGGCAGACTGTCTTGGAGCCGCACGAGATGCGCTCCACCTTCATGTGTGGCTGGTGGCGCACCCAATTGGACAGATCCTCCACTTTGTGCTGGCCCACTGAGTGCGGGAAGACGTCCTGCTCGAAGACATACTCGCCGCGGTCGCTGCTGACGCCGAAGAAGGCCACCACGTCTGGGAAACGCTGGCAGTAGTCCCGCATCAGTTCCACGGCCATGCTGGAGTAGAACCACTGGTTGCCGGAGCGGCAGCAGTAGCCGGCTCGCTCCTCGTTCTGCCGCGGGTACTTCAGCTGCAGCCCAATGTTGTGCTTGGCCACGTTCTCCATTTTCTCGCGCCGCGGACCGAGCACCACCCAAACGGTGCCGGTCAGCCGGCCCAGCGCCCGCCCGTTGATGTTCAGGATGTGGCAGACCTCGTACGTGTTCAACAGGTCCTTGTCACGCTCCTCCTGGAACATGCGTGCCGCCTTCACGTCCGGTTCCGGACGCACCCGTATGTTGACTGCAAGCAGCGGATGAGGATTAGACATTGTCCGGATGAGACAATGGGACTACTCAGCGGTCTTACCCTGTATACGGCCGCAGGCGTAGGCGAGCATCGGGTCCTGCACAGTGCCCTCGCTGCCGAAATA
Organism: Drosophila gunungcola; assembly: GCF_025200985.1. Classification (NCBI taxonomy): domain Eukaryota; kingdom Metazoa; phylum Arthropoda; class Insecta; order Diptera; family Drosophilidae; genus Drosophila; species Drosophila gunungcola. The sequence continues at coordinate 409,357 of NW_026453223.1, read as the reverse complement.
CGGATTGCCGATGAAGAAGACCGGACTGCCGACGGGAAAGAAGTCCTCCACCTTGCGGAACTGCTTGCGCATGTTCTCCTTGACGGCCAGTTCGGCCACCACGCCCTGGGCGGGATAGCCGGTGACGGCGCTGCTCCACGCATCCCGCATTTTCAGCGACCCCTTGGCGCCGAACTCCATGGAGCTGCCGGCAAAGGTGCGCACGTAGACGAGCACGTCGTAGTTGGCAAACTTGATGCCCATGCGCGTGGTGAAGCTAGAGAAAGACGGATGGAAAGACGGAGGAGTGGGGCGAATTAGGAGCATTAGGCGCCAGGCGCAGGCAGCGGCTTCACACTCAACTGTTCCTGCAGCGACTTGCACTCCGAGTCGAAGCGACGCGGGTCGTTCGGCGAGATGCCCTCCTCGTCCACGCGCTGCTCCCGTGTGGCCACGCGCACCACCTTCGCCTTGATGAGATGCGGCCAGCCGATGTGCACCACCTGCTCCAGATACTGCCCGGCCACCGCCTCCAGGGTGTCCTCCAGCTGGCGTCTGCGCGGCATCAGCACCATGTTCTGGTTGCGGCTCACCTGTTCGAACACCTTGACGCGGTCGTGGCGCAGCTCGAACTGCAAGAGGTATCAAGGGGCATTAGGAGCTGCTGATGACTGGGGCAGCGTCTACTCACGTCGAAGGGCAGGTGCTGCATGGTGGGGAAGCCCGGAAAGAAGACATGCCTGGCCGCATTGGGCAGCTCAACGCACACGCTGTGCGGCAGGTTGAGTGCGATTTCGCGCGACCACTTGGCCACCTCCGTGCAGTAGAGATGTGGCAGCGCCCGCAGCGGCGGATGCCCGGCCATTGGGCCCTGCGACTCTGCACTGTGGTTGTACACGTACATCGGTCCGTGGCGGTTGCGCTCCCGCTCCGAGTTCGTCAGCAGCGCCTCGCACGGCACCATGGCGCTGAGGAGCCGCCGCTCGTCGATGAACGGAATCAGCACCACCGCCTCCCAGTCGTGCTTCTTGCCGTTGAGGTCGCTCTCGAACTCCAGCGGATAGAACTCGGCCAGCGGGCTGCTCGGCAGCAGCATGAGGTCGTGGTAGGCGGCCGGCAGCAGTTTGCAACTGGCCGCCGGTAGAACGGCTAAGAGCTGCGCAAAGAATCGAGAGGAGGGTACATAACATATATCTCTTGTATGTTACAATGTATGTTTTAAGTTTTATTGCAAATGATCGTTTCGTTTAAGCCATGAACCATAAACTCATAACCTTACTAAATCCACCACTGTGTATATTGAATCCCATTATTAATATTAATAAGGAATAACAGATAACAAATCTAAATAGTTTCAGTTTTAAAATTCATAAAAGGAAGCAAGAAAATAGAAAACTAACATACGATATTGTGATATCCCAGGCAAGCTTAAGGCCTCCAGCTACTAGAGCTCCATGAATAATATTAATTAATTTGTATGACAAAAAAATAATCACAATTTAATGATACTTTTCAAGTATTATTTGATCACTCACAAAATAATTATTATTGTTTTGAGCAAAAAATATATTACTTGAAAAATAATCATTACTTTTTAGCAAACATTTTTCGATTTAAAATTTCGCTGAAAGTCGGATTACATTTTTTGTGCAGCATTCTTGAAAAAGATTGATTTGTAAGCTTTTTAAGCGATTTTTTTTTTGTTTTAATCTATTTTAATAAATTTAAATGGATTACAAGTTTAGAAAAACGATCGAAAAAATGCAGCTGAATATCGCCACAGTTGTTTATACACATAACGCATAAAAATGAAAATTTAGTCGCTTTAAAGAATATATTTAGTTTTTGTGTAAGCTTAAAAATAACCATAATTATACATCTTGAAGAAGACTTTCTTGGGCTACCGAATCTTTAAAATTAATGGTCTGATTTGCAGCACTGCTTTAAACATAACCTTTGACACCATTGTCACTGGTTTAGAGCGAGATAGGTATAGAATCTTTAGTAAATACAGTGTTATATTGTAGATTAAAGCCTCATTTCTAAAATTTAAAATTTTAATTAAAAACATCAATCGTTTTAGTTCATTAGGCCAAAGTTCTTTCCAAAATTCTTCCGATTTTATTAACATGAAAATTGTAAATCACAAAATCTCTCAAAATTTGCGGTTTTGAAATCCAATTCGTGCAAGCGCCTAGATTATGGTAAAACTTTTATAAATCCAAACTTTTTAATTTGAGCTTAATTAACTCGAACCAATATCGTTTAGCAACTAGATTTTGTACTATTTTTTCTAGATATTTTGAATTTTCCTTAAACGTGGCTAAAGTCGAATTTTCCAAAAAATATTTAATTTGCATTTCTTAAAACTCAATGCTCAAAATTTTTCACTTATTACGTTGAACAAATTCTTGATAAACTGCCAGTTTGTGGAATGCATTCTAAAGATGATTTATGTTTAAATCAGTGATTTTTAAATACGTTACTTTTTATTGAGAACGAGGCATTGGTCCTGTGCTAAATTAAGCACAGAAAAAAGTTTAAAAGCTTGAAAGTATCAATTATATTGAAGAATAAAATGAACAGCTTTAACTTGAAGTTGTTTTAGTTGTGTTTTTGAACATTGCTTTTAGACCTAATATTTGAATTTAACTATTCGAAAACCAATTTATAAATGAGAAGGGGAGTCAAGCTATGAGAATGTCCCTCGGAGAGTAGAAAAGAGCAACTCACCTGCTGGAATGGTAGAAAGGGCGTCCCCAGCTGGAAGTTGATCTGCACCTGCTCGATGTTCTTGAGGTCACTGATGAAGGGGGCATAGTGGAAGGGGTAGTACCAGTCCCAGGACTGGACGCCGCGGTAGTAGTAGTCGAGGACCCACTGCAGCGCGTTCACGTAGTGGTGGCCCAGCTCCTCGATCAGTTGACTGTGCTGCACGTCGCTCTTGAACTTGTTGCGATAGTAGTTGCGCTTGTAATTCTGGAACTCGTGCATCAGACCGGCCGCCTCGTCGCTCCAGTCCTCCTCGCTGTCGTCCTCGTAGAGCTGTACAAGAAGGGGTTGACAATGAGTGGAATCGAGAGATATGTAGGCCCACCTTTGTGCTTTGGTCAATGAGCGCGGCTAGGTCCGAGTCGTGGCTCTCGTTGGCGGTGATCTCGGCCACGTCGATGTCGAAGGCCTCCGTCTTGGCGTTCATGTACTTGAGGTCGTCGGCATGCTCCTTGAACTGGTCGAGCTCCACCTCGGTGAGGGCCGACATGAAGATCTGCAGGCGCTGCAGGTTGAGCTTGCCGTTCTCGTTGATGTTGCCGCCGAGGGTGGGGTAAATGCGGATGTAGGTGCGGTAGAGCAGGGGCAGGGCGTTGGAGGAGATGTGGAGGCAGGGCAGATGGGGCACAAAGTCGTTGCCGACCATGAAGCCCATCAGCACCCAGTCATCGATGAGCTGCGCCACGTCCAGCCTCCGCTCCGGAGTGCTGAGGGCGTCGAACTCCAGCTCCAGGTACTCCCGCAGCAGTCCCAAATGCAGCAGAAAGAAGCGCGTCTCCTCCACGGAGGCACGCTTCACGTTCCGCCCGAACTTGACCTCCTCGCGCAGCACCACGAAGTGCAGCTCGTGGGTGCACAGGCCCAGGATGATCAGGTCGGCGTCCAGGCCGTACAGGCAGTGTCGCGTGTTGGGATCGAAGTCCGGCTGCGCCTTCATGTAGCGTATGTAGTCCATGATCTTGTGCTCGCCCTCGCCGGGCGTCTCCTGGCCGCTGAGGATCACGGTGCAGCGCTGCCACAGCGGGTCCGTGGAGATCTTGGTCTTGAGGAAGGCGCGCAGCCCCTCCTGCAGCCGCACCATGAACTCTGTGCCCGGCGTGATGCAGTTGCTGTCGAAGCGCTCGTGCTCCCGCCGCTCGCCGCGCTGCGCCGCCTTCACCTCCAGCTGCTCGGCCTCGCGCGCCGACCGGAAGCGCCGGCTGCGCTGCTGGTTCATCTTGGCCCGCGGGGCCACACCGTCGACGGCCAGAAAGAAAAGGCGCTGCGGCTTGATCAGGTAGAACAGCTTGTCCACGTAGTTGAAGATCTCCTGGAATATCTGGTGCTCCTCCAGGTGAAAGTGGATGTTGTTGTCGTCCGGATGCGAGCAGTTGTGCACGATGCCGTTCATGTCCAGGTACAGGTTGTCGAACTCGGGAATCTGCAAACAAAGGTAGCTTGTCGGTGCTTCACATGGCCTCCGCGTCGTCTCCACTTACGCTATGCTCCCGCGCCAACTCGCTGAGGCACGGATACCGCTCGCTGATGTAGCGAAAGAACTTAGGAACACCCATCTAGCTGCTGTGGGATCTGCTGTGGGATCTGCTGTGGGATGGCTCCTCGCAACGCGTCCTTGGTCACTGAAAATTTTGGTTTTTCTTGCGAATTTGTGCTGTCGTACTAGCGACGACACTATCGTACGCTCAGTTCGGGTCGGTGGTGTCCTTCACTATCGTCAAAGTATCGAATTGTCTTTGTACCTGGGTTAGGTTCAAAGTGGTTTGAAAAACAGGTAAACAGATGACATATGAGTAACGGTATCATAAGTAACTTAAAAACACGATATACGCCATCAATTTGAGAACTTGGAATTAAAAATTTTTATTGATTCTGTCTATTAAAACAGAAAAGAAAATTAAAAAATAAAGGCGACACGAAATATATACAAATAAATTTTTAACTATTTTGAGAGCTCCGTATCAACTAGAGCCCTGCATAAGATGCATTAATGGATGGATTAATGTATTCCCCGTTTAGTCAAATGACAAAGCACAAAGTTTTTATAACAATAGCATTCTTTTTTCCGCTGCTAGTCTTTTCGGTTAATTCGAACTACAAATCTCAAATTCTTAAGAACAAGAGGTTTACTTTGTTTTCTTTTAAAATGTCTGCTAATCTTAAGATAAATAATTTTCGTTGCCCGTTATATGAAGCTTAAAGTAAACAAGAAAGGAAGCAAACTTCGGCAAGCCATTACTATTTGTCGAAGCAATAAAAAAAAATTAAAAAACAGCCAAGTTATAATTTTTTTAAATTTATTTTTCCGATTGTTCCTATGGGAGCTATTTGCTATAGTCGACCGATCCGGATCGATCCGACTTATATACTACCTGCAATAGAAAGACAACTTTTGGGAAAGTTTCATGAGTTTTCTAACTGAAATTATAATACCCTCTAAGGGTATAAAAATGCCGGATTACAACTCCTTTAATTTTAAAATTTTACAAATTCTAGGCGTTGTACACATGTCACTTCATGAGCTGTTCTGATTTCTAATGAATCCAATTGATCCTAGATCATGTTATGAGCTTTGATTCATAGGAATCATGAGCCCCGTGAGCTATGACTTAAAAAGCATATATAGAAGGGCTTACGAAAAAAAGGCAACTCCAATCTTGCAGTATTAATGTACAAATTATAACCAAAATTGATTTCCATAAAATTATACTATAACAAAATAAAAAAAAATTATCGATCGTTTTTTGTTTTGCAAGAATAAAAATATGCTTGATTGATTGATTGTTTTTGAAAACACGAGATTTGCCGACTGGAAATTGAGCACAAAGTCTTAAAACTTTTTTAAGTGTCCTATTTATTTAAAAAACAATACATTTTAAAGGAACGGACGAAAAATATAAAATAAATGTAATATCAATTGTTTTAAAGCTCCGTATCAATGTACAAATTATAACCAAATTGATGTTCATAAAGAATACCATAACCAAGTAAATTAAAAAGCTAACTGATCGTTTTTTGTACCTACGTCAACTTTAGCACGGACTCAACCCCAAGCCAATATGACCTGGCCACACGTTGACGTTCCCAAATCAAAACAAATCACACATCTGGCCACACTGACGAACAGCTGTTTTCTCAACTGCCAAACGCTTGTGTTCCAAATTTTACGTAATTCGTATTTGGAAGCCGATATTGTGATCAGTCCAGACCGCCTAGCGAAATGTCGGCCCTCCGCCAAGTGATGTGCAGAGGCACCGCCTCCCTGCAGCTGTAAGTGGCTTCTGTTTCCCCTAAAACGACTTGCTAATCCATCTACATTTCCTTCGACCTTCGGCTTGCGGCAGGTATCAGGCCAATAAGTTGGCCGCCGCCCGCTGGGCATCTGCATCCTCAACCTCGCAGGACAGCGGTCCACTGGACCCCAAAACGGCCCTGGCTAGACCCGAGGAGCTGGACCAGCGCAACAAGCTGAGCGGCAAGATCACCGTGCCCACGGCCGTCAATCTGGGCCCCATTTCCGGCGTGCCCGAGGAGCATCTGAAGGAGCGGCGCGTACGCATCCATATTCCGCCCAAGAACGCCATGCAGAGCGGCACGGACAACATCAACACCTGGCAGATCGAGTTCGACAACCGCGAGCGCTGGGAGAACCCGCTCATGGGCTGGGCCTCCAGGTGAGTTATCAATGAGACAGGATTCATCCACACATAGCACTGACAACTAACCACTAACCACCACCCACCACTGCTTACAGCGGCGACCCACTTTCCAACATGAACGTGCAGTTCGGATCCCCGGAGGAGGCCATCACCTACTGCGAGCGCAACGGCTGGCGCTGGTACGTCGACGGCGCCGAGAAGCCCAAGAAGGAGCGCGTCAAGAACTACGGCATCAACTTTGCCTGGAACAAGCGCACGCGCGTCTCCACCAAGTAGGAGGCTCCACTCGAGAGCTAGCCAGGATCATAGACAACAATTCAACTATTTTTTTTTTGCTTTGTTCATTATCTGAATACCCAAATAAACAGTCGGCTGGACTAGGAATTACTGTAATGACCAAGCGACTGTTGTGGCCTTACTCCCTGCTGTTCTCCAGGAGCTCGTTTAGAAGCCGCTCTAATGGTCAGAAGTGTGGTATCTATGTTTCCCGTAGTGCTGCCTGCGGTGCTCCTGCTGCTCGCGATGTCTGTGTCCATGGCGGTGCCTATCTGGGCTGCGACTACTGCTCCGGCTTCGTTTCCGGCTGCGGTTTTGCTCCTTGTGCCGCTCAATGTGCTCCTGATGATGCTCCCTATGCTGCTGGTGCCTTTCCCTATGCTCCTTGTGCTCCTGATGGCGCTCATTATGCTTCTGATGGTGCTCCTTGTGCCGCTCCTTATGATCCTTGTGCTCCCGATGCCTCTCCTTGTGATCCTGCTCGCGTTGCCTTTGCCTCTGCAGCGCCTGCATCTGCAGATCGACCAACTGCTGCAGCTCCTCATTGAGCGTGGGTTTGCTCTTGCGATGGCGACGCTGCTTCTTCCGCTCCCTCTTAGTTTCGCCCACCAGCTCGGCGAAGGCGGCATTGTCTTGGAACTCTGGGTGCTTGGCGGTGTGCTGCAGGACGTGCTCATAGATCAGGAGTCTTTGGCTGGCATTGAGCCCTGCCTGCAGATCATCGAAGGAGCAGGGATGGACGGGGCTGCCCTTTCCCACAATGCGCTGGATATCCGTGCTGTCTAGCTGGAGGCTAAAAGCGGAATTGGTGCAGCAGGAGGCGGGAAGTTGCTCCAAAGTCTCAGATGCGAGTCCCTCATCGGTTGACGACTGGTGTCCCTGCGGAAGCACAAAGGACACTCTTAGGCCAGGTTCCTTCTGCCGACTTCGGCTGCTGTGACTTGCCCCGAGCACCCCCTCCTCGCTCCAGTGCAGGCGTTTCAGGAGGTCGTGCAGACGCCTTCTGCTGGCGGACACAAAGAGACGCAGCTGCTCTCGATCCCGATCTTCGCCAGACATTACTATTAATAGTCACAACAAAAAAAGCACAGACAACTGGCAGTGTTGGGAAAGCCGAAAATGCCTGGCCAGTGCTGCAGAACGCAGTGTGTATTTACAAGACTTCAAAAGTCTGGAATCAGGATGATTTAATTATAAATAAATAGTGCAGCACTCAGTGGACACTCAGCTCCAGAAGAGGACGGTGAAGGCCATGATCAGGCAGGCGGCTCCCACCCAGGGCGACTTGCGCTCCCCTATCCTCGCCAGCTTCCAGAAAGTGCCCAGGAACCTGCAGTCAGAGATTGGGTGTTTGAGTGGGCAAACAGGATGGGGGATTCGGATGGAGCACTACTTACCCGGTTTTGTTGCGGTCGATGATGCTGGGAAAGAGGGAACGCAGGTAGGCACAGGTGCAGATCAGCAGCAGGATGACCGAGAGCAGGCTCTGGAAGTTGAACAGGGCACTCTGTGGAATGGGCGGAGAGACGTCGGATTAGTCAACGGCACAGAGTCTTGCCCATGAGGTGCGTTTCATACCATGATTTTGCGAATCGGCTGGAGATTTCGGCGCTTGCAATAAAAACAAACGTTAAACTAGTGACGTGCCATCTGTTCTGCGACAGCGAACTGGTTCTAAAATCAGATGAACGACTGGTTCGATATCATGTCAATAACATACCGCTGGCCGTTTTGAAATAACTGGGCGGTTTGTTGTGAATTTAATATTGTAAAAATTACAACAAAAGTCCTTTGAAAAGATAAATATATATATATATTATGTTTTATACATTTTTTAATATTGTTGCCAGTGGAATCCGACTCTTAAATTTCGAGCTATTTCAATAAAGTCTTTTCTGAGATTATTTAGTGTCATGTTTCCAGCTAGCTACTCCGAATATGACATTTTAATTTTTCTTTGACAATTGGATTGTCCTAAAATGTTTAAAATATTTTCAATTCTCTAAAAGTATTAATTTTTCTCTTTGCAGACTTTTAAATTATTTGAAAAACAAAGTTTTAATTCATTAGTGCTTTTTCTACTGTTTCGATACTTTTCAAGTGAGATTTATCGATGGTAGCAGGAACAACATCGGTGCCTGCAAGCATCGATAGTATCGAATAGTCATCGATTTTTGTTCCAGCTCTACAATTTGTCTGCAACTTCTAATTCGCTGCGGGTATTTTTTTTTATTGTGTTTGTTGTTACATATAATCCGATCAATTTCGATCGTTCGTTGACAAAGCAGTGTGTTTTTGCTCTGTTCGTTAGAGCTTTGTTTTGGCCAAGTTCCGTGAAACTGCGCCAATTAAACGTTTCGTTTGCGCCACTCTGTGCTTTCGGTTTTCGGCCCATTTTCTTCCGTTTTCGTTTCGTTTTTGCTTCCACTTGGAATTGCGTTCGCGAGGGGATGAAGGAAAAGGGGAGGAGAGGAGACTCCCGACAAAAGTGCATCCCTCGTCCCGTGCGTGTTTGTGCGTGTGTGCTGGTACTAGTGCTAGTACTAGTGCCAATGCAATTGTAGCTGAGCGCGCTCATAAAAATCAAAAGTATATTTAGATATACATGTATATATAATAATCGGATAAGTTTTCTCGTTTCGCTCGCCCGTGCTCATGTGTGTGAGTATTTAAATCAGTAATATCACAACAGAGGGGGCCTGTTTGCCTGTGTGTGCGGAGCGCGCTGCGTTTTGTTGTTGAGTGCGAGCGGGAGGGACAGCGTACGGAGAGAGAGAAACAGAGCTGCAACAACAGCATTAGCAGCAGCGATGACTACCAGTCGCTGCACTGGCATAGCGGTAAGTTTTAGCGAATGCGATTTCAAATAGAAATACTAAGCTTAGTTCCGCGATTCCCTGAATGTGTATTTATGTAAGTACACACACACACTTGTATGTATAGCTGACGTCGACGCTTACAGCGCTGTTAGCTGCTAACAGCACAGTAACGACCATTCGCTTAGGTCCGAAATCAAGTTATCGGGAAGCTTAGTGCAAGTGAAACGTGTGTGAAAAGTGTGAAATACAGACAAGTGCCCGCCATTAATCGAGTCCCCACTCCCGAACCCCCGAGACGGAGAGGATCCGATAAATTGTGCAAAGGCACCAGGACACATCGCACTGAAACGAAGGTGAGTTGCATTTTTATTGGTTCTTTCAGTGCTTTTCATGACACATTCACCCACGGACGTACACCCGCAGAAACCCAGGCACATGCGCAGAGAGGAATACTAACACTAGTAACTAGTACCAGTGAGTCGCTCTAGTGTGCGCTCTTTATTTTTGTTTTTAGTTTTGCTCCACTCCGCCTTCTGTATTCATCGGGTGCATTTATTGTTATCGGTTTCTCTTGTACCCGAGTTGGAAGTCGCAGCGTGTGCTTTGATTTTGTATAAACGGTAAACTATGTGGTTATGGTGGCGTGTTATTGATTTCGGTGTTTCTGAATGAAGGAGCATTTACGCAATTGTTTTGTGATTTTTCTGGTGTACACTGATAGATTCTCTTTGTGGTTTTGCCACTACTCTCTCTCCCTCACTCTCGCACACGCTGGCCGGTGGCACACACGCACAGGCAAACGCACACTTCGAAAGAGGCCGCCATTGCTTTTCTGCGCAGCTTTTACAGTGTTGCATTCTGCCGCGCAATGTTGCTACTGCCGAGGGAGCTTTTTTGGCCCTTGTTTTGTGCACTTCATTCTTTCAGATGTTTCTGCTATTCCGTTATTGCTTATGTTTCATGCGATACTTAGAAGCAATCGGTTTTAGGGTTTCGTATTAAATAGTCGTCTGCATATTTACACGAATTTATTACTTGTCCAGAAAAAAGAATTTTGTTAAAATCTAGGCTTTATAAACAAATAAACGGAACTTGACATCTTGAAAGCTTTATTTTGGGTCTAACATTCATATTTATATTTTTGTTAAATAATGAAAAAAAAAACATACGAATCCAGGGAGCCCGTATTCATATCTAAATAATTAAGCATGTATAACAATTTTGTAGTTCATGAACTGGTTTTTAAATTAGATGAAGATAAAACGAGAGAAAAGATTCTTCGGCAGACGAAAGTTTATGGACTGATAAAAAACGAAATAACAGTCTTAACGGCTTAGAAATTTTTTAAGCCTTTGAAACTCCGTTTAAACAATTAAATTCCGAAGCAATTCTTGCCTGTTGAAGTAGCATTGTACATATTTTTTTAACCAGCTAATTTTGTCATATCGCATAAACCTAACTCAGGCTTCCTATGGTTCAGCAGAGGTTATAATTATTAATCCTTTGTGATTTCCATTTTAATGCATTAAAAATAAAACCCAGAAAAATAATAAAAAAAAAAAACATTTTTGTGCCTCTGGAAAAATAACTTGGGGTTGGCTTGTTGACAAAGTATGACACGAGCCCATCTCTATTAGAAATTATCGTCAAGAGTTTCCAAAGGTGGTGTAAGGGACGAAAATGCAATAAAAGTTTATCGTGTAATGACACGCAAATTGAGATTAAAACAATGTTACAAATCGTTATATTTATCAAGCGAGCTATGCCGTTAAAGTCTTGGTACTTGAAAAAAAAATATAAATGAATCACTTTAGGATTTTAAAATACGTAGATTTTAAAGTAAACTGCGTATTTAATATTACCAAATTTTCATCGTTAAACTTTTTTAAAACAAAAATTATTGGGTTTTAAGTAAAAACTTAACTCTTAAAACGTATTGAACAGCTTCAGAGAACCTCAATAATACTTAACTTATTATTTTGAGCATAAATAAATTTTCCGAAACAAAAGTACAATTATATTGGCCAAAAGAGGAAATATATAAAAAAAATGGCTTAAAAACATTTATTTAGGCACCCGCTATTTTTTTACTAGTTGCACATTTGAATCCTCGTATGAATCCAGTGATGGAAATATTTATATTTTGTGTTGTGCTTAGGTGGTTTTGAGGTGCTGTTGCTTTGGCCGCAGCTGTTGCGCTATTTACCGCTGCCTTTCGTAATCCCTGCATAGACAAACGATTCGGATTCGGATTCCGATTGTGATTACCGCCGACAAGCGGCGACGTCGGTCGCATCGGTACCCGCTTTTTTCTTTTTGCTTGTTGCTCTTCGCTCGGCGATCGCTCGCGTGCCGTTTTCGCAAGTCTGGGTGCTCTGCACTTGACTCGCTCTGCTTTTTGCTTTTTGCTCATTCCGATTTTGTTAAGCGACGTGTGCGGAACTGAACTGAAAGAGGCGGTTCGACGAAATCGCATTGTACTTTCGTTTCTTGTGGTGTTGTTTGTGCCGTGTGCCCCGAGTCAAATCAAATCAAAATAAAAAATTCGTGTTCTTCCTTTTTTGCGTACCAAGAAATTAGCGGCGTTCAACCAACAACCACCCGCTCTGTTTTTTTTTTTATTTTTTGATTTGTTTTGTTTTGTAACACAACAAATCGCGTGATCTTGTCGAGTGTCGGCAGAAATCGAGTTTTCCAGGAGATCAGGCGCGCGCACTGCTTGCCTTTTGTGCGCACCACAATCACTGCTTGCATTCCGGGGCGATGGCTCAGTCGACTGCGACTTCGCCGCGCTACACCGGCTTTAACCCCCTGAACCAGAGCCAGACCCAGACCCAGACCCAGAACCTCAGCAACCCGGCCACGGATCCGGATTTGGTGGCCCCCTTGTGTACGTATAGTGCAGACACACCCCTGCCCCCCAGCCCCCTTGCCCACCATTTCACCCATTTGTGCTGACTACTCGGTTGTCTGGACGCCCTCCCGTGCAAACGCTTGACCAGCAGTTATGTGGTTTAATGACACTCGTTGGCTTATTAACACAGTTATGAAGAACGCGGGTTAGGGTTCTCCCACACCTCGTCTTTTGATAATCCGCCACTCTCTTTCGCACTTGTTTCGAGTGTGTAACACAGCATTGCCATTTACGTCGTTTGTTTATGCATCGCTGTCGCTTCTCTCCGCGTACCATCCCGTCATCTCATCATCCCGACATATCATCATCGTCTCAACTCAACTCAACATCGCATCGCATAGCATAGCATCGCCAAACCCAACAAGTCTCTGACTAAAACGCTTTGTTTTCATTTTCAAATGCCCCAACAAATATTCTGCTTGCTATTTTGGTATTTTTGTGAATTTCCTTTCCGCCTTCGGCGCATTGTTGTTACGACGACGACTGGCTTGCTAGTTTTCTAATTTTGCTTTAATGTGTGCAATATAGTCTAGTCGCCTTCATTTTCTATCATTTTTCTTGTCGGAACCGGAAAAAAATAGCTGAAAACACAACGCAGAGGAAGTGAAAATGGCAAAAGATTTGGTCATTTTTTCATTGGTATCCGTATCACCTGACTATTTTGCACAACCCACCCCAATTCACCCCCTTGGCATGGCCTTGAGGGTCCGTTATTTATAATTCCATTTGCTTGGGCCTATTGAATAGCACTTCGTAAATCGGGACTGCATGCGACCAAAGCCGTCTACAGTTTCAGTCGCTTGTCGTAGATTTTTGGCCACCTTAGCTTTGGATTTCGGGTACCGCTTGCACGACAAGTACTGTGGGCACTTCCGTAAAATCAAAAATTTGATTTTCAACTATAGCTCCCGTTTAGTTGGCAGGGCATGGAGCAAAAGCCTGGGGGCTTAAAGCTTAATCCCTTTTAAGCACAGCACAGCACATGGCATTGAAACCGAAAGTTGGCTTATCTGCACCATCGACGATGAAAGGTCTACCTACCCTATAGGGTGTATACACTAACAACACCACATCAGTGTGTCTCGCTTCAACAGGGGCTAATCGTATTCACATATTAAGAAATTCAAGAAATTCTTATGATAAACATATTCTCCATATTTCTGACTCCAGATTATATCCTTGTTTCCTAACCCGAACGATTTAATGCCAAATTTGAGGTGCAATTAAACAAAACTGATAAAACTAGAGTTTATGCCAGGAACTGCAAATGTATATATTATAGATATAATTATTGAGGTTCAGATTATTTCCATTCCTTAAAATTAAAGTATTTCTAATAAAACAAACTTCAGCTATGCGTATCTCTGATTATAAGTTGTCGGAGCACTTTGGTTGTTAATAATAGAAATATCTATGAACTACAAGAAAATATTTACATATCGATATTTGATATTACCAAAATTTGGCCTAACGTTTAAAACAAAAAAGATTTAAAGGGTATGTCTTAAAACTTACCTAAGATTTCACCTGATGTTTCTTGTTTACTCTATCAAGCAATGGAAACGAATGCAAGGCGGTCACGAGCGTCATGGGAGCGATTCGCGAGTCGCAATTAGAATGAGTGTGGCTCCGCCCCCAGGTCAGGTGGTCTGGTAGGGCATTCAGGGGTGGCGCCCATTTTGCCCTTTCGCGATCAAGTCTTAAAAAGCTACAACAAGTGTCGATTTGCGATGCACTGCTTGCTGGCTGAACACTCTGAGTCATCAAAGTTAATCTTCTAACGTTTCCGCCTAGCAATCAATGCCAATTAGTGCCAAATAAAAGTATTTAAAGGCAAAATATTACGTTTACCTTTTCTTACTTTGTAAATTACACAGTGTGAAGGAGCGTTTTTGCTATTCATTGAAATGTAAACATTTTTTATCAGCAAAAGAGTCGATCTTGCTATGGGTGGGTATTTGTAATAACAATGCACACTCAAGCACTATGATTCTTCTACAAACATGTAGAAAATATTTCAATTGTTTAGCACATTCTGCAACTTAGCTGATTGTGGTATGTAGTTAAAGGTTTTTTTTCCCGGACTTGTTTGTTTTAAAAATTTTAACACTCAAACACGCAGCAGAGAAACACGTACGGTGTTTTAGGTAAATTGATTAACGGCTACTTTAATAATAATAGCAAATATTTTTGTTGAAAACCCCATTTGTTAAAATAAAAATTGCAATAACTAGAAAATATTTAAAGGAAAATATTTCAAATATAATTGATATTTCGTTGTGCACCCAAACGAGTATTGACTGTTAAGCTCTGACTAAAGAGAGAGTATTTTAAAATATACATTTAAGTCTCTTAATAAAACGCCACAAATGAAAATGAAACGAGTCAGACAGACACTCTGGCAAAACCAAAATAATGAGCTGTTAAACAACTTGGATGCCACATATAATGAAATTGTGCCATAAAAGGGTCTGGAATGACTCAATATGACTCATTGCTAGAAACTGAGTGGCAACAGTGATTTCTTTTTGCCTCCAACCCCAACCGATTACCAGTGAGGTGGAAAGTTTTGCAGTTCCCGTTTAGCGCACCAAATTTAGCATCCACCCACGCAGCATCATATCACTCGCACCTCACATGAACACATGAACACATGCCATGCACCATATATTATCACCTGAAGTAACAATAAACAGTTGAGGTTGAGGTTGAGTGGTGTTTATTGGCTCTGCTGTTTGGATACTGGCTGTGATCTAAGGCTGCAGTAGTGATAAGTGATAAGGCGCAGCAATAATCGCCAATAACATTGCCATTATTGGCTAGCCGATGGACTATGCGCTCTTTTATTTCACTTAGTCGCTGCTTTCTGCAGCTGTTGTTGTTCTGTTTATTTATTTTGTATTTATTTTTTTTGCAATGTGCCATTGTCTTATCAGTTTCTGTCCGGCCGGACTTTCATGTCACAACGATAATTACACTCGTTGCTGTTGTAGCCACTGCCGCAAAACAATGTTTCTTATTGGTATTATTTTCGGTTATTCTGATAGTACGACAGCTGAATATTATCAGCAAGTCGACGTGAGATTGTACCACATGCGTCCGCATGGTGGGCATTTGCCAATATTTGCAGCGCTCAATTACGTCGTCGATTATAGCGATGAGTCAAGCTCGTGACGATTCAACTTATTTGACAGACTGAGGATCTGGAAACCTATCTTATTACACATGCTTCTCCCAAAGATAAAAACAACACCTAAAAAAAGAGTTTTACATAATTTGTATATCTTTATAAAATTATCATTTATTTTGCAATTTTTATCTTGTCCGTTTTAATTTTGTGATTTTTTTTTCTTTTAAAACGGTTTATTTTACATAAATTTTTCCCAAAGATAAAAATTATAACTCAACATGAATTTAAAATTTTAACGTTTAACGTTTTACATATTTTTAAATACCAATTTTTGCCATTTTTGGCATATGTGGTCAAATATTAACAATGCAGTAGAGTTACTAATTTCGATTGAGATTAGATGTGTTTAAAAATACGTAAATGAAATAGATTAATCGGCTCTTAGCTTTCACAGTACTTCGCATACTTCATTCTCTATGAATAAACTTATCTAAAAAAAAAAGGATTTTTCCCCACGAGTAAGTTATTGACTACATCCTGCCGAAGTTAGCTTAGGTGAGAGTCTAAAAAAATTGTTTCTTTATTAACTGAAATCAGTAAGGGTATCCCTTAATAAATATTT
The DNA here is from genome assembly GCF_025200985.1 of Drosophila gunungcola. Lineage (NCBI taxonomy): Eukaryota > Metazoa > Arthropoda > Insecta > Diptera > Drosophilidae > Drosophila > Drosophila gunungcola. The sequence goes on along the minus strand of NW_026453223.1, from coordinate 393,189 downwards.
TTTTTTATCATTAACACCAAGCAAGTCGATATAGACGTGACCTGCTGACAAGCTAACTTTTTCTAGTTTTAAAATTGTAATACATTGAAATCGGCATTAGAAAAAAGTTAGAAAAATACTTACAAAATAGAAAAGTTACATTTAAAAAAAATTTGGTTTAATATGTTTATTGTTTTTATGGTAGCTTTATGTTATAGTCGTCCGATTTTGATAAAGCTTAAACCTTAATTCTAAAATATTTAACCATTACTATAAGTCGAGAACTAAAAAAAATTAAAAAACAACAGACTTATAATTTTTTTACATATATTTTTCCGATTGTTCCTATGGGAGCTATATGCTATAGTCGTCTGATCTTGCTTGTTCCGACTTATGTACTCCTGCAATAGAAAAACAATTTTTGGGAAAGTTTTATGCAGATAGTTTAAAAACTGAGAGACTAGTTTGCGTAGAAACGGTCGACTCTCCTAGTGATACTGATCAAGAATATATATATATATAGACTTTATAGGGTCGGAAATGTCTCCTTCACTGCGTTGCAAGGGTATATAAACTTCTGTTTGGCTAAAGTTTTGCCAATGATGAACACTTTTTCACCAGAGGAACAAAGCATTTTAACCAAAATTGGTCTAGCTCATCTAAAAATAAAGACAAAGCTAATGTCGTTGAAGAAAATCTTCTTTAAATTTCCTTCAAAATTATTCACTTTTTTTATTCGAGTTTCTAAATATCAACCAAAATGCATCAGAATTATAAACGGGAACAGGTCTTGAGTTTCGGTTTTCCGGCGCTGATAAGAGACTGCAGTTCAGATGGCAGATTACCGATCCCCGATCGAATTGCACCTAGCGCGATGCACGTCTCAAATGCGTGATCAATTAACCCAACCGTATTTGTTTATGCCGCTCTTGACCTTGGTTAGTCCATATGGACCAGTTTTAGGAAGCGGTGAGCTAGTCCGATGAGTTCTCGGTGCTGTCCGATCGATTGCTTCCATAAGCTAATGACGCACATCTGAACGATCGGTACCCAATCGGAGGATCGGGAGTCTACAGAGTATAGAACAATCACAATTGCACTTGGAAGCCTTGCGGGTAAACAAAACACGTGAGGTTCGAATTAAGTGGTAAGACTTATGAGGTGAACTTTGAATTCACAAGCCCGGCAATGACAATTCCGCCAGGAACCGCAACAACTGTGTGCAAATAATTTAACGTTTGTCTTTTGTTGTTGCAGCAGCAGCAGCGCATATTCACTGTCAATTCTCAGATACAGTCAAGCATCCCTAACACACTACACAAAACCAATTTGAATTTGAGAAGTCTTGACTTTAATAATAATGTGTGTTTAAGTGTTTCCAAATTTGCATAGCCATTTGCCTTAATAGTTTTAAGTGTTGTCTAATTTTATCGATTTTTATTTGCAATTTTTATTTACCTTTCTTACATTCTTATGGTATGTAATTAATAAGGTTGACAAAAACTGGTTCGACTTAGGATGTCGAGCTGGAGAAGATTGACTGTAGTTGCGCAGTTAGGCAAATCATCGACTCACTTCTTTTTTCTGAATTGAAAACCAAGTCGTCGTCGGCGTTACAGTTACATTTCGTATTTCGTGCCTATTAGCGCCGGCGTCGACGGCGCTTGGTTCTGCCCGCCGCCGACGCTCGGGGCTCGTTCTCAGAAAGCGGCACTAGTTTTTCAGATTTTCAGTGTTTGAGCGTTCAGCGCAGTGTCTGCTTCACCTTTTTAATTCGCTCTGTTCTGTTCCGTGGTAGCTGCTCCTCGACGGCTTCAGGTTTCCTCCGTCGCTTGGCTATCCAGGTAAACAGTTCCCACCAATGCCCGGTCGAACGCAACTTATAGACTCACTAATTATTGCTGTGACCATAAACGCTTATCATTCCCTCTTGGATCTGTCCCGCTCGCACTCACAAACCGTAACATCCATTGCCAGTGGGGTTCCAGTGGAACTCGTTTATTTGTTTATGTCCCCTCGGTTTGGGCCAATTCCGCGCTGTCAAACATTGAACCAGCACCATCTTTCGGCCATTGGTCAAATAAAATTGGTGAGGTGTGAAAACAAACATGGAATGTTGGCATGCCAAAGTAGATTAACGCTCTTTCCAAAAAAAAAAAGCTTTTAAAGCAAAAAACCTCCAACATCCTATAGTAATATTTAATAAAACAACCATAAAATCCCTAAAAAACATTTGAAAACATATTTTAATATGATTTTTTCTCGATAACGTTTTTAAAATCATTTTAACTAAACTAATCCAAACATCTTGCGTATATTTTTATTCATTATTTTTAAAAACCCTAAAGCTAACGTGTTCGATTTTGTAAGCACCATTGTTAATTTGTTTTTCTCCGCTATTAGTTTATATAGGATCAATCTGACTATTTCTAAAAACCAAAGTTTAATGTCAAAACATTTTAAAAAAAGGTTGCAATTATGAAACTTTTAGGAAATATTTTTTTTTAAATCAATTTTTGTATAGTTTCTCAAATTCTCGATTATTTTTATTTTAGAGTTTTTGAACATTTTTGTATATAGATAAAATGGTTTGACTTAATTTTTCTTAATTATTAATTATTAATTAAAGCCTTGTATTAACTAACTTTTAAGTATGCGATGAACATTTTGATTCAATTAAATGTTTTAGTTTTTTATAAGTCATATTCCGGACTCTTTAGTGTACGAAAGTATTTGAGGCTTGTAGTGTTTTTTCCTCCTAGCTGAAATAGTTGATAGCCACCACAAAGGCTTGTTATTTGTTTACATCTAAAGAAATGTAAAGGCTTTTTAAAGTCGAGTTTACAGTAACAGGCTTTTAGGACAGTCGTTGAAAAAAGCTTTAAAAATTAACAAGTCATTGCTAATATTTTGTCCATAACTGTGGGAATTGGGAATGTTTGTGCCAAAAATACTGAGCACCATCGAGAGTGTCGCAGATCATCCTCTTATTGCTTTCCTTTCCATACAGTGATTGTCTGTGGGGTTTCGAGACGGGATTGTCTGGTTTTCTGGAAAGGAGATAAAGACGGTGTCTGGCGCTTGTAATTTTTGCACTGCCTTTATCAATTTCACTGGTAGTGTGGTAAATTTCCATCGTTGATCCCTTGGTACTCGAATTGTTTTGGGCTTGAAAGTTCCGACCTTAAGGCCCTACTTTTTGGGGTTTAGTATAGTTGATAGCCTGGGGCAATAATCAGCAGCGGATCCCATATAGAAATACTCGATACGACAAGTAGAGCCATAAATATTCCACTCGCTAATGAGTATATGAATTCCTTGTGCATGTGTGCCTGTGTGTTTGTCTTATTCAAGAGACTTCTGTTTTGCTTTGTTTTCTGTTCCCCGTTTTTATTGTAGATCATCAGATCGCAGATACTAAGTAACCGGGAATTTCGACAATTCCAGGTAGTGCCGCCATATCCACATTCAGCTGAGCTGACAACCCTGGTCATCAGCAAAAAACTATCGATAACACAGAGAGTGTGGAGTAGTCGGTTTGATTCGTCAGCTGTCTTCACTAGTTTCATTTTGTTCCGTTTCGTTTTGTTTTTAGTGTGTGCTTCGTTTTCGTTTATTATTTGTGCTAATTCCGCTCTCCATTTGCTCTCTCTCTCTCTCTCTCTGCTCTCTTTTGTTTCGCCCACGCAGCACGCACGTTTTGTGTCTCTGTTTTAGTCTCAGTCTCAGTTTCACTTTCATTTGTCGTTCGATCGCCAAGTGCAAAGAAGTCAAATATTAGCCATCCCCAGTTCGCATACATACATATATACAAAACACATATTTGTATCTACCCACATATGTATGTACCACATATATTTGCCCGTATAGAGATGATTGGCGTTATTTCGTAGGTAATTCTCGATACCTCCTTATCCTTGGCTTGATTCTACTACCCCCATCCCCCCATCTCCCCATCCCCCTCATCCGTCCACACAAATGTACAATATCAACTTGATTAACATGTTGTTGGATTGCATCTGCCAGCGGCGACACATATTTCATCCGCATCTCCATAATCATCCCATTTGACAATTAAACCCAGTACAACAGCACATTTATGTTAAAAATACTCGACTAATTTCATGTCTCGCGACGCCACAACAACAACTACAACAACAAACAGCAGCATCATCATCAGCAGCAACAGCTACAACAGCTACAGCTACAGCAGCAAGAACAGCAGCAGCAGCAGCAACGACATCAGCAGATCAACCCCAAAAACCTGAGGAAGAAGGAAAAGGAGCTCATCCACATCCAGAACTGACGGAAACAAACTTCAACCAAAAGATACTTTCAGCTAGCAAAAGTAGTAGTTCAAACGACCAGAATCACAACCAAATCGACGACGACGAGGATAAAGTAGGAACATTGCCATTACCACCCCTGCCCTCCATCAACAAAAGGACACCCAACGCCCAACTGCTCCACCCTCGTCCAATAATCCGCTCCATCCCGTCCTACACAGACGACCTGTGCACCTGCTGCAATTGTGCATACTCCAGTAACTCCAGTAACAGTTCCTCCTCCGACTCGTCCACATCCTCATCCTCATCAGCGACTGCACTTGCAGCCGCATCCGCATCCGCCGTTGCCAAGCAGCTCGCCCGCTCCGTGACCGCCACCAGCATCATGGACATGCCCTACAACACCTCGCCGTCACTGCGGGTGCGCACCACCTCGCTGAATCAGCTGAAGAAGACCGCCGACCTGGCCATTGAGAACGAGTTGCACGTGTGCCCGTCGGTGATGTCCGAGGAGCTGCGCAAGCTGCTGCCGCCCACCTCGGAGACGGTGATGACCAAGCCGTTCCCCATCCGCGGCGAACGGACCATTGCCGACTGCACCACGCCCCATGTGATCGCCATGGTGGGTCTGCCGGCTCGCGGCAAGACCTTCATTTCCAAGAAGCTGGCGCGCTATCTCAATTGGATTGGGATCGCCACACGCGTATTCAATCTGGGCGAGTACCGGCGACATGCGACCACCGCCTACAAGTCCCACGAGTTCTTTCGCGCCGACAATGAGGAGGCGATGGCCATCCGCAACCGGTGTGCCAACCAGGCGCTGCACGACTCCTGCGACTGGCTGCTGAGCGGCCAGGGCAGCATCGCCGTTTTCGATGCCACCAACTCGACGCGCGATCGTCGCCAGCTGATCCACGACATTGTGGTGAAGCAGCACGGCTTTCGGCTGTTCTTCGTGGAATCGATCTGCGATGATCCGCAGATCATTGAGCAGAACATCCTGGAGGTTAAGGTCAGCTCGCCCGATTACCTCAACATGAACACGGAGCTGGTGGTGCGGGATTTCTTGCAGCGCATCGAGCACTACGAGGAGCGCTACCAGCCCATCGACGAGGTCACCGAGGCCCACCTCAGCTTCATGAAGGTCTACAATGCCGGCAAGAAGGTGGTCGTCTACAACAACGAGGGCCACGTGGAGTCGCGCATCGTCTACTACCTGATGAACATTCACATAACGCCGCGCACCATCTACCTGACGCGTCACGGCGAGAGCGAGTACAACCTAACCGGGCTGATCGGCGGCGACTCGAATTTGAGTGCCCGCGGTCATCAGTACGCCAACGCCCTGTCCACGTTCATTGCCCATCAGCAGATCGACGGTCTGCGGGTGTGGACGTCGTGGATGAAGCGCGCCATTCAGACGGTGGCCGACGTCAAGGCGCCGCAGGAGCGCTGGAAGGCCCTCAACGAGATCGATGCCGGCCACTGTGAGGAGATGACCTACGAGCAGATCAAGGAGCGCTTCCCCGAGGAGTTCAAGGCGCGCGACGTGAACAAGTTCGCCTATCGCTATCCGCGCGGTGAGAGCTACGAGGATCTGGTGGCCAGACTGGAGCCGGTCATCATGGAGCTGGAGCGACAGGGCAACGTGCTGGTCGTGTCGCACCAGGCGGTGCTGCGCTGCCTCTTTGCCTACTTCCTGGACAAGTCCGCCGACGAGCTGCCCTACCTGTACGTGCCGCTGCACACGGTCATCAAGCTGACGCCGGTGGCCTACGGCTGCAAGGTGGAACACATCAAGCTGCCCATCGACGCGGTGGACACGCACCGGCCCAAGCCCAAGATCCCCGGCGACGTCAGCCAGCCGGGAATGGATGGCCTCAGCGGCGAGCTGGTGGCACCCGATGGCGTCGGCAAGGTGCTCATTGTGGGCGACGATGTGGCGACGGCCACGAACGGCAATGGCGGGCGCGTCGATATCAAGGCGCATCAATGACGGCGTCGCCTGAACCACCACCACCACCACCACCCCGCCCATCCACATCCCTCTCCTTCGATATCAAAATCAAAATCCAAGACAATCTAAGCACGGCTGCTGGATCGGCTGCCCCCAAAAAATACAACCCAATCCAACCCAATCCAACCCCAGCTCCCGCACTAATTCTTCCCCTGTCGCATCCCGAACAGCCCAACGGATACGGACAAAGATACGGACTTGCGCTGAGGATGTGGTGGCGCTCCTACTTAATGTGGCAATCGGAGGCCTGCGAGTTCCACTTTGGACTGCGTATGAAATTGTGATTGATCCATTGTGCTGTTTTATTATGTACTTTAACGAAACATTAAATATTTTAAAATTTTTCTAGAACATCTGTATTGATACAAAACAACAAAAATCGAAACAAAAAAAACTAAATACGGACTTAAATACATAGACTTACATATTAAATGTATGCTTCAGCAAAGGGAGAGTACTTACTTAGTTGGGTCTGGCAACTTACTTGTTGAGTGTTTCCAGCCACTACCAGGAGATTAATGCTATCATTGTACACCCAAACGTGTTTTTATCCGCATCGTTGTCTATTTTTATACCAGTTTTGCGCAAATTATGTTATAAAACGAAGGATAAACCCACGGATTCCATTTGTCGACTTTGTTTATTAGAAACCGCTGGCCCGATACACTTTTAAAGCCTATATGTTTTCTCGTAAATGTATGTGTGCAACAAAACATTGTAATTACATGAATACTTTAAATACTTAATCAACAATAAATAAATAACATATAATTGAAACAACCCATCCAAAAACACAAATTGTTTCATTTTCGTTCAGATTGATATTATATTTAAATGAACGAAAGTAATGCGAAGGTACTTATATTTACATACACATATCGTGGGGCAATTGCTTTACTCTTAAATCTCTTGAGTTGGTCCTAAACGATGCATCAATAGCCTCGGATAATGTATACAGATATCCACAAAATTTTAGGAGAGCGTTTAGATTCTTTTTTTCACAACTTTACGACTATACCATATAGATGCATTAAGACTTGCACTCCTTTTTTGTTTTTGAATACAGTATATATAACATATTTTACTTTGAAACTGTTAAGCAATCATCCAATTTCTTAATGTCATGTTATACGGTTCTGGTTTGTAAGAAAAATTTAACATGTAGTCAAACACAACTATTATCGTTTTGTAGAATGACATGTTCTCACCAGAGCACTGTCTCTAATTTTTAGTAAGAAAAGTAACTAAAGCAGCAATGTAACATAGTGTCATAATGTCAAGGCATTGAGAATGTATTGTTAATATATTTAAACCAAAAAAAATTGCATTTTAAAATTTTTGTATTAGGCTGCAATACAATTTGAATTGTTGCTGGAGGAGTATTGACTGTAATAGATTCCTTAATGATGCATCGGTGACGAAGATAAGTGTGCACTAGCTTTAATAAAATAAGATTCGCGATTTCGTCAAGCAATTTTCTCGATAAATTATTCATTTTGTTTTCGATTGGCTTTCAGCTGCCGGGAAGTGTTTTGGGATGCGTCCTCGTCCATGTCTGCTAGGACCACATTTGTCACCGAGCGGCCGAGCAAAAGCTGCTCCACGGCCAAAGGGTCACGAGAGTGACCGCAAAGAACCATCCAAGAGACATCGAAGATCGGGGACGTCTCCAATATAGTCACAATGCAGCGCTTTCGCAACCAGGAGCCGAGCCCGTCGCATTACAGTGATGGCGACGTGGTCTGGGTGAAATTACACAACACAGAGATCTGGTGGCCCGGCGAGGTGACCTTGTCACAGGACTTCCGGTTCGTCGACTGCAGCCGTCCACCGTTCGCAGTTGTGGCGTTTTTCAACGAAAAAACCTTGTAAGTCTCTATATTTCTAAATTGCAATCGAAAGCAAAACGACATTTGTTCATTCACAGCGAGCAAGTCAAATCACCGAAACAGATTTACCCCTTCCAATGTTCTCAAAAAGAGGAGTTAATCAAACGCGGCACCAGTAAGTACAGCCAGCAAAATATACCTACAGATGCGGTCAAAATAATAGTAGTTTTTTTGTTTTGCTTATAGAAATATTAATTAAACAGTAATTAACAGTACAACATTATTTTATATGTTCGTGAAGCTTATAAACTAATGGGGAAAATATAAAAATCTATATTTATTCAAAATAGATATTAAAACTTTTTTTCCAATACTAAGTGCAGATAAACGACGATTTATGGGTTTTTTTCTTGAATGGTTATAAAATCATTCAATACAGTATACCGAAAAGTGAAACTAAAACTAAAACGTCAAAGATTTTACATTTTCACACTATTGTTATTTTGACCGTAGCCTTTAATATGCTAACAAGAAGGAAAGCAAACTTCGGCAAGCCGAAGTTCATATACCCTTGCAGCTATTGCATTAATTAAATACTTTTGAAAACATTTAAATTATGATTTACTTGAGTATGTGCTAAAAAAAAACATTGAAACTATGATTATTTGCAGCTCAATTATTAGATAGTTATTTTATATATTTTTATTTTTTCTATGGGAGCTATATGCTATAGACGTCCGATTTTGATAAAATTTATACCATAATTCTGAAATAATTAAACATTGCTATATGTCGAAGAACTAAACAAAAAATTAAAAAACAGAAAAGTTATAATTTTTTTCATTTATTTTTCTGATTGTTCCTATGGGAGCTATATGCTATAGTCGTCCGATTTTGATGAAATTGAAACCGTAATTCTGAAATATTAAACCATTACTATATCTCGAAGAACTAAACAAAAAATTAAAAAACAGCAAAGTTATAATTTTTTTTCATTTATTTTTCCGATTGTTCCTATGGGAGCTATATGCTATAGTCGTCCGATTTTGATGAAATTTAAACCGTAAATCGGAAATATTTTACCATTACTATATGTCGAAGAACTAAACAAAAAATTAAAAAACAGCAAAGTTATAATTTTTTTTCATTTATTTTTCCGATTGTTCCTATGGGAGCTATATGCTATAGTCGTCCGATCCGGCTCGTTCCGACTTATATACTACCTGCAATAGAAAGACAACTTTTGGGAAAGTTTCATGCAGATAGCTTTAAAACTGAGAGACTAGTTTGCATATAAACGGACGGACAGACGGACAGACGGACAGACGGACAGACGGACATGGCTAGATCGACTCTCCTAGTGATGCTGATCAAGAATATATATACTTTATAGGGTCGGAAACGTCTCCTTCACTGCGTTGCAAACTTCTGACTGAAATTATAATACCCTCTGCAAGGGTATAAAAAGCGATATTTTAGCACAATTTTACATTTAATAGTTGATCGGGGTATATAAATTTAAAAACAAAAAAAGAAAGGTTTATTTTTTATAAATCCCATGGTTTAAACCCAGTTTATAGTGTTTAACTAAATCTATTTAAATTGTTTGATTAAATGATTAAGTTTTTACAATGTTGGTCACATTTACTTGACAGTTCTTGTTATGATACCATTTTATGTTTCAACCTTTTATAACAAAATATAAGCACCTTGGAATGGGTATTTTAAGTACATTATTACATATTGATCAAGAATGCCATCCATCATCCATCCATTTCTTCCATTCCAGAAAAGGCTGATGGAATGCACATGGGCGACAAGTTCAGAGATGATGTGGCAATCGCCGAGTCGCGCTACCACCGGCAGCAGCTCTCCGGGTTGCACGCGACGGCATTGTCCGTGCTGGAGGGCAGCAGTAACTGCAACAGCAACAGCAACAGCATCAGCAACAGCAATAGCAATAGCAACCGGCCGGATAGCCTCATCAAGGCCCTCCTCTCGAGCGGCAACAGCAGCAGTCTGCACAACAGCAGTGCGCCCAGCAGTGCAGTGCCTTCGCCAGCGGGTCGAGTAAGTAGCTCGTCGATGGCATCGCCCCAAGCCGTTGATGATAATGCCGTATTCCGACAGAAGGAGCCCACGATTCGCATCATGGACATTGGAGGCGGTGGCGCAGCGGCCGCACCGCGTGGCCGTGGCCTGAACGAGGCCAGCTACGAGTGCAACATGTGCAGCTTTCGCACCAACAGCATGAGTGTGCTGCTCATCCACCGCCGCGCCCACTTGGAGACCAGCAGCAGCTTCAGCAGCTTTAGCAGCAATAGCAACAGTACCATCGACACCAACACCAACATTGTTCGAAAGACGCGGGCAGCGCGACGAGCCCACACCACCAACATGCTGGATCTGCGGCATCTGGCGGGTCGCCGGAGCCGCGACAGCACGCACTTCGACAAGAACTCGGTGCGCTGCCACTCGCGCCACGTGTCCATCGTGGTGGACGCCTCGCTGACGGACGAGGAGAAGCAGAGGGTGGCCAGCATTGCCAAGCTGACGATGGAGAGCATTGAGCGCGTGGTGCATCCCGGTGACACCAGTCCCTCCTCCGCTTCCGCCTCCGCCTCTGCCTCCTCGTCGCCGGAGATCATCGCCGTGTCGGAGAGTTCACGACGCAGCCTTGTAAATCCACGGGATCCGCGCAGCCAGCGCTCCAATCAACTGCGAGCCACCATGCCCGCCCCAGAGTCGCCGCCGGCCAAACAGCGCCGCCTAACGCGCTCCATGAGTCGCCGTCAGAGGGGCGCCTCGCCAGAAGGCAGCTCGCCGGAGCTGCTGCCGCCCCCGACTCCACGCCGCCGTGGAGCTAGACGGTGCACACTGGCTGCCGCCACCCCCACGGCCACCACCAGCAGCGAGCAGGTCACAGCGCCCAGGCGTGGCAATCCCTTAAGGAAAACGCTGACGACACCGCCCAGCAGCGTGGAGAAATCATCTCGAAGCGCAGGATGGCGAAAGCGAGCGCTCTCTAGGAACAGGGCGCCGATCGCTGGTGCCGATCTGCATCCTTCGCTGCCTTCGCCATCGCCACCGCCTTCGCCGCCAGTGCGGCCACTTCCACCCGAAGTGATTGCCGAGCCAGAGCTACCAGCCAGAGCCAGAGCCAGAGCCGGGTCCGGTCCATCGCACGCGCCGCTTCCACCGCCGCCTGCTGTCGACCCACAATCGAAAGTGAATCTCCCGCATCCGCAGAACAGCTCGGCCGCCTCCTTGCAGCTGCACCTCAGTCTGCTGGCCGAGTGGTGCGACGACGAGATGGACGAATCGCTGGAGGAGCCACCACAGCCGCAGCCACAGTCGCAGTCACAGACGAAGACACAGACGGTGGATAAGGCTGGCAAGGCAGTGGTCGAACAGCCAGCAACGACAGCACCAGCAACAAGGCAGCAATTGGAGGAGGAGGAGAATCGCGAACGGGAGCAGGAACAGGAGAAGACTGACGGCGTGGCTGCCAAGAAGCGCATACGCAACATACCAAAGAAGGATCGGCGCGACGTAGTTCTGCAGGAGTTCGACGTGGACAGCCAGCTGGAGGAGGCTGACGAGCCGATTGTCATCCAGGACAGCGATGCCAGCTCGAACGAGAGCGTTGTGTTCGTGGAGGACGAGCCAAGGCAGCGTGCAAAAGGGGCGGCCTCTCATCCGCAGCCCAATGGCAATGGTAAAGGTAATGGCAATGGCAATGGCAATGGGAATGAGAAGGCCAAAACCGCGGCCAAGGTGGCCATACCTTCTTGCTTTGATTTCGAAGAGGACGAGGATCTGCAGCAACAGCAGCAGCTGGAGGGCCAAAATGGACTAAGCTATAGGCGCCGCACCAATACCAATCGCACCGATGCCAATGATGCCAATGGCAAGGGCCATTCGGAGGAGGAGGAGGAGCAAAAAGAGGAGACGGAAGAGGAGACGGAAGAGGAGACGGAAGAGGAGACGGAAGAGGAGGCGGAAGAGGAGACGGAAGAGGAGGCGGAAGAGGAGGCGGAAGAGGAGACGGAAGAGGAGACGGAGGAGGAGACGGAAGAGGAGACAGAAGAGGAAGAGCCTGCGCAGGGCGACATCTCCTTCGACGAACTGTTCTTGGGCTTCGAAGACGTCCCGGAGTCGTCGACAAATGCGGCCGTGGCGGTGGAAACGGAGCCCCAAGCAGAGGCAGAGCCTCAGCCACCTGTAGAGCAGGTGGAGCACAAGATGGTGGATGCCGTAGAGCCCGCAGCAGCAACGGCAGCAGCAGCAACGGCAGCAGCAGCCGCAGAGACCGAAGCCGAGCCCGGAGATCATTTGAGCCTGCCAATCAAAGAGCGACAAAAGCGCATATTTAAGTCGCGGAACAAGTCCACAATGGCAGCAGGAGGACAGGAAGAGGACATGATGCCAGCCTCGATGGTTGCCGTGTTGACCAGCGACGACGAGGCGGTGGAGGTGAAGAAGGCTGTGGTCACAGCGCCTCTCCAGCAGGACACTGTAAACTGTGCCAGCCTGCATCTTATCAATGGGCAAAAGAGTGCGATGAACAGCCATACAAACAGCAGCGAGGGCGTTATGGAAAGTAAGGAGAGCAGCCGGAGCAGCAAGCGCCGCACCACATCAAAGACTGAATCCTCCCGTCGACCGCAGCGACACTCGAAGGCGCGTCCACAGAGTCACTCGCCGGAACACGATGAGCTGAGCGACAACAGCAGCAACAGCAACAGCAGCAACAGCAGCGGCAGCAGTAACAGCAACAGCAACACCAGCAGCCAAAGCAATGGCAATGGCAACATGTCCAGCGGCAGCTCTAGCTCGGATTCGCACGGCATTGGAACGCTGTCCCCGGAGCCCAGCTCCAGCAACAGCTGCTCCATAGCCTCCAACATTGCGGTCATCTCGGCGGAGGAGGCGCGCGAGCTGCAGCGATCCGCCTCGGGCGCCGGCCTCATCCACGCGGCCATCGTGGACGCCACCCAGCCGGTCCAGCGTGGAGGCGTGCTCATTCTGGAGGACATTCGGCTGCCCAACTTGTACGAGCCCTTCGGCGGCAGCCTGCACTCGTCGGACAGCAATGGCAGTCGCAGTCGCAGTCTACAGCCGAACTCCTCGCGGCCGCACGACCAGGACGACGAACAGTCGCAGGATACTACGCAGCATACGGAGCGGCAGGCAACGAATCAAGTGCAGGTGGCCCAGGTGGCGCAGGAGGAGGAGGAAGAAGAGATGGAGGAAGGCGAAGCTGGAGCGGAATGTCGGGATGAAGAGCAGCATCTGCTTGATGATGGCCAAGTAGCAGAGCAGGTACAGGAACAACAGCAGGAACAAAAGCAACCGGAGCAACTGGAGCAACCGAAACAGGAAGAGGAACAGAATCAGGTCAAGAAGACGGAACCCACCGCCTATATGGACATGTCCAACTGTTCCCCGGCTCGGCACTCGCCCGAGGCGGTTCGCTCCCTGCCGCAGCCCCGTGAGGTGCTCCTCAAGAAGCGCGAGCAGGAGCTGCTGCGCCAGTACGAAGCCGACCTGGTCAGCGGGCGGACTGCGGAGAAGTGTCGCCTGGTCCGAGCGCGCTGGAGCCGGCCAATGCCATCCGTCGAGGAAGAGGACCAAACAAAGGAGCTGGGCCAGGGCGAGAAGACGGCTGCGGCAAACGACGACGAGGAACTCCAGATGGATCTCCAGCCAATGGAGACCGAGTCCCCGGTGGACCAGGAGCTGGCAGCCGTTGAGTTGGCCCTACCAGGTGTCACGTTGGCCCCGTCAGCGCGCCGCGCCGACAGCTACCCGCCGGTCAGTTCCATGGTCATGATCACGAACACGTACAAGCGCAGGCACTTCAGCTGCGCACCCGCTCTGAGCTATGTGGACGTGGCCAGGGCCCACCAGCAGCTGGTGGATCTGCGCGGGCACCAGCGTCTGCGCTACACCCCAATCCCAGTCCCAGCCCCAAACCCAGCACCAAACACAATCCCAAGTGCCACAACGCCACCCACATCCACAGTCACCACTCCGCCGACCACGCTGCTGCAGGCCGCCAACGCTGGTGGCCAACGAAGACAGCGTCGCCGCTCGAGGAACGCCGCCAGTGGAAGTGACCATTTGGGGAGGGAACGGGAAAGGGAGAGGGAGAGGGAGAGGGACAGGGAGAGGGAGAGGGAGAGGGAGATGGAGAGCAGCTCGCGCAGCGACGTCGCCGAGGAATCGTCGTGCGAGACCACCAAGGATGGCCAGGAGAGCCCCGATAACGTAAGTTGACCAAGAAAGCAAAGACAGATGTGTTTAATATACCTACATATGTACAGCTGCGGTCAAAACAATAGCAGTGGGACAAGGTGAAGTGCCCAAAAAATAGGACAAACTTTTTTTCAATAAATAAAATGAGGTTTTAAAAAGTTTTGATGATTCAGTTTTTCAGGGAAATAAAATAATTCCTTTAAATGCAAAATTAAATATACTACAGCAAATGATTTTATAACAATTTTAGAAAGTAACCATAAAACTTTGTTCAATTGCACTATGCATTGAACAAAAATTTTTTTTTATATCTTATGTACTTTTTAAATTACAAATTTACAAACATTAATTTATTTTTACATATTTTTAAAAATACATAATTTTTTTTATTATTTACATTTGGTGTCAGCTTCACGTCAAGATAAAAAAATGCCAAACTTATTTATAGCTATGTCCATTAGCTAAAAAACTAATATTATTTTTACGGTTACTGCACTGCATGTTCTTTATTTAATTAAGGTTTTACTTTTTTTGCTGTGTGTGGCACAGAACTCTTTTTAAATACTGATTTGATTTTCTGAAAACCACATAATCATTGGAACAGACTTTTGCCTGTTTGGCAGCACAATAAATCATATACAGCTGGAAAATGGAAATAGCTTTGAAGCTTCTTTTGAAAAACTTGTTTAATATTTTCAAGAGGTTTATACTATGAAAATAACTGCATTTCAAATATTATACTTATTTTATTAAACCGTAATACGTTTTGTTTTATGTTGTTATTTGATAAGTTAGCATAATGATGAATCAAATGAAAAATTGTTCCACTACTATTATGTTGACCAGAACTGTATGTATTTTTTATAAAGACCTAATCGTGAATAACAATACAAATTCGTTTGAAAACTCACAGCAGTAAAATTTTCTGCAACCCAAATATTCAAAATTTTTCTCCGAATATCTGATTATTATAGTTTCCTTTTTAATTATATGAATATTGGAATATTGTTTTAAATGATAAAGTCTACAAAACTTGAGAACTTAATTTGTATTAGTTTGATTTGTTTACTTTTAATTATAATGCAATTTGATTTTGTCATGCATTGAAATGTAACGTTTGAAACTGTTATTTTCCACACAAAAACCTTTTATCTTTAAACACCATTTCCACCGTCTGCTCTTCTGTTTCAGCCGCCTCAACTGTGCGCTGGACGCATCTGCGCCGTGACGACTCGCCCGATCCCGGGCTACAGCCACACGTTCATGCTCTGTTCGCTGAACAACAACAACTTCACGCCGCTGAACAACGTGGCCCTGTACCTGGACAACGAGAAGAACCACCTGGTGCCGGTGCCGCGGGAGGCACTGCTGGAGCCGCCGCGCCTGGCCGACGGCCATCCACTGTCCGCCGTCTTCGCGGACATTGACTTTCTGGGCGGAGAGGCGGTTGCCCAGGTGGTGGAGCCATCGGAAACGGATATGGAGGTGGATGGCGATGGCGATGGCGATGGGGAGGATCTCAACCAGGATCCGGATCAGGATCATGACCAGGTCGGTCGGCATTTGTCGCCGCAAATTCTGCTTAGCGAGGCAGAGAACGGCGGCGACGACGACGGCAACGCGGGGCCAATGGACACGATGGACACGATGGGCATTATGACGCCACTCAGCCAGGTGGCCGAGGGAAGCGCCCTGGCTGCCGGCAGCTATGTGAACGAGGAGGAGGAACTGTCCCTGCACGAAGAACAGCTGCAGGCTAATGTACTGCAGCTGAACGTGAACGGGCACCGCTTGGAGCTGGATCCCTCGGTGCTGTTCAGCATTGCCGAGCAGCCGGACTCGTGCATCGAACTGAATGTCACCGACGCGGGCGGAGGATCCAGTGGCTCCGGCCTCGCAGTGCTGCACGCCCGCGATATCCTGCAGGCGGCGCAGGTTTACCTGCAGGAGCGCGACCTGCAGCTGGTCAACGTGGAGGATATGACGCTGGACGATGAGGACACGGATGCGCCGGCTGGCTCCCACGGCCACGGCCACGCCACTGATCTGCTCTCGCAGGCGCTGGCCGGTGCTGGCCAGGTGGTGGCCGACTCCGACGACTATGTGACCGCAGCAGCCAACGCTGGCGTTGGCCTGCTCCACATCGACACCCGCACGGGTGCCAGCCTGCTGCATGTCGGCGACGATGACGATGACGACGACGGACCCGGCAGTGTGGTGTTCATCTCGAACCCCCTGCCACCACCGCCGCAGACCGTCCACCTCACGCCTCCGATCACGGCGCGCACCAACGAGACGAACGCGCTGCTCGACCAGACGCCCATCATGTCCACGCTGGAGAATCCAAGCGGCATGCTGTTCCGCCGCGTCTCGCCGGACGTCGATGGCAACCTGGAGGACAGCCTGGCCTCCGTCATTGGCGTGACGAACGGCAGCGGCGTGCCCACCTCGCTGGAGCTGCCCATCACGGTCACCAATCCGGCGATAGCCTCGCGGATGGCGGCCCCCGTCGCCGACATCCTGCAGTTCGCTCCCTTTCAGTAGATGTGTGGGTGTGGGTGGGGACACAAGGCACAGTCCATCCAGGCGAACGTTTTTGATTTGCCTTTGTAGATGCAGATGCAGATGCAGATTCATATGCATTTGACATTTGACATTTGAAATGTGTTTTTTTTTTTTTGTGCGCCGAAGAGAGTGTACCTCTTGTTAGTTAAATTAACACGAAATTAGAATTAAGAAGAGACGACGACATTGCGCCAATGAATGCCAATGAAGATATGTAGTTGCCTAATCGACTAGCACCTAAGTCTGGGATTCACATTGACTTACATTGCAAATGTAGGATCGGGAAATGAGTCCCATTAGCACGTAAGAGATTTAAACAACTATTGGATAGATATGCGTACGCATAAGTAGTGCAAGCTACAGAACTGATCAGAAAAGATCAGACCACACCAGACAAAGCTGAACAAAAAGCCAACCAGGAGGATGTATCGTGTGATCGATGCCCGGGACCCGGCACCAAAGCAAAAACATACGACACGTAACAGAACATAGAAAACAGAACATGCAACACTGCATATGGGACTATATAGGAGTAGGACTAAAAGTAGACGCATGTGTGCAGGAAGCACGTTTATATTTAACGACACTAAATGACTATACCAATGTGTGTAAGATATGTCAGTCTCTAAGCTAACAACTTGTGTAAAGTGTGCCCTGAATGAAGGGCAGACCGAAGCTGCCCAGCTTGGGCAACTATTAAAATAAAGGCAACCCCACGTGCTACAAAAGTCTATGTTTTTTATTACGCCATGGATCAAGCGAACCGAATGAAAAATTTGTGCTTTAATGTATTAGAGGGCCTTAAGGGTCTTCGGGCTTAGAAGCCTGCATTTTGGGGCATTTTTTCAAATGAGATTAAAAAAACATAATTAGTATACCATTTTGTGTGCTTTTTATTGACATTGAGATGATATAAAAAGAATAAAAGATATTGCAAGAATTAAACATTTTTGAAAACATTAAAATTATGATTTACTTGCGTATATGTTTAAAAACATTGAAGCTATGATGATTTGCAGCTCAATAATTAGATAGTTATTTTATATGTTTTTATTATTTTTATGGGAGCTATACGATATAGTCGTCCGATTTTTATGAAATTTAAACTGTTATTCTAAAATATTTAACCATTACTATATGTCGAAGAACTATACAAAAATTAGAAAACAGAAATTATAATTTTTTTTTGTATTTTTTTCCGATTGTTCCCATGGGAGCTTTATGTTATAGTCGTCCGATTTTGATGAAATTTAAACCGTGTTTCTGAAATATTTAACCATTACTATATGTCGAAAAACTAAAAAAAAAATTAAAAAACAGCAAAGTTATAATTTTTTTAAATTTATTTTTTCGATTGTTCCTATGGGAGCTATATACTATAGTCGTCCGATCCGGCTCGTTCCGACTTATATACTACCTGCAATAGAAAGACAACTTTTGGGAAAGTTTCATGCAGATAGCTTTAAAACTGAGGAACTAGTTTGCGTAGAAACGGACGGCTTACGGACATGGCTAGATCGACTCGCCTAATGATGCTGATCAAGAATATATATATACACTATAGGGTCGGAAGTGTCTCCTTCACTGCGTAGCAAACTTCTGACTGAAATTATAAAATCCTCTGCAAGGGTATAAAAAATGGCGTCGGCTTGAAAACATAATGTTTTTCAGCCAATTTTTTTCGACCTTTTCGAATATTTTAAAAATTCTAATAGTCCAAATTAGTTAAATCCGAGGCAGACGCGATATAGAGTTGTATAAACAAGATATTTACCATGTTTAGCATGTTCCAGTGTTGAGCTGCGAATTGTAATAGGTGTTTTTTTGCGCCTTTTACAGATTTCAAATGTGTTCTGCCGCCTTGCCACTTAAAAAGAGGAATCTTATATATGTATTAAAAAAAGTTTTTAGTTTTGGGGCTTATTTCATATTTTCCATAGGTTTGTAACGCATCTGTTTCTCCACAGGCAGCAAGTGCCACGTTCTTGCTATATAAGTCGGAACGAGCCGGATCGGACGACCATAGCATATTGCTTCCATAGGAACAATCGAAAAAAAATTAATTTGCTGTTTCTTAATTTTTTTTTTCTGTGTTACGGCTTGAATTTGGTTTAAATCGAACGACTATATCATATAGCTCCCATGCGATTAATCGGAATATTACAACAAATAAATGTAAAAAAAATTATGTAAGATCTTTTTTCACTTATTTCTTGATTCAATAATTCAGAGTTACGCCATAAGAACGATCGAATAATTTAACTGAAAATCATCATAGCTTCAATGTTTTAAACATATACATACGCATATAAATCGAAATTTAATGCTTTAAGGAATATTTAGTTTTTACAATAGATGCAAGGGTATATTTGCTTCCTTTCTGGTTAAAAATGAGAATGATTGAGAAGCCTTTGGCCTAACTCAGTAGAATAGTTTTGATATCAATTTTAAGCAATTGCTTAAACCATTTTTTCGTGTTTATAAAATGTATTAAATGGAAAAAATGTTTCTGCTTTTCGTTCTACGATTTCAAAAATTGTTTAGTTATTAGCAAATTATGAGTGAACAAAAACATTAAAATTATTTAAATTTTATGGTTAGCCAACAAACTAAATTGGTCTACCTTGAGGAATCCCAGTAAAGTAAATAATTGGTATCGGCGTTTAGTTTGGTTTCCTTTATTGAGTTTTAACAATTGCATGATGATTTTGCATTACATTTCGCTTAATTATTAATAACAATTGCTTTCAATTTCATAGCATTTGTGTATTTCTCTCTTGGTTTGAATAAGTTTACTTTATGTTTTGTTTAGAATAAAATTATTGTAACCGTTTACACTCAACTTTTAACTAGTCTGGCTTCTATTTCACACGTTTTGCCTCCAATTTGACAAAATGTTTGCCTTTTATAAGTGGGTCGTCGGCTGTACGCTGCACACGGAGCTCACTTAACTCAAAAGACTAAACAAATTAGAAAATTAATAATCAATAAATAATTAAGATTATCTCTTTGCATACGAATTATATAAACAATAATAACTCAAGGGTTTTGGCTGGATGGCGACAAAAATACTCTACTACCGCAAGTAAAATTGGCAATTTAACAAATTTTAACGCTTGCAATTGTGTCCTAAGCAAATTAAATAATATACCTAGGTATTCGAACATAAAAATACTTTAGGTAGTGCTCTCTTTATAACATTTTTGTTTTTCGTTCGGGAGGGTTAAAATTTTAAATGGTTAAACGTAAGAAACTTTCGGCAAAGTTTAGTGAGTGTGTGGTTGTTTTGCTGCTATATATTTTTTGGTTTGGGGCGAGTGTTTAATTGCTGTCCTTCATACTGCATCTGCATCATCTTCCCTCTGCACAATAATCCTGGCTGTTTTCTCTGCTCTCTGTGTTTATCGGTTCTTGGTTGTTGTTGTTGTTGTTGCTGGCGTTCCTTGCCACAGCTTGATCTTGATGCGGTTGATTCGTGAAAGTCGTCTACAGCTTGGCGCAGATCTCGTTTGTGAACTCGGAGCACTTGGCACGGCCACCGAGATCGCCGGTGAGGTACTTGCTCTCCTTGATGGTTTCGAAGGCGGCCCGCTCGATTTTGTCGGCGTGAGTGTTAAGCTTCATGTGGCGCAGCATCATGACTGCCGACAGCAGCAGGGCAGTGGGATTGGCCAGGTCCTTGCCGGCAATGTCGGGTGCGGTTCCGTGCACGGACTCGAACAGGGCGCCGTTCAGACCCATGTTGCCGGAGGGCGTCAGACCCAAGCCGCCCACCAGACCGGCACACATGTCGGACAGAATATCACCGTACAGATTGGGCATGACCAGCACGTCGTACTTGCCGGGGTTCTGCACCATGTTCAGGCACACCGTGTCCAGGTACTTCTCCTCGAACTGGATTTCCGGGAACTTCTGGGCCATGTCGCGGACGCAGCGCAGGAAGAGACCGTCGGACATGCGCCTGAAAAGCGGGTAGGTAAGTGGGTTGAAATCGCAGGAAAGCTTACAGCGGTGAGGGACCAGTGACCAGTGATCAGTGACCAACTTACATAATGTTCGCCTTGTGCACCACGGTAACCTTCTTGCGGTTGTTGTTCTTCGCATACTGGAAGGCGTACTCGGCCACGCGCTTGGAGGCCTCCTCGGTGATCAGCTTGATGCTCTGGACGACGCCATCGACGATCTCGTGCTCGATGCCGGAGTACTCGCCCTCGGTGTTCTCGCGGATGGTGACCACGTCGACGTCGTCGTACAGCGTCTTGTAGCCCTCGAGGCTGCGGCAGGGACGCACGTTGGCGTACAGGTTGAACTCCTTGCGCAGGGCCAAGTTCAGCGAGCGGTGGCCCTTGCCCACGGGCGTCATCAGGGGACCCTTCAAGCCGATCTTATTCGTGTTCACCGAGTCGATGGCGGCCTGCGGGATGCCGAACTTTCCATCGGCTCCCTGATTTCGATTTCGTACCACAAAAATGGGAAAGATAATACAATTAATGGGGGATTATAATCAGGTGTGGTATCGAAAACTTCCAATTATGATTAATTTCCCTATCCTATCCTATTTTTTATTTTACATAAATCTTTGTGTTGTTTTCCTTGTCCTTGGGCATGTCAATAGCTTATGATTTGTGTTTGTGAATTTTAAATGCTATAGATTCATTCGCCTTATCCTATCCTTTCCTACATTCATTTACAGAAATATTAGGCCAGTGAATAACTTATGCTTTGTATTTGATTTGTGCATAAGGAAGTAGTCGCATTAGTCGTTTTAAAACGTTTTATTCTATTATTTTAATTAATAAAAAAAATATATTTTAAGTACGACGAGATTTTGAAGTCTTTATCATCGCAAAAGGTATAAACAAATAATAATAATAATATCTTAACGATATCATTAACGGATCATTTTCAATACGCCTATTGTAGCAACTAACAAAAATATAAATATACATTTTAAAAATGCTGAGGTGCAAGCTAATGGCATTTCAAATTTTGATCTCTATATGTATGTATTATATACAATACACAGGTAAAATGGAATGTTAGTCATTGTTATCGCAAAAAGTATAAACAAATAAAAAGTTTTGTGTACTGGTTTCGAGATAAGTGTTTCAAAAAAACTATTTAGATCTAGTAGTATTAATTATACACCTATTGTGCTTGCGTTGTGCATTTTTAAATATTGTTAAATGCAAGACATTTCAAATTTTGCGCCCTTGAGCAGTAGCAGTTGCCACCTGTTGCCAAAAGGCCATTCACATGGAAACTTCTTTGGACGTTTCGATTTGAACTTAGCGGGACTCCCGAGGTTACGACACCACCACCACACTCACCCGAACGGGGGTTACATCCACGGCCTCCCACTCGATGGGCACGTTGGCAGCGGTGAAGATCTTCTGGACGGCAGCGGAGATCTCGGGTCCGATGCCATCGCCGGGGATCAGGGTGACCTTCTGGGTTCCGGAGGAGTAGGACCGGCTGGCGGCGGGAGCCGCGTTGACCTGCAAGCAGTGCAAAACAGAGAGCGATGTCAGTAGGTTAGCGCATGTGGGTAGTGAGGGTGAGATTCCACCAATCGGGATGAAAATGAAACAAAAACTAACAGTAACAGGCCCACATAGATAGGCAGCATCTAGATGGATTACATAAGTGGCCATGCCAAAACAACAATCTCAGCGGTCGCTGCAGCCCCCCGCGCCAAACATCTAGCCATGTTGAGGTTAGAGTGCATAAATAATTCCCACGGCGTTCATAAGTTGATAAGGCAAAGAACAGAAATCTGAATTCAATCTCGGTAACTGCCTTTTTCCAAGGGGGTGGGGTGTTCCGTTACACCCCGCTCCCATCACCAGCGTTTATCGATAACGGCCACGCAACGAGGAAGCGAGAGGGAGAGTGTTATGTAAAGGGAATGCTGCGCTGTGCTGTGCCGTTCTGTTATGTCCTCGTTTTCGCCGGACCGGACGGACAGCTGATGTCCTGGACGGACGGAGGCTGCTCGTTCACCCGGAGCCCACCATCGGGATGAGTCCGCTGAGCTGCCAATGGGGAACCAACCTGGACAGCCGCCGCTGCTGGCGTCGCAGTCGCCGACGGAGCATCACGCGCAGCAATCAAACCCAGTTGATTAAGCTGCGAGTGTTTTGCGTAATGTGTTGTTGTCGGTGGATTGTAGATTTGTAGATTGGTTGATTGATTATCGATGGAGCAGGAGCAGGGTAGAGTAGGGTGTCGTTGCAAAGGACCGAGTTCGGACGAGAAACAAAATCGCAATGTTAGTTGTAGTTGGCCAGTACTTTTCAGCCAGCACGTAATCAACTGCTGTCCTGCGGATTGGGGATTCGAACGGGGGCGAAAGGGGTTGACGCGGCGCGGAGGAAGGCGGATTCGGGTTAGAGGCGCTTAAGTCTACACGGGTCTTACAATTTTCTGTATGAATCTAGCAGCCATTGTGTTGCCTGGGTCTTTTGCACTGGTTTCCTGGCGTATATAGAAAAAAGTCTTTTAGTCTGCGCCCGCCGTAGTCGCCACCTTGCGGAAAACTGGCGAATCTGCGGTTTATCGGTCGATAGGCGGCGGGGGCAGCAGGATTGCCACCCCGCCGGCGCATTAGTGGGGGTGGAATTGCAAAAAACTACTCCACTTTGCAGTCGAGCACATCTGGGTGTTCACACCGGCTGCAGTTGGGCCCAGACACTTGGAAAAGTGTGAAAATCGTATTAAAATCAGTTCCTAGCGACTGGTATCGATGGGCGATAGCGGCGAGAGGTCCGATTCCAGTACAGCCTGCGGGCTGGCATCACTGGCGTCACGCAATCGATATATCGAAGCGGCACAATCGATAGCTTCAGTTGTATCCCTTGCAACCGTGGCTGCTACAGCCAGTTTAAATTAACTTTGAGCATTCGCTCAATTTTCAGCAGTATCTTTTCGTAAAACTACTTCTGTTGTGCATTTATTAGGGGCCAACGGAGTGTTTTCGGTCGCGAATTGAAGGGTTAAACGCGGTAATTAAAAGGATCGGCGCCAAGACGCCAGGGACACAGAAAAATCTGATCAACCGACAGACAAAGCTGCACTGCGGTCGTCGGCGACAAAGTGCGCTGTGCTCGGACGACCAGAGAATCGGTACGCGAGCGAGTTTTTTTTTTCGCGTTTCATTTTGGGTTTCAGTTACCTGCGCGCAACAACCCCGTGTTTCTGCCCTTCGGCGCGGTCCTTGGTTAGAGTGTCGGGCAAATATATCCAACGACTACTGGCGCGCTGTCCACCGTTTGGTTTTCAGTTTCCCGTGTCCCCTGTCCCCTGTCCGGCAGGCCAAACTACGTAAGCGGGCGAAAGCAGCCCAGTGGTGAACTCCGTGTGGCAGCGTTTTCGGTTGTGTCCTTCTGGGGCACCGGAGTACCAGGTGAGCAGCGTCCTTTTCCCCCCGATTCCATTGGAGATTCCAAATCCTGGAGTTCATATCCAAACTCAGCTGGCTTGGCCCTTACCTACACACGCGTCGCACACACAGACTCACGCACACGCCCACACAAACGTCTGTACGCGTATGTGTATGTGTATCTGTTTGACAGCGCACGGCTGCGGTCGTTATGTGAAAAGTGACACTCGCCAGGCGCACACTCTCGTCGAACGCGCTAAAGAGTTTCTATTTGCTGGATTTTTCAGCCGGAGATTGAAAGAAATCCAGATCAGATTCAGATCAGTCGTAACCTACCGATATCTCATTTTAGCTCGGCAGTGCTCGCGTTCGCAACCGTTTGGCCACAGCTAGCACCCTGGAGAAGCAAAACAAGCGCGCCCAGCTCATCCGGGACAAGATGGTGTTGGCCGAGCGCAACACCACGGACGTGGTGCGGAACGGGCGTCGGTCTCGCGGTCCCAGTCCCAACACCCACACCCACACCCCCGGCGGCGTGGGCACCAACAGCACCAGCCTGGTGGGCAGTGGCGGCGGCGGCAACTCTGGAAACGCTAACGAGAAGACCACCACAGCCGTCCCGGGTGCGGGCACGCCGGAGAGCTCT
The DNA here is from genome assembly GCF_025200985.1 of Drosophila gunungcola. Taxonomy (NCBI): domain Eukaryota; kingdom Metazoa; phylum Arthropoda; class Insecta; order Diptera; family Drosophilidae; genus Drosophila; species Drosophila gunungcola. Next base: position 368,225 of record NW_026453223.1, on the reverse strand, counting down.
GATGACGACAACTGTAAGTGGCCCTATCACTTTGATGCCCAAGCCAATGCAAGCCAAGCCCTTTTACAATTATCCACCCCCTCCTTTTTTTGCAGCCACCAAGCGGAACGGCAAGAGCAAGGCCAAACAGTCGGAGTACGAAGGTGAGTTCCGGGATTGGGATTGCCCTTCCAATTTTATCAAGAGTCTATATAAAGAACGTCCATCCCACAGAGAAAATCCGCGTGGGACGCGACTACCAGGCGGTGTGCCCGCCACTCGTGCCGGAGGTGGAGCGACGCCCGGAACAGATGAACGAACGCGCCCTTCTCGTCTGGTCGCCCACAAAGGAGATCCCGGATCTGAAACGTAAGTTTCCCCTCCCTGGGTCAGGCCAATCCAGGTGCAGCTACCACTAACGCCCTTCTTGTGTCCTTGCAGTCGAGGAGTACATCTCGGTGGCCAAGGAGAAGTACGGCTACAACGGTGAGCAGGCCTTGGGCATGCTCTTCTGGCACAAACACGACCTGGAGCGGGCCGTAATGGACCTGGCCAACTTCACGCCCTTCCCGGACGAGTGGACCATCGAGGACAAGGTGCTGTTCGAGCAGGCCTTCCAGTTTCACGGGAAGAGCTTCCACCGGATACGCCAGATGGTGAGTGGATAAACAAACCCGGGCTCTCCTCGGCACCAACTAACTCTGCCTCTGCTCTGTCCACTCACAGCTGCCAGACAAATCCATTGCCAGTTTGGTCAAGTATTACTACTCGTGGAAGAAGACGCGCCATCGCAGCAGCGCCATGGATCGGCAGGAAAAGACAATCAAGGCGGTGGTCAAGGATGGATCCGAGAACGGCAGCGAGGTGGGCAGCAATGAGGAGTCTGATAACGATGACAAGGTAATTATCAGTTAGAACTAGCTAAGCGAAAAGCCAACAGATCCTTCCCCGTTCCCCGCACACATACACTTACACATACACTCACACATACACTCACACACAATACACTTCACTCATCAACATACAATCGCTTCGAAAACATGAACCATAAACCCTACATCCAAATGGAGGTCTAGGCAGTTTTAAGCTCATGGAATTGCTTTACAATGAAATTGTTCACTGCTGAAAAGCTAGTTTGTTAAGAGGCAGGATGTAGATCTAGGCCAAAACAACTAAACTTTGTTTTTTTTTGTTGTCGCAACTTTTAGAATATTTCAATTTATACATATTTTCATTTGAATTTTCATTAACTGTTAACGTTTAATTTCTGAGTGTTTCAAAGCGCGGAAAATTGAAATAAGCGCAAAGTGCAACTGAAAATCCTTACTGCAAGCAGCCTTTCATTGATATTCAAACGTTTCGAACTTAGCTAAATATCTTAATTAGTGACCGTGCGCTATTAATCCAATACGCCTCAAGAAAGCCGAGGTATCACTACATATATCGGTTATAATAATCTATAAGAATCCTTTCCCCCCGACTTGCCAAAAAGTTTGTAGCTTGGACTGACTGTACCCTTAGGGATCCTATCCATTTTCAGCCAGCGATTTGTGTCGTTTCAAAGTCTGGTTCGTTATTTTTCAGATAATCGCCGTGCCTGCATACATCTCATAAAATTTTAAATCAATACCCACACAAAAACGAATACCAAAAACAATAATTGACCAGCATCTATAAGACTTACACACTGTAATGATACATTTTCGTTCGTACCCAGAGATTGCACCACACACACTTGAGATTTTGTATTCCGCGAAGTTAACGTGATTTGATTGATTTGCTTAAGATGTTTTTTTTACCGCGCCAAATCAGCAAATCAGGTTGACACTAGACTAAGGCAAAGCAACAAAACGATTTGTTCTTTGTTCATATACTTTACAGTTTACACCTATATAAATAGTATATACATCTTAATATATTTTTTTAAATAATTATAAATATAGCATGGTAAATTATTATACGTAAAATAGTAATTTATATAAAGAGATTGATTTAAATATTAAAGTAAACAAAGCAAAAAGCAAAAAATTATGTAGAATTATTGATATTTGTATACAGTGAGCGAATAAGAGAAAAGAAGAAATTCGTTTCTTTTCCCAACTCACCCAACCACTGACGATAATCCTGATGGATCACCACACCTAATGCTAATCCCAATAAATGCATATCTTGTTTGCCAAAAGATTAAAAAAAAAAAAAAAAACAATTTACATGTGTTTCTTATTCATTAGAGATTCGTTTCGCTTCTCCGTTTTCAACTGAGTTTTTGTTCGACAAATCCCCAATCGTTGTCGATATTCATATGCAAGCACATACACAGTTCCACACAATCATGCCCCGCATCCTCATCCAAAAACACGAACCCACACAATTCCCAGCTCCTACCTCACATAATACGTCTCTATATCTATCATAATATATACACATGTATGGCACCTCTTTATCAGATATCTGATCTCTTTGAACGCCGTACTCCCTACTCGAACTTAGCTACAAGATCCACTTATCCACTTCGGTCGTCTTTCGATACTGAATTCAGTCGTATTTGTCCAGGGTGGATTATTTATGTTACTATTAAGTGTCAAATAGCCCTCAACCAAAAATAAAACATCCATAAGAGAAGGAGAGTTCTATATACTGATGCTTGTTTAGGAGCCTTGGGCCTTGGTCGCACTTCCAAACAATTTTTTTTTTATATTGGCATTTCGGGATGGATCGGGTTTGGTTGGGCAGGGCTTGAGATTTTGGACTTGGGTTCGGGTGTTGGGAGAGTGGCAATATCGTAACGTACTAGCGAAAACATCGTTTTTAAAATTCAGTTGACAAGAAAGCAACCAGGAGAGCAACAACCAACAAACAACCCAAATACAATCTTGTACTTGTTAAGTGTTACCAACTGAACTAAAGCAACAACCAAATACGTTTTTTCTCTTCTCTTTGCATTTACTGTACAAAAATCCAATCCAACAATCAAAAAAAACACCATTAAACAAATAACCAACCCGACCTGAAACTGTCCGAATACGAAACCAAACCAATAATAACCAATCAAACCCAAACAAAATGCAAAAAAAAAACCTGAACCGAATTGAATCGAATCGAATCGAAAAATCATATACGTTGGTCGGTGCTTATTCGCAAAAATTGAATTGAATTCTTTACGATTGTTGCTGCAACTTGCCACTTTGAATCCATTTGCGGATGAAATCCTGGCTTGACAGAAGGGGCATAGCAACAATAGCACCACATCTATTACCGACGCCACCACCACGACCTCAACAACCAACAACACCACCTCTACCACCTCTTCCGTAAACACAACAACTGCCAACACCATCAACAGCAACAACAACAACAACCATAGTAGCAACATCAACAACAACAACAACAACAACCATAGTAGCAACATCAACAACAACAACAACAACGGGGATGAAAACAACCAAGGGAGCAACCAAGGCGGAAGCAACAGCAGCAACACCAGCAACAACGATCTGGATCCCGAGCAATTAGGCATCTTTGCGGCAAATAATAATGGCCAGGGCGACGAGGTGCTGGGATTTGGCCTCTCGTCTGCCGATGGTGCCACCAATGGTGGCAGCAACAACAACAACAACGGCGAGATTGGTGGCGATCCCAGCCTGCTGCGACGAGTGGTTGTGGGCGGTTTTTGCAAGATATGCAACGTGGTGTGCCACGTGCTGCACGACTCACCGCTCGGGCGCATGTGCAAGAGTTGTCACACCCACTGGAGGTACTACTACTACTACTACTTGCTGCCGGAAATTCTCCAAGACATCAAGCTAATGCCAAGTTTTCTATCTCTCTTTCCTCCCTCCCTCCCTCTCTCGCCTTCCCCCCGAAAAATACTCGAAAATGTTGCATTCACTTGACTTTTGTCGTTCCGATCCGAACCGTACCGTCCCGGCCCGTCCCCGTTTCCAATCACACACACGCACAATAAGGCGCACGGGCAACCGGCGACCCATTTCCGGGCCGGAGAGCAATGCTCCCCGACGATCCACCCATAACTGCGCCGCGAACGCCGATCGCTCCAAACGCAAACCGCCCAAGGGCATGTACATCAACCATGACGATCTGACAGCCCTCGCGAGCTGCAAGAATCCCAGTGTCTATCTGGCGGAACGGGATCGGAAAATAACAGCACTCATGGCCGAAGTAAGACACACGTTACCGGTCCGGAATCCCTTGAATCTCTTGCCCTTGTGCGATAATTGGTGCCTTAGGAGTTGTTTGGGGAGTTGCTTTCCAACCCAGGGAGCTTAATAGACTTCTAAGGGAAAATATTTCAATGCAATGCTAGCGTTCTAGTGAAAAAGTCAAAGTCACAAAGACAGTTTGGCCATGAAAAAACATGTACTCTCCTTGGGAGGCAGCATATAAAACCAGCATAGTATCAATATAATCGCTAATGTGGCTTGTTAATCCGGTTTGTTCGATTTAGGAAAGTTTGATCAGTTCTTAAAAAATTAAACTGACTAGAAACAAGACCAAACGAAATAATTTAGTTTAGGGCCCCTTCAATGACGATAGTTTAGTGTTAAACTTCAACTCTGGCGAGCAAGGGCATCACAGAACTCATTCCCTGCACGATATCACCCATCACACGCACTCACTCACACCCACAACACATAAGACCCGATCGTACGAGCTGGAACCCACTGACAACTTTCAATTGAATGCCCCCTGCACCCTGACCCATTTCAGATACAGAAGAATAGGCAGATGATGGAGCAGCTGGACAAGGAGTGCGACTCCATCAACTTGGAGGATGTGGTATCAAAACCGGCGACAGCCAACACCGAAACTGCCCAGCCACGCATTTCCGCCCGATGGTCACCGGACGAGATTCAAGTGGCTCTTCTGGCGCTCCGCGAATACGGAAAGAACTTTCCTGTAAGTATTGCCATTGCCCGAAATCACACGCAGAATGTATACTAATTTCCACTCGGTTTGCAGATGATTGCCAAGCTGGTGACCACCAAGACGGAGGCGCATGTGCGAACCTTCTACTTGAACAATCGGCGACGCTACAATCTCGATCAGATCGTAAAGGAGTACGAGGCTGGCAAGTCCGAGGAGTCCGGAGCGGAGGACCAAAACGAGCCAGCCGTTGATGCAGCAGCATCAGCAGCATCCGCAGCAACAGCTGTAGGAACATCAACACCAACAGCAGCAACCGCAGCAGCAGCAGCTCCATCAGCAGCACCCGGTGCAGTCGATTCGGCATCAGCGACGATTGCGACGGCAGCCAGGAAGCAGTCCACCGAGACCAGCAACAACGGCGTAGAGCCCAACCAGGAGTCGCCGTCCAAAAAGGAGGACTCGTCCAACACCAAAAAGCCAGAGCTGGCGGCGGGTGGTGCTGGCGAGGCAGCAGATGACACGCTCGCCGTGCCATCCAGCGTGAGCTCCAGCACAGGCACACCACCCAGCAATGTGACTCCTGGCACCGCTGGCAGCAACAAGCCCACCGGTGGCAGTGCTACAATCACCATTACCGACGAGTCCGACACAGCCACTAACTCCAGCAGCGATGTGGTAACCAGTGGACCGGCCGGAGCCACCGGTTCATCCGCATTGTCCAGCGCAAGTTCTGCTTCTGCTTCGGCTTCTGCACCCGCACCCAAATCTCAAGCCAGCAGCGAAGAGCTGAAGTCCAATCCGGCGATCAGCGGGGTTGTCGCATCCGGAACTGTGGCTGCGGGTGCTGGCACGGCTGCCAATCCCACAAGAAAGCGGGATAGCTCCGTATTGGTGGGTGCACTCTACCTTCTACCTTATAGCCCCATTAACTCCATTACGTACCATTTACAGGCTATCGCCGAGCAGCCAGCAGCCAAGAAAGTCGCAGTGAGCGGCACCAGCGGCGGCGGCGTAGAGTTCATGGGCAAGTGAGGAGACCCTGCGGCGCCGGGAGACGTGTTCACTCGCGATATATATACACGCATAAATAAATATACCACCATACCTACCGGTACATAACATAGCTTGATGTAGGACGGCGACCAGGAGATGTGTACGCCACCAGCTGGGAATACACGTCCAGAGGTTTTGCAGCCTGCCGCCAGGTTGTTAGCCGTATTCCTTTTTATTATTTGTCTATAAAATTTTGGACGCAACACTAAATCGATTTTACATGCGAGGATCGTACATGCATAATTTCTTTCAACATATGCACGTAATCTTTGAGTATGATGCTCGGTAAATGAGAAGGAAAGGAAAGATACATGTATATTTTACAACAAATTGTATATGTATCAGAGATGATTTTAAATGGGTTTAACGGGTAAGATACTTTCCTAAGACCACACAAAACTAATGAGTAGTGCACACAGCAGTAGAAAAAGCGGAGCGTTGGTGCAGATCATGTATGTAATATTACGTTAATTCTAAGAAAAATGAGTTATACGCGTGTAAATTATTAACTTAACTGTCTTTTTTTTTCATCGTGAAATAATTTAGCATTTAAAACAAAGTACTTGGGCTAGGCTTGTAGGCAAAGTCGTCGTCGTAAATTTGATCGGAGCTGAGGCACAGGAAACGTTGGTGGAACGCAAAGGAAAATTCATATTCAGCAACAAGTTTCTGTTAGGCTAATTATTATGTAACTGAATACACTTGGCAACAATTGTATACAAGCAGCGCTATTCGTTCAAGTAAAACCATTAAATATGTAATACTACGAAAAATGTGTCAGGTTACGTCTATCTTACTAAATCCTAGGATCTTAAGTATCTACTGGCCTACGAAACTCGATTTCTCTGTTCTTAGTAAAAGTGGTCTGAATAAGAAGTTTGAACATCTCGGATCGGATTCAGCTTGGCAAAAGCCTGTTTCTAATGAGTTGTTAACAATAAACATAAATATAATTCACAAATCATTTGTTTTCGTTCAGTCTTGGGTGATTATCTTTGCTTTCGGATAACATGCATCTTTTTTTGGGGCGTTTGGTAAATCAATTTATTAAATAAAAAAATCATAAAAGTCTTGTATTGATATTATTTTACCCTTGAAATCAATATCAATATCTAATCCAGGCTTATACAACTATTGACAACTAATTAGCAGCAACAGTGTAATGATTATTCTAAAAATTAAAAACAGATGTATCTTATTTTTTCACAGAGTTAACTCTTCTTATTTTGCTATTCATCGAGACGCAAAAAGATATAACCTCTTGGACGAAATCTAAGTGGAAACGAGTTAACAAAAAACCTTTATAAATATTGCTCTCAATTGAAGTAGACTAATCTTATGACTTTGTTCATCTTTCGTAATCGTAAAGTTAAGTATTTCAGTGCAAATTCTTTACGATTTAGGCTTGTATTCTCGACCTTTCGCCAAGTTAAAAGCAGGTTTTACTCCGAATTTGCAGACTAAAACACATTTAATTGAAAACCATTTGTTCTTGAGTTTTTCGTCTCAATGAAAGCAAAATATACAATACTAACAAAATAAAATGCTGCCAAAAGGTATAATAGATTAGATTAATGCTGCTGTGATTGTTGGTGGTGATGGGGGCGATGCTGCTACTGCCTGGGAAACAGGCAGCGCTCGAGGAACGGCACACAGGTGACCAAGTGGGCCAGTCGATTCACCCAGCCGGGTATTTTCCTGCCGCAGACGATGTGCACCAGGCTGCTGGAGAAGTGGTTGCAGTTCCTGCTGGTCAGGTGGTAGCTGTCCCCTGGGAACTGGACGCCCAGCTGGTCGACGATGCGCTCCACGTCCCGGCGGCTGAAGTTGGTGTAGCCCAGCAGAATGCTCTCGCGGAAGCGGAACTGCTCGCCCAGCTCCGCCTGGCCATTGCGGGGCTCGATCTCGAAGATGCCGGTCATCGGGAACTCGTGGCCGCCGAACGCGTACTCCCTGCCGTAGATCTGGACGCCCGAATGGAAGAAGCCCAGACCCAGGGTCATGGTGTAGGCGTTGATATGGAAGAGGTCATAGACATTGAGGACCACCGGCTCGCAGGGCAGCACCATCTCGTCGCAGCGGCTCTCCCTGGCGCCCCCGCACAGCCAGGAAATACTCCTCAGTCGTTTGAAGGACAACCTCCGGCTCATCTTATAGCACTGGAATGGCAGGACTTGAAGGGAGTGATCACTTCACCACTTGTACTAAACAGGAATTTATTTACATCAACTGTAGACACTCAAAAATTTGGCATTTCACCAGGTAAGAGGATACTTGGTTTTTACAAAAATTACTGTTGTTTTTTACCCTTGCAGAGGGTGATGGAGACGTTTCCGACCCTATAAAGTATATATATTCTTGATCAGCATCACTAGCAGAGTCGATCTAGCCATGTCCGTCTGTCCGTCCGTCTGTCCGTCCGTCCGTTTCTACGCAAACTAGTCTCTCAGTTTTAAAGCTATCTGCATGAAACTTTTCCAAAAGTTGTTTTTCTATTGCAGGTAGTATATATGACGGAACGAGCCGGATCGGACGACTATAGCGTATAGCTCTCATAGGAACAATCGGAAAAATAAATTAAAAAAACTATGACTTTGCTGTTTTTTAATTTTTATACCCTTGCAGAGGGTATTATAATTTCAGTCAGAAGTTTGCAACGCAGTGAAGGAGACGTTTCCGACCCTATAAAGTATATATATTCTTGATCAGCATCACTAGGAGAGTCGATCTAGCCATGTCCGTCTGTCCGTCTGTCCGTCTGTCCGTCTGTCCGTCCGTTTATATGCAAACTAGTCTCTCAGTTTTAAAGCTATCTGCATGAAACTTTCCCAAAAGTTGTCTTTCTATTGCAGGTAGTATATAAGTCGGAACGAGCCGGATCGGACGACTATAGCATATAGCTCCCATAGGAACAATCGGAAAAATAAATGAAAAAAAATTATAACTTTGCTGTTTTTTAATTTTTTGTTTAGTTCTTCGACATATAGTAATGGTAAAATATTTCCGATTTACGGTTTAAATTTCATCAAAATCGGACGACTATAGCATATAGCTCCCATAGGAACAATCGGAAAAATAAATGAAAAAAAATTATAACTTTGCTGTTTTTTAATTTTTTGTTTAGTTCTTCGAGATATAGTAATGGTTTAATATTTCAGAATTACGGTTTCAATTTCATCAAAATCGGACGACTATAGCATATAGCTCCCATAGGAACAATCGGAAAAATAAATGAAAAAAATTATAACTTTTCTGTTTTTTAATTTTTGTTTAGTTCTTCGACATATAGCAATGTTTAATTATTTCAGAATTATGGTATAAATTTTATCAAAATCGGACGTCTATAGCATATAGCTCCCATAGAAATAATAAAAATATATAAAATAACTATCTAATAATTGAGCTGCAAATAATCATAGTTTCAATGTTTTTTTTTAGCACATACTCAAGTAAATCATAATTAAATGTTTTCAAAAGTATTTAATTAATGCAATAGCTGCAAGGGTATATGAACTTCGGCTTGCCGAAGTTTGCTTTCCTTCTTGTTTTTTTTAGTTTTTCGACATATAGTAATGGTTAAATATTTCAGAATTACGGTTTAAATTTCATCAAAATCGGACGACTATAACATAAAGCTGCCATGGGAACAATAAAAATATTTAATCAAATTTTTTTTTAATTTTCTATTTTCTAATTTCTTTTAAATATTCTTTTTGATTGTTCAATTATTTGACAGTTCAGAATTACGCTTTTAATTTTATTAAAATCGGAAAATAAAATCATATAGCTGCCATAGGAACTCAAATAATTGAGCTGCAAATCATCATAGCTTCAATGCTTTTAAACATACACGTAAATCATAATTTTAATGTTTTCTTTAATATTTAATTTTTGCAATAGCTGCAAGGGTGTATGAACTTCGGCTTGCCAAAGTTTGCTTCCTTTCTTGTTTTAAATAAGTTAAATGTGCATAATACTTTGAAAGTTCCGCCATTCAGGAAATTATAAATTACCTCATTAAGGTACGAATCGAGTGTCTTTAAGCTTTTATATACAGTTAAAATTTAAAAAAAATTGTTTTTTTATTTTACTTTGTTAATGTACATATATTTAATAGTACACACTGAAAATTTTATATGGTTCCGGTGAATATTTTCTAAGTTACACCCCAATTTTCAGAAGCGATTCAGAGTTCTTGTAAGTACAACTACAAACTTTAAATGCATTTTTCTCAAAATGGTGTTTTCAATGTCGGTGACCAATAATACTCGAAAACGGCTTAACCGATTAGTGTACAGTTTTAACACGAGCTTCTTAGATATATTTTTTAGTAATTAATTGAAGATTTTTTATATGATAAATATTTTTTTATAAGCAATTTAAGGCCCTACATTTTGCTCAAAAATCAATTTTTTAGTTTGACGAATCGTGATTTTGTCAAAAAACTTTATTTGTTCCTTCAATTAATTACTTGATTTGACAATTTCACCCAAACTCTTTGATTTTTTAATTTCAGAGGATCCAGTCCAAACATATAGTGGTCACTGCAAAACGCCAAATAAATATTTTTTCCAATTCTAAATCTTAAAAAACAGTTAAAATATAATATAGTCTGTGTACAAAATATCAAATAATTAAATTAATAGTTTTCTCAGAACAAATTTTCAAAAAATCGCTTTTTTCGGCCTTTTAACTGTATATAACGCCTTAGGCTATTTCATCTAGCTGTTAATAGAACAAAGAATTTAAAAAATTGAAAAACAATAAAAATGTGTTTCAATGTTAAGTTCCGCCAAAACATATATATATTTTTTAAATTTGTATTTCTTTTATAAAATAATTTTAAGACAAATTTACAGAAATAATGCACTTTTTTGATGTCCACTGTATGCGTTTCAATATTTTGAGACCAAAATTGTCCTACTTCAAGAGTTTTAAAAATTTTTGGAGAAAGAAACTTTAAATAAAATGTTTTAATGCAATCATGTACTTAGACATAAAAAAAACACAAAATAATATTTTTCACACAACACAAAAAAAAAAATTAGAAATTAATGACTTCGAAGGCTATATAAACCCTTAACTTAGATTATCGCACCTACATATTTAATGATAGAGATAAATAGTTATCTTAAAACAAAATATCCATTACACAATGGGCCAGAAATCTAATTTTTAGGTCAAAAGTCTGGCAATTTTTCCCTGTACAGCTAGAAAGCTAAAATATAGCAGATTATCTTCTTAAAAGATTGTACTTTTCAACAAACTAAAAATAAAATGTTAAGGATTCCTAGAAGATATAGTTATTCCAAACCAAAGTCGGAAAATATTTCTAATTTTAGCATATTTTATTTTTAGAAAAAAAAAGTAGGAAACGGATTCGTTTTGACACACATTTAACAACAAATCAAAAATAATTTAAACTACAAAAAGTATTAAATTACTTAAGACTTATCAAATTTAAAAACTGCCATATTTTGTTGTCTTTTAGTAAAGAAATCGACCCGACTAAATGTATATTTTTTTTGTTTCATCTCAGCATCTGTATCATTTAATGTTTAAAATATTTAAAATGACTTATGATGTCGTCATAAGTGCCCTTCAGCGTATGGATCAATGTTTTAAGAAGACATAAGAAATGCAGCATACTTTTGGGCAGCAGTGGGTTGCACTAGACTTCTAAAACTTCTCAAAACTTCTAAAACTTCTTAAAACTAAAGCATAACCGGGCAATATCTGCGGGTGATTTTCGTAGGTAATCTTAGAATTTATTTTTAAAGGAATCTTTTCAATTCCGAAAGGTTCCCGAAACTAATTCTTAAGCACAGTATCCCATTGCGATTAAATGCATGATTCTTTAAAGATTTTGTCGATATTTCATTAAAAAGTAAGAAAGCAGGCTTAATTATATTTTTTGCTTGTAATTTTAATCAATTTCAATGACTTCACAAGAATTCCGATCAGCTAAGTATTCATTTCTTTTCACTTGATTTTTTTTACTTTTTATTCAATTTTGCATGAAATTTTATCTTTAAGAATATGCAAAAAAAAAACCAAGCAATGCAATGTATATTAAAAAGGGGCCCGAACTTATATTATTAATTTTCTCAACTAAATAAACAGACTTTTGGGCAAAGCTCGGGCCCGTTGGTTAAGTGTGTCATTGCAAGTATGATGGCACATAAATATTTTTATTTGATTTGAGGAGAGAATTTAGCAGTTTATTAAGTTCGGACGACTATATGTTTTGAGACTTCAAAAATATAAGATATTTTCTGCTTTCCACTTAGAAAACACAAAAAGCTGAAGAGCCCTTGTTATTTTTCAATAATAAAATGCTTGTCAACCTTGTTTTTAATATTTTTATTATTTCCATTCTTGCTGTGTCTGGCATAATTTGTTAAACATGCGTCTTGTAGTTTTCATTTGGCTTGTTGTTTTTTTTTCGTATTTAAATATATATAGGTGATGTATTTTATTGGTTTCAGTTTGGTTTTTTTGTTTTTGTTTTTTTTTTTTTTTGTTTAGTATTATCATTAAATATAACTCGTTAATGCATTGCTTAGCTAAAAAAAATCATCTTATAATTAGTTCGACACACCTTGAATTAGTTAGAAAGTTTTGTAGTTTTAGTCGTTTGGGTTTGGCTTGCGGATGATGCTTGCTCTGGATTTCTGTGCATTCCGATTTTAATAATGAACGGTCAGATGGGTGGAGGAGCTTATGTACTTCGTATGTTTGAGTAAGCTATATTTAATGAGTAGTGAGCAGGCAATGAAAAGTCGATCAAAGCAACCAAAGAGTTGCATGGAGTCGGGATTTTGGAGTTAGGGGCTGGGAGCTAGGGGCTAGAAGTATATCTGATCGGATCAGATTGGGGGCGGGTCTAAGCAACCTGACTTATGCTATTGCTAGTACATACTTTAGTATATATGTATTTATTTAGATTTATATATATATATATATGCACGATTTATGCTCTTTTATTTTACTTTTTATAATGCCACGATAAAATCTCAATACACAATTTGCTTAGATACTATGACTAGTTGCCTATTACAATATTTTTCTCCTCTATTTGTTTACCTCTGACTCTTGCCCCTCTTATTCGATTTGGATCTTGTTTGTCCAAAAAAAAAAAATATTGAAAAAAACCACATAATAATATCAACAAGTCTTATGAGTAAATCCCGCCCAGAGCTGAAAGCGACAATGAACGATTTCAAATTCGGACAGGCCCGAATCATCACGGGATGACGATGCCATCCGCGTCCTGGGGCTGACGACTGGCGACTGGAGACTGGAGACCGGAGACTAATGACTGACTGACACACACTCGTATATATACTATGTACATATATACAGCGATATATGCATAGATATAGACAGAGAAGCTTGTGGATGTTACAGGATAAGGTTTGACTTTGACGCACTCTCCCTTAAAACAGCGCACATCAACGGCCCGCGATTAAGGCGGTTGAGGTGCGATCTTTTAAAAGAAGTCGTCAAAGGTTTTTGATTATGTCTGGTATTGCAGCATTGGGGCTGACAGGTTGGGATGATGCGACGAGTTCATCCGCAGGGCGGACAAACTCTTGTTGTACCACTCGTCCTCCGGCGACATGCCTGCAAAGAAAAGAAAAACAAGAAACAACGGTATAGTCGAATTCCTCGATAATCAAATATAATAATTATGGTTTTCCAATTAAGATGTTTAGTTTTCAAGCTATTAAAGAGTACCCTTTACCCAGCTCACCAATTTTAAAATAAATATGTTCCTAGAAAAGAATTGTGTTTTAGGTGGCGCCATCTGCCGAACTGCAGGCACAACACTAACAGATCTTTCGTTTTCAAATATGCAGTGACGTCATAATTAAAACTTTCCTAATAACTACTAAAATAATAGTTCGAATTGGAAGATTTTTGAACTGTCGGTAGATATTGACCGAATACATATACCTATACCGCCTTATAAATTGACAAATTTTAAAATAAACTTGCGCTGCGTTCTATTTGTCCTGATCAAGTATATGTATATTTTCTAGAGTTCTGCAGACTTTTTAACGAAAAAAAAAACCCAACTAACTCTTCGAGTAACGGGCTTAATAAAAATATGTATATTTCATTTAAGCAATTACCATTTACAAGCTTTAGCCCAGTTCTTCTAGACACCTTGCATTTCCCGTCTGCGGAAATTCCGCCCCACTTGAAGAGCACACACATGACTACGGATTGGTGAGGAATGTTTTCTTGGACTTGGCCGGAAATTCATTTCACTGCCGCATCTTTGCCTTTTGATGGCCGGCTCCTCCTTCACATCCGGCAGGTCACCTCTAAGGGTCCCACCCTCTCGATTTGTTTACGCCTGATTACGAGAATCACTTGGCTCTTCCCGCTTAGTAACCCAATATGGGCGACAAAGCTCCTGCCCAGGCGCCAGGCTTTGGCGACCGATGATAAACAACGTCGGATTTCAGCACCCGAATTGACGCTTAAGTCGGAAATTTACTTAGGGACCAGGGACTGGGCATTGGGTATTGGACTTGGGGATTAGGGATTGGAGATTGGGGGGTGACACTGCCCATACCCATACCCATACCCATACCCATACTTATACCTATACCAATACCCATGTATATGCCCGTACCCATACTAGCAGGGTAAACAATCTGAAAAAGCTCGCTTGGCCCCTTCGGCCGAGCTCGGGAAATCAGAAGCTCTGGCCACGATCGCCAAGTGTCTGATCTGCAGACCACTCTGCCATTCGAAGTCGAGAAGTGGCCGTGATGTGGTCGAGTTTTCAGTTCAAGTGCGAGTGCAAGTGCGAGTTGAAGTTACGCGGGTGCTGAACTGGACTGGACACCAGTCCTCTGAGGAAGGTAAGTGAATCTCTAAAGTAAAACTCACCCATCGAGTCCTGGCGCACTCCGACGGAGCCCATGTTCGTGCTGTGCGCCATGGAGAACGGTTGCGTCATGCCCGGATACGAGGAGGCGCCCATTTGGAAAAGGTCCTGTTGCCAAGAAAAATTCTATATCGTTAGATGGAATGTTATGTGAAGAAGTAGATGCGAGGAGTCTTACCTGGGGATAGCGGTTCATGGTGTTGTGGTGCGGATACGGTTGATAGCCGCGCGATACGCTGTAGCCCTGGATGTTCCGCATCATCCCGTTGCAGGATGGGATCACAGACGGTGCCAGCGCCTTCTGCAGCTGCTTCTCCTGCTTTCGGTACTTGGCGCGTCGGTTCTGAAACCAGACCTGCACAACGGGGGTGGTGGGGGAAACGGGAAGAAAAGGAAAAGCGGATTGCATGAATTTATGTGTGGGGAAAGAACTTACTTACGAGGACCCACTTTAAGTTTCCCCGGCAATATTCGCTTTGAAAAAATAAAGAAAAAAATAAAACACTCGACGACGGGCGGAGACGCTTAATGAAGAAATAAGAAGGCGAAGCTAAATGGAAAAACCCCCATCCTCCCAGGACCCTTCGCTCTATCCATCCCTGTCCTTGCCTCTGGCCTGTGGGCTCTGGGCTCCGGGCTCCGGGCTCCGGGCTCCGGCTCCGTCTCCGGACGATGCCAACGTCTTATGAGTGAAAAAATCTACTAAATTGAAATTGAAAATAAGTTGACGACGCTGTTTGCTGCGAGGGTCTGGCTGGTCTGTCCTGCCCTTTTCCCCACTCTAAGTGACTGGGAGTATGGGTGGCCGTTGCCTGCTCTGTTTAGATATTATTAAAGGCAGTCCTCCTCGTCCTGCTGCTGCTGCTGCTGCTGCTGCTGATGGTGATGGTGATGCTGATGATGATGATGGAGCTCCTTGGCTCTTGGCCCCCTCCTGCCCTCGTTTGCCAACGATGGCGAAAAGAAATTGCCAAGATGAAAGCAGCGCACAGCACTAGACAACAGGGCAGGACGAAAAGGAAGATTGTGCGGAGAGGATGGATGGCAGGATGGCAGGATGGCAGGATGGCAGAATGGCAGGATGGGTGTGTAGAAATTTCCGACATTTTGGAAAGCTGCTCAGCTTGCTTTGAGTTCTGAGGGAATGGCAGAGCAGGGATGGAGCAGCGGGTGGAAAATGGGCAGGCTGAGGGTGCTGTTGCAGCTGTAATGGCGGCCTGGCACCCAGACTTTGGGACCCCTCGTCTTTCGATTTTTTCTCCTTTCATTTTCTTATTTATTTTATCATTATTATTATCTTTGTCCATGACTATGTGCACGTACATACATATATCTGTTGGGTTCGCCAGAGTGGGTGTTGTTGCTTTTTTTTTGTTGGAACTGGGCACAGGAATTGGGGGGGGGTGGGGGGTGGCCCGCCTTTAAACGAAAAGTTCTGCCATTCGAGGGTTGTTTTCAGAGCCCACTTTATGGCTCGTTCGGTTTCGTTTGGTTGGCTGCCGTTGCCACAGCCACTGCCACTGCCACTGCCAGCATAAAAATGCCAGCAAGGACACCCCCATACACACACACCCATACACCCACACACACCCACACACACCCACACACACACCCACACACACACACACTGCAAAATAATGCTCTTAACCATCAGCCATATATGTATGTATGGATGGCCGGGCAGGATCCAACTCCAGTTTGAGGGTGGAAAATGAAAATGCGTTGTCTGAATGATTCGATAGACGATAGAGCTCTGTCTATCTGTCGTTCAATTTCCAGCTGAATGTGTGTGTGTGTGTGTGTGTGTGCGGAATGGGCGGAGAAACTCAATTAAGGATACATTTGATGGCACACTCTCATACATACATACGTACTATGCACGAGAATAGTACGTTTCCATGGGGCCAAACAAGAACAAACCAAATCGAGGGGAAATTCGATTTTAGCCAACATTTCGCTAGCCTCCTCCGAGCCTCCGAACTTCCGAACCTCCGAAGTCGCAATCCCAAAATCTGCCTTTAAGTTTGTAATATTTGATTAATATTTGATACGGCTAGACCTACGCCTAAACAGCCTCTAAACTTTAATGATATGAAAGCGAATTATAATACAAATAACCATGGTCGCACGCACACAACAAACAACACACAACACACACACATGGCCACTCGGCCACGGCGGAAATATGAAAATTAAACGTATTCAAATTGAATTTACTTTCAGCATTTAATCAAATTTAGCCGCTGCCAACGTTTGTTTTTGCTCGGTTTTGGTTTTTCACTTCACAGCGCTTAGAGTTTTTGTCACGATTTCCCTTTTTTTTTTTTTTTTTGCCAACAACCCCCCCCCCCCCCCCCCCCCCCCCCCCACATTTTCTCGGCCTTTTTGGCCTTTGTTTCATTCACATCGGAGTTTTTCCGCCGAGCGGTGTGGCGAGTGTGTGGGCGGATAAGTTAGATGAACTTTCGGCGGGGGAAACTAGAGATTGGAGGTGGGGGGTGGCAGGTGGCAGGTGGCAGGTGGCAGGACTGCAGGTGGATTCCCATGCCAGGCCAACCCATGACCTACAAATGCGAAAGGTGACTAATTGCCAACTGGCCTCCTTATTACACACTTTCAAGCGCACTTCACTCCGGTGTTTTCCATCCATCGAGCTCATTTCGATGTCATAAGATATCAGATATTCTCAATATCGAATGTTGTCTGCACCAAATGTTTACAAAAACGTTCACATAACAAGTGCCGCCGTTAAGTAAACAGGATTGGCGCCCCATCCGCCTTAGTAGCTTCAATTACAAATAAACAAACACACAGAAATAATCAATAGAGAAATTGCGAGCTTTCAACTTGTCTCCCACGACCCTTTGTTTACGCGTCCAGAATTATCGGTCTCAGCAAATTAATTCTATTATCATATTCGTTCTTCCTTTAAACAAGTAAAGATCATATGCAGTCATCTAAATATGATATAGTCAAAATTTCACCAAGCGTATTATGCGTGTGTGTTCTGTTTTCTTTGAAAGCTAAATAAAAGGGGGCCAGTTTTTAGCCGATACTGCCTCGCTTTCAGTTTTTAATTTTTTGCTAAATTAGTTAAAAGTTATTTAACTCGTATATATTGGGAAAACGGAAGCACATTAATTTGTCACGATAATTTTTTTCTGATTTGTTCGCTAACCGCTTTGGATTTTCAAAAACCTTTCTGATTTATGTATTACATTAAGGTGAGTGTTCAATGGATAAAAATCAAAAATATTTAAAATAAACTTTTATATAAAAACAACAATTTGGGTAAATTTCAAAAGACTGATTCTTTGTTAGCTGTATGATATTGTCTTCGAATTTTAATTACATTTTTAAACCCAATTTATTCCAATATTAACATCTTTCCTATGGCAGCTATGGGATTAAGAATTCTGATTCACTTATTATCTCTTACTTATTTGATAGATATATTAACTCCTTCAACTTTCCGGGGCCATATTTTAATGTTTTCTTTCAAGAGCTGGCCTTCAAAATCGTAAAAAAAAATGGTGTCCAATTTTTGTATAAAAAAGTTCTAATGTTCTAAATCTAAAAAGCTTTAGTTTGCTAATAGATTTTTGTATAAGTACACAAGTTAACATTTTATCAAAAAGCCATATATATTTTGAAGCTTAATTAAAGTGAAATGTTCTAAATCTGAAATCGTGAGTTGTCTGCTTTTGTGTATAAAAAAGGTTATTAAATATATATATATACTTTTTTGTCAATGCATGGCCCTCCAAATTGTAAAAAATTACATTAATATAATAATAAGTCTCTAGTTTGTATTGGAAATATTAAGGCAGACTGCAAATCGGATAACTTTTCAGCACTTTATTTGCATATATTTTAAGTATTTGCGCTAGAAAAAAGCCTAGTTGTATCAATCCAAATCTCGCTTAGTGAAAAAACGAGATATTGAATAGTTAAGCAAGACAAGTTGAATTCTAACTTGGCTGTGCTCCCTCTGCCGCAGCCCAAAATTTGCACATGAGACATTTACTTTGCTGATGGATTTTCCAACCAGATGTGCCCAGAAACGCCCACGCCCACCTCATCATCATCATCATCATCACCATCACCATCATCACCATCATCATCATCATAATAACCATCTCGAGTACGGGCGTCAATTTTCCCGTAAAATGTATACACGACAAATTTGTCAACACCAACACGATGCTCTGGCTGCTTTCGAGTGGCAGAGTCAAGTTGCGACGAGCAATCGTCGGATTACCAGGGGGTAATGCTATGGCTATGGCAATGGCTATGGATGGAAATGGAAATGGAAAACTGGGTAGGGGAGGTGGTGGACGATTCCCCGGAAGGGGGTTGCACTGGCCATAGTAAATATTTGAACATTTGCACAAAAATATGGTTTATGCGGCGATAATAGACCGACAAGGCATTCTGTTCTTCTGTTCTGTTCTGTTCTGGTCTCTAGTTCGCTAGTTCGCAGTGTCTAATTTGACCGAGAACAGTTGTTATAAAACAAATGGCAGGGGAGCAAATGGTGTACTGAGGGCACATACCAAATTATACCCTTGCAATGATTCTAAATAATTTGTAATCATTTTGATCAGAAGTTTGCAGTGCTGCTGCTGCGGGCATTATTGGGCTATTAGATAATATCTAGTTGATATGCCCTTCTGTTCTAATTCCATTTAAAATCTATAAACGTGAAACTTTCTCCGTCGCATTCAAGATAAACAAAAAATATATGGACTTATCACTAAAATTTTATTCGTTCAGGTTTGGCAGTTCTTTGATAAACATTTGATTGATTGGATTTCGAAAATCTTTTCTAAATTAAGATCCTAAAGATTACTACTTCTCACTCCCATATATTTCGTTTTCTATTTATTTAGTTAACATGGGTATTCCTTTTAAAATACTTAAAACTTGAATATATTTTCGGCATTTAATAATTATATTCTAGTAAATAATACAAACAAATATTTCTTAATAGAAAAACTTATTGGCTCAAAGTTAAAACTTTATCTTTATGATTTTTCAATAACACAAAGTAATTAACTGGTTTACAGGTGGAAAATCTTTAATAGTTATGAGGAATCCTTGAATTTTCATAAGTGTATTTCGGACACTAGCTAAAGAGTTTTCCTCATATTTTTCGTGTCTGTATTGACTTTTTAGTTAACACGGCTAGTAACCAGTCGTTCATACATTTTTAAGAATATTTAAATAAAAATTTGTTTTTAGCTTAAAATAATTAAGATGGTAAATGAAAAATGCAATATTTTTAGTAAAAAAAAACTTGTTAATAAAAAACATGTTGGCTTAAAGTCAAAAAAAAATTGCTGCTTTACCAACTATTTATTTAAAAATCTTGAATACCCATGAGAAATTGTATAATCGCATTTCAAAATGTCACTTTAAGTGAATCCCTGGCACTTGCCGAAAAAGCCTTCTTAAAGGCCCAAAAAGTGCCCGTGTAATTCGACACCACGTTTTTGGTGTTGGACGACGAACGGTATGCGTTGCACCAAAGTTGAGAATCCTCCCCTTTTTTGGCCCTCCCCCTGTTGAGGCAACCTAATGCCAATGCCAATACCAAATCCAACCAACCAACCAACCAACCAACCAACCAACCACCCGCCGCACTCACTTGTCTAGCAGTCATGATAAAACTATAAATTAATTATTACCGCGGCGCACTTGAAAGCGCAACAGCGGAGTGCCATCGAACGAATGATTCCGACCAGGGGGCTTGGGCTTGGGTTTGGGTTTGGGTTTGGGTTTGGGCTTGGGCTTATTTTTCCCTTGCCGGATTTCCATCCAGCACTTGAGAGCAACACCACTGTGGGCCAGTCAGCCGGAATAATCGCAGGCTAATGCTAATCGGTGACCAAGATCACCACCAAATCATCAGCGGGATATGGCCAAACCAATCCGCAATCGATTCTGTTCAGATTGTGACTCTGGCACGAACAACTGTTGAAATTGCAGTAATTGGCTACGTTCGGGCCACATTTGGAACCGAAATAGGAATGGGATTTGGAGTGGGAGTCGGAGTTGGAGTTGCTGTGGGTCATCGTGGAGCTGAAAGCTTGGTGGCTAAAACGGCAGTACTCACTTGAATCCGCGCCTCATTCAGCTTTGTTGTTCGCGCCAGCTCCTCGCGGCAGTAAATATCCGGATAATGCGATTTGGCGAACGCTGCTTCCAGTTCCGCTAATTGTTCCTGAAATTAAGCGGATTTTAATTAGGCGAATTCGGTGTGTGGTGTTTTTTTTTCTCTCCCTGCTTTTCCTTATTAAATGCCAGATTTTTAATGGATTTCCATGAGCATCCTCTTTAATTTCGTTCACAAGGCTAGCTAAATCTTAACTGCGAACTATTTTTAATAACTTTTCGTTACCTTTAATGGTAATGGGTGCCTAGGACCATTTCGGAAAACCTATATTTGATATCACAATAATATAAATTCATTAAGCTTCAAGTATGTTGCACAGTCTTCGATGTTAGTTTTAGTTTTATTTATATTGTAAGTCTGTGTCCATACGAATATTCCTGCTAAATACGTTTCTTGTCAGCTTAATTTTGTATTTTAATTAGAAAGTCATTAAAACTTTAGCCATGGCTCATTCAAAGTCGGTTCAGCATCTTTAGTTTGCACCTATGGTATATTGGCTATGAGTGTAAAATTAATATAAAACGAGCAGGTTTAATCCTTTGTTGCTTAAAAACAATTTTCTACATCTCAACCTAGTATGCTAGGCAAAGATATACAACAACAAGAAGGAAAGCAAACTTCGGCAAGCCGAAGTTCATATACCCTTGCAGCTATTGCATTAATTAAATACTTTTGAAAACATTTAAATTATGATTTACTTGAGTATGTGCTAAAAAAAACATTGAAACTATGATTATTTGCAGCTCAATTATTAGATAGTTATTTTATATATTTTTATTATTTCTATGGGAGCTATATGCTATAGACGTCCGATTTTGATAAAATTTATACCATAATTCTGAAATAATTAAACATTGCTATATGTCGAAGAACTAAACAAAAAATTAAAAAACAGAAAAGTTATAATTTTTTTCATTTATTTTTCCGATTGTTCCTATGGGAGCTATATGCTATAGTCGTCCGATTTTGATGAAATTGAAACCGTAATTCTGAAATATTAAACCATTACTATATCTCGAAGAACTAAACAAAAAATTAAAAAACAGCAAAGTTATAATTTTTTTTCATTTATTTTTCCGATTGTTCCTATGGGAGCTATATGCTATAGTCGTCCGATTTTGATGAAATTTAAACCGTAAATCGGAAATATTTTACCATTACTATATGTCGAAGAACTAAACAAAAAATTAAAAAACAGCAAAGTTATAATTTTTTTTCATTTATTTTTCCGATTGTTCCTATGGGAGCTATATGCTATAGTCGTCCGATCCGGCTCGTTCCGACTTATATACTACCTGCAATAGAAAGACAAC
Source organism: Drosophila gunungcola (assembly GCF_025200985.1). Taxonomy (NCBI): domain Eukaryota; kingdom Metazoa; phylum Arthropoda; class Insecta; order Diptera; family Drosophilidae; genus Drosophila; species Drosophila gunungcola. The sequence continues at coordinate 345,910 of NW_026453223.1, read as the reverse complement.
TTTTGGGAAAGTTTCATGCAGATAGCTTTAAAACTGAGAGACTAGTTTGCATATAAACGGACGGACAGACGGACAGACGGACAGACGGACATGGCTAGATCAACTCGCCTAGTGATGCTGATCAAGAATATATATACTTTATAGGGTCGGAGATGTCTCCTTCACTGCGTTGCAAACTTCTGACTGAAATTATAATACCCTCTGCAAGGGTATAAAAAAAAAACAGCAAAGTTATAAGTTTTTTTATTTTTTCCCGATTGTTCCTATGTGAGCTATATGATATAGTCGTCCGATTTTGATGAAATTTAAACCGATATTCTGAAATATTAAACCATTACTAAATGTCGAAGAACTAAAAAAAAATTAAAAAACAGCAAAGTTATAAGTTTTTTTTATTTTTTTCCGATTGTTCCTATGGGAGCTATATGATATAGTCGTCCGATTTTGATGAAATTTAAACCGATATTCTGAAATATTAAACCATTACTAAATGCCGAAGAACTAAACAAAAAATTAAAAAACAGCAAAGTTATAATTTTTTTCATTTATTTTTCCGATTGTTCCTATGGGAGCTATATACTATAGTCGTCCGATTTTGATAAAATTTAAACCATAATTCTGAAATATTAAACCATTACTAAATGTCGAAGAACTAAAAAAAAAATTAAAAAACAGCAAAGTTATAATTTTTTTTCATTTATTTTTCCGATTGTTCCTATGGGAGCTATATGCTATAGTCGTCCGATCCGGCTCGTTCCGACTTATATACTACCTGCAATAGAAAGACAACTTTTGGGAAAGTTTCATGCAGATAGCTTTAAAACTGAGAGACTAGTTTGCATATAAACGGACGGACAGACGGACAGACGGACAGACGGACATGGCTAGATCAACTCGCCTAGTGATGCTGATCAAGAATATATATACTTTATAGGGTCGGAGATGTCTCCTTCACTGCGTTGCAAACTTCTGACTGAAATTATAATACCCTCTGCAAGGGTATAAAAAGATAGTTTGTATTTGAACAAAAACATACGAAAGCTTTAAATAGACCAAATAGAATTGTTTCCCTTATGCTGTGCAAACTTTTTACTAAAACTATTATATTTAGGGTATAATGATTCGATTAGATATCAGATTATGTGCAATACCGTACTTTAAGCATTTATTGAAATGAGCATTTTTTCCACAAATTCATAATTAGCTTGGGTTTAAATCTAGTTAAATTAGTGTTTTATCAAAGATCCAAGCTATCCTACGATATCTAATGAAAATCATATATTAAGAAACGCTTGCTAAAAAGTCCTTAGTTTGTAAGGCCGCGCTTTTGCGATTTAAATATAAAATATAAAATTATATATAAAATTAAAACTTTATAAATATAAAACTTAAATTTAAAATAAAATGCCTGATCTAGCTCCCAAAAAAGTAACAAATGTTGTAAAAAAGAAGAATTAAAAACCTAATTTCGACTTTGCTCACAGAGTATTTTCCCCAAAGTTGGTCTAACCTTAAATATAGAACAACTAAAAGCTTAAAGTGATTTTTCATAAATAAAAAACTACATTGAATAAAATGAGTAGAAATTTGTAGACCGCCAAGATTAAGACTTTGGTCGCAGAGTATTTGCTATGAAACTTTAAATTAAGTTTTTACATAAAAATAACAAACAAGTGCTTCACTAAAAATATAAAAAAATTAAATAATTCAATAAAAAAAAGACCTAAATTTAGACTTTGGTCACCGAGTATTTGCTCCGGAGTTGGCTTAACTTAAAATACATTTTTTTTTACAAAAAAGTAACAAAATGCTAAAGAAATAAAAGTTTGGTATGCTTCTTGAAAAGTATAAAACTACATTAAAGCAAAAAAATTTGGAGTTTGGACACAGGCTGTTGGCTGTTGGCTTAACTTTGCTCCTTCTCAGTCCTCAACAATCCTGGCTGCAACCTTCTTTCGCATTCATTATACCCTTGCAGAGGGTATTATAATTTCAGTCAGAAGTTTGCAACGCAGTGAAGGAGACGTTTCCGACCCTATAAAGTATATATATTCTTGATCAGCATCACTAGTAGAGTCGATCTAGCCATGTCCGTCTGTCCGTCTGTCCGTCTGTCCGTCTGTCCGTCCGTTTATATGCAAACTAGTCTCTCAGTTTTAAAGCTATCTGCATGAAACTTTCCCAAAAGTTGTCTTTCTATTGCAGGTAGTATATAAGTCGGAACGAGCCGGATCGGACGACTATAGCATATAGCTCTCATAGGAACAATCGGAAAAATAAATGAAAAAAATTATAACTTTTCTGTTTTTTAATTTTTTGTTTAGTTCTTCGACATATAGCAATGGTTAAATATTTCAGAATTATGGTTTAAATTTTATCAAAATCGGACGTCTATATCATATAGCTCCCTTAGAAATAATAAAAATATATAAAATAACTATCAAATAATTGAGCTGCAAATCATCATAGCTTCAATGTTTTTAAACATATACGAAAGTAAATCATAATTTTAATGTTTTCAAAAATGTTTAATTCTTGCAATAGCTGCAAGGGTATATGAACTTCGGCTTGCCGAAGTTTGCTTTCTTTCTTGTTTTTTTTGTTTTCTCTCCAAGTCTGGACATGATTGAAGAGCTTGAGCAAGGAGCACTTGGTTGCCGTTGCCCCTTTGTTGTTGTCCCTGGTGCTCTTGTGGCAGCAAAGTTTTTAATTACGAGTAACCTTCACGAAATCCAATTAAGATTTCGCCAGCCCCTCCCCTCCCCTGTGGACTCCCCTGTGGACTAATTTGGGGTGGAGGGTAAGGCGGTAGCCTAGAGCTGGGCGCCTCGCAACTGACCTGTGTGAATGTGGTCCGATGCCTCCGCCTGGCGGGCGTCGGACAGGACGCTGTGGTTGGGGTGTGGCCGGCGTGCTGACTGAGCGATGATAGTCCACTTCCGGGCGAGGTGATGCCGGCGGAAACCGTCGACAGGCCGCTGTTGGGTTCCGGCTTCAACTTCTTGAATGCACCTTCCGCTGCAAAGATTCATACATGTTATGCTATGGCATGTGCTGGTGCTGTATTTAAAGTAATTCGCTCTAAGAATGGCCCGGTCGGCCCCAAAAACGCTGTTTAATATGCGTGCGGCGTTTAAACGCATAGTGGCCAGCCCCCGCAAAATGGTGCATAATTGCCAGGACAACAGGACATGGGGGACAACAGGACACGGGGGACAACAGGACACGGGGACTAGAGGACACCAGGACACCAGGACACTCCAGTCACCGCACTGCGGCCACAAGACGTTGCCAGCCATTGTAAAAAGGTGCAAAGTTTGGACTTGCGACAGACTGTAGCGGCACGTCGCCGACGATGGCGGTCGCATGAATATGCAATATGGGATAATTTATGCAAATTTCTGGCACATTAATCGAGGTAGCCTGGCCAGAACGGAGAGTCAGCCAGAACCAGGATGTCACTTACCTGACGCGTGCCGCAAAAGCAAGCGCAAGAGCGCAAGAGCGCAAAAGGCGGCAAATAACGGGCAAAGGTCAAAGTAGGCCACTCTGGGATATGGTACTTTTGGAATTTTGAATTTTGAATTGGAATTTTGAACTTCGGCTTTTTGAGGCGCTTAATTGAGGCGCTTAGCTCGTTAACAAAATGCAAACTATGTTGAAAATGCTGAATGCCGTCGCACTAATTGAATCGCCAACGCAAAGGCAAACACAAACAAAATTAAGTGAATGCGAATGTGAATGCGAATGGGAATGGGAATGGGAATATCGTTATTTATGTTAAATAAGGACCTTCCATTGCCCAGTCCTTCGACAGCCGCCCGCCGTCTAATGGTCTAATGCAATTGACCTTGCTGGTGTGGCTTTGTGCGGCTTTGTGCGGCTTTGTGCGGCCTTGTGCGGAGCAAGCTGCTCAATTCTCGCCTCCTGGCGGATGTTCTGTTGCATAAGCAAATCAGGTCAAGCAATCTGGCACGCGTCCGGCTGCACGGAAAAAAAAAGAGGGTGTGGGAATGATCAAGTGCAAATGAAATATCGGCCAATATCACCAGTAAAACATTTTATGAGATCAGTTGATATTACAGAGAGAAATGCAAGGATTCTTGAGGTTTAATAAACACATATTTCCAACGAAATAAAAGTCATATAGACGTGTCCCTTTCTGTCTTGCCAATTTCATTAAGAGGATCGCAAATGAAATCATGCGATTGCTCAGGAACAAAATTATAACAATTTTGAATGCAAGTTTATCTTGATCAGCGATATGAACTTGTCTTTCTGCTTGCGTATTATTTATTCGCTCAGCCTTCAAGCCAACAGTGTGGAAATAACAAATAGCAAAAGTTAAAGTATTTCAATCTGGTGAAATCGGCTTTACTATGATGTACTTTAATCAGGGAAAATAAAGTGGTGTAGATGCTTTCGAGCAAAACAAATAACAGCTAATATCACAGTTAAAACATTTTTTTCTTAAGGAATAAATTAATTATTACAGTCAGAAAGTGAATGACTCATGTGGGGATTAGGGAGAATTGCATTTCTTCTGAATATTTCACATTTCTAAGGCACTGTTAAATGAAAATTCATTCCATAACAGTAACAAAGAGGTTTCTTTGTGTCGTTTCCGTTCAGTATTATTCATACGCTCAGCCTTAAAGCCTCCAATAAGGATACAAAAAATGGCCAACAGATCAAGTTTTAAAACTTGAGGGACAATCTAGGGAAATCGGCTTTACTTCAATGTATTTTAATAAGCAACCGAAGGAGGATATTATTAAAAATTTATTCCAAAAGGATATCTGAGATTTTCATTTATAAACACAATACTTAAATCCTTTTTACTATTTTCCACAAAGTTGGTTAGCCTTGATCAGAAAAATGTGAAAACAAATAGAACTTTTTTCTCTCTTGCCAGTAAAATTCCATAGAACTATATTAGATAAATAGGAACAATCTAGTCATATTTTTATTATCTCTTTAGTTTCGAATCATATTATATTTGATTCCATTGGGATATTCTTAAATTTATTGTTATTACTATCAACTATAGCTTTCAAGTTTCATAAGTGGTTTTTGAATATAACATAATTTAATCAAATTGATTAGTTCTCATTTTTACGGTAAACGATATAGACAAATATTTATATATAGATCAACTATGTTTGATGTAGGGTACATATAGCAATGACCTTGCCATTAAATAAAATTTTATTTTTATTAGATTAAACCCTTATTTATAGTTTTGTCGTACCTACACTCATAAATTCCCTGGACAACAAAAGTAAGTTTCCAAAAAAAAATTCCAAGTATTTATCAACTTAAAAACAAAATTTCCCTTTCCTGAATAAGCCGGAAAAATAAACGAATCCAGAATATCCAGTTGGCTAAATTTGAGCCAATTATGAATTTGATTTAGTAATTTAAAAGCCGCTTTAGAATACACCTGTTATAAACGCAATTTTTATGTTTTCCGACTCAGAAATTTCTAAACTAGGTCAGCTCACACTAATCCACCAGATCGATAAGTGATTATTGGTATTGGTTAGAAAAATTGTACTTCCTGGCCATTTATAATGTTTAATTTGTCTCATAAAAGACATAAATATTGTTGGACAGTTTATGTAAGTTTTTCAACTTCAATTTTTAGGGAAATAAAAAAAAATACAAATACTGTGAAAACTAAAAAATAAATTAAAATTGAACGGCAGAAGATTGATTGATTAAGGAAACGAAATAAATCAAGTAAGAAAGCTAGCTTTGGCAAGTTAATGTTTCAATGCCAGCAATTCGATATTGTCGTCTGATTTTGATCCAAATTAAAGTCTGCTAAAACCGTTTAAAACAAATATAAGCCGACATAAAGTTAGAAGCCCGAAAAAGGCGAATTTTCGTCATTTTTTCTGAGAAAACTTTTTAATTTTTAGATCTAAAGATTTGTTCGCATATTATGGTATCTTTTAACAGAATTTTAAGACTCAGTATTAGGAAAAATATTTATTTGGAATGGAGCTACAGTTGATCTTCGGGAGTTTCTCTCAAGAAAGTCTTTTGGCGGTGACCACTATGTCTCTAAACTGGATCCTCCGAAATTAAAAAACAAACAGATTTCACGAGAATTTCGAGGATCTGATATATGGATCCTTGTATTTGATTTTTTAAACATAATTATATAGTGCCAGTACATTCCAATTAAAACAGTATTAACAGAATTGGTCTTACTTATATTCAAATGGAAGGTTTACGTTTCACAGAAAGAAAGAACTGAAATTTTGAACAGTTATTTTTAAGTTAAATATTTTAAGTGGCAATTTTTTTTCGCACAAACTGAATCTAAAATGTCCTTAGCCAAACCATTTCTCTGGTGGTATTATGGCATATTGAAACTTGAGTTTCTTCATTAATTCTACACATATCAAATGGATTCTTTAAAAGCTAACAAGAAGGTATCAAAGCTTATATATTTCGAGCTATAGAGCGAGCCATAAAAAAATATTACTTCGTTAGCTATCAGTTAAAAAACTGTTGGCCGATCGAAAATCTTTGGGAAAAAGTACACATTAAGATATATGTATGTTAATACTTATTATTGTAAATTTGTTGTTACATTTCTCTCAAGAGTGAAAATATGGAAAGGGATCTTTAATTTGTTAAGAGAATCGTTTAAAAGTTTCCACTTGGCACTTAAAGTGATGCAAATTAATATAGTATAACAATAGTACTTTTGGTTAATTCTAGCCAAATTAATTTGAATTGTTTACTTGAAGGCAGAGCAAAGGAATTGAGGAAAGACTTTTTATTTTTGTTGTTTAAATTGTAGATATAGTTTTTTAATACAATAACTTCATTTTGTCAAAATGAATTTTTGCATATAAATCAAACTAAGATTGTTTTATTTCAAATAAAGAAAAAGTGTTGAACTAAGAAGATATAGAAGTACTAATTCGTACAAGGATGTATAAACTTCAAACCGCCGAAAATAATTGGCATTGCTATTTTGTTTTACTTTGCTAACTGGGACCTTTTCATTTAACTGGATAAACAAGTGATGGTGTTTCAGGCTATGATAAACAAAATGTATTCTTTAAAACAAAGCCAAAGCTCTTTTAAAATTCACGTATTAAAGTGACTGCAAAAAGTGCTTAAAAGAACAAAAGAGCTCTTTTTGAAAATGAGATGACTTGTCTCCTTTAAAACAAATAATTTTTGTATCTGACAAAATGCTGAGAAAATCATTTAAAATTTTCGCTTAGCTGTGATTGAATGGGGGACCCAACGGAAAATGGTACCATCAAAAGTGAGCACATCGAGTATCGCTAAAGCAATCCTTAAGCCATCCACATTTTGCCGAGACATTCGCTTTCTTACAGCTCATTAATTTGATTGAGACTTAAGTGAGCTGCGTTCAATGGAAAATCTCCGGGATTTGGCACGCACTGGGGCCTCCAGCTGTCGTCAAATCTGTAATCTGCACTGGATTGGCCGCAAGTGGCTGCCGCAGGAAGACAGGACATTGGACACAGGACAAGGGACACAGGGCACAGGACACAGGACACTGGCGATAAGCCGGTGACAAAGGGACATCGTGGTAATAGGAAGCTACAAACGAGCATCAACAAACAGGCGGCTGACAAAGGAAAAGGACAACGGACAAAGGACAAAGTACAGAAGGCAGAAGGCAGAAGGCAACGAAGGCAAAAAAGGGGTGATGGGGTGCCAAAGGATAATTTCCTGCTAATGGTTAGGGCTATTGGCCATTGTGGCCGGATTAGGGGCAGGATCAGCCGGATCCCGTGCAGGACACTCACCCGAAATGGTGTGATCGGAGAGGCGCGACGGCGGCGTGTGGGCCGGCGTGTGGTGGTGCGAGGACGAGTCCATGCCCGGCGTGGGCAGGCCGGAGTAGAGGGCACTGAAGTCCTCCGGCGTGCTGCTGCACTTGCGCTGGTGGTTCAGCGAGGAGGAGGACGACTTCTCCAGCGTGGTGATCGGCGAGCGCGTGTCCTGCACGGAGCTGGCCAGGCTGAGCAGCCGGTTCTCGTGCGAGCCGCCGATGCCCATCAGCCGCTGGTCCTGGAAGGACATGAACTTGGTGTCCTGCGCCACGCCGCCGTGCTGCATGCTGGCATGGTCCTCCAGCAGGCCCTGCTGCAGTCCCAGCAGCCCGCCGACCAGATTCGGACGCAGCTCGTCCATGCTCAGCTTGCCCGCCTGTCCGCCGGCCGAGAAGTTCAGCTGCCGGCTGAAGATCGCCGGGAATATGTTGAACTGCTGCGAATCGGCGCTGGACTGCGGACTGAGGCCCAGACTGTGCCCGGGCGCCACGTGCGGAATGGAGGAGGAGATCGAGGAGATGGAGGAGGAGGAGGCGGCGGCGGCTGCTGCTGCTGCTGCTGCTGCCGCTGCTGCGGCGGACACCGATCCTGATCCCGCTCCCGCGGAGCTGGGTCCGTTGCCGATGAGCAGCGTGGGTGTGCCGGCGGAGACGCCTCCGTTGTTGATCAGCTGCTGTTGCTGTTGCTGCTGCTGCTGCTGTTGCTGCTGCTGTTGTTGCTGTTGCTGTTGCTGCTGTTGCTGTTGCTGCTGTTGCAGCGGACTGGCAATTCCCACGCCCGGCGGCAACTGTTGCGCCTGTTGCTGCTGTTGCTGCTGCTGCTGCTGCGGCAGCAATCCGTGATGGCCGTGTGATACCGCTAGGGCGTGGGCGTGACTGCTGTGGGCGTGGCCGCTGTGGGCGTGACTGCTGTGGGCGAGCGGATGGGCTAGGGACAAGGCCGCCGAGGTGGAAGTGCCGCCGCCGTTGCTGGCGGATTGCTGCTGTTGCTGCTGCTGCTGCTGCTGCTGTTGCTGTTGCTGTTGTTGCTGCTGTTGCTGCTGTGTCGAGCTGTTGTTGTTGGGGTTGCTGTTGCTGTTGTTGTTGTTGGTGCCGCCGACGACGACTCCTCCGGAGGCGCCGCCAACTCCACTGACACCACCACCGGAACCAGGGCCGCCGGCACAACTCTGATGTTTGAAATCCAACTTGTGGCCGGCGTAGAAACGCTGCGTATCGATATACGTCTTGAAGAAGTCGATTGAGTAATCCAACTGGAAGCTGTCTCGCGGCGAACGCGCTCCCGTTTCGATTGAATGGAGTGGGAACTGGAGCAGCCTGCTCCTTTTTGGCGAAGGATGTGTTTTGACAGGATATGTGTTCAACCCAATAGGTTCGCAGGTTGTTTTCCCTTTTTCTTTTCTGCGGAGACCGGTTTTTGAGATTTCACTTTTTAGTTTAGCACTTAACTTTTAACTCGCTTTGGGCTGCCCGTCGGCCTTTGATTTTATTTCTTAAGTGGGCACTGGCAAAAAAATGTGATGTTGCTGCATGAACTTTGACACGACACATCCAAAAAAAAAAGCAAAATGAGCAGAGTTATATCGGTTGTTATTCAGTTGTTGTACACTATATATGTATATATCTATGTATATATCTATGTATATGTATATGTCTGTGGACGAGCACGTGAACCGCGGATGTTTGTACCGCGAACCATGGAGATCGTGGTGACCGTTGTGCCAGGAGCCGCTGCAGCAACTATATCCTGCTGACTGTTTCTTTTTTCGTCCTTTGCTCCTTCGAGGAGGAGCAAGAACAAGAGCAAGTCGAAGTCGATGTGTGTCCGTGTATTATCGGTATTTTCGTATTTTCGTATTTTCGTATTTTGGTATTTGTGTGCGTGTCCGTTCTCGTCCTTTTTATTTATGTCCTTTGTTATGGTGTTTGTTGTTGCTGCTGTTGCTGTTGTTGCTGTTGTTGCTGTTGTTGCTGTTGCTGGATGGTTAACGCAGGCACGGCGATACGTATTCTCGGCCGATCAAACTTAAAATGATATACAATTTCAGGCAACATACAAAATTATAACGAAATTAAGGATCATGTGCTCGACAACAGAGACGCCGCCGTCGCCGTCGCTGCTTCGTCCTTTTGCTGCTCGTCCTTTTGCTTCGTCCTCCTTTGCTTTTAGCTAGCAGAATCCCGGCGGTGGTGGATGTGGATGTTGCTCTTGCTGTTGCTGTTGCTCTGGCCCTAGATGTGGATGTGGATGGGGATGTGCATGTCCTGCTGCGGGGACATTTGCGGGCTGCGCGCGAACGATTGGTGGTTAGCGGCGGCTCTCAGTTGCCTCGGTGTGCGTGAGACCACGAATCGTTAGTCGTACTAATAATTTTCAAAAAATAATGAAGCTCGTCTGCCAAAACGAGAGACAGCATGTTGGGCAGTCGCCATCCCGCTCGCACGGCGCGCCACAGCCGTGCCGTCTCGCTTTAACTTGCTTGGTTAATTTCGTTAGTTGTGTGCCGTCCCGTCGCCATTGCTCAAAACGCAGCTGTAGTGGTGGTGGGTGTCCTGCGGCCAGTCCGAATCTGAATCCGAATCCGAATCCGAATTCGTATTCGAATTCGAATCCGAATCGAAATCGGACCAAGGAGTCGCATTCCGTTGTCCTCGCGAGGACTAATTGCATGGATCCTTAGCGGCGTCATGTCAAGACGGGAACTTCCAAAAGGAACGGACATAGAAAAAGGGGGAAAGGGGAAGAAAGAGAGAGGTGGGAATCCTTCTGCCGTCGCACGGACATCCTGTGATCGGGCTGGTCCTGGCCGATGCTCCTGGTCGAGCATCCGAGCGGTTGCTCCAGCTGGCGACTCGATTTGATTCGAATGCGCCGCCGGAACCGTCTAGGAGTTGCTCATCACCGGAGAGAGAGACGGCAACAGCGCTGGCGACAGAGATGGCAACACAGACACGGCGACGCCGGCAGCAGCAGTGGTGTCCTGTGCCGTCGGCACACACTAGTTGTCTCGCTCAAACGCACAAACCACTTACCAAACAAGGACATTCCGCCAATCAGCGGGCAGCAAAATGGAGTTCGAACCCCCACCACCCCCGTTCATGTTGCTGTTGCTGTTGTTGTTGCTGTTGTTGCTGTTGTTGCCGCTGCTGCGCAATGAATTAATCCTTGTTAAATGTGTCGATGACACAGGACGACCAGGACGAACAGGACGAACAGGCCGACGACTGCTGCTGCAGCAGCGACGGCAGCAGCAAATGCTAGGCACTGTTGCCGCTTTTCTTGCCACTTTCTTTCGGCGCCGAATTGCGATTCCGACTCGCCTGCAGTTGCGCAGCGCCAGGACCTCGTCGTCCTGTAATCGTCCTGTATCTTAGCGACTCCTTAAAACAATACATTCAGCTGAAAGTCCCCAAATGCCTGTCTGCCGCTCCGGAGCTCCTTTTGCCTTCGTTTCGTTTCGTTTCGTTTCGTTTTGTTTCGTTTCGTTTGGTGGCACTAAGCTCCTCGTATTTCCTCGTTTTCAGCGGGGGTGTCCTTCGTCGAATGGGACAGAATACAAAATGAAAATGGGAACGGAAAAGGAAAAGGAAAATGAAGAGCTCGACTTTAAGGCGGCCTGCTAGGGGTCCTAATGGGCCACTCATTGGATCCGTTGTCGCCGACTCCTTCTATATTTTGGTTTTTTTTCGGCCTGGGTCGAAATGATTAAAACTTTATCATGAGGAGAACGAAAATAAGTTTGAAAAATGCCTAACTGGCTGCCAACACACATATGATATGTATCCGCCCAAGTTCGCTGTTGTCGAGTGATTTGTGTTTTAAAGAGCGAAAATACGCGCCGAAAGGTGGGCCAAATTACCGATGGAGCTGTAGCATTCAGAAGAACGAGATATTGAGATCTGAGATAATAGCCATTGTAACACAATCAGATGGACAAAAATGATTTCCAAAATTAAAGGTTATGGCCCATAGTATTGCCACATATAAGGAATTTTTCTGAAAAGTACCACCAAAATCACTTTAAAGAAATTTAATTATATTGTCTTAAAATAATGGTTTAACTTTGAAAACAAAATTCAACTTAAAGATTACTTAATCTGCTACCAAATCTTATATATTTTTGTTTTTTCTTATTTTTTATACCCTTGCAGAGGGTATTATAATTTCAGTCAGAAGTTTGCAACGCAGTGAAGGAGACATTTCCGACCCTATAAAGTATATATATTCTTGATCAGCATCACTAGCAGAGTCGATCTAGCCATATCCGTCTGTCCGTCCGTCTGTCCGTCCGTCTGTCCGTCCGTCTGTCCGTCCGTTTCTACGCAAACTAGCCTCTCAGTTTTAAAGCTATCTGAATGAAACTTTCCAAAAAGTTGTCTTTCTATTGCAGGTAGTATATAAGTCGAAAAGAGCCAGATCGGACGACTATAGCATATAGCTCCCATAGGAACAATCGAAAAAATAAATAAAAAAAAATTATAACTTTGCTGTTTTTTAATTTTTTTTTTAGTTCTTCGACATATAGTAATGGTTAAATATTTTAGAATTACGGTTTAAATAATAACAAAATCGGACGACTATATCATACAGCTCCCATAGAAATAATAAAAATTTATAAAATAACTATCAAATAATTGAGCTGCAAATCATCATAGCTTCAATGATTTTAAACATATACGCAAGTAAATCATAATTTTAAGGTTTTCAAAAATATTTAATTCTTGCAATAGCTGCACGGGAATATGAACTTCGGCTTGCCGAAGTTTGCTTCCTTTCTTGTTTAAAAAAGGAAATTTGTTAGTACTTCGTGTCATTTTAAAACACATTCATATAATTTCGATGAGTTTGTAGATTGTATTTATTGAATTTAATGTTTATATTGAATAATTCTTGAATAATTCTCATAATTAAAATAATTTCCATACGTTTTTTTACGCCAGTCATGCGTTACTTGATTTTGTTTTGCAGTTTCAAAAAATATTCACTAAATAAAATATATGTAAATGGTTGGCTTGCTTCGTTACCATTTTTGATTGATTGTGATGGAATTCTAGTAAACGTGGTTTTTACCAGGGCTGTGAACCACTCCGGAGTGGGATTACTTCAAACCGGAGTGGTTCAGATTTATTGAGCTTTATTCTTTTTCAAAGCGGAACGAAAGACAAAATTTTAAAAAGTGTATTTACCCTTTATGTAACCATGTTTGATGTCATGTTTGAATCAGTGTCCATGTGAACAAATGGTAAAAAATTAGACTTATTTTACGCATTATTATTTAGTTAAACAGAAAATGTCTTTGTAACCCTGCGTCGAACCTGAACCGTGTTCCAGCATATCGTTAAGGCTCGAACCCTTAACCGAACCAAGACCAAATTGAAATGGGTTCACAGCCCTGGTTTCTACCGCATTTGATAAAGAATAGCTTTAAGGCTGCGTTTAAATGCACTGCGTCAGGTCAAAGGGCACCCGTACCCAGTACAAACACAACTAAGTGTTCTCTGTGTGCGAGTGTACGTGGGCAAGTACTTTCCCAAAGTTACACACAGGCACACACAGCTGCAGACAAGCGTACGAGGAGTGGGGGAACGAGGCTGTGAAGCAGGCTATTAAGCATCCATTTAGGATACTAATTTGTGTATCATTACAAATTGTATCTGCACGCACACACACAGCCAAACTGTTGGCCACAGCCACTGCACACCAGCCATCCATTCAGCTCCAGAGCCACCCATTGCCACCCATTGCCACCCATTGCCACCCATTGCAGCCCAACACCACTCAGAGCCACCCGGAGCCACCCACTGGCCGCAGGCAAGCTTGCCTTTGCTCTGCTCGCATGTTACTCATACGCAGCGTTGGCCACAAAGAACATATCACTGTGAACACAGGGAATGCAATGGCAAACCATCATGTGGGGAGAGGGGGTGGGGGGTGGGTTGGATGTTGATGGTGATCATCATAACATCAATTAAGGCTCCTATCCATCTATTCCATTTCATTTAACCAACAAAGCCAGCAAAAAGCCAAGCAAAAACCCCAAAAACAAGAAACCAAAGCAATAACAACAGAGCCCCAAAGTTTTCTAGTTTGTTTTTCCCTTATTTATTGATGTTGTTGTTTTTGTTGCTGCCTGGGACGACATCTTTCAATTTTTGCGAAACGAAAAACCAAAGAAAAAGAGCTCTCTTTTCTCTTTCCCGAAAAAAAGTGATTGCTGCTGTTGTTTTCACTGATGATGGCTTACACACAGGACATCCAGGACTCTTTTCCGCACACACACACACACACACACACACACACACACACACTTTTAGAGCAGGCATATGGGGTCGAAAAAAAAAACCACCTCGCCATCACTTTGCCAGTAAAGTAAGAAAAATGTATCTCATTGATGTGGCTTTTTAACTTTTCATTATTTACCGCTAAAAGCATCTTTTAAAAATTTTCAAATAGCTGCCGCAACAGAAAAAAGCGCCCGACAACAACAGCAACGAGAAAATCGAAAAAAAGGGAAAAGTTTAAGGAACAGAAAAGAGCAGCAGAGGGCTAAAAAATGCGAAAGACAAAAAAATAGAAATAAAACGAAAATTACTGGCATTTTCGAGTGTCGCGACTACGTTAATACCCATTATTCATAGCCCGCTTAAGGAATAGCAATGTTGCATGCATACAAACAAATTATATCTATATTTATAATCTGGTAATGGGTTAAGTTGCTCATTTTTTATTCTCCATTCAAGTTCATTTATACAATATTTAAATCAGTTTGAATAAATTATTCGCCCTTGGCAACTTCATGAACTGATTCCAAACTATTGTTTGTTTTCAAAATCTTAAGGTATCAAAAATATCGAAGTTTGATTAGCTAAAATTCCTTATGTTTTGATATTCCGCAAAACAAAAAACACTTTTTAACCATAACAAAAATATATGTCATAGCTTTATCTTTGAAAGAGATCCTCCCGCGCTACTTTATCAAGAATATGTATATGTATATTCTTTGAAGATTCCGCCTGCTAAAACCAAATATACCCTTTTGTTTCTATGCGACTAATGGGTATGAAAAGGAAAGCAAAATGAAAATGGTTTGGTGCTCGGAAAGTGCTCGTCCCCCCACGCCCTCAACCTGCTGACGCCATTTTGCCAGGACTTTGATATCACCCCCATTCGCCTGTTTCGTCCTTCAACTCATTTAGCTGATGCTGCTGTCATTTTTTGCTCGTTCCTTGCGGCTGCACCACGCCCACTACTTGGAGCACTAGCTGCCGCCCCCTTTGCCATCCGCCCCCTTTTATATTTTTCTTTTGTGATGTCTGTGTGCGCTGTTAAACATTTCTGAAATACCAAGCCGCCCTCCCCTCCCCTCCCCTCCCATCTCCTTTCCTTTGCCACCTACCCACCCTTTCCTGTTTTTTCGACGTTTTTACTTTGATTGCAGAACGCATTTTTATTCCTTGTCGCGCTTAAACGCGCTTAATTTAGCCTATTAGTTTCTTGAATGCCCCCCATACACAAGCGCATGCACACAGGAGGAGGAAGTTCAATTACGCTTGTCAAGCTGAAATTCGAGCAAATAAAAAAAAGGCCATAGAAACTAAACTTACAAGAATTTTAAACTATTGGCTATGAAAAATTACCCAATAAGATGACTATTAAATTAATACCCAGAAACTAACAAAATAAAACTTATGTGGTTTAAAAATAAAGCCTTAGGCTACAGTGTTAGTCTCTTCGGTAGAGAAATAAAACTAAAAAGTATAGTGAATATATTACTTAGTATTAAATTAATACTCAGTGTCTTCAAAACACACTTATTTAAAATAACTTTCGGTTTTTTTTTGGGTGTTTAGTAACTTTACACTGAACAAGAAAGGAAGCAAACTTAACAATTCTAAGGCTTTTGGAAGGGTTTCTTCCAAAAAAATTAAAAAAAGTCAGGAACGTCTGCTTTATTGCGTTGCAAACATTTGACTGAAACTAAATTGCCCCCTTGTAGTACATAAAAACAGGTCATAAAACATTTCTGGTAAATAATATAGCGATTGCGCCCGAAACAACACAGAAACAAGGTAGAAGGAAGTAAGCCATTACTTAATTCAATTGGTTTAATTTACAAATTTGTTAAAAGATACTGATAAGAAATTACAATGCGTTACAAATTAATTAAACCTCACACCGAAAACGGGTCATAAATCATTCATGTTTCATTTTAAAGTAAAGTAACAAGTTAGGAAACTCATAAAATCTTGTAGTTGTGACACAAATTTTTCCTGTTCTAAAGCAGTTCAAATTTATTTATAATGCTTACTAAAGAATATAAAAATAATATAAAACTAAAATAATAAAGAGACAAAATCCTTTTTTACAGAAAAGGCCTTTTTTAAGGTTACTTAATAAAGCTTGTATTTTTGGATTTGGATTTTATTGTAAAGTGTAGTTTTCCAAACTAACTGCCAGTTTGCCTCTGTCATCTTATAACGGTTTTACAATTTAGAATTACTCAATAGTATGACATTGACTTTTCGCGTTTGGCGGATGAACTTAGATTTTTCTTATTTGTAAAAACAAATCTGTTCATTCCTCGACGCAAAAAGTTGATTGTTAAAACCAGCACACTCAAATGGAACAAAAAAAAAAACAAGAGCTGACTCGGAAAAGGTCATTTCCTCCAAGCGAGCAAAGAAGTAGTATTTGTTTGTTCTGAAAAGTCAAATATAACTTTTTTGAAAGCTACGAGGATTTGTCCCAAATCACGTGCATTTTTTTTGCTCGAAAGACCAAAACGGATGGAAAATCGGGATCAAAACTGTGAGAAAAAAGTTCATTTTTTAATCGATTTATATACCCTTGCAGAGGGTATTATTATTTCAGTCAAAAGTTTGCAACGCAGTGAAGGAGACATCTCCGACCCTATAAAGTATATATATTCTTGGTCAACATCACTAGGAGAGTCGATTTAGCCATGTCCGTCCGTCAGTCTGGCTGACCGTTTCTACGGAAACTAGTCTCTCAGTTTTAAAGCTATGTGCGTGAAACTTTTCCGAAAGTTTTCTTTCTATTGCAGAAAGTACACAAAGGAAAAACGCCCTTGATTTAAGAAATTCGCCATTGGTTCGAGAAAGTCGCCGATGAATTTCAGCCAATGGCGTGTCGACTGTGTTTTTAGAAAATGAATTTCTTAAATATAAGGAAGGCTTTTCTAAAAAGCTTTACAATATTTTCTTAAATGGAATGCAGTAACCATAAAATTAAGAAAAATATGTCTTAAGTTTAGAAAAGTTTTCTGAAAATAGGGCGTTTTTGTCTTAATTTAACTACCAAGCCTTTCTAAATTCAATGGTAAATATTTCTTGAAATGTTTGTATTTTATTTTGTATGTTATTTATTTATTATACATTTTATTTTATTAAATATTTACATTTTATAATTATTTGTACATATTTAAAAAACTCTTACCTCAAAGCTCAAAGCCACTCGACCATGACTGTTTTATAAATTGCGATCCCTAAAAAACAAGTATTCTCAACCAATGGGAGGACATTTTCTACTATTTACAGAACGGTTTTACACTAAAAAAATATAAAAAAAGAACAATTTCTTGTTCATTGAATTAAAAAAAAAAGGGGAATCGCCCTAAATTTACACAAAAAATCGTCATAATTTTAAGAAAACTACCCACTGCAAGGTTAATAAAATCAAAAAAATCGTCTTTAGACCTAGAAAAAAACATGCTTGTTATTTTTCAATCTCTCCATTTTGATTTCTAAAGTAAAATTTTCCTAAACACTAAAATAAAAGTAATTGATTCTATGGCGATTTAGAATCACGGGCGATTTTCTGAAATGTAAGGCTACTTTTTTTTTGAGTGTATATAAGTCGGAACCAGCTTTCGGTTTAAATTTTATTAAGATCGGCCGACTATATCATAACTCCCATGGGAACAATCGGAATATTAAAGAACAAATTTAAAAAAAATGGAACTTGTCTATTTTGAAATTTTCTAACGAAATTATTTTGGTATTAATTAAATATTTTTGACTTACGCATATAATTTTATTTAAATCGGAAAACGATGTCATATAGCTGCCATGGGAAACTGCATTACTCCTTGAAATATTTATTTTTGTCCATGTTTCGCAAAAGGGGACAAAAATAAAAAATGCCCAGGATTGATGCCAATTGATGGGATATCTCATTTCATTATTGGACCTTTAGTTTCATTGCTATGCCTAGAATACTGTTTTTTGAAAGCGTTTTTGCTGTCACTTGGCCAAAACTAGTTGTTTTGTGCTGCTAATGACCCAATCTAACGATTCCCATTATCATTTGAAAAATTAAATTAATTAATTTCTGCCTTCTAATGGCTAAATTACTACTTTTTTGTGAAAAAAATCACACACTTAAAAAGTGTATTTATTTAGTCGAATGTTCATTCATTTATCGTCACAAAATTTGAAATCAGATATTTTGTATGTTAAAGGTGCGATCGTCACGACTTTTTTACCTCGTTAAGAGGTGTTTTTGATTGATATCTTATCAGCCTTAAAAATTCCACACAAACTGCGTACAAACGAAGTGTAAAACGATCAAATTAACGTTGCTCAACTTCAATAGCTAAGGTCTACAAATAAAACATTTACATGATTTGAATCTTTCGATTTAATTGGCATCATTTTAAGAAATTCAATTTTACTTTGCATTTTCCTGTATTTATTATGAAAACACTCGTACACACGGACTTTGTCCGTTTGACTCTGTATCTGCGATAAAAAAAAAGGATGGAATGTAAATGGGTGGGTGGGTGGTGGTAGGTTTATATTCTATATATAGCTGGGGCGACTAGTTTGTGTGGCTCCGCCTTCCCAGGACATCAATTTTTAAGTCATACAATTTTCGAGGGCAACGAGATGAGATACATCAAAAAACTACAAGGCCAACAACAACGCGATTATCATGGACTCTCAACTGAAATCAAGTGAATGTCCCTTGATGCTGAAGATATACTCCAAAACTCATTGCAAATATAAAAAAAAAAATAAAAATGAAAATAAAAGTACAAGTACAAGTACAAGTACAAAATAAAGATACACATATAGAAGGAAGGGAGTAGGAAGGTAGAAATGGAAAAAATGTCGCCCTGCTGTTTCCGGAAAAGTGCTCGGGGCGCACATATGTCAACTTTTTGGCATTGCCATTGCCTTTGCCTTTGCCATTGCCTTTGCAGTTCCGCGCCCGCACTCGCATCCGCACTCCGCACTCAGTATCCGCATCTGGATCCGCATCTTGCTGTGCTGTGCTGTGCTGTGCTGTGCTGTGCTGTGCTGTGCTCTTTCATCCTGCTCCTGCACACGCACACAGTTTGTGACAAGTTTAGCGGGAACTTTTTGACGGGTAAAAGGACGAAACAGGACGAAACGAAGGGCAATGCGGCGCACTTGAAGAGCGGCACAACTTGAAATTGGAAACTTTTGAATGTCCCTCTTATCAAAATCGTATAATTTGAATGTAATTTGCAACTGTAAAGGGGCGAAAGCATGCGGCCGCTCCGCATTTCCGGCTCATGATCCCGTTCCCGTTCCCGCTCCTGCTCCTGCTCCTGCTGCTGTTCCTCTTACCGTTCCCGTCCCGTTTTCGTCCAATTTCTGCGATGTCACCCATCTAATCCCCCTTCCAAAGGCTGACCATGCGTGAACGCAGGCGAGGCAGGACGCATAGACAAGGACTCGAGGATTCAACGATACAAGGACTCAAGGAGGGCCCTCTTCCCCAGTTTGGGCTGTTTGCAGCATTGCGGTGAAGTCAATGAAACGACAGGTTGCTAAATCTTTAATGGCCATCGGATGCGGAGACAAAAGCTTTTTAGAAGCATGATGAGCCCCTTCCAAAATGACAAATTTAAAGTTGCTATTTATTTCGATACAACTCCTAAACTTGACAAATTGATTGGGTTTTCATAAAAAGTAAAATATTACCAGTAGTATTAATTGATTTCAATTTCTTAAGGAAAGCCGTCTTTTTAAACCTATCTGTTACATACCAATATAAAATAATATAATTCGTTAATGAGAAGTCGATTTGTAAACCCTTGCAGAGGGTATTATAATTTCAGTCAGAAGTTTGCAACGCAGTGATGGAGAAACTTCCGACCCTATAAATTATATATATTCTTGATCAGCATCACAGGGAGACTCGATCTAGCCATGTCCGTCTGTCCGTCCGTCCGTGCGTTTCTACGAAAACTTGCCTCTCATTTTTAAAGCTATCTGCATGAAACTTTCCCAAAAGTTGCCTTTCTATTGCAGGTAGTACATAAGTCGAAACGAGCCGGATCGGACAACTATAGCATATAGCTCCCATAGGAACAATCGGAAAAAAATTAAAACAAATGATAACTTTGCTGTTTTTTAATTTTTTTTCGTAGCTCTTCAAGTTGTACTAAAATCGGACGACTATTATTATATAGCTCCCAAAAGAACAATCGGGATATTAAAAAAAGAAAAAAAATTAAAGAAATTGTAAACTCTATTTTTGAAATATTTTTCAAAAATTATTTTGTATATAATTTATTTATATATCATAGTTCAGATTTACTATTTTAATTTAATTCAAATCCTCAAACGATACCATATACCTGAGGAACAGTCGAATAATTGAGCTGAAAATCATCAAAGTTTCATTGTTTTTAAACATATAGTCAAATAAATCGAAATTTAACGGTTTTCAAGAATATTTAATTTTTGCAATAGCTGCTTTCCTTTCTTGTTTTAAATAAATTTAATTTTAGTTCCAAAACTAACTAAATACTCTCAACAAAAAACTGGTCATATAGCCAAAACCATTATTACATGAATTTTAAACCTTAGGGTAAAACAAATTTCTCAATAAGATGAGTATTAAATTAATAACCCCAAAGTATCAAAATAAAACATATATGTCTTTAAAAAATCCTTAGACTACAGTTTTAGACTCTTCGGCATAGAAATAAAAACAAGAAGTCTAGGAGCTCCATTATTTAGTATTGCATCAATACTTATACTTTAACACTGTCTGTAGTTTATTTTCAAGAAACAATTATTAAAACTAAACTCTTAATTTAGAAAATAATTTATAATGCCTTTGTCGTTTCAAAACAATAATAACATAATAAACTTTAATACTCAAAACTTTAACTTTGAATACATCTTTTAATTTTTACTAATTACAAAAAATTTGCTTTATGCCTGCAACTTTTATTTTTTAACTAACTTTTATTATGTGAGAAGTTGTTCAATATGTGCCCTTGAACAAATATTATTATTTACCCTTATGGGCAATTTCTGTTAAGTGCGTTTCGCAGATGTTAACTGTGATAGGAGCATATTTCTATACAATACAATTGTTAAGCCTTTTATTAAAATAATAATTCGTACAAACTATTTATTACTTAATCCAATCCAGTCTTAGAGATAAGTTTGTGTTTATTCAATTGCATTGTAATTATGAAATAGTTGACTTCATTCAGAGTATTTTTACTCAGGTGGGTTATTACTTTAAAAGCAATCGGATCACTTTTAAAATTTTATATTATTTTATTACGTAATTGTAAATATATACGAATTTATAGAGTATATAAAATCTTAATTTTTTACGGTTTTAAAAAAATCTTAATTAAAATCGCACGAATATATCTCTTAGCTGCCATAGGACAAATCGAAAAACTATTTGGAAAAAATTTTTTGGGATAAAATAAAAGTTCCCATTTTTATAAAATTTAACCGATAATCAAAAATCAAGCATAAAAAAACGACGTATATTCTTTTTTTATAGCTGCTAGTTTGTAAACCTTCTTGTTTTTATCACATTTGTCTATTGATGTCCCCGAATTCTTGACACATTTGACGTGGCTTGACTTTATTTGAGTGGAGAAGCATGATTAGCCCGCTCGAAATCGACAATGGACAGAGATAAAGCTGCGGATAAGACGCTTTGAGCGTGAAAAGCCTGACCCAGACAAAGAAATGCATCCGTATCCGCTTAGCAGGGCCTGCGACCGCAATCCTACTACCAGGATTAGCCCAGCCAGGCAGGATGCCTTTTACCCACCCGATCGAGTCCCAGTCCCCCTCTCGTCCTCATCGTCGTCCCCTGTGACTGCTCACCCCTCGAGCACCAGCACCAGCACCAGCATCAGCACCAGAATCAGCACCAGCCTCAAACAAATAGCGATGATGACAACAATTTAAAATCCATCAAGAGCACAAAAAGGCCTCATTAAGTCAAGAGGGTGACGACGGCAATGGGTTGGGCGTAAAGCCCACTGCAAATGGGCGTGGAGGGGGTGGACCACCACATCTGCCCCCCTCCCTTTTGGGCAGGCTCAAAATGTAAGCATAAGACACAATAGTAATTATTGCCTAAATAATTTCAAATGAAGCAGAGCACACGGGCAGTTGAACCTCAGCATCAGTGTTGTCGCATAAGCTAGATTCCGGATAAAAATAAGCTAAATAGGCTTATACCTAAAAGGAAATTATGAAACTTTTCAAGTATATTCCCTAAATAATGAACATTTTAAGCAAAAACCTAATTCTTCTTGCATACAATACAAATATAATTGTTGGTTTTTAACAAATTTAATTAAGCACTACAACGTATTTAATATATGTATGTTAAGATGTTTATATATAAATATAAAATAGACAAATCCATTAAAACAAAACGAGTAGATACGTATGTACTACATAAAGAAACGGATACAAGCGCGGTTCATTAATATCAAACATAAGAGCTTAGACGTGGTCGAATTTACAGGGCTGTCGTTGCTTTTCTTTGATGTACTTATTTATATAAATGGACTATATGGGCTTAAAAATATGATCAATTTATGACTACAGGCTATTTACAATTTGTATAAGCTGTTCAATATATGTATTCATATTCTAGCCTAAAAAAGGCTAAGCTGGCAACACTGATCAGCAAACCCATCTCAATGGGGTGGCGAATATCGAAGGGTGGCGGCACCGGCACTCACGGTGGTCCTGCACAAGTGCACTACACGTCCGATTTCAATTGAGACATTCCCATCCAGCTTTCCAAGTCGCTTGTCATCACAAGCGACCCGAGGACTTTACTGATGGCAAATATTTTACTCACCATCGGTTGGTCGAGCCCTAGGAAAATTCGAAATTGGGAAATTAGGAAATTCATTGGGTATGACAACATAAAAAGAAAACCCGGTATAGTTTTGGCCCTTTTAGAAAATATATTACTAAGTGAAACTAGATCACAATATTATCACAATCAAAAAAGTATTAAAAGTGTTTGAGATCATAGATTTAAAATATTTATAATTTCGAGTTTTTTTAACACAAAGTTTTCTTTTAAAAGTATGTGCGGTAAATATATGAAAACGGAAACTATTAATGTATTTGGGTGAATAAAATTATTTTTTTAATTGGATTTCAGAATGTTGTATAGCTTGTATCTTTGTAGCTTCAAAGCTGAGAGGCTAGCTTGCGTACACCCAGAGAAAAACCCTATAGTAAAACTAAATATTAAAATATTTGAATGTTACATTGGTTTTCAAAATATAAACTTACTTAAAATCAACTAAAACATGATAATGGTATTATTAACATTGGTTGATCCAATGAAAAAATGTTGGATTTGTGGATTTCATTTTTTTTAAATTTAAAATTAAAATATTCCATACTAAAATATAAAAATGAAAGTGTAACGCACACAAAACACCCCTCGGTGCTAAATCAGTACCGAAAATATTTAATTCAAAGTGAATATTTGGATTTACAAGGATTTTTCTCTGGGTGTAGATTGGAGCAGTCTGACGGACATGGCTAGATTGACTCTCCTAGATGCTGATCAAAGATATATATACTTTATACTTTACTGCATTGTAAAGTTTTGACTTAAAGTTTACCCTAGGATAATAATTATATTAATTAATCAATTTCTTTATGTAGGGTACAACTATGCTTTTAGATTAAAGAAAAATTCAGTGTATAAATATCATTTAAGTGATGTAATAGAAATTACAATTTAATGATTATTTTTTTAGCGAAAAATTTCACTCAACGACGGATAACTTTTTTGTGCAGCATTTTTGCCAGAGATTGTTTTGTTAGCTTATAAAGCACATCAAGACGAACCAAAAATGTAATTTCGAATTAAAATAAAAAATAATCATTATATGTTGGGCGATATTTTTTGGTTCACAACGATAATAGTTATTTTGATATTTTTTTGGCTCAAAACAATAATAGCTATTTTAAGAGCTATTAAATAATACTCATGAATAATCATTAAGGTCCCTGATAAACGGTAAACAAATTACAGGATTTGATTTATTTATTTTGTAAGCTTGGGTTGTTAAGGACAAGTCTTTGGTTTCAAAGCTCTGCCCTGAAATTAAACGTCTTTATAAGTCACTAATTCGTTTTCTCTTAAATGGGGGCTCAAGATCATTTGCAACTGGACACGTCAGATCCCTAAATAGGCACTCATTCCGGCCTAATCCAAGTGCGCATATGCTCGATTTGGCAGGAAGGAAGGCGTAATTTGGATGGGGATGGAACGCATGGACAGGACCTGCCAGGAGTCGTCCTCTCAAGTGACTGCGATAGCCAACACCTCGGGGTGTCGCTCTAAAGCGCTCATTTGCCGCTCACAACAGAAGGGAAGTATGCCGCGAATGAATGGATGGTTGGATGGATGGATGGATGGATGGATTGATGTATGGATGGATGGCCAGCAGGACGACTGATGGACAACTGCGTGAATCAGAGCCAGCGACTGAAATCTCCAATGCCTCGCTCAGCTTTTTGTTTCACTGCTTCACTGGGGGTGGTACGTCCTTCGTCCCTCATCCTGCATCCTTCATCCTTCATCCGTCGTTCTCTATACTCCCTGTCCTGTATCCCTCCCTTCAATTGCGAATGCACTTGCCCTAATGTGTCGATGTCAATGTGCTGGTAATTCGAGTAGGCAAAAGGACTCGTCGTCGTCCTGGGATGTACCTCTTTAGCGTCGAATGGCAATGGCAATGGCAAACAATTGTAAAACTGTAACAACAGCAGCGCTGGCGACAGAGGAACAACAAAGAGTCACTGCGATAACAGCCAAATGAAGATCAAATGAATTGTGGAATTATGCCACAAAAATTCGAAATCAATTTGCACATGTGTTCCTCTTCCTCCGCCCGTCAACTGCCATGGTTTTTGTTATTGTTCCCTTGCAGAGGGTATTCTAATTTCAGTCAGAAGTCGGCAGCGCAGTGAAGGAGACATTTCCGACCTTATTAGATATATATATTCTTGATCAGCATTGCTAGGAGTGTCGATCTAGCCCCGTCTATTTCTTCGCAAACAAGTCTCTCAATTTTAAAGCTATCTGCATGAAACTTTCTCAAAGGTTGTCTTCCTGTTGCAGATAGTACATAAGTCGGAACGAGGCGGATCGGACGACTATACCATATAGCTCCCATCATAACAATCGAAATGTTAATAAGCTTTTAAAAAAGTCGAACTTCTCTATTTTTGAATTTAAAAAAAAAAATTATTTTGGAATAATTTGATAGTTAATTCAAATCGTGAACTACATATATCATATAGCTGCCATAGGAACGATCGAATAATTGAGCTGAAAGTCAACATTTCAACGTTTTTAAAGATATACGCATATAAATCGAAATTTTGTTTAGTTTCGTTTTCAAGAATATTTAATTTTTGCAATGGCTGCAAGCGTATATAAACTTCGGCTTGCCGAAGTTTGCTTTATTTCTTATTGTTGTTGTCAATTCGCCAACGGGACTCTTGCAAATGCGGAATTAAGACAGTTTTATAAAGTTATTCGCATACTATACACTTGGAGAAACTCATTAAAGTCAAAAAAGAACATGACATGATTTTAAACCTTCTTGATTTAATGGTTTATTTCCGAATTGTATGAGCGAAAAATCGAGCTATAGTTTTTGTTGGCCATGACAAAAAGTTACAAGCAAAAATGCAGTTCCAATACTTTTTGATTTTAAGTGTTTTCACTTCAACCATTTAAAATTTCTGTACAGTAATTAAATTGAAATTTTCATTTCGTAGACATTTTGTTTCCTTTTCTTTTCCTTTTCTGATTTATTGTCAAGGCCAGGAAAATAAAAATCAAAATTAAAAAAAAAATTTAAAAATTGAAATTTCTGTCAAAAATGAATAAAAACAAGAAAGAAGCAGACTTCGGCAAGCCGAAGTTCATATACCCTTGCAGCTATTTCAAAAATTAAATATTCTTGAAAACATTTTGGATTTACTTGCTTATATGTGTTGATTTGCAGTTTAATTGTTTTTTATTTTTTTGTCTTGCTGTTCAGAATTACGAAGTTTGCTTCCTTTATTGTTGTTAATGTAATAACTGTATATATAAAGGACTTGATTGTCTACTAACCAGTAAATAGATACTCGATAATTTTTTTTTTTTTGAGAAGAAGTTTAAATTCAATAATTGCAGCGTAGCTTTTGTAAACAATAAATTATATTCTTGAGTCTTGCAAAAAAATAAACTATTGATCTATGTTACTAAAACAAAACTATTCATAAATATTATTTTCGTAATTCATTTATTTAAGTATAGTTTGGTTTTTTTGGTTATGGCATACCAGCATCCGAATCAAGATTACAAAGAATTGCGAGATGGATGTCCCGATGCCATTGAAAAGCTTGTTTTGGAGACATTGTTTGGCCCCATGGATGGACTGGCGACCAGAGGATTGGTCGATTGGGTGCCTCCTGCAATCTGGAGGTCCTTCACGCCGGCTTTTTGTGTGTGTGATGGTGTTGCAGTCAGCGTAATACCATTGTTTGCCGCCATGCGGCTGGCTCGCACATCCACATCCACATCCACATCCACATCCACATCCACATCCGCATCCGCATTACAAGTGCAGCAACATTCGCCACCCCTGACCCCTGACCCCTGACCCCTCCCCTGCCTGCGGCCTTGCCCTCGGCCATGCCCATACCCATGCCCATACCCATGCCCATACCCATGCCCATACCCATGCCCATACCCATGCCCATTCCCATTCACAGTTGCCACCTCCGCCACATCTCCCAAATTGCTGAGACACGTGCCTCCACTTGGCAGTCCTCCACAGACAACAACAGCAATAGCAATAGCAACAGCAACAGGAGCAGTCAAAGGATGGCGGCGGGAGTCAAGGAGTCAAGGAGTCAAGGAGTGAAGGAGTCAAAAGAAGTCAAAAACCGTGTCACGTGTGTGCGGCTGGATGTGCTTATGTCGTCACCTCCTGTTTCCAGGAGCTTCCTAATTTCGCACAGAATGACAATGCCATCTGCCTGCCTGCTGGCCACCCCACCTAACACCTCTGTACTGTGCCAATGCCACGCCCACAACAGGCGAATAAAGTTCGCCAATTTTCATTGCGATTGTTCCGTGTTCTGGGTACCGAGCGTGCGTCTGTCTGATTCGCTCTGTTCATATGTATATGGGTCACGCTTTGAGTGCCAAAATCTATTAAACTTATTGAATGCAATCATTCCATTTGTTTCCGATTCCCATTTTATAGATATTCGTGCTAATAAATACTTTAGGGTTCCCAAAGACTATGGCAGTCAAGTAAACATAACTCTATTTTAAAAATTTTTAAGTAAATATTTAAATCAAATCGTTGCAAAAAATACAGCTGCAGGGATATAATATCATAGATTCTTTTCCTTTTTTTTATTTTTTTTGCGCTTGTACCATTTTAGAAATTGCCAAATAGTCAGTTAAACAGACCTTGATATATAACATAAACATTTGTATGAATTTCGGGGTAAATATATAAACAAATTTATTTTGCTTACATTGCAGGGATTTTAAAAATAAGCTTCATTCTTGTTTTGATTTTTTCCATTTAGAACAAACAAAAAATAGCTTAGAAACAAGAAAAGGGTTTTTAAAAGATTTTTTTTTTTTTTTTTGTTAGTCTCACAATAAGTGAGATACACATGTTTATGGTAGTATAATTCTGAAATATCTGTTACAAATTTGGGTAGAATATACGCGTTCTCTTACAGCCTTTATTTATAATATTATAAATTAAGTTTTACTTATTCTATTTTTTCTTTTGGCGACGATTTGCAATCCTGTTTTATGTATTCTTATGCCTAATTAAGGGTTATTTAGAGATTTTCCGTTCTTAAAGTGAGATATGTTTTGGTTTTAGGCATGTCATATAACACTGAAATAGCTATCGAGAATCGAGCTAGACTATAAACGGTATTTTAGAGACTTGTATCCCAGAATTTGAACTCCTTTTAAAACTGTTGTATTGCCCAATTAAGTGTTACCTGGCGGGCGTTTCGGGGCGGATTTCCTTCTAAGTGGGCCGCTTGTAGTGCGGTTCATTGTCCAAGGACACGTGCCATGTGGAAGCTGCTGAAATGGCGAATGGGCGACGTCCTGATGTCCTGGTGTCCTGATGTCTCCTGTAAGTGTCAAGTCGACCCTGCAACCTCCGTCGTGCTGTATGGCCTTCTAATTGAATAAATTCAAGCCATCCCGTCCGTTCCTTTTACTTCATATTTAGACCATTGCGCTGCCATTGTGTGGCTATAGAAATACTATTTCCGAATGTATCGTATATAGTGCTCCAACGCAACAACATCTTGGTATTATCGCAGCAAGTTTCCGGGATTTCGTACTGTATGACAAATTCTATATACAATACGAAACCTTAGAAATTTTCTGAAGTTAGCTACCATAAACTTCCAGTAAACCAGGACTACAAGCATTTGGCAGTTGAATTCTTGAATTTAAGCACTGCCTACACCCAGTATGTGATCTGTTTGCGATACGGATGTGGTGGTGGCTTACACTCAGAGATTCCGGATCCTTCGAATTGCATCACACCACACCATCAACATACGATCAACATCTGCACAAAGCATCGCCTCGCCATTGGTGAGGGCACCTCCAATGGCGAGCCGGCTGCATTGGATTAGTTTTCATCAATGGCGGAGCCCTGCACTGACCAGCAGACCGACAGATCGTGACCCATCCATTCCCCTCCAGGGTCTGGACTCGATCACGCGAGTATCGCACCTTCCTGCAATCGATAATCGGTGAGATATTCACGTCGTCGAATCCGTGCCTTGGTCAAATCATCATTTCATTTAAAGGTGCGCGTAATATGTATAATCAAAAATTTGTATCATTATTATAATCACTTTCATATACCGAAGATTACATTTACCAGTGAAAAGTGTTGTACAATTAGTGAATCAGAACTAAACCATAATTAAAGTTTACAGATCCTTTTTTTAATAACCATAGAATATTTGTCAATCCATTTTGAATTAATTTCAAAATGTCATTAGGAAAGTCTGTAAAACGACCGTATCTCTTGTGTATTAAGCAGTTTATTGTGCGTCGCTGTGATCTAATTCAATTTTCGTTAAAAAGTTATTTTTTACTTTTTACACTCTTGCCTTGCACCAAAAACCCAATGTAATTTTCGATGCAGTAGAATATTGGATATTGGACATGCACGTTTGAAATAGAAACTGTTAGCAACCCCCACGAATTTAAAGCGGAATAATTTCCTTACGCTAAAGAAAGTTGAATGCTTGGGGATTTAATGCCTTCATTTATTTTTTTTTAACAAGTTTTGACACGATTTTCTTTAAATTGGTTTACAGACATTAAAGATGACATAAGGTTTTGAATTATTTATTATTTTCATTAATTTCCATTTCCAATACAAAAGTATGTTTTAGATTTTATAAATCGTTAAACCAAAATGTATTATTTGAAACAATACAAAGATTATAGAAACCCTCTTGATGAAAGTACTTTGTATTTTAAAATTCCTAAGAAAAAGAAAAAATTTCGAAATTCATAAATGAAGAAGAAACAAGTTGCAGTAACTGCTAAGCTTATTTTCCAATTTCGTAACCCACAAAAATGCAATTAAAAAAAATTCATCCAGCAACAATGAAGGTTGGTCAAGAGTATAGTAAACACTTGAATTATAATTTGGTAAATTGATGTGGTGCTCTTGCGGATCCAAGGAGCCGTTTGGTATGAGCATTTCGGGCAAAAACTGTGAGTTAAAAAAGTGGGGAAACGTAATTGAAGTGAAATCTCTGTGTTTAAAGCGATATTTATGTTGTTTTCTTTTGATATCGGATGTCGCTATAGTTGTTGCTATCAGCGCATTTGTTATTGGCGCTTTTCTGCGCGCATTAATGAGCTGCTTGTACGCTTTTAATTTGCATATGTCTGTAAATGCCGAATCGATAGATAGATGGGCTTTTGATTAATTAACATATACAGGCGCGCACAGTCGCACACTGGCACACCCCGACCGGCCATTCCGACTGTTCGGTTCGTCCGGTTGTCCAGCTGTCCGGTTGTCCAGCTGTCCGGTTGTCCAGCTGTCCGTCTGTTCGAGACCAGAACACAGGATGGAGGCTGGAGACTGGAGAATGAAGCCCGGAGAGCGACATGGCCAAAAACCATAATTGATTGTCGATAATTCATGCGAGCTTAAATTGCCAATTGCTTGTGGAGCGGAGGGTTGGATTCCAGGGGGGGGGGGGGGGGGGGGGGGGGCAGGTGGAAACTGCCGGGTGGGGAGATGCGGGAGATGTTATAGAGATGACGGTTGGACATTGATGACGGCTAATGGCGAACATACAGACGCACCCATGTGCCCCAGCGACTGTATATTTATATACTCCAATATCTGCAGCACATATATGTATGCACATTCATACATACATATGCATATATGCATATGTATATGTATATGTATATGTATGTGGCCAACAGACTTTGCACTACATATGCAACTTGCCTGGAAATTGGCTTTTGTGGGTGTGTAAGGGGGCGTATGTGCGATGTGTGTGCCTCTCAGCCTGTCCACTCGGACAGTCTGTCCCTCAAAAGCGGAGAAAACATTGAGTATCGGACACAAATAATACATGAAATTCAAATTGGCATATTTTTTAACGAGAATTGGAACCGTATCAAAGCATACAACTTCCTGCTCAATATATAATTATAATTATAGATGTCTCATTCAATGTATTCAACTATTTAAATTTAAATGACTTCCTTTAACCCACAATGGAAGGAAAAAGAATTGTTTCTTAACCCAATAAATTTGTATGCCCGTAAAAGCAGACTCCATATAATAGACTATTTATTATAAATATCTGTATTACAGATTCTTTGGTAAAAGGGTATATTGCATTCGTGGAAAAGAAGTAAAAGGTAGAAAGAAGCGATTTCGACCCTATAAAGTATACATATTCTGCACGCTCTTGGATTCTAGTGTTGGCCATGCAGTGCGGCAGACGGGGGAATATTTAGTTTTAAGTTTGTTGGCTGAGTAATGGGTATCTTATGTTCGGGAAACTTGACTAAAGCGTTCTTTCTTTTTTTTAATGCTTTTTTTTTAAATTTTGGTTTTTAATATTTATAAGCGAGTTTAATTTCAGTTCAGTGATTTCTATGCCACCCCCGTATATATTTACCGCAGGAGCAGAGGTATCCCGGGAGATGCAACAACCAGATCCCAGGAGAAGTAGCAGGCCACCAGGATACCACAAAACTAGGACAAACAAATTGTTGCAGCTGGAACTCAAGTCTCAGCTGTCATTTAGGTACATGCGATAGGTATTACAGTGAGGATCGGGTCGAGTCGATCGCGGCAAAAAGGACGGAACGGAAGTGAATCCCCAAAGTCGGCGGCACAGCCAGCATTCTACGCCTCTGGCTTACGTTGCCCTTGAAAACCGTGTCCAGTGACGTTGAATGCAATTGTGTAGACGCAAACGGCAGCGACTCCAATTTCGATTGGGTTTATTTAAATATAAATATTCGAATTTTTTTTTTTTTTTTACAACTAAACGAAAAACAATTTAAGTGCTTAGTTGGATGGCAAATTAGAAGACATGCGGGAATGATGGCTAAACATTCTAGGTAAATGTGTAATTTATGATTGTTATATTCATTTATCTAATACTTTTTTTTTGTCTTTTCTGCTTTCCACATCCACGTTTTGTTTGAAGACTTGGCTTAGCCCATGGCATCCTTCACACAAAGCTTATCCATTTGATCGGAGTAGAAAGCATTGAAGTTAATGCGGTGCACGAGATTCATGAATCGATCGGCGGTGTTCTTTCTTGCCATATGTGTGATTTGCTTAAGGAACGATATAAGCAGGCCGGTGAACTCCAGATCAAAACGCCTCACCCGCTCGGAAAACGTATCCGCCGGATCCAAAGAGCTTTCCAACTGTCAGAGTACACAAAAAACACAAGTTATTTATTTTGACAAAATAAGTTGCATAAGTTAATGAATAAAAAATCGTATACATAATTAGAATCCGCTTAACCGGGTACAAAAGATATGAAAGGAATCTAATAAACTTCTAATAACATATCTCTATAAAATACGACACATATTAATATATATTTGGTAAAGGCGCTCTGAACTATTAACACTACCAAAAAATAAGAAGTTAAAAAAATTTAAAACGATAGGTTATGTTATCAACTTCAAGTATATTTTTTTTTTATTTTATTTTGTTTCAGATCAATAAAGCTAAACAAATAACTGCCTCCGAAGCATATTTACCCTGACATTTATGACAAAATGTAATTATTAAATTTGATTAACAAATGATGTCATTTTGATTTAAACTTAAACGATAGGATGTGATGTTTCTTACGGAGAAATCTCCGTAATAAGTACTGCAGAATTGAGGGCATAAATCAAACGACAATCTACTGTTGTTGTACTTTTTGTGGGTGAAACTATAAAATAAATTGCTTATATTTGTAAAAAAAAACTTATTACGATTTGATTTAATTTCATGCACTTATGAACGGGAGAAAAAAATAATAAATCAAATATTACTAAACAAAATAGAAAAACATGCAATCATGGAAATAAGAAGGTTATTTAGAATCGGGGTCAGGCTGAAATGCGATCCAGCTAGACTCCCCTGGGAGCAAAGTGGAACCGGGGGCCACCGCCAACAGAAGTACAGGTAAACAAATCGCAGAAACTGAAACGAATAAGGTGAGCACAAGCCTACACAATACCTGGGGCCGGTGCGAGCTCTCCGGTTCGGAATCGGAGCTGTCCGCGCTGTCGTAGGTGCTATCACATACCATCGACTTGAGCTCGGCGTCCAGGAAGAAACGCTGCGAGCGCTGAGAAGGCGGATTCGGATTCGGCATTGGAATGGGAATTGGGGTAGATTGGTACATTGGTAGACGGAAAAGACAGAGTGTTTAAAAGCAGAGCAAAGAACAAGACAAGAAAGTTGTACAGGAGAAGCAGCGGGATAACGCCGGGCACGGCGGGATAACTTAGCCAGTTGGATAGCGCCTAGCTGGTGGACTCACCTGGATAAACTCGCAGAACTTGAGACAGATCTTGCAGAGCTTGAAAATGCCGCGGTTAAGGTGCGAGGACTCCGTCAGCATGCAGTTCTTGAGGCACGAGTCGAGGAAGTCCTGGTGCAAGCGCAGCACGTTGTCCACATTCTCCACGTTCTTCATCTTCTCGATGAAGATGTGCCAGTTGGGCTCGATAATCTCGATCATCATGTAGTACTCCAGGTTCTGGATGGCGTTCATCATGCGCTGGCGCAGCGTGAAAGCCGACCGATAAAGTTCAGCCGCTTGCGGCGAGAACTTTTTGGCAATAGCGTTTTCCTTCCAAATCCTGCAGACAAAAGAAGAGCGTTAAGGCATATAATCAGCGGGAACTTGGGATGAACGGATGAAGGGGGGACAAGAACAATAAACCCACTTGCAAAGCTGACGCTCCACGTGCTTGCAGTAGAAGAGCTGGCGAAAGAGCATCTGGTACTTGGAGATGGCGATGTGGTTGAGCACCAGCGAGACGGGCCACTTAACCTCGTAGTTGAAGGCGAAGCACTCCAGGCCGCTGAGGTCGAGACGTTGCTGTGCCTGCCAGTACTCCTCCTTCTGGTTCATGATCTTGGACATCTGCGTGACCAGGTCGTAGGGCAGCAGCTCGCAGTGCAGATCGTCCTTGTAGGGATCGTTGCGGGCGGAAGAGAGGCGTAGGGTGAGCCCCAGCAGGTTCTCCAGCGTCATGGGCAGCACCTGATCGACGTTCTTGGACAGCTCGTCCTCGCAGGCGTCCATGAACTGCATGGAAAAGTCGCCCTGGTTGAGCAGAAGGTAGCGCTTCACCGACTGCAGGTGGCCCATCAGGTCGTTCTCCGTCAGCAGCACGTCGAGCAGCATTCGCGCGGCGAAATAGTAGGCGTCATTGATCACGGTTACGTGGCGCTCGCTGGTCGGGTCGAACTCAAGGTGCATCTGCTGTGTGGGCATCACCCGCTTGCCGCACTGCCGGATCACATTGAGGTACTTGCCGGTGCGAAGGATCTTGTCCGAGTACTTTTCCAGGAACGCTGGTATCTGGTCGCGTCGAACGGTGTAGCGCTTCTCCCAGTAGTCATCCGAATAGTGTTCGGGCAGCTCATCGCGGTGGATCACCTCGTTGTCCTCCACGAGGAACTCCTGGTTGCGGTCCACGATTACGCCCTTCTGGATCCAGAGCTTTAGCATTTGCATATACGGCTCGGCCGCCTTGCGCATCAACCCAATGATCAGTTTCTGGGCTGACCGGTCGCCTTCCAGCCGCTTGATCCGCTCGTGCAGGAGTGTCAGCACTGCGGCACCCCGGTGCCCGTTTAGCTGAATGTCCACCAACGTCGTCCAGATCTCCTCCATTACCCAGAGCGTCGGCTGCATGTAGTAGAGCAGCTTCTGTATGGTTAGCTGCTGATGGCGCAGCTCCTGTTCGGCCTGGACCATCAACAACTAGATTCGGGACGAGAGTGATCAGTTAGTTGGGCACTTGCTGAAGACAGGGATGCAAAACTCTTACGTAGAAGTCGTAGGTAAGCTCCTGCAGCGCCTCATTCAGCGAATCGATGACCTGACCCTGGCCGTCGGTGGCTGTGACGATCTTCTGGATGCCCATGAAGTGCGAGGCCAGTGGCAAGACTTCCTGCACCAGCTCCGCCAGCGAGCGGTCCAGATGCGCGTGTACGGTGAAAACCGTCTCGTACCTGGCCAGGCCCACGCGATTCGGATCGGGCGCAATGGGCACCACAAAGTTCTCGCGCACGCCCGTGAGGCAGTGCAGCAGCTCATCGAGAATCACCTGCTGTTGGCTGACTAACGGCATGGCTGCGAGCTCTGGCTTGGGGAGCTGGTTCGCGTCCACCTTGTAGTAGTCCCACAACAAATTAGTGCGGTACTCGTCGGGGACGCCTGTTGGCGTTACTACAGGAATCGCCGCTGTGTTGAGAGTGCTGGCCGTTTTGCCGCTGGCTGCTTCACTGGTTAGCGAGCGGTAGGTGCTCATCGATGGGCTGGACACGGCATTCAGCACTCGCTCCTTGATCTGATTGTGATTGTGATTAGATTGGTAGAGAATTAGTTGGCTGGCAAGCTCTTAAGCTCTTGAGATCTTACCAAACTCAAATCGTCGCGCTCCTCCTTGCTTGACCCCTGGTGCCGTTGCGGCTGCAAGGTGCGCCGCCTGGCGAAGACTCCGCCGCTGGAGCTGGTCTCGGGGTCGCCGGACCTTCTGCTGTTCACCGGAGTCGAAGTGGGAATGCCCTGAGACTCTGTATCGGCCAGATTTCCTCGGGAGGTGCAGGCAGTGGAAACGGAGGCCACGGAGGCCATGGAGGCATGCACATCCGGCAAGGCCTTGCCCCGAAGTGGCGAATTAGTCACTGACGTCATATCGTTGCTCTGCGGACTGGAACGGAGGCTTAGACCGTCTTCACTGTATCGTTCGGCGAAGACGAGCAGTGCGTACATAGGGTCCTTCCTGAAGGGGATGCGCGGATGGAGGAGATAGAGATTGCCACAGCCAGGAGCCCCACCAGACTCACCTCTTCAGAATCAGCCTTATCTCGGCGGTCACCTCCTCGAAGTTGGGCCTCTTCACGCTGATGGTTATCAGCAGCTTGAGCAGCTCGTTGACGGACAGGCGCTTATCGTGGATGGCCAGGAACTCTCGAAGGATGCCGTCCGGGGTATAGGGCGCCCTGCCGATGTCGTTCCCAAGATGGAGGATGCCAAAAAGGAAATTGAAGAAGAAGAAGAAGAAGAAGAAGAGGGGAGAAGCTATTTAGCGCCGTCTAACAAACTGGCCACCTGTGCAGACAATCACTCACTCCGTCTCGAGAATCAAATTGGCGAGCACTTGGCGCACCGGATCGGTTTTACTCATCGCTGCAGTTGCGATTTACAGTTTTGCGCTATTCCTTCGTTATTTACAGTTAATTGCCAGCCGAATCGCCAAAAATCGAGTGAAATTTCGAGTGGCTCTCCTTTTTTGTTTCGGTTGAGTGAGGGAACAGGGTTGTCAGCTACCGGTTGTCTCCTTCCTTATTTGATCCTTTGTAGCAGTGCAGACACTCATTTTAGTTGGTCGCCATGTCGCGGCTAGCAAATAAAATCAAATAAAAGCGGCGTAAACAACTCGCAGCAAGTTTGCATCACAACACGGCAGTTGATATTTAATTTTTTAGGCTGTGGTAACACTGGTCACGGTAGAAAAGTGGGCGCGTTCAGCAGAGTTCGTTTGTTAGACATGAATGTCCTTCTGGCGGAATATTGACACCAAACGCAAATTATTTATTTAATCAACTAATAATATAAACCTAATTAAAAACTCACTAGACTCTAAAAGCATCATCAGCTATATTCTTCCGCTCATCTAGGATAAGTATGGTTATATTACTAAATATTTATTATAATATTATGATCTACAACTGTTTAAAACATTTCTAAGAACAATTATATAAATGCGTGTTTTTACTAGGTAACCACCAAATGAATTACCCAGCTATAAAACAAATCAAGATTGTTTAAAATTGTGCGTAATATGTGTTTTAACATTTGATTCTCATAAAATATAAAAAATTTTAATCAAATAGTCTGCAATTGTAAAATTTCAAACTATAACATTTGCTTTAATGCGTTCTTGCTTGCCTGTGAAAATTTTTTTTTAATTCCGTGAAGAGTCGCCATTTTTGACGCAAATGTATTTTTATTTCTCTTTATTTTGTTGACTTAAGTCACTTTAAAATTTAATTTGGTTTGTGATTATGCTTGTCCTTGTGACTTATATTCTGTCATTCGCTTAGAGTGAACAGACGACTGTCTTATTTGGCCTATGCTATTGTTAACATCCTATCAAAGAATATAGAATCAGTACAATATCAGTTGGCGTATTATTTGGGATCATGGATATATTTGTTTAAGTAATATAAGGAATATTAAAAAAAAATGTATCGTCTTGATCAGCATTGCTAGCCATGTCCGTCTGTCCAATAGGAACAGTAGGACAAATAAATATAATGGATTTTTATGTTAGAATTACGGTTTTAGTTCTATAAAAATCGGACAAAAGTATACGTAGGCCCTGCTTTGAAACATATACGCATAAAAATCGAAATATAGTGCAAGGGGTATACATACATACATGTATTTTTTGACTTACCGAATTTTGCTTCCCTGCTTGTTTTGATTTGAAATGCGGACGTGCGTTAGTGGAAATGCTGCGTAAAACTGGAGCAGAGTGTGGTCGTAAATAAGGGATTTTCGTGTCCGATGGCTACGGTCCCACTGATGGGCGCAGGCGCAGCCCGCAATCAGCTGCTATTGAACGCCCACACTCGCGGTCCTGATCGTCAGCAGCCGAAATTCGTGGGCGTTGCAGCAGCAGCAGCCCGCCAACGCACCGAGTCGAGTCACCAAGGATTAGGATACGGGCATCGCCGCCAACTGGTAGCCACCAGTGAAGTAAAGTAAAGCACCCCTTTTGCAAGGCCAGGAGCATGTTCCCCCACTTAAAGGGTCACGGACAGCGGGTCAACCTGCAGCTGCTGCAGGAGGCCGCCTGCCGCGAACTGGTGCAGCTGTTGGAGCGCATCGAGGGCTCCAAGGTCATCGTGCTGGACGAGGATATGATCGGTCCGCTGGACCTGGTCACTCGGCCGAAACTCTTCGCCGACCGGGGCATTCGACTGCTGGCCCTCAAGCCGGAGCTCCACCTACCGCGGGAGGTGGCCAACGTGGTGTATGTGGTGCGCCCTCGAGTGGCGCTCATGGAGCAGCTGGCCGCACACGTGAAGGCCGGCGGACGCTCGGCGACCGGACGCCAGTACCACATCCTGTTCGCGCCCCGTCGCTCCTGCCTGTGCATCAGCCAACTAGAGGTAAGCGGCGTGCTGGGCAGCTTCGGGCGCATCGAGGAGCTGGCCTGGAACTACCTGCCGCTCGATGCCGACGTGGTGTCCATGGAGCTGCCCAACGCATTCCGCGACGTCAGCGTGGACGGCGACACCAGCTCGCTGTACCAGGCAGCTGTGGGTCTGGTGCAGCTGCAGCGGCTCTACGGACGCATCCCCAAGATCTACGGCAAGGGCGAGTTCGCGCACAGGGTCTGGGAGCACGCCAAGCAGCTGGGCCGGGACGAACGGACGCTGTACAACGGCGACAAGGGCGTCGTCGACCAGTTGATCCTGCTCGACAGGGGCATCGACCTGCTCAGCCCGCTGGCCACACAGCTCACATACGAGGGGCTCGTCGATGAGTTCTACGGCATCCGGCAGAACAAGCTGAAGCTGTCTGCGGAGAACTTTCCCTCCGACGGCTCCATTGGCGGAGTCGGAGCTGGAGGAGGAGGCAATGGCAGTGGCAGTGGCCCGAGGGTCGAGGAATCGCAATCCCTGCTGGGCGACTCTGAGAAGAAGACCATCCTACTTCACTCCGGGGAACAGTTGTATGCGGAGCTGCGAAACAAGCACTTCAACGAGGTCACCAAGCTGCTCGCCCGCAAGGCACGCGAAATCCACAACCAGATGCACGCCACCTCGCAGGACAAGAGTGTGCAGGAGATCAAGAGCTTCGTGGAGAACCTGCTGCCGCAGTTGATGGTCCAGAAGAAGGCCACCTCGGAGCATACAGCTATCGCCGGACTGCTGCACGAGCAGGTGAACGCGGTGAGCTTCGCCGACGACTTGGCCGCCGAGCAGGAGTTCATGGTCTGCGCGGACCTTGACAAGCCGAGCGCCTACATTGAGGACCTGATCGCCAGCAAGGTGGAGCTGCGACGTGTGCTGCGGCTCATCTGCCTCCAGTGCACCGCCGCCTCCGGGTTCAAGGAGAAGCTGCTCAACCACTACAAGCGCGAGTTGGTCCATGTCTATGGCCTCGAAGTGCTGCTCACCATCAGCAACTTGGAAAAGTCCGGCCTCCTCCATCTGCAGACGGAGTCACGGGCCTACAGCGTGCTGCGAAAGGTAAGCCGTCGCATCCAGAACTCTATTAATCATCCCGTAGTCTTATGGCATTTTGTGTTTTAAGAAAACCATCTATACAAAGTAAATTATACAAGTAGCTTGTCAAATAGTTTTAGTATACGTCTTTACCAAAAACCATATATTGGAGAAACCATTTTCGCTTAATCTTAATTTTGTATAACCTTTATGATTTGAACTCCAAACATTTCTTATATTTTAAACATTTTGCTATTAAAACAGTTTCGAAATCAGAAACAACATAAGTAAACGTTTCATTACACCTATAGTTCAATTATTCGTCGTTCGATGCTTAAAACCAAAACAGGAGTTTATGTGATGGTGATAAAAAAGAAATGGTTGAAACGAAATTTATTAAACGAAAGGGGTAAACCCGAACGACTTAGAATGTATTAAAAATTATTAATATTTTGTTAGTGTTTTCAAAATAGTACATTTTAAATCAAAATAATGCAAGGTTGTGATACAAGTCATTTTTGTTGAAAGACTTTCTTTTATTTATAAGTTATTGCACTCTGATAATTATTTATAATCTGCTAGTTTAAGCTAGTATTTTATTTAAACCGAATCGAAATAAAAACGAATAAAAGTAAAGGCTTCATCAAA
This sequence comes from Drosophila gunungcola, assembly GCF_025200985.1. Classification (NCBI taxonomy): domain Eukaryota; kingdom Metazoa; phylum Arthropoda; class Insecta; order Diptera; family Drosophilidae; genus Drosophila; species Drosophila gunungcola. Next base: position 306,082 of record NW_026453223.1, on the reverse strand, counting down.
CTTTCCATTAACAAAAGCCTAAAGCAAAATAAGGGCTTATGTGTTCAGAATCAGGAAGAATTTGTTCAACAGCTCGGTATAGTTATTCCCGGTTCAGGATGTGTAGAACAATAAAATATTCTGTTAAGGCGTACATTTGAAATTGAAATCCGATAGGGTTGTCATAAGGAGTCTTCTTTGCTGATTTACTAAACAACCCTGTCTCTCTCACAGACCCTTCATCTCACCGTGGACGACACTGTGGAGGTGGAGCCAAAGGACATCAGCTACGTGCACAGTTTCTACGCTCCGCTGACCGCTCGCCTCGTGGAGCACTCGCTCAAGCCGTTGGGCTGGCAGTCGCTTAAGAGCCAGATCACCAACCTGCCCGGTCCGACGTTCGAGGACTTCCAGGCGCAGCTGGTGGGGATCGGCGGACGCCACGCGGGCCCCACGGTCACGGAGGGATCGCTGCTAAACGTGCCACGTGTGGTGCTGGTCTGCTTCGTGGGCGGATGCACCTTCGCCGAGATCGCCGCACTGCGCTTTCTGGCCGCCCAGGAGGACAACAACGTGGAGTTCCTCATTGCCACCACGAAGGTCGTAAACAAGCACTCCTTCCTGGACAGCCTAATGAGCTCGTGAGGGCGGCGGCTGAGCCGATTGGAGGCCCATCGACTGTCCAACGACCACGGGCTGGCACGTGGATGAAACGCGTCGGTACCGCTGAAGCCAAGGCTCAAAAGGAAGGGCAAGCGGCGCAGCGCGGCGATTTGGAAAGCGGATTAACGTCCAGTGTGCAAGAACATGGCCATTAAGAATACCCTGGCACATGCGAAACCATAATACATATATTTTTCGATTGCGGCATTTATTTCGTATTCTACATGTACCGTATATAAAATGTGTATATATTCCTAAATTGTAGTCTTAAGTGAAAATGATTCCAAATTAACTTTATTCAAGTTTGTGCAAGGAAAATATTGTCAAAATAAAGTATTTAGTCAATGTAATATTGTATTATCTAACCAGTTACAAAAATTACAAAGTTATTTAACCGCATAATCGATATATAAGCCGGTGTTCCCATATTCCAAGTGGTACGTTTGTTTTTGGATGTTCATCTATTCCATTGATTGTAATATGTCTATGTTTGGGCAACATATTAATTAAATAATTCGGTGTACTCAAGTTTATTGTAATTAAAAGCAAAGACATTGAAGATCTCCTCCATGACAAGTAATTTAATATTATTTTTGTATTTAAAATAGACTCACCTTTGCAATGGACTGGCTGAATTGGATGGCTCTTGCACAATATTTATTCACAAAAAAAAAATTGTTGAACTGAGATTAGACTGGCAGGGGTGTAAAAATAACATAAAAAAATAAATTTAAATGAGTTAAACATCTTAGCTGAAGAAGTTTATTTTTCGAAAAATCGAAACAAATCTTTTCAGACACCAAAGTAAATAGAGATTATTTTTGTTGAAACTTAATTGGATCGATTTGGGTATGTTAATGTAATGAAGTTTCTAAAATTCATGAACCATACAGAATATTCTCATCTAGATGTATAATCAAAACGGAAAGGGTATTTATTTATAAGGCGACTATAGTTGTAGTGGGTAATGAAATTATGACGGCTTGAAATATAATTCTTAGAAGTAATTCAACAGATATAAAATGTAATCATTGATTCAAATTTGAAATAAATGAAAAACATTGCAATTGCTAGTTATATATTTGAAATATCATAAAATCAAGGAGTTCTTCGTGATCGAAACCAATGGTTTTTCCTACCTGTTGTTTAATATGTTCCTACCAGTCTGTGTACAAGTTATATTTGACTTTGCCCAGACGAATATCTTGGTAAAAGTAGTAAATCTCAAATAAATCATAAATACTTAAAACTTTGATTGGATTCACAAATTTCTCATGGGGACTATAATCTTGGGTATTTGAAAAACAATTCCTACTCAATGGAAGGCCTTGCACATAAAACCAACCAGCACATTTGGGCTTCTATTGCACTCATACAGATTGGAAGTCTTTAAATAACAAAATAAATTAATCATAATATACATATAATGAATAAATTTATCAATCCAGATTGAATTTTAATAAAAAAATTTGTATTTGTCATTTTTTAACGAGTGGAACAAAGATGATTTATTAAATAATACATAAACATGCTGCAGAATGTTTGTATTCATTGTCATTAATGAATACGTGATCCTACCCAAAACTTCAGTTGGCAAGTCTATGTCCCACAAAGCAGAACACGAACTAAGGGATGGTGTATTTTTAAATAAGTTTTATTTTTATTTTATTGACATTGACGTGCATCAATTTAATTGTTATTCGTTTTCCATCTTCATTTACCATAATTGCAAAAATACAATTTATATTCATATAATTATAATAATAAAAAAAAAACAATTTTATAAACATAAAAAATATTACATATATTGTGTTCCCCGTGCTTCTGTTTAGCTATCTCTATCTCTCTCGTTATCGTGTTTACCTTCATTTCGCTCATGTTTTCTATATAGGTTAATATATATACCAAAATAATACGCCTCCATAATAGTAATAATGATCATCGTGGTTATCGCATACATCATTGATACCTCGAACTTCCAATATATCAACCAAATTACCAAAAATTTATTCCCATTCTTTCCGCCTTTTCCTCCACTGTAATTATAGAAATTTGTATTAAATTTAATTTAATTAATGACTAACGGAAATATATGGTTGGTTTTTTTCTCTTCATTCAATGTGGTTTAGTAAAATTTTTTTTGCTACATTTCTTAGCATTTGCCGAGCATTTTATTTTTTTTATGGATTTCCTTCATAAATGTAGATGTTTTTGTTTGTCTGTAGGTGTGTGTTGTGTGTTTCCGTTATTTTGAATCAGCATACGACTGAAGGAAAGTAATATTTCCACGTAAATATAAATCATTAAATAATTAAACGTTTGTATGCTTTAATTTTCTATACAATTTTTATTGTTTTGACTAAGCATTTTGCAATTTGCATTAATTAACTCTAAAATAGGCTTATTTTAGTTATATATATATTATATCCTTTTTGTTATAACAAACAAAACTAAATTAATTGTAAACAAAGTTAATCTTTTTGCGTTTAAATATTTGCTGGGTTTATAATAATTTTGGCCATAAAACTTATTGTACAGCAAATAAAATAATAATTGTAATATTTTTTCTTTTAAAAAATACTTTTTATTTGAATCGAGTCAAAATAAGAAAAACATAACGTAAATCGAAAATGTTGAACCTAACAACATGCAAAGATGGCAATCTATGTGTGCCTGGAACTGCGATCGCAGATCACGTCGACTATCAATTGAAAATAACATTTAAAAATCATACAAACTCGAATGTGATCTGAATGAACGATCTATTTTCTGCGAGTTTTAACAAATAATACACACCTAATTTTTTTAAGGTCATTTTTGCATCGCGAGAGCGCAAATATAAATGGTTAACGAATCAAAATGGTGATTGATTTAGTTATTCGGTAATAATATCAAGTAAGAATTTAAACGTAAATTTAAACACTTTGCATATCAAAGTTTGATGTTCTTTGTTTGCTTGTTTGTTTGTTTTGTTGTGTTATGGTTTGTGTATGACATTTTGCTTACATATATAATTATTTATTTATGTTTGTTTTTTCTTTGTTTTTGATTGATCTTGTATTAAATGATTTCAAATGTTAGTATCTTGTTGCCTTCTTCAATCGAATTTCCTTTAATATAAAACTATTGCAGCTTTTGCTTGTTGTAACTTTTAGAAAATACTTGGGGTTTCATGTTTCATGTTTCATGTTCTTTATGCAACCAATATGTTAATTGATTTCTGTTAATGATCCTACAAAAACTTTGCTAGCCAGGACTGTCTGTTTCTGCTATTGTTGATGTTTAAGCTGCGATCTTTGTTGCTTTTGTCGGGTCCTAGTTGTTGTTGTTGGTGTCGTACTATTGGCTTTATAATTTCCATTAAAATTGAAGTAGTTTATATTACTAAACACTTGTTGTTGTGGCTGGCCTTGTTGTTGTCTATGCTATAGCGAGCCAGCCGGAAAACTTGTTGAACTATTGCTATGGGCTAAACTAATCATTGAACCAGATAGACTTCCCTCCTCATCTGCATAGGCTTCACGGGAGACCTCAACTAGTGATAAAGTGCTGCAAGGACAATGCATTTAGTTTGAAAATTCTTTTCGAAAGTCAGTGGCAATTACCTGAAACCTAAGGCAATTGATTCGTTATCAAATGCTTCCAATTCTTTAGTATGCTTCTCGCGTTTCATGTGCAAGCGCTCTAGCCGTTCCTGGTTGAATTGCTGCAACTCGGCGTCCATCTGTGGAGATATCCATATCGATATCGATGTCAGTTTGGTCATAGGCAGGGAATTTGAATTTGGTCTTGGGTTTGGCTCACCTTGTTCTCGAGCAGACCTCGCCGCACGCTGACGCGGTTCTCCAGCTCCCGGCGCTCGCGATCCCGCTGCTCCTGCGCCTGCTTCTTGTTCTTGTTCTGGTAGGCAGTGAGCATCTCCAGCTCGTACTCCAGCTGCTCGTGGGTACGTTGGCACTCGATCACTTGGCTTTCGTCTAGTTTGTAGCTCTGACTTTGGAACATATCCGCAATACTTTGCTCGTACTGCAATGAAATTGATTTGGTTAGGTTAAGCTGAATGCAATTCATAACTATGCCCTAGTTTTATTAGTTCCTAAGCCAAGCATCGTTTAATATTTATTTGGGTTGAGTTGAGGAGTTGTAACAGTTATAATCGATTTGGCTGCTAATTAAACACAATTTGTTATACACCTCCAGTTTACTTAACGCACCTGTTCGCCCAACAGCGTCAGCTTACGATGCTTTTCTTCTTTCAGCTGCTTGATGACCTCCTTTTGTTGATCCTTTGGTGTCGTCTGCAGCACTTGCGCCTTGTAGCGCTTGTATTGCTTCGTCTGCGTCTTGCAAGTTTCCCGGAACTGCTTGCGTATCTGGAGCTCCTTTTGCTGCTCAGGGCGAGGCAACAATTAAATTAGTAGTTATATTACAATCTGCTCTTCTGCGCGGACCACACAATACATACCTTCAAGCTCTTGGGCTGTTGCCTTAGCTCGACCGCATGCTTGCGCACCAGCTCCTTCTTGATGCGGTCCATGTAGTCTTTTTGATTGTGCAACTCTGTGTCGTGTTGCTTGTTTATCTGCGGTTGGAAAGGATGCGGTGGATTCGGATTCTGAGATTCTCAAAGCTGGGGCCACAGGAAACTCACCTGCTCCTCGCGCAACTGGTGCACGCTCTTCTGCTGGCGGTACTCCAGCTCCTGTGTCTTTTCGTGGTGCCTAACAAGCATTTCGTGCGCCTGCTGCAGCTGCTGCTCCTTCTTTCCGAGCTCCTGCAAAAGGCAAAGCAAAGGGTTAGAGGATTAGTTCTGGTGCTAGCTGGTGTTATCCGGTCCTTACATCGCGGAGCTGCTGGTCCTCGTGCTCGTGCTGCATGATCATGCGCTTGCGCTTGAACTTCCGCATCTCCAACTCGATGTACTGCTTCTGGGCCTGGAGCATCCGCTGCTCCTCCTGAGCTTCGTGCTGCTTCAGGTTGTCCTTCTGCGACTGCAGGGTCAGATCGCGCTGCCGCTTGGGCGTGGACTCGTCCATGGAGAGCTCCCGCTTCCAGCGCTCCTTGTTCGCCTTGTACTCCTTCTTGCGATTGAGGTCGTACACCTTTCGGTCGCCCTCCTGCTTCAGCGTAATCTCTTTGTGTAGTTTCTTCTCGGCGGCGCTCGTCTGCTTCGATCGCCGTTCCACGTCCTGCTGGTGCTTGGTCTGCAATAGATCAAATGGTTGGTTAGGTTGGTTGTCTAACAAACCCACGACCATTCCCCAGTCGCAGTCGCACTCCCAGTCCCAGTCCCACACCCAAACTCACCTCTAGCCGCTCGAGGTCCCTGGTGAAGTTATGCAGCAGCGTATCGTACTCTTTGTCCAGGGCCGTCTTGTGCGCCTCCATGTCCACCTTGCACTTCTCCTCCAGTTTGACCAGGTGCGCCTGGTGCTCGCGCCGCATCCGCTTGTAGCCGGACATCTGCTCGTGCATCTCCTCCTGTATCGCGGATCGCGAGTGATGGTGCACAGGGGGGCAGAGAATGCACACATGGTTAGAGGCGTGGAAATGTGAAATGGAGCAGCTTCATTTTTTTTTTGACCACTACTACGGCCACTTTAACACTACTTCTGCGACTAACTGTAACTGTAACTTACAAAACCGCTGACGAACTGCATCTCAACCATAACCTCAACGGGCGCAAACCTCGGCCAAATCATGGCTCCTCTGGGCTCTGGGCTTCCGTCTACGGACTCTAAGCACTAGCTACGTTTAGTTTAGTTTAGGCAAAAAGGCAAACGAGTTGCTGCAGCGGGAAATGCAATAGTTCTACTATTTTTCCAACAGGCAAGCCAAGCTTAAGCAACTCCCGCTTTTAATGTCGAATGTGGTTTGAAGCTTGGTTTAGTCTAGTGTGACCTTATCGGGGGCTGCGAGGATCGTGTGGATCGTGTGAGGATCGTGTGGATCGTCTTCTAACAGTGTTACCTCAGTGTTACAGTTGTAAACAATGTAAAGCATTTCCAACTGGAATATCCGATGGTTAATTGGAATTGTAATGGAAAGTCGCTTTTCGAATGGAATGAGTAAACACAATCAAACTTCATGTTCACGTACAATAACTTAATTCCTAATTCAATTTTTATAAGTATTCAATTTTACCAAAGACAATAGCGTTTTTCTCAATATAAAGGACATATGAATAAATAACAGTCCTAGGAGTTGTCAGATTCTGAAAGATCATATAGTAAGCATCCTTAAAACGACGTGCACTTGGCAATCAAGTTGTTTCATCAAGGCAAGGCACGAGTCCATCAAAACATTGGCAAAACTACATATATACGATCTGATTATATAGCTATTTGCACGATCTACCATAATCTTAAGATTTTGGATAGAAAATTTCGCTGGCAAAAAGACATTGTTTCTAAAGTAAGGACTGTTTGGCGACAAATTATAAATCGTTTCACAAAAATAGTATTGAAATGTTCAATTAAATTAATTTTTTTTTCCTATTCACATCCATAAAACAGACAATCAATATGAACGTGTAGAGCCTTTTTTTTGGTTTTAAATAAAGCAGAGACAAAATTCAAAGCTGAGAAAATATTTAGCTAAAACTTATTGCAGGCTAAACAAATGATTTCAATTTGAATAGACGGGAGGACTTTGCACAGTGAGGACCAACAAAAATATAAACGGTAAGGAATTGATGATTTTCACATATATTTTAAAATTATTGATGCGACACCAACGTGTATTTTACGGAATAGATATTCTGCCACGACAGCAGCACCTAAATAAAAGCCCCCAAACAGGCGTCAGCAAAGTAACAAAGCTACTGTTATGGCAAATGCATCTGACCTCCAATGGTGAAGTGTGCTTAATGGACTGGCCTAGCTACCATTCTTAAAATGAAACAATTAACGACAAATAGAATATGCTTACAGTCGAAAGACACGGAAACAGACGCGTTTTATGCCATGAGGTTTGTGTGTCAATGGCCAGGATTTGTGGGGTGTTTGGGAACGAGAACAGGAGACTGGCGATTGGAATGTAATGGCGGAGGAGGATGCAATTGCAACAGAGTAACGGCTAACTACAGTAAGTACAGCAAGTAGATGGTGAGGTAACGGCACCGACTGCTATTAAATCGTTTATTTCACAATTGATTGGCGCCTGATCCGAAGCACTTGCTAGGAAATTACACATGGACAGTGGCGTTTCGGGTCTTTCTTGGTGGCTTGGCCGATCTTTTGCTTGCTCTCCCTCCGCCGGCTGCCGTCGCGGCATTCGCTGTTGATGTGGTCGCCACCACACAGCTGCGAACAGAAGTTATAGCGCGCCTGTTCGAGGATGCGGGAGGAAAACAATAAACACAACAAAAAGAGCTTGTAGTAGAGGGCAAAAGTTAGAAGACATGGGGGTAGCAGAAGCGTAGCAGCGAGCGAGGAGGGGGAATGGTTTTTTGGCTAGCCGACGGATGATTCCCCACCATTGATGCTGTCTATTGAGGACGGATTACACACGCTGGCTGCGCAGGATGGGGGGATGGAAATGGGGATAGGGATGCAATCGGTGCCTATCGAATGCCCATGGAGGTGGATTGTCTATGCTGTAGCCAGGCGACTCCCCTCCTGGACTCAACCCAACAAGAGAGCTCGCACACAGAAATCTACGGCCAAGGCGGGAGTGGAGTATCAAGAAAACGAAACGAAACGAAACAAAACGAAGGGACAACGCACCTGCATGTGCTCCTTCTGCTGCTTGGTCACAATACTGGTGGTGCGTATGGTGGCGAAGTTGTTGGGCCCGTGGTCGTTGACTGCATTGGAGATGGCCTGTTGCGAGGATGCCGAACTGGCCGCGTACACGGCCGCCTGGGCTGCGGGCGTCGTCAGATAGCGCGGCTGGATTGGCTGTATGCGATCCACCAGCGGGGGCACCGGAGCAGGCGCTGGTGCCGGCACCACCGAGGCCGAGTTGGTTGGCGTCACATTGTTGTTCATGCTGTGCATTATGTTGGGCAGCGGCGGCCGGTTACGATGGCGAGACGAGTTGCGGGACACGGCTCCGGGCGGAACCGGCTGCCCCTGCTGTTGGCCGCTGGGCCAGCTGGGCGGTGGCTGCTGCTGGTGTGGATGGTGATGGTGGTGCTGCATTGCTGCCGCCACAGCAGCGTTGGCCGCCTGTTGGTGGTGGTGCGCAGCGATATGGTGATGATTCTGGGCCGCAGCCGGTATGGAATTGGATGAGGAGCTCTGCAAAGGACACAAATCGAAGAACGTAAGGCACTGCACAAACAAAGGGAGAGAACTGATGTGGATCCTCACCTGACTACTGGCCGCCGATACACCCACCGAGTGTATGGAGTGTTCCGAAGTAATACTATTGCTCTTGCTGCTGTCGCCGCCGGCATGGTCATCCTGTTGGTCGTCGGCATCGCCCACGGCGCTCTCCGTCTCGCAGGTGTCCACCATGAGTATCTTCTTCATCTTGCGATAGTTGAGGTTGTCCAGCTCGCGCACGGCTGACTTGGTGCGTGCGATCAGCTCCAGCAGCACGGTGTCGGAGCGCGGTCGGGTCACGTAGGCGTGGGTCAGCAGCTTGGCCGACGAGGGTCGCTCCGCTGGCATCTTCTTGAGGCACAGTTCGACAAAGCTGCAGAACGCGTCCGACCAGTCGTTCTTCTGCAGGGGTTAAATAAAATAGTTGGTTTTAGATTGTGTACAGTTGTAGAAATTCATATAACCCAATAACTTGATAAAAATAAAAACTCATTTGTAAGCAGAAAAATGGATTGATAAGTAAAGACTCATTCCATTTCAGTCGATGAGTAATTAGTTAGACCTTGATACATTTTGAGAAAGTTAAGTTTCATCAAGTTTTCGGATGAAAGCCTTGTTGACAATATAGCAAATAAAACTAAATACTGAATTATTTAAAAGTATAATGTATATTAAGTTGGGACTACATACTTTGAATCTGTGTCATTTTCTCAACATCAAGTTAAGCTTAACAATTAATTTAAATAAAAGCAGTCCCCAAATAACACATTAATATATGTATATATATTTCGGTACCCACTCACCGGAAGGGTTGGCGATTCGTTCTGGGCAATGTGGTAGAGCGCCGACATGGCGTTCATGTTAAAGTACGGCGGCTTGCGCTCCGCCAGCTCGATGCAGGTGATGCCCAGCGACCACACGTCCACCTTGCCGTCGTACTGGCCCTCGTCCATGGCCAGAATCACCTCGGGGGCCATCCAGTAGGGAGTGCCGACGAAGCTGTTGGCCGGACACTTAATGGCGGCGCTGCCAAAGTCGGCCAGCTTGACGACGCCGTTGTCCGTGAGCAGAATGTTGCCCGCCTTGATGTCGCGATGGATGCGCCCCAGCGAGTGCAGGTAGCTCAGGCCACTGAGCACGCCCAGGCAAATGGCGGCGATCTCGTCCTCGTGCAGCGGCTTCTTGTGCACCTCGATGATGTCCGATGCGGAGCCCACACAGTACTCCATCACCAGCCAGGCGGTCGACTCGCGCAAATAGCATCCCTTGTATTCGATGGTGTTTGGGTGATTCAATTGGCGAAGAAAGCTGTCAACGACAATGGTTGATTAGTTCGGTTTATATCGGTGCTTGCAGTTCATGGCTCCAAGTGTCAGCACTCACCGTATCTCTTTGAGAATGTCCTGCCACTTCTCCTGGCTCTGCTTGCCGGTGTAGGACATCTTCTTAATGGCCACGATCTCCTTGGTGAGGTTGCAGCGGGCATAATAGACCGCTCCGAACGACCCATGGCCGATTTCGCGCAGGTCCTCGAATATCTTCTCCGGGTCATGCTTGTTGAACAGGTCGGCTATTTCCGGATCCTTGAGACTACCAGGTCGTGCCGAAGGCATGGCTGTCTCTCATGCTCTAGCCCAGCTCACTCAGTGGTCCCGCCTGCTCTTCGTCTGCAGTTCCAGTGGTCGACTCTGCTGGGTTGGAAGGTCTGTGTGCAATCGAGGAGGCGGGGCGAAAAGAAGGCAATTCCGGTTAGTCAGTCTCAGTCCCAGGCACAGTCTGCGCCAGTCACTTAGTCATTTTCAAAAGGGCTCGAGATTCTGGGGATTTCGGGCTTAAGCACTGGTAACGGTATGGTAAGTGGGGGCAAGGGGCCTGATCGCTGTGTTTTGGACAGCGACTGGACGGGAAAAGCCAAAAGTCGACTATCACCAAATCGATCAAGTGATTCACGCTCACACATACTGTACAAATCATTCACAATTCAACATTCCACACGCAGCACGGGCCTTATCGCAAATATTTTACCTGCTGGCCTCTTTTATGGCTATTTTCCTTAGCTTGTTACCAACTTAAAGATGAGGTGGCTCTCGTCTGTCAGCTGTTTTTTTGGCCGGCTTTGCTGGATATTCCAGACTAATATAGGGAGTTGTAGGTAAGGTTTTAAAAGTCGCCTAAGCTGGTTCCCGAAAAATGCGGGGGCTTGGTAGGTAGGTGTAGGGATGCGCAAATGATGTGGGGGTGTTATTGGTTGCCAAGTTGCCCATTATAGGGTATTCACACGTGCTGTAGGGTATGTATAGGCGCCATGGCCGAGCCCTTAGACACACGCACACACACACACACACGCTGACAAGGAGTAACGGCACTAAAGGGGTGCATTTGTCGCCGTTGCGAATCCACACACACACACACACATGTGCATGTGGAGGCGTTTTGCGGGCGTCTTCGGATATCCGCCGGCTTTCAACGCAGATCTCGGCAACTTTGCGCTCCGGCTTCTAACTCGCAGCTGTGCAAAATACTTGATAATTAGCCCGCCGTTGTGCGACTGCAATTATTTACTTGCGACGCGAAACAGAAACACGCCTATTTTTCATAGCCACACTATTGCACAAAGAGCAGCCATGTCGCTCTCACACACATAGTATCTGTATGTGCATGTGTATGTGTGTGCGGTTGGCTGCTTGTTGTTTTGCATTTGAGGCGACACAAATTCAATTGAATTCGTGCTTTTTCTGGGGCTTTGGCTTTTGTTTTGCCCTTTTATATGGCGATTGGCCGAAAACGGGAGTTCTTCAATTTGGTTTTGATTTGTGTTGCCTTTTTTTTGGGTGCGGACGCAGCACACACAGAAAGGCGTAAAAAAAAGACCGACGATGCTGCTCTGCCTGGTTTTTTTTCCTGCCCCAATATGTTTATTGACTGATTTTCGTGGCCAATTTGTGCAGCACGATTGAAAAATTCGTATTTAACATTTTGCAACTGTTTTGAATCGCCTAATTTTGTTTTGCTTGCACACCGCACACTCACACACACTGACACTCGTCGGGGGAGCAAACAAATACACACACAAAATCAAAACGCATTCGTATGGGTCCACTCGTGCTTGCTCTTTCTCGCACATTGAGGGGGAGTGGAACATAAAATCTGCAAGATCCAATTGTTTATTTGATACTGGAAAAACTATACTCCGATATTGTCTATTGGCGAAATAATCAATTTATCGGTCAAAACGCAAACGCGAAAAAGAACAGTATCCACACACACACTTACACTCTATAACTCACACACACGCACACACAGGGATGGAGAGACAGTGGAAAATGCATAAATCTGGCGAAAAAATTAAACTTGCAGTGTTGGAGGGCTTACATTTAGCAATTAATTAGTGCTTGCTTGTTTATCAGCGCGACTGGCTCTTGGTTTTCGCATCTGTATGCATTTTTCCCTCATGCGTCGCTTTCTTCACGCCTGCTGCTGCTGTTATTTGCCTTGCTGCGATTTGCCCTGCACTGCACACGCGTTGCGTTTGCGTTCACTTTTCGGCACTTGCTACGCATCTCGAGGTGCCGAAAATTAGAGGAATGTCGATCCCATCTACGGAAACCCCACTCCGCAACGCTTTTCCAACTTTTCTTCACTCGTTTTCGTTTGCTTAATTAAATTCCGTAAAGTTGAGTTTAGTTCACACACACAGCAAGCGGTAGAGGTGGAGAAACATCGATTGCACCATCGATGCATCGATGAGTTTTGTTCGATCATCGATTGCTTTGAACAACTATCGATGAGTGCTTGTATAATTTATAAAACGCTTGACCTTAATAACATATCTAGGCTCTCTTTATTGTCGATTGTAGATAATACAAATACTTTATTATATTCTCTCTTTTCAAGTGAAAGTTTTCCACTGTTGTTCACTTACTTTCATACTCTGCCAATTGAAGTTTCAGTATTTAGTATATTTTGGTATAAGAACCGTAGCGTATCGATATTTTAACAGTTTTTGAAGTACCTTCTTCTGAATTTTGGCGTTCCTTTTATTTTATTTTTGTTTAGAGGGTATTATAATTTTAGTCAGAAGTTTGAACGCAGTGAAGCAGATATTTTCGACCCTGTAAAGTATATGTATTCTTGATCAGCATCACTAGAAGAGTCGATATAGCCATGTCCGTTTCTCTGACCGTCTGTCTGTCCGTTTCTACGCAAGCTAGTTCCTCTCAGCTTAAAATCTATTAACTTGAAATTTTCCCAAAAGTTGTAGTAGTAGTATAAAGGTCAGAACGAGCCGGCTGTATCGTATAGCTTCCATAGGAAAAATCGGGAAAAAAAATTAACCAAAACAATATAACTTTGCTGCTTTTCAATTGTTTTGTTAGTTCTTCCTAATGGTTTCTTTTTTTAGTATTACGGTTTAATTAACATGGGAACCATGGAAATTTTAGATCTAATTTTTATACCCTTACAGAGGGTATTATAATTTCAATCAAAAGTTTGCAACGCAGTGAAGGAGACGTTTCCGACCCTATAAAGTATATGTATATATTTTGATCAGCATCATTAGGAGAGTCGATCTAGTCATGTCCGTCTGTCCGTCCGTTTCTACGCAAACTTGTCCCTCAGTTTTAAAGCTATCTGCATGAAACTTTCCCAAAAGTTGCCTTTCTATTACAGGTAGTATATAAGTCGGAACGAGCCGGATCGGACGACTATAGCATATAGCTCCCAATGGAACAATCGGAAAAAAAATAATAACTTTGCTGTTTTTTAATTTTTTTTTAGTTCTTCGACATATAGTAATGGATAATTATTTCAGAATTACGGCTTAAATTTCATCAAAATCGGACGACTATAACATAAAGCTCACATGGAAACAATAAAAACATTAAAAAAAATTAAACCTTTTTATTTTCTAAAATTTTTTAGAAATTCTTTTTGATTATTGAATAATTTGACAGTTCAGAATTACGCTTTTAATTTTATTAAAATCGGGAATCGATATCAGATAGCTGCCATAGGAACTATCAAATAAGCTTCAAATAGCTTCTATGTAAACATACACGCAAGTCAATCATAATTTTAATGTCTTCAAGAATATTTAATTTTTGCAATAGCTGCAAGGGTATATGAACTTCGGCTTGCCGAAGTTTGCTTCCTTTCTTGTTAAATTTTATCTAATTTTCAATTGTTCTTAAATTCTTTTGGACATAGTAATTTTATTCAAATCGGAAATCGATGTTATATAGCTGCCATGTAAACGATCGAATAATTGAGCTGAAAATCATCATAACATTTACGCATGTAATTCAAAATTTAAATGTTTTAAAGAATATTTCATTTTCGCATTACATTTCTATTGGCTTGCCGCCAATAATAATAAGATTGTATTGGATCTGGAAAACAAATTAGTCAGACCTTTTAACATGACTTTATTTCAATTATAATTTACCGTCTATGTTAAGTCGACAATGTAAACTGGGTATAAAAAAATTGTACTTATATTTATTTATAGTTAACGGCCAATTTTAAGCACACGCTGCAATACAATTGCTAAAATATTTGGGAGCTTTGACAATTCAATCAATTGCCACAAAGGTAAAAGTAAAAGGTGTAATAAGAAATTATACCGCTTACTTAAAGTAGTACTGCTGCTGATTCTGGTGATTCGGGAAGCGATTCAGGCTGCCAAGGTCAAAGGATGAGAAGTAGTCGCCCGGATATGCAGGATTCCCAGGTGGAGCAGGAGCGGAAGGTGGTTGATCCTGTTGATCCCGTTGATCCAAATCGCCATCGCTCTCGTAGTTGACCAAAAATCGCGGAGTTGGTGCTGGTGCAGGGGGATCGGATGCGGCTTCATCAGCACCAAAAGCATCCGTATTCGTATCCGTATCCGTATCCGTATCTGAATCTCCTTGGGAACCATCTGGGTCTCCCGCCACCTCCGCCTCAGCTTGCGACCTAGAGAAGGTATCTGCAAAGTGTCGGAGAGAACCCAATTGTACGGCAGTTAGTTAAAAGGTTTCGTATTTTACCAGTAGGTTGTGCGTACTGATAGATAAGGCGATCCCCCAGCTGCGCAGGACGCCGCTGTTGAGGATTGGGCTGCTGCTGCTCTGGCTGCTCTGGCTGCTGTGGCTGCTGCTGCGGACGAGGTCGTGGCCGAGGCCGTGGGCGTGGGCGTGGCGGAGCGGTGGGAGGCGGTGGTGCTTCTGTGGGGGCTGGAGGCGGAGCAGGGGCATCATAGTCGTAGTCGTAGTCATAGTTCGGCGGAGGTGGGGGCGGCGGACGAGCCACTGGCCGCTGGGCGTAGAAGGCGCTCAGGGGGCGTAACGGCGGTCGGACGCGTTTGGGCGCCTGTGCAGCGGGTGGAGCAGGTGGCGCAGGCGGAGGGGGAGGGGGAGGCGCCGAAGGTCGAGGAGCCGGAGGATCGGCGTAGTCGTAATCAAAAGGCAAAAAGCCGGAACTGAAGAACGAATGCCAAAGGGGTTTCCGGATGCGTGGTGGCGGAGGTGGTGGCGGTGGCGGTGGAGGGGGCGGGGCTGCCGTGGTTGTGGTTGTCGTCGCAGGACGTCGAGTGGTCTTCACAAAATTAGCCTTGGCCGAGGACAACTGGGCGCTCTTCAGCAGCACATTTCGCAGGAGCAGCCCAAAGTCCAGGGTGACGGTGCCACGTTTCTCCCGCAGCGCCGAGTCCTGGCCACCGGCCGTGTCCTGCGGAACAGGATCTGCCGACAGGGAGCCCAGGAACACGGCCAACAGCAAGGCCATCAACAGCAACAGGCGGGAATGGCTTGACATCCTGGCGCAGATCCGTGTCCGGAGTGTTGGCTATTGCTATTGGTATTGCTATTGGTATTGCTATTGGTGAGCGGACCGTACCGCTCGGAAGGCCGTTCCAATCAGAACTGGCACTGGCCAGCGGTCGAGCCGCATGACTTTACCCGACCGGAGTGTCCGAGCCTGGGCGTCGTGGATTAAGTGCCCCAAAATCAACTAGTTAGACGGGTTAGCTGGCAGTCTGACAGTCTGACAGTCTGGCAGTCTGGCAGTCTGGATCTCGTAATCGCAGACCCCGACTGCCGACGGTTGGTTATCAACGAGCTCGGTGCGTGGCAACAATTACTTTTGCACTACTTTTTGCGGCAGTTTATAGATCGTAAGAGCAACACAAACTATGCATAATGCTTAGCGGCCAGTGCATTTTAAGAGCTGAGCTCACACACGCACCGTGGTATGAGCACAATGCATTTAATTTTCGAAAATCTACGTAAATCTGGATCCCGCTCAAGTTTATATCAACACAAACTCATTAAAAGAAGAACAGAATTCAGATTATAAGTCTGTTGCCTGTTTAATATTGTTTTTGTTATAACTTTCAACAAAATACACCCAGCACTTTAAAGACAATACATTTTCGAAATTTTGAGCAGGTCTGGTTCACCCAAAAATGAGCATTATGCAAAATCATTCAACGAATTTAAGTACTTCTGTAGCCTGCTCAAAATTGTATTTCAATAAATGGATTAACATATGTCCCTTAAACCACAAAACAACAGATTTAAAAAGTAAAACAATATGAGATGTGGAATCATATAGTTTTAAGAAGATGACTAATAATTTAGAAGTATTAACGTTTCTATTTTTAAGTCTTTATTTCAAAATTGTAGGCCATTTTGCCACTCCTAAGGTCATTTTGGTTTTGGGGGTACTTAGAGGGCATTAAATTATTGAAAAGGTGTATAACAAACTTTTAAGTTTTCAAATACTGATTTCAAAATAAATTTTACAAAGAACCGCGTGAATAAGCTTGATAAAAGCTGAGATTTTAGTTTTTAGTTTTATTGAATCGACTGTTGGTTGTGAAGCTTTAATTAAGTAAGATTTTTTTTCAATTACAACAACAACAATTTGACGACCAAATTAATCTTATGTTTTTCTTTGTACCCAATTTTAAGATTTTTCAGTCAATTCGCGATTTTTTAAGGACATTGCTTTTTAAATGAACTAATACCACTATGCCAACAAGGGGCTGTCACGATTTGCTCTCATAATAATATGAATTTTCCATTTCAGTCTAGCTGCGGCTGTTGAATTTGATTTTCAAGATATATAGTAGTATGTTTAATCATTTCCACAGTAATTAACAGAGTTGGTTTTTTATAATTATTGGCGCAACTGAATTTTCTCTGTTCAATTTGACTGGGCTTGGGGGCCTGGACAATTGTAACCTCTCGCTTTCAATTCGCATTCGCATTGACTTGAAACCAGTTTTGGGGCATGAGTTTCAAAAAGATTTGACGAAAATTTTGAAGGCTTTGGGTTGTGTAGTGGCAGTTCTGTATGCAGATAAGACATTGGCTTTACTGGTTGGTCAACATGTTTTGCTTTGGCCCAAGATTGTTCCGAACCCGCGTCTAAAATATGCGTTCTGTTATGTTCTGATTTCCAATTGAAAGTAAAAACTAAAATAATTCTTTTTTGCGGGTAAAAGATCTAATGATAGATTTTTGCAGAGGACAGAGGTCTTAATGCACAAAATAGTCCTTAAATATTATATTTAATTGATAAGTCTATAAGGTTCTTAAACGTCGACAAGAGAGTGCCGGCTTTCTCATATACTTGCAAAAGGTATTATCGAGGGTGACATAGAACTCTTATTCAAACAAAAAAGGGTTGAAATGCACCTAAGATGTACATTAGGGTGGCCCAAATTAAATGGAAATGTTAAGGTATTCCTCTTACCAGCGTGCGCTTTGATGCGTTTAAGGCATAACAGAAGAAATTAGTTGGAAAAAAAAAGCGTTTTAGGGTCCGAGAAATTAAGGCCTTTGCGTAAGGCCCACAACTTTGGTTTTCGACCACTTTTTTTGTGCACCAAAAGAGTCTTCTTTTTTTTTATGGATCACCCTAATGTACATGCTAAATGCAACCGAATTTTGGTTTGGAAAGATATCTGTGCTGGAAACTTGGAACTAAGCTATAGGAGGGTGGCACTGAAACCTCTTAAACCTATTTTTTGTTGCAATGTACCTAGGATGTATATACATACGAGCAGTCGGTTGGCATCGAACTGGATAAAAAGGGATTTTTGTGTACAATTTAGTGCCAAGAACTTAATTGCTCCGACTGAATAAACGCTAGTAAGTATTCATCATTTTAGGGAATGTAACCGTATTTGGTTGGCTTAGGTAGGCCGTATGGTCGGTGCTCTTGACTATAGTATTACCTCTTGTTTTAACCTTGACGCAACGGAGCATTGGAAATAGTTGCATAACCCAGAAAAGTGAGTAATGCGTCTTAAAAACCTGTCCATGGTCTGTACCACTCCCATTGAACATTGGCTGGGAACCTAGACGAAAGAGAAAACTCGTTTAAATTTCCATTTCCCACAAAACGTAACCGAGTCTGAAAAAAATACCCAGGATATCAAACAAAACCAATCCGATGCCCCAGACTCTTGGAAAACTTTTCTCCAAAAGACTTTCGGTCTTCGTTTGTCGGAAACGCACCAAAAAACCGACAGACAACTGACAAACAATTTGCTAAAACTTTTTGCTGGACACCACAAAAGTTGTATGGAAAACAATATCGATTATAAAAAAACAAGAAAAGCAGCTGCAGTTGCTGGAGGGGTTCGGCCTAGTTAAAATTATAGGAAAAATATTTTAAACAATAATTGGAAGTAGACAGTGAATGAAAATTAAACGGGTTTCCACTAAAACTAGATATACTATATATATTTTTATACATATATATGTATATCACAACACTGCCCGGCTAAATTTCTTACAAATAATCAGTTGACACAGTTTTTAGGGTAAAATCTATCAATAATAAATCCCATTGCACAATCAATAAATAACATTAAATTGTACTCAAGTGAGTGTTTGTGAAAGAATGCCGGAGTGCAAATCAGATAACTCCATCACTATCACTATTCATAATTCCATGTAATCGAAAGTGATTAAAACTGCTTTCAAACATCCTTAAAAATTATTGTACTGATTTAGGCAATTCAAAGTAAATTCAAAATTAACTTATACCAATGGATTAGAAACCTTCTAACCGAAATATTGCCCTCTTTTTCACACTGACCCGTAATGGCTGGCCATTAGCCCTCTGCTGGGTGGTCTTTGCCTGCGTTCAGAACTACGGAGGTTTGGCCAACAGCTTGCTGTCCTCACCTCTGTGGCAGCCCCTCCCAAAGCTGTCCTACTCCGCGTACATCTGGCACATCTTCATCATGGAGGTGAGCCACAGACGCGTTCGAGCGAACAAATACTTCTCAGACTTGACCTACACATTCCCAATTTCCACAGATGCTCAACATTTGGACCTGCTTTGGCTTCACCCTTCTGATGTCCTAGAATTATGTTTCCCAATCGAAGAAGCTCGCCAGCACCAACGGCTGGCAAGGATCAGGCAAAACAGAGATCCCAAGCTGAGATCGAGGATGAGCCTCAGTTCGACTCCAATCAGTCTAATCCGGAATGTGGATTCCGGAGTCCTAGCCTTAGACTTGGTTGGAGAACACGAATCTTAATTATTTATTTATTTATTTATTTATTTATTTATTTAGTCTTCAATAAATAAAAGTCTACAGTTATCTAGACATAGTGAGATTCCAATGTGTATGTTCTAGAGTCTATAAGTCATCCAATCAATACGATTATAATCGTTCAACGACTCATTACGCTTATCGCCACAAAGTGCATGCTTCAGTGATTTATTATGAGTAATAGGGATGAATTTATAATAACTTTATAAATATCTAGGGTTTGGTGCGGAAGGTGATGTTACCCAATCTTTTTGTAGAATATTATTTAAAATACCACGTTTTCTATTACATTTTAGCACGGTATATAATATATATTTTGTTAAAGAAAAAGAGAAAGAGGCTTGGTTTGGTTTTAGTTTGTACGTATTTGCTAATTAGAATAAAAAGCTTCGGAATTTTGTATTCACTTGTTTTTATAGGTACAAAAACATATTTAGTTATCATAAGAACATAAGTATAATGCTTAAATTGATTTATTTTCGGGGAAAGTCTTAGTCACTTCCTCAGTTGTGGCTGGTACCGTTTCCACAGACTTCTCCACTGGAGATTCGTCAGGTGATGATTCAAATTCTTTAACCTTGGGCTCAATCTTGGACTCCACTGCTGGCGGAGGATTAGGTTTTTTTGTTGGCAACAGAAGACCCTCCAGACTGGCAAAAGGTGCTTCGATCAGAATGTGCATGAGGTAGGAGAACAGCAGCGTAAGGCCAAAATCTGACCAGAATCGAAGCATCTGAGGATACAGAGGTTAGCAGAATTGTCAACCTGGTAATATCGTATCGTACCAACTTACCATTTGATAGTCACTAAAGTAGGTGCTGGTGCGTGTCATCCCGCCGTTGAGGCTCTCGATGAACATGTGGAATATGTAGGCGGAGTAGGAGAGTTTGGACAGGGGCTGCCACAACGGGGAGGAAAGGAAGCCGTTGGCCAGACCACCATACCCGTGCATGCAGGCAAACACCACCCAGCAGAGACCCAGGGGCCAGGCAATCCGGGAAAAGGTCACATAGGAGGCCTCCTCCACAATGGGCAGCGAACTCTGGCCATAGACTGCAAACAAGCAGGTGAAGAGGAGGGCCAGGCCAATCAGCCAGCCCACGAGGACTGTGAGACGGTTCAGCTTGAAGTCCTTGCCCCGGTTAATGTGCAGGAAGTACCCAAACAGGATGCCAATGAGGTATGGCGAGGCCCGAGTGTTTGTTGCATAGTAGAGTCTTCTCATCGATCCATTTCCGCCAGCACCACTAATAAAGAACCGATTTTAGCCACGATAGATCGACATTACGCTCAATCACTTACAGGGAAAGATTGTTAATGACCATTATGCTAAAGAGGCAGCTGGCCAGGAGCAACATAAGGATAAAGATTCCGGCGGCCGCTTTCTTGCCCCACTTGTACAGGCAGATTAGGAGGAAAGGAGCGAAGATGTAGAGTTGCATGTCGACGGCTAGGTACCATGAATGACTGATACACTGCAAGAAGGAGTTCATTAGTGTTATCAGTCAAAGAGATCAAGGCCTCAAGCGCCCACCAGGTTATCAGTGGCATAGTTCTGCACATAGAGTAATGTCCAGTACCAGGTGTCCTCGCACGATGCGTAATCGTCGAAGTTCACTGATCCCCGCAGCGGACCATTTCCCAGGAGTGGAAGAATCTTCATGTAGATGAGAATGGCAAAAGCCAGAAGAGGGGTGAGCCGCAGGTAACGATGCAGGTACATCATTGGAATGTTTAGCCGCCCATTGGTTCTGTAAAAAAAAACGCCAAACAAAATTCAGAAAATATTCAGAAGATTAAGAGAGAAGGGGATATATCTTACCTATCCATCAATCGTAGGGCAATCATAACGAGCAATAGACCGCTCAAAAAGAAGAATGTGTCTACGGCATAAATCCCATGCACCACAAACATACTGAAGAAGGAGTCTATCCACTAAACGACATTGGTATCTTGTAAGAGGTCACGACCCCAAGTTGGATCAGCTTACCGTCAAAACATCGGCCATGTTAATGCTGGGCGACGTGGCAAATGTGAGGTAGTCATGAGCGAAGACCACCCAGATGAACGAAAGACAGCGGATTCCGTGAAGACAGTCGATGACATTGGGGTTCGACCTGGTGTCCACAATTTTGAACAAAGCCCGCGAGTTAGCACGGGCCGAGAAAGCTGTGACCACTGGATGAATGGTTTCTACCAGTGAAAGTTGAATAAGTCGTTGTAACTTGGCACACCTGGCAAACACTTACTCTGATCCTGGCACAAGAAGTAGTCATAAAGCGTGGAAAGGCCCACCAGAGCACCCAATAACGAGAGGACGACTCTGCCAGTACATATATCGATGACAAACAGGGAAATCTTCCATGTTGGCTGGACTTACATGGTGAAAATGGTGAGGCCATCGTAGGGCTTCGTCTCTGAGGTCTGACACGTAGCCTCGTCCACTATCTGCACCTCTGTGCCGATCTCGATGTTGAGCAGCGTCTGGAGGAGTCTACGTAGCAAAGTGTCCATATTGGCGGCGGAACAGGAGGCGGGAAAGCAGACGGCCGTCTTGATGGCCATCCTGTTCGATACACTCGGAGCTGGGGCAAACTTGGCGAAACAATACTTGCCCTTGACCCTGTGACTGGTGGTCACAGCGTGGTCTATGCCGATGCACTCGTCGAAGTTGCCCAGGTCCCACCAGTTTCCCACCAGCACTCCCGCAGGCAGCAAGCCCCACGAATCGATCACTGCAAAGGGATCAATGGAATTGGTTTCAGAATTTCTTGGCTCCTTCTTCTTACTCTTCAACGTCCAGACTTTAAGAGACAACAGGTCATTGGTTAGCAGCGCCATGTCGGCTAGGCATTTCATGTCCTGAACTGAAGGCAGTCTCGAGCGCTGATCCCCGACATAGAGATCCGCCAGCGTTAGATTGGAATAGTGGTCGAAGAACTCCACTGCCAAGCGTCTCAGCTTGGAAGCAGCCAGGTAACTATCCACATTCACTTCCAACTCATTGGAGAGAAGTTGCTTATTGGTTAAGGCGAATATGTTGGTAATTTCGGCCTTAACGAACGCCAATGGCAGGACACTCAGCCACAGAACTATTGCCGGCCTGACCATGTTGCTCGGACTACTGACCAAGTGTTATTGATTGGCTGGCGACCATTATAGAGGTGTTTATATTTCAGAGGGATCCCGCTTTCATTGCGATAATAAAATGTTAATGCTATCTTTACAAAACCTAATATTCTGCCATGTCAGAACGCAAAATCGCCACATTTTACTGCTTATCTGTGGCGATTTGCTGCAATCACTAAGCCAAGTCGAAAAATTTTAACTTGACAGGTACTAGAGAACGCCCAGACAAGTTTTCTTAATATTGATAGGGGGATATTGCTAAGAATTGAAGTTTACTTATCTTCTCTTTTATTCGCTTTTGGTGAGGAATTTGGTCAAGCCTCTCGGGAATCCTAATATTTTGTACATAAATATAAGCATAAATGTGCATTCCAACAAATTTGCCGCTCAAGTGATCTCTGAACTTTAATATCAACCTTTATCTTAATGGTTATAAATAGTTTATAAAGAAGGACATTAAGGCTTAAAGAGTGATCTTTTTAAATAATTTGTTATAGTTTTAAAAAGCCTGATTGATACATTAGTCGCAGAGGCAATTCAACGTGAGTTTTGCTCTTATAGCTTATCAGTATATACTGCAGATCCTTTGAAGAGGAAAAAACTGATGAGACTTATAGGTATTCTATGGCATGGACAGTAATCAACGTAATAATGGGGGTGAACGATTTTAGGTAGCACTATCGACACACTTATGATAACGGGGGCACTTGAAGGCTCCAGCTGTATTCTGAGTAACATTGCTGTCACCCCAACGAATCTGTATACTATCGCGGTATTAGGTGACTCGAACCAGTACTAAAAGATTACTTAAAGCAACTGTCTGCTCCTATTCAATGACTAATTTCGAAGCAGGCCGCTTAACTTGTTTGGCATCGCTATAATAAAATCGAATTGGTCTGTAATACTCTTATCAGCAACAAAACAATTTCGGTTAAGTAATTTAGATTTGTTATTCGCAGAATGAAATGAAAACGGATCAATCGCATTCAGATAATCAACATTTCACCTCAACTTTACTCTGCTCTTTGGTCTTAAGAAGAAAACGTAATAAGTTAAGATCAGATGAGAGTGTTGCGCTTTTAAAAAACTAAAAAATATGGCAAATTATCTTAAAAGCCATTTAACATAACATCAAAAGTTATATAGTTTATGCGATTTTAACACGTCCTGGTGTTGTAATACCGTTTAAAAGTACTGTATCAAATAAATATGCTACGATTTAGTGTATATTTACTTCTTAGAATAGGATATTTTTAAGATAATGTTTTTTTTAACAAATATGCCTTCTTCTTTGACTTTATAAATAATACCGTAATTTGGTATAAGGTGCCATTGATCCATATGCCATTCTCAGATCATTGGTTTTCCTGCCAAATCACACCCAGTGAGGAGATGGTGTCCTGTTCCTAATCCGCATAAAACTTTCCCAAAAGTTGTCTTTCTATTGCAGGTAGTACATAAGTCAGAACGACCCGGATCGGACGATTATAGCATATAGTACATTCTCTCCAACGAATTCAATTTTCATTTTTATTCTGAGAGTAATAGGTATACATTTCAATTTGCAGCAGTTTTAAAAATTAGTTAGTTGTCACGTTTCGCTTTAATCCTTTTTGAGTTACAAATATAGGTTAATAAAAAACGAATAAAATTTAATACCTTAGTTTTACTCTGATTAAGAAAATTAATTAAATTAAATTGTTAGGCTTGCCTAATAAAAAACCCGAACCGCTGAACATACGAGCGATTTCAAAGCGGTCCAAAACTCGGAACTCACAAGCTAGAAGCCTAGCTTTGTCATGATTTTGGGTGCTGATGGGAAATATATATAAATACTATATTGTATATATAATATATAAGATGAACTGCATTAAATCACTTAGATAAGATAGGCAGGCAAATCAAAGCATTAATCAAGAGCATAATTACTTTTTCCTTACGTTTCTATCGGCGTCTATAGAGTTTTAATCGTCACATCTAATGTACATTAAAAAAATACCTTTAAACGAATCTTATCCGTTTGAAATCCCAGCAAATAGTCTACTAGCCCTTTTACACATTTTCGCTGTCCCACAAAAACACCACTTCAACACAATTCTTGTGCAAAACATTTCCACAAAAGCGTCTCCTTTCGTCTAGACTAAATTTATGGTGTTCCAGTATCACTATTTGAAGCTAATTTGGGGGGCAGACTTTGACCGTAGTAGAGAATATCCCAGTGCACAGTTGACCGTGACATTGATTGGAGCAATTGCACAAAGACCAATTTAAGCCAGAACGTAAAAAAGATTATCAATCGATAACTAAGATTCCCAGTATTCACATGGCTGGGTCTACATACGGCGCTGTGATAACACATGTAAAAGGAAACCTTTCCTTATCGCAGTTACAGCCTTCGATATAAAAGCTGGTCCGAACGACTACCCCAACCAATCTGTTCTTTACCATAGACCAATCGACATGGTCAACATTAGATTAACCACTCAGCTCCTACTGATGTCCTTGGCGCTAGCTAGCGCTAGTTTTGGTCTGAAACCCCCTAAAGCCTCTTTACTGGACCTCGTTAGCCCTCAGACCTTCCACACGATTTCCGGGCTAAGACGCCTACCGGTGGAGTTCCTCAACCACTACCAGAACCTAACAATTTTCAAACTGGCACAGGACCTGTATCGGGATCAGGACACTCGACTACCGTCTGCGGATGATCTGCAATGCCTCGCAGATCTACAAGCACTGGCGAAAGATGTGTCGACAGCAAAGGTCTGGGCCCTGAAAAGTAAGTCTTCACTCGTCCCAGGAACTGAAGTTTAGAGATCTCCATTCAGAAAAAGAAACACTGAATTTGTGTATTACATTTTATATCTTTGAAGAAGTGTGGAACTATTTGCGTTATTTTAAAGGTACATATAATACAGACTGGTTAAAAATATGTAGTAAATCCAAGTACTTTATAATTAACTTAAATATTATACGCTTTGACTTTGGTCAATGAAAACAGTTAATATGGAAATGGTTTTTAATATTTTTTAACTTAATATTTAACTGAAAATTTCATATTTGATTTGGATTTCATAGCCAGACATTTATTTTCACTATTCCAGTTTTTTAATCAGTGTTTGGAAATAAGTTTTGTATTAATTTCAATTCATGCATTAACTCACTTTTCCTTCTCCATTGAATAAAATGAAATTGACCAGTGAATTCAACAACACCCACAATTTTTATACCCTTGCAGAGGGTATTATAATTTCAGTCAGAAGTTTGCAACGCAGTGAAGGAGACGTTTCCGACCCTATAAAGTATATATATTCTTGATCAGCATCACTAGTAGAGTCGATCTAGCCATGTCCGTCTGTCCGTCCGTCTGTCCGTCCGTCTGTCCGTCCGTCTGTCCGTCTGTCCGTCCGTTTATATGCAAACTAGTCTCTCAGTTTTAAAGCTATCTGCATGAAACTTTCCCAAAAGTTGTGTTTCTATTGCAGGTAGTATATAAGTCGGAGCGAGCCGGATCGGACGACTATAGCATATAGCTCCCATAGGAACAATCGGAAAATAAATGAAAAAAAATTATAACTTTGCTGTTTTTTATTTTTTTTTTTAGTTCTTCGACATTTAGTAATGGTTTAATATTTCAGAATTATGATTTAAATTTAATCAAAATCGGACGACTATAGCATATAGCTCCCATAGGAACAATCGGAAAAATAAATGAAAAAAAATTATAACTTTTCTGTTTTTTAATTTTTTTTTAGTTCTTCGAGATATAGTAATGGTTAAATATTTCAGAATTACGGTTTAAATTTCATCAAAATCGGACGACTATAGCATATAGCTCCCATAGGAACAATCATAAAAGTAAATAAAAACAAGAAGGAAAGCAAACTTCGGCAAGCCGAAGTTCATATACCCTTGCAGCTATTGCATTAATTAAATACTTTTGAAAACATTTAAATTATGATTTACTTGAGTATGTGCTAAAAAAAAACATTGAAACTATGATTATTTGCAGCTCAATTATTAGATAGTTATTTTATATATTTTTATTATTTCTATGGGAGCTATATGCTATAGACGTCCGATTTTGATAAAATTTATACCATAATTCTGAAATAATTAAACATTGCTATATGTCGAAGAACTAAACAAAAAATTAAAAAACAGAAAAGTTATAATTTTTTTCATTTATTTTTCCGATTGTTCCTATGGGAGCTATATGCTATAGTCGTCCGATTTTGATGAAATTGAAACCGTAATTCTGAAATATTAAACCATTACTATATCTCGAAGAACTAAACAAAAAATTAAAAAACAGCAAAGTTATAATTTTTTTTCATTTATTTTTTCCGATTGTTCCTATGGGAGCTATATGCTATAGTCGTCCGATTTTGATGAAATTTAAACCGTAAATCGGAAATATTTTACCATTACTATATGTCGAAGAACTAAACAAAAAATTAAAAAACAGCAAAGTTATAATTTTTTTTCATTTATTTTTCCGCAATAGAAAGACAACTTTTGGGAAAGTTTCATGCAGATAGCTTTAAAACTGAGAGACTAGTTTGCATATAAACGGACGGACAGACGGACAGACGGACAGACGGACATGGCTAGATCGACTCTCCTAGTGATGCTGATCAAGAATATATATACTTTATAGGGTCGGAAACGTCTCCTTCACTGCGTTGCAAACTTCTGACTGAAATTATAATACCCTCTGCAAGGGTATAAAAAATTATAACTTTGGTGTTTTTAAATTTTTCTATAAGTTCTTCGACATATAGTAATGGATAAATATTTCAGAATTACGGTTAAAATTTCATCAAAATAGGACGACTATATCATATAGCTCCAATAGAAATAATAAAATTATATAAAATAACTACCTAATAATGAGCTGCAAATCATCATTGCTTCAATGTTTTTAGACATATACGCAAGTAAATCATAATTTTAATGTTTTCAAAAATATTTAATTCTTGCAATAGCTGCAAGGGTATATAAACTTCGGCTTGCTTCCTTTCTTGTTAAAAATAATATTATTATCTTTATCTTTTTTTTTTTCTTTTTTTATTTTATCATCGAAACTTAACTTACACACCTCCCATAATGTATTCATAAAGCTTTCATTCGTTGCAGTGATCGACTCGTGGGGCACACTGCCCTCGGGAATCCTTTACGGCAACCTGATCGATCTGGGGAACTTTGACGAGTGCCTAGGCATAGAGCACTCTGTGACCACCAGTCACAGTGTCCAGGGCAAGTACTGCCTCGCGAGGATTGCACTTGCCCCTAGTATTTCGCCCTTTTTGTCACTTAAGACGGCGATCTGTTTACCCGCCTCCTGTTCCGCCGCCCACATGGACACGATGCTACGGAAACTCTTGCAGAATCTTCTCAACTTAGAGCTCAACCCGGAGGTTCCTTTGGTAAGGGATGATACATGCAAGACGGCCGATCGTGAGCCCTACGATGGACTGACCATATTCACCATGTAGGTAAGCCCTGAAGGTTTCAGAGAAAAGTCTTAATTGTTATATTTACAGAGTCGTATTGTCGATATTGGCTACCCTTATGGCCCTGGCCACTCTATATGACTACCTGTTGTGCCAGGACAAGAGTAAGTAAATGCAAAGGTTAATCCTACAACTCAAACCCATTGGCTAATGTGCAAATTCTTTTGGCAGAAAGCCTAAATGTGTGGATCAAGGCGTTCTCGGCAAGGGCCAACTGCCGAGTTCTCTTCCGACTGGTGGACACCAGGAGCAATCCCAATGTCATAGACTGCATCCATGGGATTCGGTGTCTGTCGTTCATCTGGGTGGTATATGGGCATGTGTATCTCGTTTATGTCTTCGGTCCCAATATGAACTATGTCGACCTGGACAAGGTAAGCTAGCACAAACATTTAAATCGGTTAAATTTATTTTAAATTATATATTTTCTTTGGAAAGTGGCGCAAATCGGCGTACAGCATGCTATTGCAACATGCTGCTTATTCGGTGGACACCTTCTTTTTCCTGAGCGGCCTCTTGATGGTAGTGATTGCCCTGCGTGCAATGGAGAGGTATGTGTGGTCTTATGTGGTGAACTGATAAAAAAAACCTAGTAAATCCAAATATTTCATACTCAATTCAAATATTATTCCCTCTCGATTTTTATATATTATTTTATTTAAGTTCTTTTAAGTTTTGAAGTATTTTGTTCAATATTTTCGGATTAGATTTTAATACCTAAAATATTTATCTTAAATTATGAGTTCAAATATTTCAATTTAACATCATGCAATTAAATAATATGCATTGTATCTTATGTATTGATTTTATATTTATAAAATGTTGCATTCAATATCTAGTTATCTATTTTTACTATTTTTTTTGTATTATTTTAATTATGCTGATGCTACCGATACCTATGACTGTACTTGCAGGACCAAGGGAAAGCTCAATGTGCCCCTAATGTATCTGCATCGCTATTTGCGGCTTACTCCCGTCCTGGCCTTGGCCATCATTGTGTACATGAAGATCCTGCCCCTGATGGGCGATGGCCCACTTTTCGGAAAGGTCAACTTCGACGAGTACTCAAAGTGCGAGCGCACCTGGTACTGGACGCTCCTGTATGTCCAGAACTACGCAACCCACGAAATTGTAGGTTCCCTGGCTCTATTCTTGCAAAAATCGATCTAACTTAATGACAATCCTAATTTTGGGCAGTGCATAGGTCATTCCTGGTATCTGGCCGTCGACATGCAGCTGTACATCATTGCGCCCCTGCTCCTCATCGCCCTCTTCAAATGGAAAAGGAAGGCCGCCGCGGCGATCTTTGTCATCATGCTGATCCTGGCCGCCTGTCTCTTCAGCATGATGGTCATCAAGAACATTTCCCTGTAAGTAATATAGCCTTTACTGTTTAATTTCAGAAACATTCATCGAACTTAGTTTGAAGTTAAGGGCTTTTAACTTCAGGTTAATGCAATATATAGGAAAATAAAATGTATTTGCTTGAAGAGTTGTTCCGGTTTTCACTCCAATTCGATTTAAGTTTGGATCAGTTTATTAAGCAATTTATTAAAAATAGTAAGTTTGAGTAATTCATTCGAAGGTGAAAAGCGGAACAAGTCTGACAGTCTTTTCGCCTTATAATTGCAACTATTTACTATGAATTTAATAGCTGTTATCTTACACTTAGTTTTATTGATAAAACCTTGGTGCTTAAATTCGTTATCCATTTATAAGTGAAAAAAGTCATTAATTGTTAAACCAGCAGCCTACATTTGCGTTCTATTCTATCTATGTAGCAGAATTGTATAAACTTTTGCTTAAATCAAATTCAAACCCGAAATAAAAGCTAATTACTTTAACTATTTCTGTAGTATTGCGCCGACCCACGATGCAATGAAGAAGATATATTTCTCCGCACACACTCGGGCTTCTCCGTATCTCATTGGCATCCTGTTTGGATACTTTCTGCACGTCCACCGGGGCAAGTCCTTCAAGCTGAACCCCCTCGCAATCCTGTTAGGCTGGCTAATTAGCCTGGCCCTGCTCTTCACCTGCTTATTTTCGGTGTTCGGGTATGCGAAGACTTCGGACACACCACCAATTTTGGAGGAGGCATTCTACCTGACCTTCACGCGGATTGCTTGGCCCCTGGGTCTCTGCTGGGTGGTGTTTGCCTGCGTGCAAGGATACGGCGGGCTGGCCAACAGCTTCCTTTCCTCGCCGCTGTGGCAGCCTTTGTCCAAGCTCTCCTACTCCGCCTACATATTCCACGTGTTCATCGAGAGCCTCACCGGTGGCTTAACGCGTACGAACACATGGTTCAGTGACTACCAAGTGGTAAGATGAGAAATTTATGATGATGAACTCCAGGGAATAACTTGGGAACCATTACAGATGCTTCGATTCTGGGGCGACTTTGGATTTACCCTGCTCCTTGCCTTCGTCGTGTACATCCTGGTTGAGGCGCCTTTCGGAAATTTGGAAAGCCTCTGGCTGCCCACCAAAAAGCCTCATCTCCCAGCTGCCGAACAGTCAAAAGCAAAATCAGTGGAATGTAAACCGCCTGTACCACCGTTGAGAAATAAACTGCCCCTTCCGGAAGACGGATCTCGAAGCTCCTTAAAATAAGTACTTATGTTCACTGAGATAATAGTCTAAGATATTTATAATAGGTTAAGATTTTTTTTTTCAAATAAATTTAAATAAGTCATAAGTGTTATTTATTTACTATTTATTTGTCACCCATTTTATTATTTTTTGAAATTGTTCACATATGAAAAATTCTTAGCGTTTCTTGTTAGGCTCATCTCACCAGAACTGGTTGTAAAAAAGACAAATTAGCAGCACTGCTGATGACGCTCTCTCGTTTTTCGGAAAGCAGAATGTCAGCACACATGCAAACTTTGCATCCGGCAGAAGGTAAACGGAACGCGGCATACTGAAAGAGAGAGAAAAGAGAGAGCAAAAGGAAACACATGATAAAAACACATTTTTTTCTCGGGTATTTCATTTGTGTTTTAAAACTGGTATCCGTCGGTCGTGCGAGTACGAAGTGAATCCGAGTTCAAATTAATGCTTTTTTATTACATTTACATATGTGCATTTCTTTCGCAATAACAAGCAACACACCCCCGCTCATAAAAAACACAGTAAAATTGCTAATTCTGTTATTCCTTTTCATGTGCGCGAACAGCGACCAAAACATTAGGGTGGACCTTAGCCGCAGTCTTTTGGGGTGCTCGTTTTCAAACAATATTCGCGAACCAAATTATACATCATAATGAATGTTATGTCGAGATCCAGCATTTGGAGATTGGCTAAAGAAGAGAAAGATAAAGCGAATAGATCGCTAGCTTTGGATGATATAGAACATGAATCTGATTTCACAAATAAATCAAATATTTCTGCTCAAGAATTACCTGGTGACTTGAAGCAGAATGAGCCCAATAAATCGATGAGTGCTATTAAAAATAACTGTCTGACTCAAAACCAATTCGAACAACTCGTTCAAGCTCTAAGCTCCGAAAATATAAATGTCTCCCGACTAGAACGGAGAATTGATAAAATTGAGTCCCAGCTTTCGATGCTGGCAGACCAAAATATCAAAATTCTAGCAACGTTAAAAAAAATTGCGGACAAATTTCAAACCTCTCTGCCGAAAGCAGAGTTTCCAATAAAAACAATTGAAGAACTTGATGAAATAGAAGCAAAAGTAGCGGCAAACCCGGAAAAATATGTGAGCAAGCAGATTGTAGATGTGAAAGTCGTTCCTAAACTATTTATACTTTATAGGCTGAACTGTTCCGAACCATCCTCTCCCCTGAGGGCGTGAGAAAGCACTTGAATAGAATTTTGGATCAATCAATTCTCATGAACATGAACTATTCAGGAACGTGTTCCAAAACTGGCCTGAATTCCTACGTAAACTTAAATATGGCTTTGTTTGGTAAGTTTAAAATACACCCACCAGCAATCTTCTTAGAACTTATGACTATTGTGAACATTTTATCCCACAGAGTCACAAAAAAAGGATGGGTACACATTCGGAGACTATGGGAAGGATGTTCGAACAGCTTTCGCGAAATTGAAAAATAGGGTGTACAAGGCCGCAACATTATCCAAAAAAATGCGTAAAGCGACAGAAGATGAAGATCTTGATCTCGACTCCAACTGCAAAATGGACTTCTCTCCTGACGTAAATTAGTTTTCTTTTCTTTAAGTTCTTTTTAAACATATTTCCATAGGTGTGAATAAGAGATAAGTGTTATTAGATTGCAGTCATCAAAAATGTTAACTATTCAAACATGTTAACCAAAAGCGTTTCACCTAAAAAAAACTCAATTCCTTAGTTTCTCGTCCATGACGAACAATCGTTACATCAACATTCAAACGTTACAATTTATAAAATTCGTTTTGAATTACAAATAATGACCAACATACAAAACATCAAAAATAACTTAAAAATCAAGTATGTGAGTAAAACAAAAAGATAATAAAAGCAACTTAAGAGTCTCGTTACACAAATTTAAATTTAAATTATTTAAAATTATACTTAAAACTATTTCGTTAAAGCGGGGTACAGTAAGAGGAACTCTCACTGCAACAAATCGCGGTTTTTACACAAGAAGTTGGGGTTGAAAAAGTTGGGCTTATCTCAACGCCACGGTATTTATAATTTTTTTTAGAATATTAAAATATTTTATATATATAAATCTAAAAATAATTTAAGCCAAAATACATATTTCTGCTGATGTGAACAATTGTATTGCGTTATTGGGATTATTTCGATACCGAAAGCAAAAGCGGGTTAGTGTGCCTACTCTATATTTTGCTAAAAAGGTAAATATCTGCGAATTGTGGACAAGATTAACCTATCGATGAGTGTTTATATGCAAAAATGGGGTGTGTGTATAAATAAATGTCTATCGATACTCGGCTGTCTTGCAGCACTGACGCTTTCAAAATCGCTGTTTGGCTCCAGTAATGCTTTTAACGTACTTCAGAATTAGCATAACAGTATTTTTAGAAATTATTAACCTAAATGATTCTCAGAAATCGGTTAGAAAACTCTGCGTTTCGTTTTTACCGTGCTCTTCAACCATGGATTGCGTCCAGAAAAGTATCGATGCATCGATGACGCAATCGATTGCTGGCATATTCTCGCCTTGAACGGTCACACCTGTCTCCGTCTTCTTCTTTTCATCCCTTCCGTTTCCCTTTCTTTTCGTCTTCACGTTTCCGGTGAGTGCGTGTGCTCCGCGATTTGTTTAGCCGAAATTCACATTTTAAAACCCCTTAATTCTCTTCTATTTGCAGCGGGAGTATTACGATACGTTCGCGTTCGTGTAACTTTGTGTTTGCCAATCAATCCAGGTAATGGCCGCTGAATAAAACTGATACCCAAATGGACGCACCGGGAAAAATATGTGCCCAATGTTGTTCCCAAATATACATATACATTTTTTTTTGCTGTGCCGAGCTCAAGTTGCCAATTTGTCAGCACACTCGATAAACAATATGTGAAATGGATACTAACTTTATTTGGATAACAAGAACACCCCCCCAAAAATGCCATGCTAATTTTCCCAATTATATTTTTTTTTGTCTGTGCAGAATGTTTATGCCAAAGGCCCATCGTGTCGCGATCTACGAGTACCTCTTCAAGGAGGGCGTGATCGTGGCCAAGAAGGATTTCCATGCCCAGAAGCACCCAGAGCTGGAGTCGATCCCCAATCTGCATGTGATCAAGGCCCTGCAGTCGCTGCACTCGCGCGGATTGGTCAAGGAGCAGTTCGCCTGGCGCCACTACTACTGGTACCTCACCAACGAGGGCATCGAGGAGCTGCGCAGCTACCTGCACCTCCCGCCCGAGATCGTGCCCTCGACCCTGAAGCGTCCCGCCCGCTCGGAGACCGTGCGTCCGCGCCCAGCCGCCGGCGGTCCACGCGGACCCGGAGACGCCTCCAAGACCGGCGAGGACCGCTCCGCCTACCGACGTGCTCCCGGCGGCAGTGGAGTCGACAAGAAGGGCGATGTCGGACCCGGTGCCGGCGAGGTCGAGTTCCGCGGCGGATTCGGACGCGGATCGCGCAACTAAACACCCCCCATGCGCTTCAGTTTTTTTTTAATGTATAAATCAAACTAAACTCAGTAAAATGTTGAACTGAAGATCCCCCCCTCAACATCAAACAGAAAAAATGTGTGTGTGTTTTATATGACGAGCAATTATAAAGCAAACGCAAGTGAAAAATCGTGCTTTTTTTTATGTTTTTGGTCCAGTGATTGTGGCATGAAACTCGGAGCAGGATTCCTCCGATGCCGTCTGTGTATTGATCCGCCAAGCGATCTAAGAAAATGGTATTGGAAAACCGGAAATGTTAGGGAAGCTAGTTGCTCAAGCTGCGATTCCTCTTGTTTTTTCTATTGCATATGCGAAATGATTCCTCATTTTGGTCAGGACGTTTCTAACGCATTAAAGCTAGCGTTTTTGACCCCACAAATAGTATATAGACTTGAAAAGCAATAGGCACATTGCAAATCTATATAAACATGTGCAATTTACTTCGTGCGATTGCTCGCACATTCCAGTGGCTTTTAGTTTTATTCAAATCGGTTGACGATGTATTAAACCTTCAAAACTGTGTTGGTTTTAAATAGTATTCCGTACAAAAAGCAGACAAAATGTTTTGTCAATAAAGTATATTAGCTACTGTGGTTAAAACGAAGGAAATCAAATTTATTTTAATTTTTATTTAGGGAAATATTCGAATCCGCTTTTGAAGGTTGTAATGGGGAGACAGCTAAGCATGCACATGATTTGTAGAAGATAGTAACAGTGTACATGTCTATTCACTTTTAATATCTTAAAAATTACAATGTAGTTTACAAAGAAAGTTTAGAAAGATTATTTAAAATTTACCACAATATGGGGAAAATTATAAACAACTAAAACATATAAAAGAAAAATAGTTAGCAAACAACAACAAATCGGTTCCAATATTCTGACTTGTTTTTGATTAGACACGCTTTTATTTCCACTAAATGAATAGCAAAAATCTTACATTTTTATAATTTGCAGACTTGAAATAGTTTCGTACTTAACACATTAACAATGTGTTACAATATTAACGAGATAAGTTATAAAATGACTAAATCTGTGAGACTAAAAAGTTTAAAATCACTTCTATATCTTCTATTTTCTTTTAAACAATTTTTTATCCTTAATGTACACATGTTTTTTTATAAATATACCAGAAATATTGAGTGGAATGCATGTTTAACAAGAAGTATTTGAGTTATTGGGTTTTCAAGCTTGGAAAAAATAAATGAAGTATTAAAGTAAAAACATATTTTATTTTATTTTATTTTAAAAGAATTCTTCGTTTTATTAAATATATTAGTTAAATCTAAAGAGTTACATTTCTAATAATTAATTCGCAGTGCACGCAAAGTCATCGCAAAACCATAATTGCTCCCAAAAGAATCTTTTGGGCCTTTCTGTTATGATTTTACAAATAAACTTGAGGGAATACGAGTATTAACAAACTAACAATTGCTACATTTTGCGTGTTACTAAAACATTGTTTGTTTTAGTTTAAGAATACCTTTTAATATAAAAGGTGGACTCATAGGTCCAACTTTTCTGGCTGTTTTTCGATAAACTAGCGGTTTAATGTCTATTAGGAGCAGTAAATGAACTTATTTATATTTAGGACACTAAGAAAAGTAACATTTTCAGAAAAATGGCATGCTTCAGTCGAGTACAAACATTTTTGAATTTGTTTATCTTGTACCTATACAGGTAAGAATTTCCTCTTGCAGCGCGTCAAATAAAAATTGTTACATGTAAATACAGGTTGTTTTTAAAACAAACAATCATCAATTTGCTGGTTGATTTATTTAAATCGATAAGCGGACTTTACTATTCTGTGTCAGTGTTTTTTAAGTTAGCATGAGACAACTGTTCTTCGTTAATTAACTAAAAATCAGATTAAATCTGGGTTTTTTACCTCTCATTATTTCTTTCTAGAGCAGTTGAAGTCATTGCAAATGAAGCATGCTTTTGCCGATGAAGCTACTGCCGCAATATCCCAAACATATTCGAGGGATTCAATAAAAATCACTTTTTGTACAAAATAAGTGTGGTTTCATTATTTACAGTTTGTAGTATTCGTTAAGTAAAATGTACACCTAGTCTAGGGCTTCGTCGGTACCAATAAGTTTATGAAAATAGGTCTCTCGACCGAAGAGGTAGCGGGACAGACGTGATGCGGAAGCGCCCGGCCCGACGGCGAAGCTATCGCCGCTTTATCGAGATCTTCCCCTTGGCCAAATGCGACATGTTGATCTTGACCTTGGTCTCGTTCGTGCGCTTCACCCAGACCTGAAAGAGCCAATCTGGATTAGAATCAAGGACAATCAAAGAAAAGGGGGAAGGGGAGTACGCACCACTTCGTTGCCAATGGCGGTGATGGTGGCCGCAAACTTGCTCATCTCCTTGCCCTCCACATAGACCTGCTGGCCGCGGCAGAACCAGCGTCGCTCGTACAGCAGCTTGTTATCCTCGATGCGGGTCTCGACGTAGCCGCTATTAACGGGTGGCTCGGCCAGCAGGCCGTGCATAGGCTGCTGCTGCTGCTGGGCGCCACCGTAGGAGCCAATGCCGTTCTGCTGCAGCACATTGGGCCCCAGCGGCTTGCCGCGCTGGATGACCTTGAGGTCCGACTCGATCTCCTTATCGTCCAGCTGGTAGACGAGGAGCTGGCCGGTGGCCGGCTTGCGTCGCTTCTCGATTACCGGCAGCGGTTCGTTGGGGCGGCGGCGCAGCTTACGCGTAACCGTCGTCTTGATCTCCATGGAATCGTTGGTCAGCTCGAGGCTGAAGCGCTCGTTCTCGATCTGACGCTTGCGGTCCTCGAAGTCCGAGATCAGGTTGTCCTTGAGGTCCATCATCTTCTCGTCGTACTCCTTCTGGGCGGCCTTCTTCTCCAGCACATAATCCCGCTCGACGCACTCGCGCATGTACTCCTTGTAGATCTCGTTCAGGCGGCGTCGCTCCTTCAGCTGGTTGTCCAGCTTCTTCACGCGCTTGATGTACTCCGGGTGCACCAGTTGGCCCAGTTCCTCCATCTGTTTCTGCAGGTTGAGCAGCTTGTGCTGGTACATCCTGCGGAGGAATGGTATTAGAGGTATGAAAAGGTGAAGGAGTAATGAAGGGGGAGGGGGGGCGGACTACTCACTGCTCCTTCAGCTCGCTGTTGGTGCCCAGGCTATTGCTGTTGCTGTTGGAGGTGCCGTTGGTGCCGCCATAGCGGCTGGGACTGCGGAACTCGGTCTCGCTGGCGTCGTCCGTGTCTGCAAGGGATTGGGAGCGCGCAGGATGCGGGCCGTGGCCGTAAATGAAGCCAGGGGCAGGACAGCCGGGTGCTGCGTACTCACCTTCCTCGCTGCGCTCGTCTCCAATCGACTCGTCGTCGTAGTTGTCGCCCGTGTACAGGCTGTAGTAGGCGGACATGGTCGCAGTCTTGGTCTCGGAATCGGGATCAGATCACTTGGATTCCCAGTTGTTCGTTGGCAATTGTTTATTTTCTTCGCTCCGATGCCAAATGAATACACACGCACACAACTCGCAAGTTTCAGTGTGCCCGTTTTAGTCGTAAGACAGGGTTGTCGGACTATGAAAACTATCGATTAGTATCGTCTGCTAAGTCGGCGCATATCGATATTTTTATTTGGCAGCCATCAGCTAGAGCGAGATGCCAGTAGTAACTGAAAATTCAAACGCTTTCTCAAACAATTTTAAACAAAAACAAATAAATATCAATATAAATGCACTTTAAAAGAAATTTGCTGCCTGATTTCATATTTGTAAATATAAGTTTAAAAAGTACAGGAGATTTAAAACTCATTTGCAGCCATTTTAGAGTATATTATATTATATTTATTATATTTTATATTGCAGCCATTTTTTAAAAAGTACTTCGCTTTAAAAATAAACAAATAAGTGGAATTGTCTTTGAATTTGAATTTTTTTTAAACATTGTTTTCATAGCATTAAAACTCAAAAACACTAGACCTAGGAAGCACATTTTCAGGGAAAACATTTTTGGAAAAGGTCTAGTTTTGTTCATTCAAAAAATACAAATTTTTGAACTTATGGTTTGTGCGATTTTTGGCTGATTCAGTATTGGAACAAAAACGAAACAAAACTTAAAAAAAAAAAGATTATATTTTAAAACTTTACAAATTTCTTTTACCCGTTAAACGTAACAGATTCTTCATTATTTTTTCCCCAATAATTGAAAACCTTTAACCATATTGCATCAAATCATATTTATGTTTTGGGACATTTTAAATTAATTTTTGTATATTCACTTTGCACTAGCTTTTGTAATGAAAGCAAATGTAAATGACGCATGCTTTAAAGATCAATGATGCCCTATGATATCATCGGATATATTTCAATATCCATAAATGCCAAAAATATGCCGCAGTGCAAAAATGGAAATAAATTACAGCTAAGTGGGAGGTATTTTAAAAAAACTATTCACGGCTCCCTGAAAGTACATACTTTTTCCGCAACGACAAAAAAGTCAGTTAAACTTGCATGTTTGGATTATTCATCCACTTCTAGTGGCTCAGATGCAAAACGAATGATTTAAGCTTTGGTTGATTTAATGATTCCAATGATTTAACATGTAATAACAAATTTCAGACAGACTGCCGTTTTTGCACAACAATAACGAAAATTCGAAAGTTTAATTTGTGTATCTCTACGCCTATAATTAAATATTTACCCGCACACTGCACTCGCAAACTTATACTATATATACGTATTTTCATGTACATATATGTGATGGCTTGCTTTTGTTTCAATATTAACAGCACTTGCTTTTCTGGCTGACACATATTTTAATGCTGTCGTCAAGCAGCAGTCAATGCCAATGGATGTGGATGTGGATGTGGATGTGGATGCCGCCCACGCGGGACAAGATCGAGATCGCTATTTGCTGCCCGCTATTTGCCCAAGTTGAAAAATTAGTGAACTCTCATCATCAGCCAAAAATTCCATGCTAAATCATCGCAAGCAAATTTTGATTGATTTCTGACTGGGTGGGGAGGGGGTTTTGTTTTTCTTTTTCTTTTTTTTTCTTTTTTTTTACTTTTGGATAGACGGACTACGAAATGAAGTGGGATGACATACCGGCAAATGACTAGAGCACTCATACATATTCATATATACCCGTGCTCTGGGTTCTGTTTCGTTTCGAATATTCTGGTGACGTGGGGAAAATGTTGATTTCCCAACATCTCGGTGATCCTCAAGAGGTACATTCTTCAGTGGAAGAAAACTAAGGCGGACTCTTTTTTTCTTGATGTTTCTTGTTTGTTGTACTTACTTGTATTTAAAATATGGTAGGGCCTAGGCCTTATATATATTACTTCTAAATTAAACTGAAATAACATATTTTTTTTCCGAGTCTATAATAAAATTTATTTGTTTCGAATTTATGTTTATTATTTTATTTATTGTAAGGCAACAATATATGATAGAGATTGAAAAGGAAACAGGATTGATGTGCAACTTTTTAATACTCAAAGAGCTTTAATTATTTTTTTTGCAAGAAAAAATTAAAATTAAATTATACAGATATTTTCTTTAAATTATATTGTAAGTTTTACAATTTTAAGCAATTGAGATGGGAAGTTATAGAACATACTATTATCATATTATGCCAAGAGTGTAAATGCAATATGTACAAACTGCACAGAAAGGCATTCTGATATATGTAGATGCGTTGTCTTCCCATTATTTTTGCGGATTTGCCGACTTGCGGCTTAGTCGAGATTCTGTGGCCTTCAAGGTTGAAATTTTTGATGAAAATGAGTTTATTGTTTGGACAGGGGGCATTAGCAGCCACGACCGTCGCGTCCATGTGGGCGCCGTGAAAAATAAAAACGACAACACCTCATCCGCAGCGCCTGCGTTGATCACCGATGATTGTGATTTTATTTTCGTAATTCATGATTAAATCTAGAATTATTTGGATGGCTCTACTGCCGTTGCCCCCGATGGAATTTGCAACGAAAACGGTCACGATTTTAAAATACAGTTGTGGCTACCCTGACGGAAGCTCGCAATAAAACTTTTACTGATTTAAACCACATTTTTAATATTTTTTTGTGTGTTGGAAATAATGTATTACAAAAAGAAATCTGTTTTGCCACAAAAGAAAGAAATTTGAAAGATATATACAATTTAAAACTTTAGACATTAAATGTTAAGCATTTAAGTTGTCCTAAAACATATATCATCCAGTTGTCTCTGTACTTGCCATTTAACAGTCATTGTAACCAGGTCCCATTCATTTGCATTCCCGTGGCCGATGACGCTCCGTAAAAGGACTTCTCTACGCTCGGCTCGACTTGACTCCCAATTTCGATTCCGATTCAGATTCCGGTTCAGAATCTCGTTCCCGAACGCCAATGTCACGCGCCTGAGTCATTTAGTTTTGCATTTGTTTACAAACAAACCGATGAGGAGTGGGTAGTTCGTGGATGTCGATGTACACACAGAGAATTACTGCCTACAAACATTAAATACGTTTATGTCTTGATATTAAATGCACAAATAATGTCATAAATAAAAAAGGGACAGAAAATATTTTAAATTTTGCATTGTTTTATTTTGAAAAAAATTATATATTTTTGTAAGTATTCGGTATTTGGTAAAAATAATTTATTTTCTGTGTGTATCTGCGACGCCAACGTGACCGCCCACTGTGGCTTATATTTGGACCCATCGACTCTGCACATTGGGCGCCATTCCTTTTTTTTTTGGCATTGAGGTGATGATCCAGAGCTGTAGACAGGATTTGATCAAAATCAGAAAACGTGCATTCCACCTCATGTGGAATAAAAGTAATGTACTAGTTCAAAAACAAGAAATATATGTATATAAACTAATTAAAGAATTAAATATTTTTAAAAAAATATTTTTTTTAAAATAGTAATCTGGAAGAGCACTTAATGTAATATAAATAAACATGCAATAGTGAACCAAACCCGAATAACGTTGCCATATCTTCCAATGTGCACCTCTCTCTTTCAGGGTCCGTTTCCTAAAACGGTAGGAAGCGTTGATCTCGAACCGGTTAACACGCTCGCTTAATCTGCCACTTCCACACCAACTTCCACCGCCACTTTTGCCTACACCCACCATTCCAATTCCTATTCCCACCACGTCAGTTAACTGTTTGCTCCCAGTTAGCCAAATAGTCTGGGAACATCTAGTTTGCACTTGGATATTGGTTGCAAGCTGCAGTTTACTCACTTTCAAGTCATGATTGAGCGTCTCCCACGCCAGATACATATATGCGAAGTTTTAATTGCCTGCCTTCCCTTGAAACATGAAAAGTTAATCATCAATTAATTTGTATATATGTATGTATGTACAGCTCTTAATAATTTTACAATTT
This sequence comes from Drosophila gunungcola, assembly GCF_025200985.1. NCBI lineage: Eukaryota > Metazoa > Arthropoda > Insecta > Diptera > Drosophilidae > Drosophila > Drosophila gunungcola. The sequence goes on along the minus strand of NW_026453223.1, from coordinate 264,510 downwards.
TTATTAAGTATTTCCAATTCAATTTAACGACTTCAGGGTATGCAACACATTTTGTTATTTCCGTTATAAGATAAAAGGGTATGTAAGATATCCTTGTAAAAGTGTTATGAGAAAGAAGGACATTTGTTCCTAGAAATATATTAAATATTATTTCAGATTTAAAAGCTTATTTTATTCCGAGTGTAGAGAAGTTTGGTTGGAAGCAAGTAGGATATACACTTACCTAATTTTAGGGCTTGTAGGGGGGTTGCGTTTCCTGTTTAATCGGTATGTCCCTGTTTTGCGGTACCTTGCCATGAGTAGGGTATCCGGCAAAGCAAAGGTAGAATGAGAACGAGAATACTCCCATTCTTCGCCGTCTCCTCTCCCACTAACAACACATCCACATCCACATTGGCCTTTCAGACCTTTGGGCCATTGCCATTGTTGTTGCGCCGAGAGAGCGTTTGGGCCCGCTTACTCTCACGCGCTCTCTTCGCCGCTCTTTACCGCTCTTTGGCTGCGGTTGCGGTGTATAAAAGCGATGACTCCCGGAGAATGCAAAACAGTCGGGAAATCGAAACGCGGCTATCTGTGCGACACGTCCAATTCCAATCCAACCTACACACTCGCAAGGCCTAAATACACATATAGAAACACATCGTATTCCCCATTTTTTTTTGGTTGCTCCGACGATTAGCAAGTGAACAAGCTCAAAAGCGCGTTGAGCAGAACAGAACCGAAACAGAAACAGAACCGAACAGTATATACGTCAACAGCTGTACAAAAGGCAGCTAAAGACAAGGCAAAAAAGAAGAGATTCGAGACTCCATCTAGCGAAGCAACCACCAAATAACCACCAACCGCACAAAAATGGCCGAGGCTAACAAGAGGAATATCCCCATCAAACTGGGCGACTTCAGCGTCATCGACACGGAGTTCAGCAACATCCGCGAGCGTTTCGACTCCGAGATGCGCAAAATGGAGGAGGAGATGGCCAAGTTCCGCCACGAGCTGATGAACCGCGAGGCCAACTTCTTCGAGTCCACCAGGTGAGGATTACTTCATTACCGATTCCGATTCCGGCTAACTAAGGCATAAGTGTTTGATTCTTGAAACCATTGCTATCCAGCGGTTTCCATAGATGCTTAGGGATAGTGTGAAGAAACGTGATTCGCTTGGTTCATCTCATAGTTCTGGGGCTCTAAATATAGAGGCGCACATCTTGCCACATCGCCTACTGGTCTGGAGCACTTACTCACAGATACAACATACACACAAAAAAACAGAAAACAGCGGGCCCAATTTGCGCCCCATATATATATTTCTTTGCCGTCTCTTTGGGGGAGGATGAGTCACAAGTTCTAAATTCTCCGCCGCGCTGCTGTCTCCGGCCAAAAAACACATGTATCCGCCCGCCACCCGCAAGTAATCCCCCCGATTCCGATTTTTGTTTCCTTTCCGTCCGATCTCGAGTCCCACTCGTTTATGCAACCGTTATGTGAGGTATAACGGAATATTTCGAATTTTAAGAATCACCTGTGCCAAGACATTTAATTGTGAGTGTGCCTACATAAGCTGAAAAATGTAATATTGTTGATAAAAAGATAAGATATTAAAATCTGTTCTTTCTAAGCAATATTTAATGGCAGGTGGTCTAGCTTATGTACCATGTTTTTCATACACATGTTTTTCAAAATTTCAAACTATTTTTAATCTTATGACTTCCTACGTGGAAACAATATGGCAAGCCCTCTTTGCAAAGTTAATCGTTATATTATTTTTAATGTTTTACTTAAATGTTGCAACTCCTTATAGAAAAATCAGCTATTACTGATTTAACTCATATTTGCAAACTTGACAGTCAATCAATAAATAAATATTAAGAGACACTTTTAAATTTCTACGAATGAAAGAAAGCTCCACTTAAATGTTATGTTTGTCGCTTTTCTCTGTGTAGGTTTATTGTCCAAATTAGTGATTAATAAACAAACAATGCTCGAGGCATTTGTATGGCAAATATTACGTCGCCTCTGACGCCGTCGCGATTGCGCGCCTCGTTGGCCTCTCAATCTCAATCAAGTAGCGTTGCGTGGGCGCCAGTTTTGGTTTTGGTTGCTATTGGAACGACCTCGGCCTATGACGTAATCGAACCGATGGAATCGTTGTTGCTTTTACCATGGGCGCCACTGCATTTGCATGGCCACAACAGAAAGCTTTCGCTCCATTCCCGAGGTACGCAACTTTAACCTGCTAAGGCTCCAACAAAGTTGACGACTCCACCCTGCAATCCCTTTCAACTTTGGCCATTTAAAGCAAAAGTTGGCACTATGAGGAAATTAACCCAAATTGGTTCCCCAACCAGACGTACCTGTGTGTGCTGCAGGTGCTTTACTGTCTACACAGTGCTAAAGTTTGTTTCATGCTTATGCTCGGAGGTTACAAGTTTGATGAGCCAAATTAGCAACGATCAGTAAGGATATGTTGGTTTTCGGCTATTATTCCATTAGAATGATTTGGTTATCTAGAGAACTCCCGCTTTAAACTATTGACGAGTGGAGGTTGGGCCACCTTGTTGACCACCTCACTATGTCCCGACCTCTGACATCTAGGGGCTATGGCGTGTCAGCGATTAATGCGCTGCGTGATATCTGAATGACTCAGCGCAGAGTGAACGCACACCCAGGTCTAGGGTCGTAAATCTATATAGGTAGGTTCCCCTACCGGAATATAGATTGGATTGAATTGCTTTAGAGGGTTATACGTATACCCACCCAATTACGTAAAGATGTCTAGCAAACAAAGCAACTAACTTGTTATACAATCAGGAATCTTATAAATTATATCTTAAACTAAGAAATTAAACTTTATTTCCTAAAATAAAGAGTCTAGCATTTTATTAATTGTATCTTTAACTCAAAAATTAAATAAAGTAATTAAACAAACTATTTCTTAAAATACCCGGTACTCAGTTCTTAATCAAAATACACATAAATACAAATGTGGGTCAGAAATGGTAGCCCCTTTTTGAACTGCATATGTGGCACACAGTTTTTTAATACTAAAGTTAGATTGTTTGTTTTATGCTAATGAGTCGCTTTAATCTTAATCTCTTAACTTTAAGCGTATCACATGTCGGCTTTGCCCCATTCCTCCACACGTGCATATGCATTGTAAATAAAAATGTTCCATTGAAGCTTTGAATTTTTTTTAATTAACATTTTAAATCCCAATATTTTTAAAGTAGAACAGTCTTTTAATTGAAAGTGCACTTTTATTTAAACCATTGGGTCTCATAGTTATGGCATAACAAAAAGGCTACAAAATTTTTACATTAAATTGGCATGAAAATTCGTTTGTTGACGGCTCGGGGGAAAAGCTTTCATTTAGACTTGCCCAACTGCGCTGTTTCTGTGGCTATAAACCGCACTTTAATGGTGGCGCCTCCTCGTTGTTGCTTACGATTCGGTTCCAATTGAAAATAAAATGATACGATTATCTTGCTGATCGCACGATATAGATAAGTATGTATGTACATATGTATGTTACATACAGATGCGTGGAAACTATATTGGCCAGACCCGATGCGGGAGGCAGAGTATTACGTAGCAAACCCATGCATTACCATCGATCAGCTAAATTTATAGACTCATTAATCGGCCTTGCGCTCGGGTGTGTGTGCGCACTGTTTAAACAAATAAGTACGCTAGATCATACAATTTATATTTATCATGCAAATAGCGCTGTGCGAAAAGCTTTCTCACACGGTCAGATGGAATGAGCACATTTAGTTGCCAATATTGGTTGCTGGATGCTGATAATTTAAATGAGCATCGGACGATGATATCATGTCAATTTTTAGCTATTGCGCTTTGTCTCGATTCGAAGCGCAATCTAAACCCGGTTCGATGACAAAGCTGCGATCGCCGCCGGTAATCGATATTTTGATTTGAAATTTGCGCTAGCACATACGCACATACTCGCTGGCAAACAACAAAAGAGAACCATTTTGTTTGCGCTCGTTCTCATTTCTTTTCTGTTTTTCTTGTATCTGTGTTTATTTTTGTTTCTTCTTTAGTTTCCCTTCGTTTGGCTTTTCAATAACGAAAATATATGCATGACATCATTGTCATCAGATGCCAGAGAGATATAGTCGTACACACACATGTATGGACATGCACACACATGTACATTCGTGCTGGCAAAAAGAGGGACGGAGAGTGAGAGATGGTATATTAAAGAGTGGGGGTGGGGAGTGGAAGAGCAGGTGCCTCGACCAAAGAAACTTTGCCCAAGCTAACGGTTATTGGTGTTTATCATTAACGTGCTATTGATTTCTCTCCGGCGGGCGATCAACGCCCCTGTACCTCAAACACCGCTCCGCAAGGTCGCCAAATGGCCCACGCACGCTCACGTTTCGGCTTCAGTTGATAAGCTCCCCTGTTTCCACGGAGTGACCGTTGATAGCCGCTTATCAAAGACTCGCGAACACGCACACAGAAATTGCTTCACGCTCACAGGTTTAACGGTCAATCAAATCTTTTTAGTTCCGAGACACCTCTACTCACATACTCACATACATGTATTTACATTAGGGTGGACCTCTGTAAAATTAAATTAAATAAACTAATTACACAAACAAATACCTAGAATCGGTGAAAAGATTTTATTTCAAAACCTAAAAATGTTGTGAGGTTAAGAGCAACGGCCTTAAAGTTTCAGTAAAGATTACTTATGCGACAGATAAGCCAGTGATATTTATCCTAATCTTAGAAATCAAATAAGGAAGACAAAGAATGTGATTTACAAATACAATTTTTTAGTTGGAATACTAAGAGTAGACTGGGCCATACAATAAAAAGGTTATTAGAGGAACCCTGTCTGAAAGTGCAAACCAAAAATTACGAAATCTAAATTATTTATTAGTAAAAATGGGTATAAAATGCAATCACAAATTACAATTAGGATTAAACATCAAAATCTAAATAAGAATAGGAGCAACAACAAAGAACTTCTAAGTGATGGGAATATGGAAAAATATAAATTAATGATCTTAATTGAATATGGCTAATTTGTGTGTATGTTAATGTTTCTTAATAAAACTAGGTAATTTTCAGTGGATGTAAGATTAGATTAATAAGAAAAAATCGTTAAAGGTTGTATGATAACTAATTATTACATTTTACCTAACTAAATATATATATTTTTTCCTCTATTTTTCTCTTTTCTCTTTCTTGCCGCTTGGAAAACATTAAACAACCGCAATAATTTCCATATAATAATAATCTCCTCTCCTATCTTAAACCAAAAAGCTCTACTAAAAAAACAACAACAACCAGGTACCAAAAACGTCGAAAGTATACCAACTAAAATTTTATTTCCTGTTTATCCTTTATTTCTTCTTGACTAAACCCTTAACTTTAGTAACTTACGTATTTTAATACATATTTTCTTTGTTAGTAATTTTGTTATTGCAATCCTGCACATATTCACGAACTGAACACTAAAACGATACTTGGTACTCAACATTTCAGCATTTCAGGGTTCGTTGTATATCTTAATAAATAGGAAGGGCAAATAAAAAGCTGAACAGCTAATAAAGACAATGAAACTTAAAGGAGTATTTATTAAAATATATTCGGAGCATTGGAGACAAATAAATAACTACAGGTTCAATTTAATAAAAAAATAAAATAAATATATATTTTTACAATGATCGATTTGTAAAAGATACCTATTTTTATAATTTTTTTTTTTTGTTAACTTAAAACTGTCTCTTAATGGCAGCTGAGCCAAGTCACGAGTGTGTTATTTTAAGGACCAGTCGAGACATATGCGAGCAGGAGGGTTTATTTATAGTTTTAGGCTGTCTAAGTAAATCGTGTCTTGATCCACGGTCTCTAACTATACATTATATGTTCAAGTAAAGCCTTGAAGAATCCCTTAGGGGTCTATTCATGGCGGATGCCAGAAATAATAGTTCCCTTGTGTCTAGCGCAATCTTTAAAATAGGAAATATAACATACATATATACTGCTTATGAGTTTATCTGTACTGAATGCAGACACACGAATGAAGTTGGAGCTCCAGCTGCTCCCTTCAGATCCGTACATAGCACACCGAAGCGGAAGTCAGATCTATTATTAGATGGTTCTCGATCATCAAGGCTTCATTTGAGTTGAGTTCGCCAGCGGGACTCAGTTACATCCTAGAGCAGCATCAGAATGGAGGCTTTCACGCGCACGTTGCATAAAACCTTTCGTAGCACTAGAACCACGACTACTACCACTACCACCAAATCCTCCACAAGGTTCCCACACGCAACCCTAACACTTTTGATTTAAATTTAAATCTTACTGTTTTAATTTGATGACTTTTCAGTTTTAACATTGCCAAAATTATTTTGTTGCAGCTCAACGACAAACTCGGCTCTGCCATCCCGAATCCCAAAGCAACAGAACTATGTCTCCGACATTAGCTCACCCTTGATACAGGTATGTAACGCGATTATAACTATATCAATTTAAGCATATTCAACATGTAATTATTACAATTGCAGGATGAGGGCGACAACAAAGTGCTGAAGCTGCGCTTCGATGTCAGCCAGTATGCCCCCGAGGAAATTGTGGTGAAAACCGTCGACCAGAAGCTATTGGTAAGTCCCCTTTCACACGATCCCTGCCAGAATCGTACTAACAGAGATCTATTTTTGGACTCAGGTGCACGCCAAGCATGAGGAAAAATCGGACACAAAGAGCGTGTACAGGGAGTACAACCGGGAGTTCCTGCTGCCCAAGGGCGTCAATCCCGAGTCCATCCGCTCGTCCCTCAGCAAGGACGGAGTCCTGACCGTGGACGCCCCCCTGCCAGCACTCACCGCCGGCGAGACACTGATTCCCATTGCGCATAAGTGAAGTCCTCAGTCCCAGTCCCAGTCCCAATCCCGATCCAAAATCAATCACCAGTACCGCTTTGCGGAGGAGAAGGAGAAGGAGGAGGAGGAGGCTACCGCAAATCAGATTAAATCATACACACACATTGAGTTTAATCCAATCCTATCTAAATGATTAATTTTTTTTGGTTCTGACTTAAAGCTAAACTATGTTACTGACTTACTACTCATTAACTTAAATATAATTCAAATTATTATTAAATTTGATTAATTTAATTCATATTTATAATTTTCGCATTAAACGTAATCAATTTTGTCGTAGTTATCCCCGCATTCGTTTCCTTTCCTCCCATCAAAAATAAATCAATATTTATCCAACTGAGTGGTTTTGACCAGTTAAGTGGTGGATTTTTATCTGGATTTTCTAAGTGAATTTATTAAATCGGAAGCAAAAAACTTTCGGCGTCAAATTTAGTTAAGTGGGTATGCACTTGTGCTTTCCAAGAGGTTAGAGGTTATTGACCGTATAAAATATGTATATTCTTCCCTTATTTCGGAGTTGGCTTATGGAAATACTTTCGAATTTGTAGTTAAATAAACTTTATTCAATAAAGTACAAAATGTGCTAAGTACAATTATTCCTAAAGTAAGTATTATTTTGTGTTAATTTTTGAGTTCATCAAGCCTGTTTTTACGCTGTAAATCGATTTCAGTTAAACTATTTTATTATATTATGCCGTATTTCCTGGGTGTTGGATTTTATACACTTTAAATAGGGTCCAGCCCGATAAACAGGTCCACTGAGTTTGGCGTTTCAATTCAAAAACAGTTCTGAGCCTTACATTCGTTTCGAAAAAAATTCCCGGCTCAGAGATATTGTGTGCAACACGAACTAACCAAATTGTAGGCGCCGCCCAGGGATGTCTTCCCCGAAGACTGGAGGTCCTGTCTTTCAGCAATCAATGCACTTGTGACTGCCCGCCAAGGATTGGCAGAACTTATTCCTAAGTTAGTAAAGCGAATTTATTAAAATAAAGATGCCGGTGCAGCTAGAGTCCCAGAATGCAAATGGTGGCGATGGCGAGGAGGAGGAAGGTCGATTGGAGTATAAAGAGGTGGATCCGCTGCGGCTGTCAACATTGATCCTGAAGGCTGATCCGCGGTACCGCATCAAGCCAATGCAACAGGTGGTGTCCGCACTCATTGGCGGCCTCATTACGACGTTTGTGGGTGAGTAGATGAATGGTCGTTCCAGGTCGTAGCTCCAAGGTCTAACACATAACCCATGACCTGTTAAGTGACTCCCTTGGAAGTGGTAAAAACGCGGGTGCAGACCCAGCATGCGGTCCGCCAGCGACCGACTATCTCCAAGCTCTGCTACGTCTTCCACAACGGTCTGATGACGCATGTGTGCCGCTCCAGCGACATCTGCATTCCAAAACCGGGTCGGGACCCCCGCGACCTTCGCCCCCTGCGCGGTGCCATGGTGAGTCCGTGCTTTCAACTCCCAAATATGTCTAATAGCACCAACAGCAGTGGAATGTCGTAGAAAATGTAAAAAGTTGACAAGCGAAATAATTCTATTTATGGCTTTTCGCCATGACTTTTAATCTAACAATTCCCATAACTTTTTAAAAATTTTTTTTTAATATACAAAAAACAAAATATTTTTTAATAACTAATTTTGAAACCACATAAGTTTTATTTTGATAGTCATAATATTTATCATATTGACAAATTTTTCGTACCAAATAGCTTAAAATGTATGTAATAATAGTTTTGTTTCTATGACAATTTTATATGGGTGTTCCGACCAAGATTCAGTGCAAGTCATTCATATCTCTTTTTTGTAAGCAGGACGCGTTTGTCAAGATTGTCTGCAGCAGTGGACTGAGCGGCCTGTGGGCAGGCCTCAGTCCAACGTTAGTTTCGGCGCTGCCCTCCACGATTATTTACTTTTTAACGTACGAGTATATAAAGAATTCCCTGTCCCACATCTACATGGTGTCGGGCAAGCTCGATGAATCCGGCGCGGAGGACCAAGTGCCCGGAGCCGACGGCGGTGATCCCCTGGACCTGGCCACCAGGGGGTGGAACCTTAGCGCCACTGCTCAGGCTCCAGCCGCTGTGCCACTGCCCTACTACGTGCCCATGGTCTCGGGCATCTGCTCGCGCACCATCGTTGTGACGGCTATCACGCCCATCGAAATGGTGCGCATCAAGATGCAGTCGGAGTACATGACCTACTCGGAGCTGTGGCGCGTGCTGCGCTCGCTGGTACGCCAGCACGGGTTGCTGGGTCTGTGGCGGGGCTGGCCGCCCACCGTGTTGCGGGACGCCCCCTTTTCGGGCACCTACTGGGCAGCCTACGAGGCGATGAAGCGGGCCTTCGGTGTCTCGGAGCCCACCTTCCTCTTTAGCTTCTTCACGGGCGCCGTTTCCGGAGCGGTGGGTGAGCAGTGCGCTGCCGGACACAGAAAAAGATACAAAATATCATACTAATTTTGTCATCCCAATTTCGACTCCCCTGGAAGGTATTGTAATTTCACTCAAAAGTTTTGAATCAGTCATAATATTTTTTATTAAAGTATATATTTCTGATCAGCACCAGGCAGTCTGTTTTTACCCAAACTTGTACCCTTTGGACTAAGTCCAAGAATTTTATTTTTAATTAAAGAAGAATTTTATTTTTAAGTAAAGTATTTTCAATGTCAAATTTGACCAATTTCGAAATATTTCAAATATTTTAAATATTTGCTTTAAATTTATGCCATGTTAAGCTGAAATATTACGCATAATTTAAATATTTTCGTTATAAACACAAATCTTGCTATTTAATATGCATTGTAATTTACTAAAAATTCATCCATTACTTACTGTTCGGTAGTAGAGAGATTATGGAAATCCCTGACTTCTGCTGATTCTAAAAGATTACTTTTGATTAAAACTACAATACCCTCTACTATTTATTTTGTCTCTAAGCCTAAGCTGCGACCCTGGCGAGAGTAACCGAGTTTTGTATCCGTGTCCCTACAGATGGCCACCTTTGTGACAATGCCCTTTGACCTGATCACCACCCACACGCAGATGGAGCTCGGTCAGGATGTGCTCTACGAGGAGATGGGAGCAGGACCAGGATCAGGAGCGCCAGAAGAAAAAGCTGGACGACCCGGATCGGGATCGGTATCGAGCCTAGGATCCAAAGACAGGCAGCGGACCCCGCCTGGTGGGCCCTCCAAGCCATCTATGTTTTCCCGGCTGAACCACATCTACCGGCAGCGGGGATTACGAGGCCTTTACGTCGGCGTTGTGCCGCGCATGCTCCGCGTGGTTCCCGCCTGTGCCATCATGATCTCCACCTTCGAGTACAGCAAGTCGTTCTTCTTCCACTACAACCTGGATCTTCAGGAAGCGGGTAGGTAAAACGGAAAGGGGGCCAAAGCCGGCTTGGGCACTTTTTTAAGAAACCAGTCTCCAGGATGCACATGCACCCATGAAAATAACTTTTCTTTTTCTTTGAAAGGTTGCAACAAAATTTTGATTTTAAATTAAATTTAATTATAATTCACTAACAAAACTAAACCTAGTAAATTACTTATTGTATTTTAAATATATTAGGGTTTGCATAGATCTTGCCTGGAAAGTCATGAACGCAAGAAAAAAAATAGTTTTTTTTAAAGCGTCCGATTTTTAACGTTTGCAACTCATAATTTCAAAAGTTATATAACTGATGTTTTTCTTAACGATTTGAATTTGAATTCAAATTGTGTTCCAAACTACTTAAATTTCTAAAGCCTGTTTTCAAAATTTAAAAGTGCGGGGGCTTCCCTCAATATGCCAGCTTTTCGATAGACCCGCGATTGCAGTTCCGTTCCGATAACACTATCGATACACGGGAGCGGCAACAGCTGATCGGCCGGCCAGGAATGGGACAAAACCGAGCACGGTGTTTTATTTTGGACCTGGAGACTATTTCACAATGATCGAGGGGCTTGCCTAACAGCCTGGCATTCGCATTCGACAACAATCCAGATTTAAGCACTCGACTCATCTTATTGCTCAATTCCTGCCAGCTTACCGGGGCTCCCAGTGAAGTCACAAGCTAGAGAGCAACTGCACCTGCAATGGCCAAGAGGGAATGGGAATCCTGCGCCCACTTGGCGGCCGCTTGTGCCGCAGTGGCGGCCACTCCCAGCCAGAGCCAGTCGAAGGCAACTATGACAGACCCCCGGTTCCGGATCCGACCCCTTCAGCAAGTGGCATCCGCCTGCACCGGCGCCATGGTGACCGCCTGCTTCAGTAAGTGACCCAAAAAACATGTCGGGATTGGTTCCAATACATTGTCACTTGCAGTGACCCCCTTGGATGTGATCAAGACGCGGCTGCAGGCCCAACAACAGGCGCTGCTCTCGAAGAAGTGCTTCCTCTACTGCAACGGCCTCATGGATCACATCTGCCCCTGCGGTCCGGACACACCCAACCCAGCAGTGGCGAAGCCCGCACCCCGCTTTTCTGGCACCATTGTGGGTAGTGTTATTAGTATGACGAGGATCTGAATCTAACCAAAAGTTTTTACAGGACGCTTTCATCAAGATAAGCCGCGCCGAGGGCGTCGGCTCCCTGTGGTCAGGGCTCAGCCCAACACTAATCTCGGCCCTGCCCTCGACCATCATCTACTTCGTGGCCTACGAGCAGTTCAAGGCCCGCTTCACCGACCTCCACTATAAGTACATGCAACGCCCGGACAGCAGCGCCAACGGCCGCGACATTCCACTTCCGATTCCATTTCTGGTGCCGCTGCTGGCTGGCGTTTCGGCTCGCATTCTGGCCGTCACCTGTGTGAGTCCCGTCGAGCTGATCCGCACCAAGATGCAGTCGCAGCGCATGACGCACGCCGAGATGTTCGGCACCATTCGCCAGGTGGTGCAGTCGCAGGGCATCCTGGGCCTGTGGCGCGGCCTGCCGCCCACCATCCTGCGCGACGTGCCCTTCTCGGGCATCTACTGGACCTGCTACGAGTACCTGAAGAGCGCCTTCGGCGTTGTGGAGCCAACGTTTAGCTTTAGCTTTGCTGCGGGAGCAATATCCGGATCGGTGAGTTGGCGTCAACTTCTCCAAGTTGTTAGCCCCGCTAATTACATGATCGATTATTACAGGTGGCTGCCATGATTACCACGCCCTTCGACGTGGTGAAAACCCACGAGCAGATCGAATTTGGCGAGAAGTTCATATTCTCAGGTAGGCCCAACCATCAGGTTCACACACCATGCACCAGCAGCATTGACAATGGTTCGGTTTGCATTACGGCAGATAATCCCCAGCCCCCCGGCAAGCAAGTGGCCACCAAGTCGGTGGCGGTGCGCCTGGCCAGCATTTACCGCCTGGGCGGAGTGCCCGCCATTTTCTCTGGACTGGGCCCCCGACTCTTCAAGGTGGCGCCCGCGTGTGCGATCATGATTTCGTCCTTTGAGTACGGCAAGTCCTTCTTCTATCACTACAACATCGACCAGCACAACCGAAGCATCCAGGCGTCCGCATCGTGAGATCGTGGGATCGGTCACTCCAAATACCAAATACTACAGTGAATCTGTGTAAATATGTACAACTATTGCCTCAGTTTCCAGGAAATCGGTGGGCAGGCAATCTTCGTCTTCTGCTGGGTTTGGCGAGCCATTTCGAAATTGTTAAATTGTAGTGCAAATAAAATTCTTGTTTTTCTAGTTTAAAAACAACAACAACAAGCTGGCTGGCCGTTCCCACCCAAAATTTGTTGCGCTCCTAGCTAGTCGTAATGTTTTAACTAGAAAAACAAACCAGAAAATGAACTATAACAGATATGAGAGCGCACAAAGGGCCAATTGTTTGTTAAAAATATAATTTTTTTTCAACTCCTTATAGAAATAGAAATTATATTTTAAAACATTAAATAAAATATAGGAGTTGCTTTATAACAATAATTGGTACTTTTCAACTAATCTTTGGTTGTAGTTCAAGGTTTTAACATGGCTTTGCGTTTACTTAAAACTTTTTATTTAATGAGTCGATCCTATGGTTTCTTGGAATGCTACAGAATATCTTACGATCCCTGAGATTTTTAAACTTTATCTCAATGCACATCAAACAAGATTAAAATTACAGTTTCATGTAAACAACTTTTAAACTTGGAGGTCAGTACGAAAGATTAGATAAGGTGTATATGTACACCAGTTAAAATCTTATTATCGATCAAGAGCGAAGGTAATTGCAAAAGGGGCAGTTAAATTAAAACACGAAACTTAATTTAACATTTAGATAACTGTGATTTATGATTTTTAAACTTCAAAGTCAACACAATTTTTACTCTTTCTTATAGAGTATATACGAATCAGTGGTATTGGAAAACAAATAAAAACTGTATTTACCTTTGTCTACAAATTTCATATAAATCGGCCAAATTGGTATATAAAATATAAAAAGTCTCAAATAACACTTATTTATGGTTCCTTATTTATAAGCCATACTCACTTAATGTTTTTGAAATGGCGCCTACTAAGTTAGTGATCGAAAGCAACCTTTCGATTTCCGATTACTTTGCCGAACATATGTTGAGTGCTATCGATAGGCGATCAGGCAACACGTGCATTTTTTGTTTTGTATTTGTGTTTGGATTTTATTTTGACTTAGAAGATTTGTCCGACAAAATGAGTGAAGCCGCAACTGAAACTGCCACGCCCAAGACGCCGGCGAAGGCTAAGAAGGCGGCAAAGCCGGAGGCCAGCATTCCACGTGGTCAACCTAAGTCCAACAGGCCGTGGAAGACGCCGAAACAAAAGTGAGTGCCCCAGCTACTTGCCACCTTGTCCTCCGGCTAACAATCTCTATTCCCTTGCAGATTCAGCCAGATCAAGAAGACCGTGAACCGGCTGACCTTCGCCAAGAAGGAGGCACTGCGCGGGGAGCTGCGCTACATCAAGGAGCGCTCGAAGGAGATCAAGGACAAGCGCAAGGAGGATGCCGTCCAGAAGCACCAGCGCCGCGTGGAGAACGCTGAGCGACGGCTGGCCAACGAGCGCCGCTCGGAGGTCGTCCAGGTCATCAAGAATCCCGCCAAACTGAAGCGCATGAAGAAGAAGCAGATGCGCATGATCCAGAAGCGGGACACCAGCCAGGTGAAGGTGGTCTGAGATGAGAGGTGGTTCCCCCTAACTTAACTTGTATTTTTTTGCTAATAAATCTAGTTTTAATTCAGTAACATATATCTGTGTATTAACGGTCGCAATGCAAAAGTGTGGACTACAAACGAATTTAGCTTATCTTAGCCTAGTTTAACAAATTTACATAGTAATCCAAGGCCTTGCCGCCGCTCTCAGTCCGAAATTTTGTCAATATCTCCTTTCGCCTGTTGTTTAATGTCCTGCCCGCTAAACCTTTCTGCTGCTCCTTAGTTAGTCCTTGGATTAATGCTCTGATGCGTGTCCGCAGCAACAAGTCCAGGCTGTGGACCTGGGACTGATCCTGTGGGGGTCTGTTTGCTGGCGAGGGTGTCTTCGTTGCGGGCATGTCAAGCAGGGTACTTATGAAATCTAATAGAGCAGGTAATTCCGCATCCAGGTCTTTAAGGGTAAAGCTATTGCGCTCCCAGGCTTCCGCGCCCGGTGGCTCCAGCCGCTCGTTCATCTGCCGCACCACGTCCTCCGGCACGCGGCTAGCATCGCTCCTGGTCGAGTTTGCCCGCAGGCAGGAGTCCAGCGAGGTGGCCATGTGTATCTGCCCGTAGACGCAGCCCACATTGCGGCACAGCTGCTGAAGCTTGTGGCGCATACTACGGTAGTAAAAGTTATCGTCGCACAGGATGAGATGGCTCCTGCCGCTACTGCGATCGCCGCTGGAGCTGGTGCGTTGGACTTGCGGTGGCCAATCGGTGTCTTCTTGAATGGCCGAAATTAGTTGTTCTAAAACATTAAAGATGTGCTCACGCTGCTCCCTGTAGTTCGGCTGCCCCAAGGACCGGACATCGAGGAAGTCGTCGTAGCACAGGTGAACGATGTGGCGGACGCGGATGGCAGCCCGCTGGGCCAGCAGCCAGGTGCACAGAGAGGTCTTACCCGCTCCCGGAAGGCCGACCAGCGCAACTAGGCAAATGCAACGCATCGTGTGAGGTTGATTGGTTGGTGTGGTAGGGTGTTTCTTGTGGTCTGGAGGCGACTGCTGACTGTGTGTGTGTGGGAGGGCGGGGTGGACACCGCGATTAGCTATCTAGGATCGAGAACAGCAGCTGCGGCGTGGCATACCACCCCGAGTTCTGCTGCTACATCGACAGGTTGCCGGTGACGCCCGGCTGGACTGGAGTAAGTATGGTGGTGGCCGCCGCCTCCTTCAGTCGCTGCTCCTGCTCCTTCTCCTGCTCCTTCTGTTGCTGCTGCTGGGCCTTGCGGGCGTTCTCCTCCACCTCCTCCATGCGCTTGGCGTTAATCGTGGTCTGCACATCCACGTACACCTTCATCATATTCTGATTGAAGCGGGCAAACTTGGTGACACACCTGTCCACGCAGATGTCCTGAGGGGAGAGGTGTTTAGTTAATGATGTCTTCCAGAGACCCCAACTCCAATACCCACCTCATGGCCGCCCAGGTCGCGCTGGCTGAGATTATCCACGCATCGGCTGAAACACAATTCCGTCACTTTGTTGTATAATGTGAGAAAGTCCTTCAGCTGTAATTCATAGAGGTAAGTACGGATTTCCGAATCCCCCCCAATTTTACGCTTACATTACGCAAGTTGGAATCCATCGGTCGACCAGGACTTGCGTCTAGATTGTGTTTTAATACAGCAATTATACAATTTAATTTTACAAGTCGTCACGTTCGTGACGAGAGAACAGCTGATTTCCATTCAGTTGGATTATCGATAGCAATGTGTAGTCGATTGTAAGGTTTCCCACGTCTGTTATCGAGTTCAAAATTTAATAACGAATCACGAGGGGAGACAACTTCACCAGGAAGCTGCTCTTTTCAATTATTTTGTTTTATGTTTCCTAATCTTGCCTTTAATAACTCTTGATTTTTAAGTCTTAAGAAAAATTATGTTCTATATAATAAAGTAATATATTTTTTATATAAATATTGTTATTATTTTTTAAAGCTGCAACAAATTTATTTATTACTAAATAAACTTGAAATAAAGATTGAAATATACTCTTTAAGTTATATTTTAACAATGTTATTTAAAAACAAGCCAAAAACATTAATATAGCTTAGAAGCTATTGAATTATTTGTTTAATGAAAGTATAACTATTAAGTGATCGCTTCTGGTAAGTTACCATTTTTATAGTAACACTCCAGTTACAATAGTACCGGTCTCACCAATATTGTAATAGTTAAATCAGAATGATTTCAAAATTATAGTTTGTGTATATTTGGGTTTTTGAATACTTATTTTGAGTGCGAAAACGTTACTAAAAAATAAAATGTGCGGACCTATGTGGCCTGTGGATTGGGGCCATCGGGATTGGTGCCATCGGCCGTGGCAGGTCGACTATCGCAGCTGTCCTCGCCACTGCTCGTCGTGGAGGCGCCTTCCTCCGGCGAGGTCTTCACCGCTTCGTCCGCCTCCTGCTGCGCATCCGCCAGTC
The DNA here is from genome assembly GCF_025200985.1 of Drosophila gunungcola. Lineage (NCBI taxonomy): Eukaryota > Metazoa > Arthropoda > Insecta > Diptera > Drosophilidae > Drosophila > Drosophila gunungcola. The sequence continues at coordinate 248,028 of NW_026453223.1, read as the reverse complement.
CGGCGTCCCCCTTGCCGCTCTCCTCGGGATCGCCTCCCTTTTTGTTCTGAAATGGAAACAGAATACGAACTTTGATTATCATCGTTAGGCCTGTGATTATCATTTTGAATAAAAGAATGTAACAATGTATCTGTATTTTACATTACTCATATATCAAAACTATAGGACTAGAGGTAGAGGTATGTATTAAAACCGGGAACCAAAACTGATCATCATATTTTTATATATAATGGTCTTAAAATGCATCTATTGTATTAAAGTTTCAAAATCTGTTATTTTTTTTAATTTTTTCAAACAAATGTTGTGCATTTTAAATAAATCTAAAAAAAAAAATGACTTTAGTTTATCTGCCTGCTCCAGAAATATAATTAGACGATAAAACTCAAATATAGTGCGAAGCTATTGTTTTAATAAAACTCATAATCATTACGGTCTCTGATTGTGTATTGTATAAAACAATAAAATGTATTGGGTTCCCAAAATTTTTAAATATGGGTGTTACCAAAAATGGGGTGAGATGGGTTTAGTTGCTCACCTTCTTGCGCTTCTTGGGCTTCTCGGCCTTGACGGCGTGCAGCTCCTCCTCCTCCTGCAAGGCGGACTTGTAGTTGGCGGGGAAGAACTGGGAGGCCTCCTTGTGGCCCACCACCGAGTTGGTGCTGACGTAGCTGGGACCGTAGGCCATCAGAGTGGGGATGGTGGGACTGCTGACCTTGTTCACCTTGAGCACGATCTTGTCGGTGCTGTGCGATATAGTGCAAATGATATAGATGTAGATGTAGATATAGATATGGAGCATTCACTGTACTCACGGCACATATGGCTTGGCATTGTACTTATCCACCGAATTGGCTAAGAAGGTGGCCGTCAGTGGATTCTCGCCGCTGAAGAAGCCGTAGAGTGGAATGTCCTCGCGACAGGTGTCCAGAAGGATAGCCAGATCCTTCTTCTTGTAGGCGTCGAAGATCATCACGATGTGCGGAGGCTCTGGCACGGGATCCGGCGGAAGAAAGGTCGTGGTCTGGGCCCGAAAGTAGGTGTAGATGAGGGCGGCATGGGTGCGCTGGTCAATGGGCACCCAGATTGGGGGTATTCGGATGGTCTTGGTCTTCTTCTGCTCGGGCTTTGGAACAGGAACTGGAACTGGAGATGCGTCCGCCTCCGTATCCACTTCCTCGCCTTCCCCAAGCAGCTTAGCGCTCTGATCCTCCTGCTCCTCCTCCGTTGGCTCTAACCCAAGGAAGGCAACCCGATAACAATTAACAATTGGGAGCCCGGGACATTACACATTACGCTTGTTGTTTAAAAATCTCAAAATAAATATTACTAACTAATATATTATTAATAATATATTATATTAATATTGTTTGCTTTGATTAAAAAATGTCTGAATATGATGAGAAGTTAAAACAAGGCCTTATACTACAGTTTTAGACACTTCGGTGTAGAAATTAAACTAAAACAAGAAGGAAAGCAAACTTCGGCAAGCCGAAGTTCATATACCCTTGCAGCTATTGCATTAATTAAATACTTTTGAAAACATTTAAATTATGATTTACTTGAGTATGTGCTAAAAAAAACATTGAAACTATGATGATTTGCAGCTCAATTATTAGATAGTTATTTTATATATTTTTATTATTTCTATGGGAGCTATATGCTATAGACGTCCGATTTTGATAAAATTTATACCATAATTCTGAAATAATTAAACATTGCTATATGTCGAAGAACTAAACAAAAAATTAAAAAACAGAAAAGTTATAATTTTTTTTCATTTATTTTTCCGATTGTTCCTATGGGAGCTATATGCTATAGTCGTCCGATTTTTATGAAATTAAAACCATAATTCTGAAATATTAAACCATTACTAAATGTCGAAGAACTAAAAAAAAAAATAAAAAAACAGCAAAGTTATAATTTTTTTTCATTTATTTTTCCGATTGTTCCTATGGGAGCTATATGCTATAGTCGTCCGATCCGGCTCGTTCCGACTTATATACTACCTGCAATAGAAAGACAACTTTTGGGAAAGTTTCATGCAGATAGCTTAAAAACTGAGAGACTAGTTTGCATATAAACGGACGGACAGACGGACATGGCTAGATCGGCTCTACTGGTGATGCTGATCAAGAATATATATACTTTATAGGGTCGGAAACGTCTCCTTCACTGCGTTGCAAACTTCTGACTGAAATTATAATACCCTCTGCAAGGGTATAAAGAATTTGGGCTGTATTATTTAGTATTGAATTTATACTGTCTGTAGTTTATTTCAAGACACAGTTAATAAAACTAAACTTTCAGTTTTTTTTGGGTGTACACGTTATATACGTTGACATTTTAAGTACCTTACCAATTCAGATAAGAAAAATACAAATTAAAAAAAAAAAGAGAGAACGCTAAAGTCCAGTTTCCCGACTATTAGATACCCGTTACAAAGCAAACAAAATTCGAACTAAATATTTGCTCTACAAAACAATCGAAGTTAAGGTGGCGCCCTCTGCCGAACTGCATAGCCAACACTAGAAGCTAAGAGCGTGCAGCGATGACCGGCAGAGCAGCGGCCGAGCAGCGACAGAGGACTTAATAATCTATAACTTCCAAAATATTAGCTCGATTTTGAATGAGTCGATAGTTATTGAGCGAATAAACATATTAAGCTAATTAACTGATCTCTACTATGTCTCAAACAGACTTCCCGATTTGTGGGCTTTGGAGTGGGCGTGTCCACATTTTGTTTTAGGGCTAGTATTTAAATAATATACTAAAAACGCTTTTGTAGGCGGTAGAAGCGAGTAAGACATTTTTAAGATTTCTTTAATGTGTCTATCGTAAAGATATATTTGTTTGTAATATATTTTTACATTCAATACATTTAATTAAATAGATGCGATGGCATTTAGAATCCAGGATCGAAACGAAGGCACACTTACATAGACTGAAAAACCAATGCAATATGGCAAAGCACCTGAGACGACACCCACAAGTTTTGGTCAACAACCAATGGTCCACCAGAGTCCCCAGAACACGCCGATTGTCCATAAGTTCCGGCGCAAATATTATTCTTGGACATAGTAACAAATATACTGCAATAGTTCCAATTTCGTATATAATTGTATACGCCTTGAAGATTTATAGGATATGAAAACACCGGATAGCCATTGTGTGAAGGTAATACTGATGTTGCTCCCCAGCCGGAAACCATTGCAACTGTTCCAGGAGCAGGATTCCTCTTGGCCAAAGGGATACTCTGTACTTTGCTGGTGAACTTAAGTGGTTCACTCAATCTCATGATAGCAATGTCGCTGAAACCATTTGTTTTGAAGTCAAAACTCTCGTGAGACCTTATGGCGGCCACTTTGACAAGGGTTCCTTTGGAGTTTGTCAATGACGATCCCACGCGAATTAGGAAATCTTTGGCCTCCAGTCGGCGTCTTTTTTGATTAAAACGGCAGTGGGCAGCAGTTATGATAATGTCCTTGCTGTAAATAGAGCCTCCACAATGATGTCGCCCATTCACTTGTAGGGACACCTGCCAAGGAGCCTGTTCGATTTTAATGTTTTGCCCACCGATAATCCTTTCCTCCGGTCGAGGAACTCGTTCTGCAGACAGGAAGTTTATAGCCAATAGCAGAAGAAAACTCTGGACGAACATCTTCACTAGCTTTGGATCACAATGTCTGAACTACCGACGGAGCAAGTATTTTATATGCCATGGCCTGTAAGGTTCTCTTCAAGTATTTCTTAGCACAAGTTTTCAACGCGAAAATTCCAAACATTTTTCCTTTTCAAAAACTCCCTTAACGATAAGAATAATGTTAGTTACCCAAACCTGTCAGACTAAATATGAAAAACTAATTCGCATTTATTAAAAAAGAGAACTATGAAAAGAGAGGCAATTAATATTAGTTTATACGCTAACACCCGTCTAAGCACAGTGTATAAGTTTCAGAGTTGTTTATTTAAATGGACCTTTATAGTCTGATTCTATTCACTATACGAGTAAATTGGTATAATAATTAAAATGCCTTGAACCCTTACCAAAAATTCAAAATTGCAAAGCTGATACAGCCAATAAAAACAATATTTAAAAACAAACTTTTTAAAGCTTCTAAAGTTCCATGACTTCTTTTCACAAATATAGTCAACAGCAATTAAATAAATAAATACTTATTATTTAAAAAATATGTAATATATGAATTCCATTTCAATATTTAGTCCAATAGGTTTCGGTATTTAACATTATTCTTATCTTTAAGGAAGTAAGCGACACTTGAAACGAAAACAAATGATTGGAATTCCCCATTTTGAAAACTTCTGATTAGTTTAGAAATACTTGAAGAAAACTTTACAGTCCATGGCGTTTAAAGCACTTGCTGTCATGCGACTAAGTGAACCACTTAAGTTCACCAACAAAGTACGGGAAATCCCTTTGGCCGAGAGGAATCCTGCTCCTGGAACAGTTGCAATGGTTTCCGGTTTCCTGTTTCCGGTTGGGTAGCAACATCAGTATTACCATCACATAATGGCGATCCGGTGCTATCATATCCTATTAGTATTCGTCCGTATTTGGAAACATTATAATCAGAGTATAATTTACGCCAATATAATTAAAGATATGGAACCAATCTACAGAGTGTCCCCTTCCTACGAAACTGGATTCTAACCAAATGCATTTAATGTCAAAGAACGAACAAATAAATCCATCGTGTAAATACCATGGATACAATCAACCAATTTAAATGAGTTCCATACACTATAAGCCAAATATTAATCGCAATAAATAAAAGGGATTCAATTAAACATATCGGAAAGTCCCTCTGAGACATGGTAGACGTCAGTTATTAAGTTTTAAATGTTTATTTGGTCAATAACTATCGACTTATGCTAAAATCTTCCAAATCTAAATTGTATTTTAGAAGTCCACCATCTTAGCCCCGATTTTGAAAACGGTTAGCGGAGTAATGGGTATCTTGTAGTCGGTTATTGTTAAACTGTGCATATACAATTTTTGTTTCGTTTCCTTTGACAAATAATATCTTTTTTTCATTTTTTGTTGAAAAAAGAAGTATTACTTAAATAAACAAAAAAAAAAAACCATTGTTAAGTAAATTTTAAAATAAAACAATTAAAAAACAATAATCATTGAGTAACGACTTTTTTTAAATAAATCAAAAATACGTATTATCTTAACATAATATTATAAAAATTATAAATTTAAAAGTCTTGCATGAAATGGATTTCCAATGTATGCAGTCAGAGAGAATCCACCTGGCGTTTCTCCTTTTCCGTATGGCGATCTTAGCACATGAGTAATCCTAACTGGCAGTCCCTGCTGAGGACCCATTACCCAGGGTGGTGGTCCACACTCACCTGGCTCCGGGACATCCACGCTCACCTCGAGCGGCACAATTATGGGCGGCACGGTGATCTCCTCCTCGTTGAACTCGTCCGGCGGCTTGATGGTCTCCTTGGTCAGCTCGTGGGCGTACTGGCGGAGCACCGAGGGCGGAGTGCCCAGCACCTCCTCGACCTTCCAGAAGCACATGAGCAGCTCCTTGTCGTGGAGCAGCTCGATGACCTCCGGCGCAAGGGGATTCTCGGCTGCGAAGTTGACCGTGGCGAAGTCGCCGGGCGTGATGGGAAAGACCTTGCGGTCCTTGCACTGGATCTTGAGGGGATCGGCCGGCTCGGAGAGTTTCTTGAACATGTCGCGGTTCACCTGCGGCCCGAACACCGTGATCCCGATGTCCGGCAGGTTGGCCATGATGCAGTCGGTGACGCTGTGCAGGTACTCCAGCCTCTTCCGCCGGCTCTCCGCCAGCTCGATCTCCTCGGCCAGGCGCAGCGCCTTGTTGCGCACCTCCAGCTGCTCCAGCTCGATCGGCTGCAGCTCGGTGATCTCGTAGCTCACGTGCGACTCCTTGGCCAGCGTCGACTGCAGCATCCGGGTGATCATGACCACCAGCTTGGGCACGTCCGTGCCGAACATGATGTTGATTGCCTTGCCGTTCTGGAACAACAGTGCGAATGGTTGACACTCAACTTAATTATATTTATTTCATTTTAATTTTGATTTTTTAAAGTTGTTAATTTGTATTGCTGTTCGTATTGTCTATTCGAAAAGTTTCAAATCAAAATCGTTGTAAATTATTACACATCATTTTTTATCTCTGTTCAGAGAAAGAGAGTCGTTCCCCCTTAAACTATATATTATATATTAGAACTGAACGTATACAAATAATTCAACAAAATATAGTTTACATTTTTTTTTTATTATAAAAGTTTAAAATCAAAATTAAATAAAAACAAATATTTTATGTACTTATGTACATGTTTAGTCAACTTTTATCTTGGTATTCAAATTTGATTGTTAATTTATTAATTAATTTGAGTTGAGAAATACTTGCCCAAATTTTGATAATATAATAAAATAAAAATACTATATCCTGAACGATTTTCAGAAAAAAACAGAAAAAATGTTTTCAACTTCACAGCTAATTGGAAATATCATTATCGTATCATCAATCATTTTCTTTAAACATTACATAAAATATATAAATATATACATATGTTTATATATATATATTGTACTCATTTTAAATATCTTTCGCATTGATATGCATCTATTGCAGTTACAAGTTACTTTAAATATGGAAATATTGAATATTTGTTCAATATTCAAGTATCTGAAATATTTATTTAAATGTTACCCATTTTAAACGAAGTCATAATGCATAAGAAAGTAATTGATATCTAATATTTTTTCACAATAGTTCAAATATTTCAATGCTACATCCTTTTCGGAATTGATTTAAATATCTGAAATACTACATTTTGTTTTAAAACATATAAAACGTAATTATGCATTGTATTTAATAGTATGATTTAATAATTAGTTTGAATTTAAGTTAAAAAATGGAATTCGATACTACTCCATTTTTTACAGTGTAGTTTTGGCTTAGCCACACTCACCGTAACAAACATCCAGGTGGGTTCACTCTTCTTGTTGAACCGCTGAAGGGAGGAGATGGACCCCGCCTTGCACTGATGATTCGGAAAATAGGTATAACAGGTGAATACGCATGTAAGTGATATTCTTGGGCTGCCCTATGCCGAGTCTTACGATGGCCAGCTGCAGGTTATCGCCTCCCAGTTCGAGCTTGATCTTCCGGAGGCTGCCCACCATGCCCAGGCAGGAGCCGCACCACTCCGAGTATATGTCGAGCACTGCATCGGTACAATTTGGCATGGGTTAGTGTCGAGCTATGTAAGTGCTGGCTGGTCCCAGCAGCCATCATCCCAAAGTGGCTTCGGCTCCTTCCCATCAGGGACGTGCACGTGCACGTACACGTACCCAGCAATCCGGGTCGCAGCAGAAACTTCTCGAACTCCTCGTCGGTGCTTATGTCCGCCTGGAGCTGCTGCACTCCTCCCTTCTTGGCCATTTTTTGCTCACTGAGTCAGTGAGTATCACCCATTAATCAGGTGCCGCCAATACGGCCAAAATAATGGAGCACAATGTATTGATTAAACGCTGGTTGTCAAGAGAGCAAAGTCACGCAGGATTCGCTACATCTTCATATACATATATGTAGGTATGCATTTGTTTATTTATGCAGAACAAGCTCAGAACATCTGAAACTCCCCATAAAATTAAAAATATATTGCATTCAGAAACCTGATCCGAACACAGTAAGTAAAGAAGGTTAAAGTAAACCAAAATAGACGTTTTATATTTGCATTTCGAGATCATATAATAGCTGCCAAGGGAACGATCGGAAAAACAGGACAAAATCTCAAACAAACTGCTAAAGTGAAGTGTTTTTTAAGGGATTCAGTATCGTTTTGCTTCTTATGAAAATCAGAGGACTTTGATTTATAGTTCCCACAAAAGCGGCTATCGACAGGAACAGAATTGTCCAGCAAATAAATGCATTTTATATTTTATGAAATCAACCAGCTTATACAGAAAGAATCTTTTTATAAATGCTAGATTATACAAACATCGGCACGCCGAGGTTTTGAATCAAACTCAGAGAAATCTTTATACGCACATTGATTTAATTGAAATAGTTTGATAAAAGGGGTGTCTACGTAGCATAAATCAATAGTAATTGGAAATCGGCAGGTCGACAGAGTAAATACTTCTGGGTTTGTCTGCCGCAAATAGTCCCACTTAGTGATCGTTTCGCATTTGCCTGCGCAGCTCTCGCATTGTTATCTGCAAGAAACATTGGGCATCGTTAGCGGGTCGTGGATGAGCTTATTTGGGATCATATCGATGGCGTTAGATACTTGTTTGTCATTTACATTGATGAAGTAATCAAGTGGCTTACGTTATTTACCTTCAGAACTGTGGAACAATCTTTGAAATACAGTTATTTACGCATCGGCTTAAGAAATCTTTAAATAATTTCAAAGTCAATAGAATTTTAGAAAGTTCGAGCTCAAATTCGTAACGAGGGTCAGACAAACTATTACTATTACAGATTTGCTTTCGTGGGCGGGATATGCATGTAAATGTTGCCGGGATGTCGGGGGGTTTGGTTCGCAAGCAGGACACCGGTTAGAGTAGAATGGCGGCATGTTATCACCGGGATGACTGCGGATTATTTACACATCTAATTTAACTAGAAATCAGTGGGCGGCGAAGTGATGCGTTCGCCCCCGTTCAAAATTTTGGTTACGGGTTGGGATTCGGGATCGGGATCAGTTAGACATAAATGCGATTGCGGGCGCTACTGGGTTTGATATCGTATCAATTCATATCTATATCTTCCAGTCGTACAGGCTGCGTGTACGGTATGACCGACTTCTTGTTCACGTCCCTCGACAAGGCCTTTCTCATGTCTGCAAAACGAAAAAAAAGAGGGTGAAAAGGGTCAGCGGTCAGCAGGTCAGCAGATCAGCAAGGGTGTGGAAATAAAGGCGTACCGTATGCATCCTCATCCTGGTCGCCGGAGTAGTACTCGAGTATGGTGCGGTATATAATGTAGCCGAGATTGGTGTACATGTTTATGGCCACCTGGTTGCTCTTCCGCACGAAAAGATCTACGAAATAGGCCCGCTTCCTGGGGGAATGGAAAAAGCAGCAAAGGGTTGTTAACATCCTCATATCCTCACATCCTCTTCGTCATGCTCACTTCTCTGAAATGTCCTCCAGGAAGCTCATAAGCAGTGCGGCCAGTCCCAGTCGCCGGTAGTCGGGCGAGACGGTCAGCGCCGTAACGTGGCCGTGCCAGTTGTCCAGGTGACCCTCCACTTTGCCCATGACTGCAGGGGAAAAGTGGACACTTTAGAAAGGTGTAACAATGGAATCTAGTCCTGAATCTAGTGCCTCCACCAAGTCGGAATCAATGGTTATGTGGGGCAACGAACGCGGAACTTACTGTAGCCCATTATGTGCCCGCTGGGTGACTCCGCCAGTTGGAAGTACTCCGGCCACTTGGCCAAGTACTGCGTGTAGAAAGACAGGCCGTAGGTTTCCGTAAGTGGGTCAAAGTTTCTGGTGGACCAGCCAAAGAGCATAAGATTTACGGAGCCCGAAAAGAGGTTTGCTTCGCAGCATACTCACACATTGTTGAATTTGAAGAGGTCGTCGCAGGTAAAGGGTCGCAACGTGGTCATCTTGAGGCTAATATTTACAATTCAATTTAACCAATTTGCTCACCGGCACTGTCTGCAATAGAGATGGGCCACTGTCGATAGCACAGAAGCTATCGATAATTGGGAAGCTATTCAGCTGGGTACACACCATTTTCCCGCCGAAAGACAAAGCTTTTGGCAAGGGTACAGAAAGAACTCTGGGAATATTTCCATTTGAATGGAACGAATCCCGCTGTAGAAAGGCACATGCAACCAAAGTAATCTGGAAAGGACGACAAGTGTGACCCTGTCTGCATTGAAATCAGAGCTTCCTTGCCGCTGCCACTACGGTCACACTAGCACGCCCACGTTTGCTCCTTCCAGCTGCTGGTATATCTGTTGCCCGAGGGAGCAGTCATGGAGCAGTCTCGGCCGCAGGCGAGATCCTCCTCAGCCTCCACAGGGGGCGGGGTCGGCAAGCCCCAGGACTCTGGGCTCCTCACGCGCGACGACTTCGACGGCGGACCCGTGAGCATCGACGAAGTGGACACAGGACTGTTTTTGGGTAAGCGACCTTGGAACGCTCCTCCTCCACCTCCTCTTCTCAAGTTTCAAGGATTTGCACCCTCTCCTCCGCAGGCAACCTTACGGCCGCCACACACATGGAGACGCTGCGCTCCTTCAAGATCACCCACATCCTGACGCTGGACTCGGTGCCCCTGCCGCAGCACATCCTGGAGGCCAGCTTTCTTACCACCAAGTACATACAGAGTAGGTAGCTCCTTGGAATAGCCCAATGGGGTGTCCCACTGGGGTGTCTGTGTGTTAATCCAATGCATCCCTGCCTGCAGTTGCCGACATGCCGCGCGAGGACATCCTGCAGCATCTGGAGGGCTGTGTGGACTTCATCAGCGCCGCGTTGGCCCAGCAGGGCAATGTCCTGGTGCACTGGTGAGCATGTGGCTTAGCTTAGTCGCCCCCCGGCTCCTTAAGTTTCCCCCGCCATCCACCAGCTACTTTGGCGTCAGTCGCAGCTCCTCCACGGTCATCGCCTACATGATGAAGCGCCACAACCTGGACTTCCTGCCCGCCTACGAACTGTCAAGTCCAAGCGCCGCTTCGTCCAGCCTAACGCCGGATTCGTCAGCCAACTGAAGCTCTTCCGGCGCATGGGCTGCAAGATCGATCCGAGCTGCCAGCGCTACAAGATCCACCGCCTCCGCTTGGCCGGCGAGCAGATGCGCAAGGCCAAGATCCTGCCGCAGAGCTTCCACAATGTGGTCCGCCCAGATCCGGACATCACGCGCGAGAACCCGGAGCCCATTGTCTTCCGCTGTCGTCGGTGTCGCCGCGTCCTGGCCTCCAAATCCCATGTGCTGGAGCACAAACCGCGCGACAGGCCACCATCGCAGGAGGTGGTGGAGGTGGAGCCCCAGCCCCAACCCCAGCTTAAGGCCAAGCCCACCAAGGAGGAAGGACCTGAGCAGCCCAGTGCAGGTGGTCCTCGCATGCTGGAGCAGCTGGCCGAGCGCATCCGGCAGTCGTCATTGGGTTCGCCCAACCATGAGGGCACCCCCAACCATTGCCGCAGCATATTGTTTGTGGAGCCCATTGCCTGGATGCACCGCATCATGCTGAACACCCAGGGCCGCCTGTACTGTCCCAAGTGCGAGCAGAAACTGGGAAATTTTAGCTGGATCAACGGTCGGTTGGGCTTCGCCGGAAGGCACACTAAATGATGATGACTATGAGATTACTAAACCCAAATTGGTGTCTTCTTTTCTTTTAGCCTGCAAGTGTCCTTGCGGGGAGACGATGACCCCGGCATTTTACCTGATACCTTCCAAGGTGGAGCTCTCCAAGGCCGTGCAGAATGTGCAGACCACAGTTTAGGTGCTGTTTGCACGAAAAAGAAGGAGATGGCATCACAGTTCCGGGACAGAAATGGAATTACCAGCGAACACCTAGACTCATGCCCATGTCCACTGTCGCTTCATTGTTTGTAGTCCCTGCTAAGTTTCAAGTAGATCAATCTATAGAAACATTGTGGTATCTGCAATATCACGGTTTTAAGAAATATCACATTTTCAAGTCTTAATTTAAAATATCTTCTTAAGTACTCCATTTGATTGGCATGCACAACAAAAGATGCCCTTTCCTAGAATGATTTATTTTTTATTTCATAATTTAGGGATAAGATTTTGTTGAACCTTAAAAAAACTGTACATACTTTGTAAGTACCAACCACTTTGTTACATTGTAATATATAGAATTTTATAAATTTTGTAATCCTTTTAAAAGTAATGACAGTTTGGGAGTCACATTTCCCAGCGATTTCAAGAATATGTCGAAAATACATACGAATGTGACCGTATCGTTTGGAGTTTAACAATTTTGAGCCATCTTCAAAATAGATTTTATTAATTACAATATTTGACCCACAGAGAAGGTGATCATGTTAAAAATGGCTGCTGAAATAAGCAAAACAAATGTCATGAGTGACGACAATCTTCAATGTACACCAATCAAATGGCCTCTTCGGAAGATGTTTAAATTGAAGTAATTTGAAGTTGTGACTTTCTTCAAATCGTTATATCTTAAATACTGCACTCCTAGAAACAAAACATAGGTATGCAGTTGTGCGTATGAGTCTCACTTTTTTGTCCTGTGCTGTGAGTCGGCTGCACACAACAGTCCTGATTAAACACCGTGCTAAAATATCGCCACCAATCAATATTTGAAAAGAAACTCTTGGAATCGACTCGAAATCGGTTATGAGATCTGTCGTCATGTCACAGTATCAAAGCTTAAGCGAACAGGGCATTGTCTTCGATGGATACCCCCCAAAAAAAATATTTAAATTGTAAATTGTAAAACTAACATATCTGAGAAACTAACTTCGGATTCAAGTTAGTCGGCAAAATGCACTTTTTGTAGACATAAGAAATAATCAAAGCAAAGAGCATTGATTCCTTTCCAAATGGCAAAATACCACTGACAAATCGAGTTGAGATAAGATGTTGTTTCATTTTATATAGTTAGCCAAACCATTTGCCGATATTATAAAATTATACACGTACATACATATGTACATTGTTGGAAATCATGATAAAACCAAATCAATTTTGCTGTTCCGTATGCATTTGCATAGCTTTTTGCATGTTACCGACACACAAACGAAACACACACCCAAACTATAAATGTATTTTAGATATTTTAAACTTTTTGGAAAGTGTTTTACGCGAAACTAAAGAAAGAAACCAAATATTTTCAATGACAATATCTAAATTTACGCGATAAATGTTATAGTAAAAAGTCATCAGTAGCAAAACAGTTCGAGGGATATACATACATATGTATGTAGGTAGTATCCTCGGACATTTTAGGCATCACACCTTATCGATATTGATGTGCTTTGTTGACCTATATATACATATATATATATATGTGCTGTCTGTAAATGAGTGTGCATTGATATTAAAATCAAAATTGTTTGTTTTCCATACCAGAAATGTTTGCTATTTCGAGGCGCCTTCACTTTCACCTCCTTCACCGCCTTTCGGGTTTCCGTTTCCCCTTGCGGCCATGCAGCCATTCGTCTGGACCTGGACCCCGCATCCTGGCTGCCATGGACTTTGACAGGACCATCGTGCAGCAGGACTCGTATCTGGCGGTGAGCCAACTGCTGCCCAGCCGGCAACGCCAGCAACTGCAGGAGCTGATCCCCAAGTCCGGCTGGCTGGAGTTCATGGCCCGTGTGCTGCAGCTGCTCCACGCCGAGCACAAGGTGAACTCCGCATCGGTGGGAATGCTGGTGCGTCGTCTGCCGGCGGTCCCGGGAATGCTACGCGTGGTGCGACTGCTGGCCAAGCACCCCCAGGTCGATCTGTGCATCGTCAGCGATGCCAACTCCTTTTTCATCGGCGAATGGCTGCGGGAGCACGACATCGAGTGCCTCTTCACCGACGTCTTCACCAATCCCGCCTGCGTGCAGTCCAGCGGCGAGCTGCTGGTGCTGCCCTTCGAGGAGCAGGCCCACTGCTCGCTCTGCCCCGCCAATCTCTGCAAGGGGGCCGTGCTGGAGGGGCTCATCTGCAGCGGCCAGTACGAGCGGGTGGTCTATGTGGGCGACAGCTGCAACGATCTGTGCGCCATGCGGCGACTGCGGCGGTGCGATGTGGCCTGCATCCGGCGCGGATACGAGCTGTACGGAAAGCTGGGTGCCCACGGACGCGATCTCTCGTGCGCCGTGCTCACATGGCGCGATGGCCACGAGCTGGAGGAGCTCCTGTTGCCCAAAATCGTGGCGTAGAGCAGTTAGAGTTTGTGGTAAGGCCAGGTTATTAATGCTGCTGTTTTATTCGACTTAAAAATAAATCTTTTAGTATGTATACATAAGAATAATTTCACTTAATAAGAACTTAAGCAGTAAATTCCATGGAAAAGTAGATTCACGGGGTCTCTGGGGCCCGCGTAAATGTAGATGTCCACTTTTGTTAAGTAGACCGAAAACTTATAGCCTAGCCTATTCATTTATCATCGTTCGCTATTGCTGCTGCGGCGGTATCAGAACTGTTTCTGTTTCTGTTTCTGCTTCTGTTTCTATATCTGTTTGTTTATGCCTAATCATATTTCACACATCAATCTTTATCTTTGCCTTCCCTATCCTCGCCTGCCAAAATTATATATCTGTTCTTGTGCTTTTATCTTATAGTTACAGGTAATAGGTAATTTATATCATTTGTTTGCGTGTGGGTGGGGATGTGGGTTCGATTGTTGGGTGTAGTGTTAGCATAAATTACATTTATAATACATTCTTAGCCGTACAATTACAGAGTTGAGCTTCGCCACCTCCGCATGCTGATCAAACGAAGAACATTGTGGGCGAAACTGAACGAAAAAAAACAAGCAGCTACCGCACACAAAGACACTACTTAGATTGTGCTTAACTACTTACATGGGCTACAGGGCTTACTTCTTATAAATACATACATATACATGATCAAAAAATTCGGCGCGTAAGACATTTAAAATCAAAAAAGGTGTCTCTCTGTGTGTGTGTGTGTGTGTGTATATATAGATAGATATATAGTATATAGATACAGTGGGGTTTAGACATAGAGGGGCTGAGAAATAGAGACTATTTCCATTTAAAAGTAAACAGTAAGACGAAACAGCTAGGACTACCGATGGGGACAACGACAAGTACGTGGACCAGGTCGATTACACACGGTCACGTCACGAGAACAAACAAATCTGCTTGCATGGGCGCGCAATTGAACTAAAATGCGTCAAATGTCAAATGAATTCTCTAGAAACGTAATGAAATTGTGACTTAGTGCTAGGCTTTTAAACTTTGAACGTAAAAGAAAACTTAAGCATAACGTGGTCTACTCGGTGATTTCTGTGAGTGTTGTCATGTGTGTATGTTGTGTTGTGTTGTGTTGCGCTGTGTTTTGTAGTGTTTATGTGGTTGGGGGATTGTTGTTAACATTAGCAAAGTTAAGTAACATAACTATAATAGGAATATTCATATATGTATGCATAAAACAATCGCAATACGATGTGTACTGACAGTAAAAAATAAGCATAGTTTGTAAAAAAAAAAATTCTTAAATAGTTTTCTCTCCAATCTGGTTCTATCTATCCTTGTGTCGCATTGATTAATACTATGCATCTGTGTGTTTTTGGGATGGCGGCCACGCTGGGGGCTTCTGCAGGAGGAGGAGTGGCGCGTCCGGCGCTAACTATAAGTCCGTTAGTGTGCGCTTGGCACAATAACGTATGACCCCCACTCAGGCAACAACCGGCGGCGGAGCTATGCCAATGGGCGTGGGCGTGGGCGAGGGCGTGGCAGTTGGTGCTCCTGTTGATGCCGCTGTTGCCGTAACAGTCGTCGTCGTCGTCGTCGACGTCACCGCATCCTCAGAAACCCCGTTTCCATTCCCATTTCCATTTCCATTGCCGTTCCCGCTGAAGCTGCTGCTGCACTGCATCGTTGTGATATTGACCGCAGCATTCCCCGGCTGCCGCCTACTCGTCGTCGTGCCCGCAATGGTTGTGGCCGCCGCCACCGTTGCCTCCAGAACAGGTGGCAGAGATGCCGCCACGGGCATGGCTGCCTTTGGACTCAGTGCCGCCGCTGGGGCAAGAACAGCCGCCTGACCTCCATTCGTGGCCGGGCTGGGGCTCGGTATCGAACTGGCATCGGTGCTCGTCGTGGACATGGTATCCGCAACGGTGGGCACAGCCACAGTCGCAGCCACTGCTGCCACTGAAGTCGCCGGCTGCCGCTTGGCGGGCTTGGTCCGCGCACAGGGTACACAGAACATGGCGGCGTGCTCGCGCAGCTTGGTCAAGTGGTCGAGGCGGTACTCGTGCACCCATTTCAGACGTTTGCTGCGCGGCAAAGCCTTTGACCGCTCACCATTGGGCGAGGGCCCTCCCGCTGACTGGGTTACGCCGGCCACCTGGGGCAGTCCCTCCGGTCGAGTGGCTCCACACCGCATGCACACACAGCAGCGTTCACAGCTCCAGCGTCCTGAAAAAGGTTTTGAAAGAGTGTCTTTGTTAGCTCAGCTCAACAGTATTATATAGTTAGTTTTTCAAGTGAAATCATCACAACAATTATTGAGTTCCCCAAGGAATCCAAAATATACCACAACATCTTAACACGCATACAACTATACAACACACATTTCTATAAATAATAAAAAAACATAATAATACAAATATATCAATTGTAAAAATTACACACAGTCAGCTAGTACTAAAAGTTTATATATTGGTTTTAGTTTTGTAAGATGTTCTAACAATTAAAAAAAAATATACAAAAAAATATTTTCAGTCCGAAAAAGTCAAATCATAAATAATTAAAAACACTAAGAAGCCACTAAAATCTTATAATATACAACTGCTAGACTAAACTATTGAAATAAAAATATTTCAAATAGATATTATTAGAAAATGCGAGCTTAAGACCTCTAGCAGCTAAATAAATAAATAGATAAATACCGCCAAGTCTTGTATGCAACACAAACAAATCAATCTTGTTATAAACAGGCTAAGATTAGGACATAGAACCTTCACAAGTGGTAACTACTTAACAAAATTACAAATTAAATAGTTAATAATCATCTATTATTTCCTCTCCTAATACATACATTATAATCAAGCCAATGGCAAACACCACCAGGGAAATAAATGTGTTTAAATTAAAAATGTATGCATACATCTAGACCTCCTTTTGCCTTTTGGATTCCACTTTTACTTGTGGTCTAGGCCCTACACTACTTACCATCTGGCACCGTCCTCAGACCCAGGCAGTAGATGTGGTAGCCTCGGTCGCACTGCTCGCAATAGAGCATCTTCCCCGGCCGCTGACTACTCCGGCACTTGATGCAGCACTTGCATCCGGCGCACTGCCAGTTGTAGTTTCGCACACGACCCACCATTCGCTGGGGCATCTCAATGCAGCTAGGATGGACTGCAAGAGCGAAGAGACGTTAGGATGGAGGGGGAAGTGACAAATGGCGGGTAACTTACCTCGCCTCCGGCAACTGTAGCAGCGGATAAAGGCCTCCGGCATGTCCCTAGCATTGCGGTGCTGGCTGCGCAGGCAGACGCCACAGTTGGACAGCCTGGTCGACGGCGCAGACTCGATTCCATCCTCGTCCTCGCTGCCAGCTCCACTCGAGGCACCCGTCGAGCTGCAGCAGCTCGAGCTGCTGCTGAAGTCGCTTTCATCGCCGCTGTCCTGCAATTCAAAGAGAGTTTAGACACGATTATATTTATCGGCTATCGTGTGTAAATAACACTGGGAACTAAGGCCAACAGACTTCAGGACGAATCTTTGTACCAAATTTCAGCATTTGTAGTGTCCGTTAAAAAGCTAACTGCTTGAGGTAAAGAATTACTTAAAACCAAAAGAAAAAAAAAACCATTTACAAAACTTTGTTTTCAATACAATTTGATCACTTGTGTTCTTGTACAATCGAGTTTTATGTTTTTAGTAACGATATTGCTTAAAATCTTTATGGACTTCAACTTTATTCTTAAATCTCCGATGGTAAAAAACTAAGTTCACCGCTAATAATTTAAATGTTTAGAATGTTTCGATGAAATTGATTTTCCTAGGCTGTAACCTCAATTCAAGACCATTCCCGGACCAACAGAATATGTTTCAGAAAGTCCCAAAGGTAGTCTGACCTCTTTCGCTCGACTCACCGTATCACTGCTGCTACCGTTGCCGCTGGACGCGGATGAAAGCGACAGGGCGGAGGAAACGCTCGAGTTGCTGGCCGTGCGCACCTTGTCCGTCTGCTGGCGTGTCGATCTTCTGCTTCGTCGAACGGGCGCCGCCACCGTTTGGGGTTTGCTTGCAGCATGCTCTTGATCTAGCTCCTGATCCTTGCTGACGGAGATGGCGGACATTTCGACTTCTTCACTGCCAGTAACTTCGACATCGCGCTGAATTAGCTGCGTTTCCAGCGACTCGGTTGGCGGCTTGTCCAGCGCAGTGTCCAACGGATAGGCTCTGCAGGAAAGGACAAGAATTGTTAAGAGAAGAGTGCAAGTGATAGCCCAACAACCAGGACTTACCGAAGCTCGGCGGGCTCAAAGTGGCGATAGGCCAAGGAGAACTGGTCCGGCACCACTGCCAGTGGAAAGGCGTAGTCTGAGTGCCGGAAGGCCTCGTCGTAGACGCGGGGCGGCAAAAGAGTGGGCGGGGCCGGCATATTTTCCGCTTCTGCCGCTGCACGCACCACACTCGCAATGGAGCGCTGTAGGCGGGTGGAGGTGGGCGCCGTCCTCTGCAGCGGCTGATTCATTGTAAACGTCTGCAGATCCAAGCAAGCCAATCGCTCATCCTTCCGGCTGCATGGAGAGAGATGAAAAGACAGTCATTAGAGATGTTGCCTCTACCAAAACACTGCTAGATTCCAACTCACGTCTTGTTGAAATAAACGTTCCACTTGCTGGCCGAGAGCATGGCACGGTCACGGGCTTGCAGACCGCGTCCGGCACCCACTGTAAGTCCCAGCGCCTTCTGCTTAGCCTCGATCTCGCGCAAGTGCTTCTGGCGAATGTACTCCTTGTACTCCTCATACTTGTCGTAGAAGTCCGCGTACATGATGTCCAAGATGTCGGAGGCCCACACAGCGGTGATGCCCAGATCGCACATCCTCTCGCTGACCAGTCCCTTCTCCTGCAACCAGTTCCGCTCCTCCATGTCGACGGCACGGCGTGGCAGATCCGGGTACTTGCGCTTGAAGCTGGTGATGCCC
Source organism: Drosophila gunungcola (assembly GCF_025200985.1). NCBI lineage: Eukaryota > Metazoa > Arthropoda > Insecta > Diptera > Drosophilidae > Drosophila > Drosophila gunungcola. The sequence continues at coordinate 229,150 of NW_026453223.1, read as the reverse complement.
AGGTAGAGGGCAACCTGCTCCTGGATCATAAAGGTGTCGCGGTTCTTCGAAGGACAACAGCCTTTGGGCGGCGGCCAGTCGTACTCCGCGATGCTGGAGGCGCTGTAGTCCGAGCTGCAATTTGGTGTAGAGTTAATAAACGGATTGGGTGGGATATGTGGGATGATGCACTTACTCTTCGGCTACGCAAATTTCCATCTTCTTTTTCTTTGGACGTTTTAACGCAGAACCCAGAATAACATCGACGGACTGACCCTGGTTCGAGTCGAGCAGGCTTATATTGCTCAACATGGACGACTGTGACTCCTCGTTGTTGAGGAAGTCGGGTTGCCTGAGTGGGGGAGAGGAAATTCTGAATTCCGATGCTGAAGGAACTATCGAATGAAAGACTTACTTCTGCGGAGTTAGCGGGGGTTCCATCAGGCTGATCATAGACATCGATTGACTGCTGTTGCTTAGATCTGCACTCATACGCGTGTCCTCCTCAAAAACTTGCGGCGACTACAAAATATACAAGATAATGCAAAATATGATAAGTTGTCCATAAAACAGAGCACTAAAATATAAAGAAACTTTGGCATGAACTTTTAAAAACAGGGAAAAACGTAAGTAAACACCTGAACAATTTTAATTTTTACTTAAACTAATATTTCCTTAAATCGTTTAAGACTATTTTTGTACATGCTATTTATTAAATTCAGTCCATCGCCTAGTCGAATTCATTTTTATAAATAAGGAGCTTTAATCCGAATAGTCCGGTAATAATGATCGATAACATAGTTTATAGGGTCCTGTTTTTGTGTTGTTTAATAACGGACTACAAGCTTCTTTTCCAAATTAAAAACCTCCTTAAATATACATAAGTATGGGAAACACGCCAAACTCTAAATAATGATAAGAGGACGCTTTTATACATATGTAAGTATGTAAATAACTATCCATTTATCCATTGTTTCCCTTTGCACTTGTCAAGACGTGCAAAAGGAAAACCACCTAGCGGAGTTGCCAGCTCCCAACAAAATGCACATACACAGCTTTGCTGAGAGAGCAAAAGGAAGAGAGCGGTAGAGCAATAGAGAGCGGCGTCAGCGACTGCAACAGCAGCAGCAGGTGTGGTGAAGGTGGACTACCGCCAGCGAACACAGACACACATACATATATGTATGTAGATGTGCGCGTTTGCGCGCGTTTGTGTGCGATTGGCGAGAGCCAAACAAAAACTTCAGCTGATTAAAATCGCAGGTGAAGCCAACAACAATCTCAGCGACTGCGCCGCTCAGTTCGCAGCTGCTTCTTTTTCTGCTCCCCCCTTTAACGTCCCCCTTCCCCGGGATCATCCGGTACTGCAGCAGCGGCTCATCTTGTTGTTGCTTTTGCACTTACACTAGGCCGTTGGCAATGAATTCACTACATGGCGCGCGCCTTTGTTTTTAATTACGACACGTTAGCCCTCGGTGTATGTGTATGGGTATGTGGGCAAATTTACGTAACGAAACATAAACAAGAAAGCAATGTAATGCAAATTATAAACGCCAGTACAAGCCCCAACTGTACTGACCATCTTCAACACGATGCCCCACATTTGTGACATCGAGAAGAACTGGCGACTGACTATCTCGTCCCACTCCACTGTCTCTCGTTCCCTTAACTCGCCCATGCGAATAACGGCTTGTCGTGGTTTCTAGTTATGGCACTCGTAAGTTAGGACTAACAAAATTTGTCTGGATTACATCCTTCGACTTTTACTTTTTTAATGTAATTCATGTATGCCTTTTTGGTCTCAATGCTAATTGAGCATTGCTCAAACAATCGTTTTATGTTTTTTTTTTTATACAAAGCCCGGCAATTCGCCGGTCTCCCTAAAACTCTCGCTAGTGTTCGTCGGTTCGCTATCGGTTTATATGCTTTTAACGGCAGAGATCGCTTGACCTCCCAAGTATTTGATGATTTTGGAACAATTCAGCATGCATCCATCAACATACTTTTGGGTAAAGAGTGTCATAAACAAAAAAAATGTATTTCAATATTCCATTGGGTATATATGTACCTATGTACATAAAAACCCCTTTAAGGATGTTCATTAATGAATTATATATTTTTTTAGCTTTATACATACGTCTAATGAACATATGATTTCAAATATTTTAAATTTTCTTAGAATTAAAAACAAGTGTTCTGATTCGCCCTTAATCAATTTGTTGAAATAAATAAACATTTCCGGAGAATCGAATCGAATACTTAATACTTAATACTTAATTCCTTGAAAATAAATGCTCACTAAAACCAATAGCGATCATTTTATATGACCATATATTACTTATTCCTTAAAACGGAAGCCTCACTTACCGGACTAAATAAGCCTTTAAGTCTCTCGGGATCGGGCGTGTGCTTCAGGCCGCCCACGCAGCGAGGTCGACTCATGGCGATGGCCTTGGCCACAGCGCTAGCTCCACGGCTCATCCGTGGAGCCCGTGGCTGCATGGTCGGGGTCGTGGAGCCGATGCCTCCGCTGCCAGCTCGATCTGCTGAAGAAGAGCCTCTGTTGCTGTTGCGTCCTCCTCTGGATCCCCGGCCACGGCCACGTCCCCGGGTGGGAGTCGCCATCGTGAGCATCGGCAACGTTGTGGCGGATTCGTCTGGGAACAGTTTCGTGTGTTGATTAGAGTTTAAACAATTTTATCACTCTGCTCTTACCTCCGGAGTTGTCCAGCGCGCTGTTATAGTTATCCTCATCGTGCGAGTCTGGTTGACTGCCCCCGGCACTGCCACCGCTGATGCTGGAGGGGCGCGGCGAACGGAGCTGTTGGGTGGCCATGATCGAGGAGAAATCATTCGGCTGAAAGATGACGTCGGGCAGCGGGTCCGACGAAGACAGGATCGTCGTGGGCGGCAGCATTGAGCTGCTGCCACTGCCACCGATCACCTGCTGGTTGGCGGCGGCGGCGCCGGAAGAGGTCGATGAACTGGACGAGCACATGGTTAGGTCGATCTGTGCGGACAGGGCGAAGGTCATGCTGCTGCTATTGTTATTGTTATTGTTATTGGACTCGGCCTCGAGGCTACCGAATTGAGCCATCATCGGCGGCGGCAGCTGCTGCTGGCTCTGCTGGACACTGGCCTTGCTCTGGCGCTTCCGTGTGGACTTGGGCGTGGGCTGCAGGTTGGGATTGTGGGTCGTGGTGCGCCGCGTGGCCCTCAGCTGGCGGTGGTCGCGACTCTTGGGCGTCTCCAATGCGCCGGCAAGCTCATCGTCCACCCTAGCCTTTTGCTCGCCCACTGACGAACCCTTCGGCGTCATGTCCGCCTGCTCCGGACCCACGCTAACCATGTCGATGGCCAGTCGCTTGCGCAGGAGTTGAACGCGTCGCGATTTAACAGCACTGTTGGTCTCCTCCGGTGGAGTACCGGTACCGGGCTTGGGAGTAACGGCGGAAATAGCCTCGCTTGTGCTCTGATTCTGGATCCGTTTGGGACGTCCCCGTTTCTTGCCCGTGCCCGCAGGCGTGGCTGCGGGCGGTAGTTGAGCTGGCGGCTGTTCCAGCGGATCCTGAGCCTTCGGCTCCTCCAACTCGGCACCAGAGGACAAGGCTCCGTTCTGATCCGGCGTAGAAATCGTCTGCTGCTGTTGTTGGGTGGGTGGAAACAGAGCATCCTCCGGGTCCGTATTGAGAATCCGCTCGTGCTTCTGCTTTCGCGAGCGATGCGACGGAGGGCAGCGCCTGCACCGATTCACCGGGACTGGCATTGCACTTTCTGGCGGGATCGTGGCAATTCTGCGTCTGCTGGTCGTTCTCATCGTTGTCCAGACGTCTCTGTTTGCTGGGAGGGATCTGCGAAGGGCAAAGCAACATCAAGATAAAGGTAAATACCGGAAAACGCAGAGTGCAATACTTACGCCACAACTGGGAGATTCGTTGCCCTGGCTGTTAGTGCGCTTCAAGTGGTTCTCGTTGTTGTTGTCCAACTCCTGCTCCTCCATATGTGCTCCTTGTGGTTAATTTGGTGATGGTTATTGAGCAACGGGGGCGGCTGATCGTCGTCCAAGTACTCGGCCCGTGGGCTGCCATCAGGCGTGTCCAGAATCTCAATGGACTCGATGATTGGCGGGGCGGAATTGGCGGAGACCAGCGGTCCAACGATAGCCTCGATCTCTGGCGCAACCACAGATGCGCCACCACTACCGCCACCGCCACCACCGTTGGCCATAAGGCGCTCCGTGAGCTGCGGATACTTGCTGGATTTGCTCTTGGGCGTGGCCGTAGCGAAGCTCTTGGCCGGCGCCGTCAGCTGGCTAAGCAAGATATTCGAATTGGGCGAGGACGGGGCGCCGCCAGCACCTCCCGTACCCGCTTCACCCGCTGCGGTCGTGAAACCACCCGACGCAACTTGCGCCCGCAGGCACTCGAGGAGCAGGTTGTTCGGCGTAATGCGCCCCGTAAAGTTGTTGGTGGCCACATGGGCAGGCGAGGAGCCCGGCGACGGGGACGAGGTGAGGTCCACCATGTCCACCACGTTGTGCTGCGGCTGGGCCGGCTTACCGACCTTGTTCGCAGCGCTGGCAATGCCATTGCTGGCGGCCAGGGGCGGTAGGTTGTGAAACATCTTGGGGTCGTGTTCCTTGGACAGCGAATCGTCTATCACCATGTCGTCCGAGTTGCGGCGACCCTCGTCCGACAGAGATGCTGCCACGGCCGGATCTGCGTCCGGGTCGGAGAAACCGCAGAACTCCTGGCTGCTGCTGTTCGACTCGCCGCCATTCGTCATGGGAGCGGGCGCGGGCGTGGGATTGGGTGTTGGGGTGGGTGTGGGTTTCGACACTGCCAACTTAGAGGCCGCCGATGGCACCTTCTCCTCGAGCACCGCACGCACCTTGTGCTTGGGCGAGCACAGGTTCTTGATGGTCAGCTTGGGCAGGGGCTGCAGCTGTTCCAGCTTGGACGCCGGATCGTCCTCGAGCAGATCAATGGACTTGGTCTTGATCGTGAGCTTGGGAATGCTCTGGGCGTTGTTCAGATCGTGCGTCATGATGACCGTGTGCACATGCTCCTGACCGCCGCCACCGCCGCCCGTCTTGATGGTTAACTTTGGTATCTGCTGCTGCTGGTGCGGATGCTCCTCGCTGCTGCTGATGCAGCTGCTGCCGGCCAGCGTTGTCTTTATCATCAGCTTGGGCACCGTCTGCATCTCAGCTAGAGAGCTCGACGATGACGAAGAGGAAGAGGACGATGCAGACGAAGACGAGGCGGAGGCGGGCGAGAGACTGGATAGATGGGCATCGTTCTTGGCGGGCATCGCTGATTGGGCGCCACCACTCACTGCCGACGAGCACGATCCAGAGTTGGAGTTGGAGGACCCGGAGGCAGCTGGGTTCTCGGGCAACTTGATGGTCAGCTTGGGCACCACGCTGCCCACGCGCCTCTCATTGGCGGCTCTGATGGTCAGCTTTGGCACTATGTGCGGGGTGTTCCGCAGGTGTGGGCCGAGTGTGCTAACCACCTCGTCCTCTGCGCACGACGAGGAGCAGGAGGAGGCGTCCGCGTCGAAGGCGTCCTGCGGCTTGGCCAAGGCTCCTTCCCCACCGCCGCCAGCGCAAGGCAGCTGGATGCGCAATGGCTCCACCCGCCTCTCGTCGCCACCCGACTGAGATTCATTTAGGTTTGAGTTCGGATTGGCGGCGTGCTTGGAGAGCTTCAGGATGATCTTGTGTCCGTCCCGCTCCTCGCCCTCAACCTCGAGCGCCGTGGCAGCCATTGCTCCACCTGCTGTTCCTGCTGCTGCTTGTCCGGATGCGGACGCGGATGCTGATGCGGATGCTGCGCTGACCGATGCAGATGCTCCAGTTGTGCTTGGGGCATCGTCGCACGGCGTCGGCGGTGGCTGCGTCGGCGGAGGCGACGCTGTGGTGCTGGTTATATGGCCAGGCTGGTTGTGCTGGCGCTGCAGAGCCTCTTCCCGCTGCTGCTGTGGCTCCTGCTCTTGCTCCCGCTCCCGATCCTGATCCTGATCCCGATCCCGATCCGCATTCAGCTGTTGATCCCGATCCCGCTGGGCTGGCGACGACGTGGAGCTAACGCGCTGCTCCTCCTCGCTCGTGCTGCTGGCTGCCACTGACTTTGGGTTAGAGTTGTTGGCGGTGGAGTTGGGCTGGAGGCGACCTGCTGCTCCGGCTGATCCTGCTGTGGACGTGGCGGCTGCCGATTCTACCGCTGTTCCCGATTCCGATCCTGATGACGATGTCGCTGCTACCATCTGCTGCTGACGTAAATCATTCATTTCTATATTCGATTGTCCAGTGGCCGGCAGCCTGCAAGGATAAGCGGAGTATCTGTTTAGAGGCGGTGTACATGGATATTTTATAGTGAAAGTTAAGGTGTTCAGACAATTTATGTTCTCTGATAACAGAGCTTTTCAACCTGCATCAAAATGTATTTCTATTCATTTGAGTGAAACCCCTCTTTTATATATTTAATTATTTTGCTTTATTTCGTGTTAACTCGGAAAATGTATCTGATATTAGTACGACGCGCATTTTCCCTTTTTTCTTGGAAGTCAAGATATTGACTCGATTACAAGGTTATGCCTGAATACGGATTGCATTAAACAGATTTAAAAAAAATTGTTATCCTATTTATATGAAGGATGACCTTATGAATGTTTTATATTAAATAGAAGACTGATTTATCTTTTCTGTTAATTTCATCCAAATCTTCTCTTTGTGACACCAGAACTTTTGCTTCTTAGAGAAATAAAGTTATGATCATATTTCATTTGACAGAATCCCCCAGACTAGATTATATAGAATATACATCTACTATTAAGTACATATTAATTGCAGAAAAGGTGCAAGTTTCAATTGCCTGGGGAGGGCGAAATTGAAACATTAGTACCAATTGCAGATGCCGATACAAATGTAATGTATGTATATATTACATGTACATCGTCAAAAGAATCCTAGCGAAATTCTTCTATGTATGTCTACACATGTTTTTGTGTAATTTCCGCCCCAAGGGACGGATTTTGTTTAGATTGAGAGGAGACAAAATAAAAGGGGAACGACCTACACACATACAGTTGCACATTCGACACACGCGCACACACGCTTTGGAGCTCGATGAAAGAAAATTGGAAGAAAGCCGGACAAAGTTAGAGATCTAATTTTAGCACATGTCCAAATTATTACTCCGAATTGCATCCAAGGGAAGCGCAGATTAAGGCGGTCACCCAGATTCCGGAGAAGAATCTCCTCGGCCCCGAGAAAAAACTATCGCTCGAAATTGCCGCGAAAACTCCGAGCGGAATAACAACAACACTTAATAAATAATAAGCGCTACAAACATGCGCACACAGCTGTCGATTGGGGAGGAAAGATGAGGACGAAGCGGAATGGCGGAGAGCGCAAAAGAGAGCGAAGCAGCGGGAATAGGCAAATGCTGAGAAAGCCGCGCCGCCACGAATTATGGCCCGTTTTCTGGTGTGTGTTGGCAACACTGTCGCGCACGGTTCGGAATCCACCACGCTGGCTTGCGAACCCACCATAGCAGTCGCCGCTGCATGGAGAAAACACACACACACACACACAAGTGCAGGGGCTATGTATGTATTTAACTGACCAAATGCAAGCGCATCAGCAGTATTATTACATTCACACGATTTTGTGGGCCCCAAAAGCTTCAAGCGCAACATGAATGTCAACTAACTAACGAAGACGACGACGACGCCGAAACCCTGACCCAACCACCAACAGCAACAACAACAATAACGGGATAAGAAGCAGCGGCAAGCAAACGACAAACTCACCATGCGGCAAAGTCGTCGCTCAGAGTCAGACAAAAGAAGATGGAGTAGAAGAGCGCCTGCTTTGGGTTTGCGTGCACAATTCGCGATTCGAGCTCATATTTCTTATTTCTCTGCTTTGGCTGCGACTGCAACAGCAAATGCACTTTGACTGCGCTGTGTCTTTATGCGTTCTGTGGCGTTGGTCGAGGAATAAAACACATTTTTCGAATCGAATCGAAGCACTGGCACACGCACACACTCGCAGCGCCACGGCACACACAAACACAACACACACACAACAGAACGGACACAGACACAGACCGTTGTCCCACTTTCCGTGTATTGGTTTCGTTTCGTACGTTTCGTACACTTTTCCACGCACTTTTAACGATTCGGTACAGCAGAGGGACAACGCATTTAACGCTCGCAAACCTCAAAAAAATATCCTCCACTTTGGCAACGGCAAACGCACGCACGATTCATACGCAGACTGGTTCGGCGCGCGTCGAAGTCGAACGTTCTTATGCATTCATTATTAAATGGTATGCTTTGCTTCGCCTGTCTGCTTATGTTTTTTTCTTTTCGATTCCGAGGTACGGTACTCGTCACGACGAATGAAAATCAGTGTGACCGCCGCCGTGCTGCTAACTGATACCACTGGCTCTGAGAAAACCACTAAAAAAAACACGGATGCCAAAGCATACTAGCGATGGAACGAACCAGGTGGGAAACCTGGATGCGATTACTTGCAGTTAGCCAAAGCGAGTTTGCAAGCAAAAAGTTTTAGACCATCGATAGCTAATTAAAAACAGTATAATTTGGTTGGAGGCGACGCTAGTTTGGAGACAATTTATTTTTGTTCTGAACCAAAAAATAAAAAGAAAGATATATGTTTTGCATTACACATTCAAATATGAATTACAGTTTTATTAAAATATTCTTGAAATAAAAACCAGCCATAAATTTGTTGTTATATACTGCGGCGGTGTATTTTAAATAAATGATTTTGTAGTCTGATCAACCAATTTTTTTGTAGTTCCCCAAAAGTCCAAAAGGAACGAAATATCGATATAAAGTGGTTATAGTCATTTGTAGGTAATACCTATATACGCATGAAAAAAACTTTTCTTTTCGAAAGCTTAATGCATTACAACTCAGTAAAACTTTTTTGAATTTTTGGCTACTAATGCAGATTGTGCGTGCCGTGCACTAGAAGGCGCCAAGCATATGGCAAAGTAATCCAGGCTATAATCAGTGTTGAGATGTACCCAGATACTTGTACCTAGGTACAATTTTAGCCTAGGTAAAGACTTATATTTATCTCAGGTTATGCTCTGTTAGATATTTAGGTTCTGAAATATTTGTATTTATTTTTGTTTTTAAATTAGCATGATACCACTAAGTTTTTCGCTAATATGCAAATAAAAATGGCACAATTTCACTACAACTTGAAGAAAAGTTTATTCCAACGCATATGCTGGATATAAATAAGTTCATTTATACATGTTTTTACAACCGAACTTAGCTGCCAGAGCGTTTTCAAAGTATCATAATATAATCCATTTTCCAGATCACTGGAGAAATTAAATGCATTCGAAATCCATTTCGACAGTTATTGCCGCTGGGCACATTTTTCTTTTGAAGCCCATTTGTCAGCAGTGGAGTTTAGCTATTCAATTTTGAAAAGTTTTTGCCAGTGTGACCAATAATTTAAAACAACCAATTGGCATTTATGCGTAAACATGTATTTAATTTATTGCCAGTTATGTTTTCGTTAATGACAATTTATTTGGAGTATAAATAATCATAGAACCTCAATACTTTTGGTCCAATACAACATAAGCTCTTCAGCAGCAAAGCGGTATTTTTAGTATGTTTTGTCTCTGGCCACACTGTTTGGCACACACAACATCTGCATCTCAAAAAGTGTTATTTTGTCCCCCTTGTTTTTCTTTTTATTCAGAACCCCATTCGAATAAGTGTCAACGATAAACTGCATTCGAATCCAATTTCCGAGCACAAACTTTTGCAGGCCTTGGTTGCGTGCAGCGGAAAACCGCCAGAGTTTCAGTTAAACAAGAATCAACGAAGGACGCAAAAGTCCGGCGAAAGTTCAGAGCCTCATATTTGTATTTGCAAGCTTCCAAATATCAAAGCCTCGCGATGAGTGCGCAGCCGAGTCCGCTGATGAATCCCCAGCAGCAACAGCAACAGCAGCAGCAGCTGCAGAGCGAACAGGAGAAGGTAAACCAGTGCACAATTCGGTGTCGTCCTTGCTGACAGCTCCATTTCCCAATTCTACACCAGGTGTACCAATGGATCAACGAGCTGGCCCATCCGGACACCCGGGAGACCGCCCTGCTGGAGCTGAGCAAGAAGCGGGAGACCGACCTGGCCCCCATGCTGTGGAACAGCTTCGGCACCGCCTGCGCCCTGCTGCAGGAGATAGTCAACATATATCCCTCGATAACGCCGCCCACACTGACGGCACATCAGTCGAACCGCGTGTGCAACGCCCTGGCCCTGCTGCAGTGCGTCGCCTCGCATCCGGAGACGCGCACGGCCTTCCTGCAGGCGCAGATACCACTTTACTTGTACCCCTTCCTGTCGACCACTTCCAAGACCAGGCCCTTTGAGTACCTGCGTCTCACCAGTCTCGGAGTCATTGGAGCGCTGGTCAAGGTGGGTGTATGGACTTAGACTGTAGACTGCGCTTAATGTGTGCTAATGCTCCGACTCATTCCCCGCAGACCGACGAACAGGAGGTGATCACCTTTCTGCTGACCACCGAGATCGTGCCCCTCTGCCTCAGCATCATGGACAGCGGTTCGGAGCTGAGCAAGACCGTGGCCACCTTCATCATCCAGAAGATACTGCTCGACGAATCTGGGCTGTCGTACATTTGCCAGACCTACGAACGCTTCTCGCACGTGGCCATCACCTTGGTAGGTGTTTGCTCTGCTGACACCCCAAACGTTTTATTGAGCGCCTCCTCCAATTTCAGGGTAAAATGGTCATCCAGCTGTCGAAGGACCCCTGTGCCCGCCTGCTCAAGCATGTGGTGCGTTGCTATCTACGCCTCTCGGACAACACTCGGTACGTTGGTTGATGACCGCTCAATGCTTGCCTTGTAAACCTAACCATATTCCCTTTTAGCGCTCGCAAAGCGCTGGGCCAGTGTCTGCCCGACCAACTGCGGGACGGCACCTTCGCGCTGTGCCTGCAGGACGACAAGTCCACCAAGCAGTGGCTGCAAATGCTACTCAAAAACCTGGAGCTGGGCGCCACCCCGCAACAGATCGGAATGTCGCCGCTGGGTTCCTAGAAAGTATTTCGAGTATTGCTTAGGCATCTGCGAGGCCTCGGCATCCCCGCGATCTGCAAGCCCCATCGATGAGTGAGCCAGCCACGTCTTTTAGTTAACTGCTCGACCGAATATAATTAATAAGCTTGCACGAGATTGCCTGTGTCTAGCCTAAGCAGAGCTGTAATATAACTATACATATATACCGTAAAGTAAAGTTTAAAGTAAGATCGTCACTGATAGCAAATAAAGAACCTCAAGCAGACGACGCACCGTTTATGTTTATCATGTATTATAAGTTCCAGCCGAAGCTGGCAACGAACATATGGACAAGCAGCCGAGCCCTACTTACAATAATAATTATATTTACAATGAATTCTCATTTCTCTATTTTTTTAATCTATTTAAAAATAGCGGATTTTAAGTTTTATGTACATATGTATATATTCTTTTTGTTTTCTTTGTCTATGGATATGGTACTATGCATATGTACATTCCCAAATGATTTACAATTAAATAAACTATTTTTAAATCCATTAAATGGGAATTTCCCCAATAAAAAAATATTTGAGCAATAAACTGCCGCTCCCTTTAATCTTAAACAATTTATTTAACACTTCGCGAATACCGATTTGTGTATATAGTTATTTTGAGGTGTAAACAAACTTGTTTTAAATGCGCAAAAAGCAGAAAGCACCTCCTCTCCTTCTTGCTCTTGCTGACGCACCATACACCGGCTTCGAATGCCATCCTTTTCTAGTTGGTGCCGGAATGCACTGATCACACCTCACCCCACCGAAAACCCATTGAAATACAAGCGAGTGCAGTAACGGCAAAACACACATTCAAATGCATATAATATGGACACTCATATACAGCTTGCGATAATTTCAATTACAACAAGATACAATATACACACACATGGAATAAACATTAACAGCCGCAGCCCAAAATTGACCCCTTGAACTGGCGCACCTTCACAGGCTCTGAAATTGTACTGTTTTAGACACGTGTTTTGCAGGTTAAAGTCCTGCCACATACATAGGTCCACTTAGCATACTTAGCATAGACGGTGCAATAAAAAGGGGGGAGCGTTAAACGATTAAACAGACCAGACCATATGGATGAAACAACGATGATGGGATGGGGATGGGCATGGCTATGGCTATGGGGATGCGGATTCATGGCCTGCACGAGTTGTAGTCGACATCGTAAAACCGTATATTTAAAATGATGTATTTCGATTTTTTTCTGCGCTCTTACAAATCCCGATTTTGCAAATTGGATATACTTGCTCGATCTTTCTAAAACCCCTTGCCCTAAAGAACTTGCGTTCTTGATTCGCTGAAGAATTCAGTCATAAAACTACAAGGTATATTAGTTCTATTGATCTTGCTGGTTCCACTTGATCTTCCCCTAAAGAATTCGCGTTCTTATTACGTTGAGAAATTCATTTTGGGCTTTGTGTGACTAAAGTTACAAAGTATATTAGCGCATTTGGGTTCTTCTTGTTCTGAAGAATTCCCGATTGATTTTCTAGGCAAAAGTGAGAAATGAGTTTGGCTATGTGGTTCGTACGGTTCTAGGATGCCAGTCAAAGCAACTACATACTCGTCTAGGCCTCCAAATGCGGATACATGCCTCCTTAATTCGGTGACTTGGTCGGTCCGGCGACCGCCGAGGCCCGCCGGGCCGTCACCTCCGGAGCGTCGACTTTGGTGTCCGGATCCCCACCTCCACCCGCATCCCGATCACTTGAGACCTGCGGGGTCTGCAAGCTGCGGCAGGGCCAGCATCTGGTCCATCAGGTCGAAGCCGCTCTTCCACACCAGCAGCTGGGCGCGCAGCTTCAACTTGCTGCGGTTGCGCAGCAGGTGCTTCTCCATGGCGAATCCCTTGCGGGCGCAGGCGAAGTCGCAGGCCCGCTGGCGCAGCACGGGGCAGATGTCGTTGTTGCCGTCGCCCACGTAGAAGACGTGGTCGTAGCGGATGCTGCGCCGCAGGTCCTGCTCGATGACGAAGTGCTCGAGGACGCGGCCCTTGCACAGATTGCTGGCGCTCAGCTTGCAGTCCGTCTGCTGGTGATGGGCGCGAACCAACAGCTGCCCGGAGGCGTCGAATTCCGCCGGATTGGTGAAGACGGCCACAAAGCAGTCGGCCAGGTTGTGCGCCCGCAGCCACTCCTCGATGAAGACGCTGTTCGAGTCGCTAATGATGATCAGGTCGTAGTGCAGCCGCTTGGCCAGGTGCTTGATGAGCCGCACGAACCCAGGCACCTCGGGGATGCCGCGAATGGTGTCCCGGATGCGCGCCTCCGGCACCTGTTGCTCGTGCAGCAGGCGGAACACCTCGGCCATGTACTCCGTCCAGCAGTCGTTCTCGACGAGCTCGTTGGCCCGGGCGCTGGTCACCTCCGTGGGCAGCAGGTCGCGCACCACGGTGTCCGTGTTCTGCGAAACGATCGTGTGGTCGAAGTCGAAGGCCGCCAGGCGACGGCGCTGCTGCTTCTTCAGTTTGCAGCTGGCCACGGCCTCGGCCACCGCGGCGGAGGACTGCTGCTTCGAGGACATTTGGTGTGGGCGCAGCTCCGAGCGAGTTCAGTTCCAGTTCGAGTTCGAGTTCGAGGACATCGCGATGCTCCGGGGATGCGTGTGAGTGTGACCGTAGCTCGCTCAGCTCAGGTATGCTGGAATCAGTGCTGTGCTGCTGAGCTGCCCCATCAGCCAGATTCGTGATAAAAACAAGCTAAAAGGGTTACAATTAATAAATAAATTATGAAAAAGAGCTATAGCTAACTGATTAAAACATACAAGAAACTATAGGCTTTAAAATAATAATAGGTTTAATTAAACATTTTAAAAAATATAATATCTGTTTTTCAACAAACTAAATTAAGAGCTACAACTCATGTTTTGTATGTTTCAGGTGTTAATATACGACTCTAAAAGTTGAAAATCCATTTAACAAAACGAGAAGAAATGTTTGTGTTTATTATACATATAAAACAGATGCAAGGTATATTTAAAAAAAAAAACATTATATTTGTTGTCCAAATCACTTAAATTTATAGCTTTGCTTGAATATTTAATTTGGACCTAAACATATGCTAGATTTACGGCTTTTAAATTTTTATACGCTATTCAATTTTCAAATATGCTAGATCTAGCCTGAAATATGCTAAGCTGGCAACACTAGCTGGAATGAAACGGAAAATTAATACCAAAACAGTCCAATTGGCATTTCAAATATACCGTTAAGTATATGGAATACATTCAAAGGCCGAACCGAGAGTACCTTTGCATATACCATGTAAGGTGGAGTAAGAAGCTCGAAAATCGAATTGGTAAATTAGTAGTATTCAGTGTTTTCACTCAAAGCTCTTAGTCGTTCATAGAAACCTTCTTAATAGAAAACAATACATCATAATTGAGACCGATTAAGTCGCCAAATAGCTATATTAGAATATATAGATTTTAATGAATTTCAAATATACCGTTACATGTCAAAAAGGGAAAGAAATACATTCAAAGGCTGAAGCGGGAATACCCTTTGCAAGCGACATGTAAAATGACTTGAATCCGGAAATATTCAAATCTGGCTATAAAAAAGACAAGTTCTGCAGCCCTGCGAGTGACAGCTCGGCTGCAATGCAACCCTAACGTTTGACACTTTGACGTGGACACGAACAACAAACGAACAGACACGGCAGCAAACGATTCTAGCTCATTTAAGTGGAAATTTTCGATCAAAGCGGAGGTGTGTGTGCTTTTTTTCAGCTCTTACTGCTCAAGTGTAATTTGTCAATTAAAATACCAAGTGAATGAACAAAGACCTCAAATCCAACAACCAGCAGAGGTTAATTTCCTTCTGCGAATTGTGGATTTTCGGCTTTGCACTTTTTACATTTCCATAGCTCTTTTATAGTATATCTGGGCAGTTAGTTCAGTGTACCAATTAATGCTTACAATTGTATTAGCTGGGAGAATAAAGGAAAAACAGAGTGGAGTAACTGCTATTTCGGTGAAGGGGGCCACCGGATTTCACCTGTGACGTCGCCGTCTGTTTGCCACGTCACAGGCTAAGTGGCTGTGAAAGTGCCCCACTGCCGATTGCCGATTACCGATCACTGATCCCCACTTTCCCCTCTCTCTCTTTGCAGAACCCGAACCCAGCTCATTTCACAAGACATGGACAAGGTTGTTAAATTCGCCGAGCCAGGACGCGTCTTCGCCAAGGACTCGATCCGTCTGGTCAAGCGCTGCACCAAGCCCGACCGCAAGGAGTTCCAGAAGATCGCCATCGCCACCGCCATCGGCTTCTGCATCATGGGCTTCATCGGCTTCTTCGTCAAGCTGATACACATCCCCATCAACAACATCATCGTGGGATCCTAAGTCCAAGGAACCTGGCGACTGCAGATTCAAATCATCCATTCTAGCATATTTCAGATCAATTTTTTCGTTTAGTAAACATGCATTATATAGATAGAGAGAAACTATGTGCATTCAGCGAATGTCTTGCTTACAAAATTTTCATACATGTGAAAACGTATTGTAAATTTTCAAAATTCCATTCATAACTCTATGTTGAGGTGCATGAACAAGTTAGTTATTAAGATCCAATTGTAAAAATGATGAACCATACACGTTTCCATAGCATTTGTTGGGGGCTTGTGGACCCGTTAATAAATGTCAAATCGATTTTCCAAATATAAATGTCATTCTTTTAACTAGGGGTCTTAAATAATATGTGAAGTCTGTACTGTCCCTTTCAAAATGTTTGTCGCATTGATAATTCACACTAATGAAGACCTAAAATGTTAAGGTTCTATCATCATTGCATAATACGATTTTTGTAATCAAATGAGATTCATTTTATTTATTTGGATTTATATGTATTATAATTAAATTGTTTTATTAGAAATAGTAAAACATTTTAGTTTGTGTGCTATGTGTATATGTCTATCTTAAAGATATTCATAGATATATATATATATTTATATTTGATATACTTTAACATTCAATAAAATAGATGCAATGGCATTTATGATCCTGGCTCCTACATAAGGGACACTTGCGAAAATTGAATAACTATAGCAATCTGTTCCTGAGACGACATCCACAAGCTTTTGGCTAACAACCAAAGGTCCACCAAAGTCCGCCAGACACACCACTTGTTTATAGGATCCGGCGATAATATGAAACTGATAACAATAGACCCATACACCGGGTAGCCATTAAAAGTAGACGATTCTAACAATAGTCCCCAACCGGAAACCATTGCATATGTTCCAGGAGCAGGATTCTTCTTGGCCAAAGGAATACTCTCTACTTTGTTCGTGAAATTAAGAGGCTCACTCAAGCGCAAGAAGGCAATATCGTTGATATAAAATTCTCTTGAGATCTTATGGCGGCCACTTTGACAAGGGTTCCTTTCGAGTTTTTCAATGGCGATCCCACACGAAATCTTTGCCCTCCAGTCGGCGTTCTGTGTCATCATAACTGCAGCCCACTGCCGTTTTGATCCTTGCTGTAAATGGAGTCTCCACTGTAGTGGTACCCATTAACTTGTAGGGACAAATGCCAAGGATTATCAATGTTCTGCCCACCGATAGTCCTTTCCACCGGTCGAGGAACCTTTAAGGTGAATAATTCTTAATCAGCATCACTAGAAAGTTGATCTAGTCATGTCCGTCCGTCCGTTTTTAAGTTATATGGATGAAACTTTTCCAAAAGTCTTGGTTCTTATACAGGGAGATTATAACTCGGAACGGGCCGGATCGGACGGCGATATAAAAGATCCCATAGGAACAATCAGAAAAATATATGAAACAAAATGAGAACTTTGCTGTTTTCATTTTGTACGATGTATATGTAATGGTTTACTATTTTAGAATTACGATTTCAACTTTAATAAAATCGGTAACAATATCATAATTGAAAAATAGAATTGAAAATTTTACATTTTGTTTATTTGGATGGAAATGTTTATTTTATACATTTTTACGCCCTCGTTTATAAAAGGTACATATAAGGTAAACATGAAACATATTTATCTTTTTGCTTTAGTTTAAAATTCAAAACTTTTGATTAAATAGATGCAACGGCATTTAGAATCCAGGATCGAAACGAAGGGACACTTGCATAGACTGAAAAACCATCGCAAAATTTAAACCCTCCTGAGACGACACCCACAAGTTCTTGATTAACAACCAATGGTCCACCAGAGTCCCCGCTACAAGTCGTTTTTCCATAAGTTCCGGCGCAAATATTATTCTTGGACATAGTAGGAAATATACTGCAATATTTCCGATTTCGTATTTGATTGTATACGCGTTGAAGATTTATAGGATATGATAACACCGGATAGCCATTGTGTGAAGGTAATGCTGATGTTGCTCCCCAGCCGGAAACCATTGCAACTGTTCCAGGAGCAGGATTCCTCTTGGCCAAAGGGATACTCTGTACTTTGCTGGTGAACTTAAGTGGTTCACTCAATCTCATGATAGCAATGTCGTTGAAACCATTTCTTTTGAAGTCAAAACTCTCGTGAGACCTTATGGCGGCCACTTTGACAAGGGTTCCATTGGAGTTCAACAACGACGAGCCCACGCGAATTAGGAAATCTTTTGCCTCCAGTCGGCGTCTTTCTTTATCAAAACGGCAGTGGGCAGCAGTTATGATAATGTCCTTGCTGTAAATAGAGCCTCCACAATGGGGTTTCCCATTCACTTGTAGGGACACCTGCCAAGGAGCCTGTTCGATTTCAATGTTCTGCCCACCGATAATCCTTTCCTCCGGTCGAGGAACTCGTCCTGCAGACAGGAAACCAATTGCCAATAGCAGTAGAAAACTCTGGATGAACATCTTCACTGGCTTGGTTACGACTTTGGATCACAATGTTTGAACTACCGACGGAGCAAGTATTTTATATGCCATGGTCTGTAAGGTTCTTTAGTTATTTCTAAATTTAGCACAAGTTTCAACGTGGGGAATGTTAATCATTATTCCGTTTCCTGCTAATATGGCTTACTCCCTTAAAGATAAGAAAAACGTAAATTACAGAAACCAATTAGACTTAATAAAGAAACAATTCTTACTTATTTGAAAAATAAATTAAAGTTTATATTCAATTGTTGTGGACTAAATTTAGCACAAGAAGAGAAAGCAATGTATCTTTGAAGGCGTAGACAAGGTTTTTTAAATTATAAGTCAGTGGAAAGTTTGCAACGCTGTGAAGGGGGCATTTCGGAATCTATAATCTATATATATACTATATATTAATGATCAGAATCGCTTAAAGAATCGGTCTAGCTATATCCACCTGAACGTTTGTCCTTTTTTCATTTTTCATACCATACTGTCTAAAATGCATGCAACAATTGGTTTCTATGACCATTTTTTTTCTTTATGAAACTTTCTCAATAACTAATAAGTTCTAATAAAGAGCGAAAGTGGTTTTTAATATCGAATTTACACTATTCTGGTAATGGTATTCAATGATAACAAGAAAGGAAGCAAACTTCGGCAAGCCGAAGTTCATATACCCTTGCAACTATTGCAAAAATTTATTATTCTTGAAAGCATTAAAATTATGATTTACTTTAGGTTAGGTGATTTACTTTCATATATGTTTAAAAGCATTGAAGCATCGATAGTTTCTATGGCAGCTATATGATATCGTTTTCCGATTTTAATAAAATTAAAACGGTAATTCTGAACTGTCAAATTATTAATAAGTCATATTTTTTTACTGTTTCCATTGGAGCTTTATGTTATAGTCGTTCGATTTTGATTAAATTTAAACCGTAATTCTGAAATATTTAACCATTACTATATGTCGAAGAAATAAAAAAAAAATTAAAAAACAGCAAAGTTATAATTTTTTTTATTTTTTTTTTTTCGATTGTTCCTATGGTAGCTATGCATATGCTATAGTCGTCCGATCCGGCTCGTTCCGACTACTATATACTACCTGCAATAGAAAGACAACTTTTGGGAAAGTTTCATGCAGATAGCTTTAAAACTGAGAGACTAGTTTGCGTAGAAACGGACGGACAGACGGACGGACAGACGGACATGGCTAGATCGACTCTCCTAGTGATGCTGATCAAGAATATATATACTTTATAGGGTCGGAAATGTCTCCTTCACTGCGTTGCAAACTTCTGTCTGAAATTATAATACCCTCTACAAGGGTATAATTAAACGAATATACTCCGAGATTGTTTACTATTATAGAACTACAGATTAAATTTTATAAATATCGGACAACAACTGTCATATAGCTTCCATAGAAGAGAATAAAAGATTAATAGGAAAATAAACTATACGCATACAAATCAAAATTAAGACGTTCTGTTGAATATTTTTTTTATTAGCTTCCAGGCTTCTTTTCTTGTTTTAGATTAATATTATACATTGCTTTGCAACTTAGCTAATTTACTTTTTTGTAACAAATTTAATTCTCGCTTTGTTTTAACTGCTTACGAGTTTCTGAGTCACTCAGTTAAATATTAAATGTAAAGCAAGGACCGTACCTCTATAATTCATATCTTATGTATTAAATAAGTAAATGGGTATAATTAATGAAACACATTGAATCCTTGCCTAAAATTGCAAAATTGCTAAGCAACATATGAGTCAATAAAATTAAAAAAAAAAACCTTGTCCACGCCCTTAAAGTTATATTGTTGTCACTTCTTGTGCCAAATATAGTCAAAACCAATATAGAATTAGTAATTATTATAGTAAGCATTCCTGTTCTATATATAGTCTAATAGGTTTCGATATTTTAAATGTGTCTTATCTTAGGGGACTAAGCAATGTTTGCAGAATATGAAAAAATTACTGGAACTCCCCACGCTGAAACTTGTGCTAAATTTAGAAATAACTAAAGACCCTTACAGGCCTTGGCATATAAAATACTAGCTCCGTCGGTAGTTCAGACATCGTGATCCAAGGTCGTAACCAAGCCAGTGAAGATGTTCATCCAGAGTTTTCTACTGCTATTGGCTATAAACTTCCTGTCTGCAAGACGAGTTCCTCGACCGGAGGAAAGGATTGTCGGTGGGCAGAACATTGAAATAGAACAGGCTCCTTGGCAGGTGTCCCTACAAGTGAATGGGGAACACTACTGTGGAGGCTCTATTTACAACAAGGATATTATCATAACTGCTGCCCACTGCCGTTTTGATAAAGAAAGACGCCGACTGGAGGCCAAAGATTTCCTAATTCGCGTGGGCTCGTCGTTGTTGAACTCCAAAGGAACCCTTGTCAAAGTGGCCGCCATAAGGTCTCACGAGAATTATAACAGTACAAATTTGACCAAAGACATTGCCGTCATGCGATTAAGTGAGCCTCTTAATTTCACCGACAAAGTCAAGAGTATCCCTTTGGCCGAGAGGAATCCTGCTCCTGGAACAGTTGCAAAGGTTTCCGGATGGGGAGCAACATCAGCATTTCCAAAGCTCTCGAATCCGGTTCACCTTCAAGGCGTATGCGCCCGTATATTAGGGGTTAATCAGTTTTTCATTTTTGCCGGATCTAATGTACAAACGGCTTGTTATGGTGACTCTGGTGGACCATTGGTTGTAGACCAACAACTTGTGGGTGTCGTTTCGGGAATATTTGAATATTGCGATGGTCCTACAAAATACATAAGTGTATCTAACGAAAGGAGCTGGCTTTTAAATGCCATTGCATCTATTAAATTATAAGATCCAATGTAATGAATATCAAAATATTAAACAAGTAAATAAAAATAAAAAAAAGTATTTTAATGATACTGGGTTAAAGCATCTTGGGAGCATAACTATTTGGGGTTTACTTGTACGAATAATCAGCACTAATCTCAAGCTTCACAAACAATCTTAGAAGACATTGCTACCATAAAAAAGAGGACATTAATATGCGGAAAATCAAACCAACATTGGTTGGCTATTAAAACGGTTCATAATTTTTAGTGGATCAAACATGGAGTTATGAGAGGAATTCAATATTTCAATATTTAAACAAATAGCTCTGAAACTACTGAACATTTAAAAATTATGTTCTATACTTTATACTTGCAGTTAAATTTAAGCCTATATAATACACTTTAATCAATATTAAATAAGGATGCGTTTTTCAGAGGCCTCCGCCAAACTATGAACCTGTCGGCCGATTGTCGCACAGGTTGCTCCAGTCGGGAACGTGCTCGCTCTTCAGATACGTCTCCTTGACCAGCGACCTTGTCTGGATGAGATCCGTGGCCCCGCACAGGGCGCCACCCAGCCAGGCGGTGAAGTTCTGCTTGCCAATGGCATTGAAGAACTTGAACTGCAGCTCGCCGTGGAAGCGCTCGGCGTAGAAGGGATCCTTGGCGAGCAGGTGCTGCAGCTCCTGGCGAAGTCGGGCCAGCAGGCCCTGGACCATGGAGCCGCCGCCCACGAGGAACACACTCTCGACCAGAGCACGCCTCACGTCCAGGGTGCAGTCGAGGATGGAGCGCAGGATGAGGTGCGCCAGGCTGTCCCGCTCGTTGCTATCCTCAAACATGATCTCGTAGACGGTTTCCCGCAGCACGCCGGGCACCTGGATGACAGCATCGTTGTCGCTGACGATGTAGTCCACGCCTGGCGCCGCAGTCGGCTGATCCTCGCCACCCTGGGCGAATGCCTGGGCCCTTTCCATGGTGGTCACGAAGCATGCTCGCACCTTGATGTCCTCCAGCACGCTCTCCGTCAGCAGGCTTTCCTTGACGCCCGTCTCCACCAGCTGGCGCCTGATCTCCGCGTGGATGGCCCTGCCCCCGTAGCTCTGGTCCTTGAAGGCGGCCATGATCTGCACCCCGCAGAAGACGGGCATGACGCTGGTCTCGCTGTAGCCGATGTCCACCACCAGGGCGGTGGGCACGGCCAGCGTGGAGAGTGCGATGAGGTGCACGGGCACGAACAGCACGGAGGAGACGTCAAAGTGGACAAAGAGGACGCGGGCCAAGGTCTCGCGCAGCACAGTGGGTCCGAACACGTTCTCCACCAGCACAAACTTCCGCTCCTTGGGGCTGACCAGCAAGTGCCTGAAATTAGCCGAAGATGTAGATGGAGCTCCACTTGTCGACCTAACCTACTTGAAGAATATCGTCTGCAGGAAGTCTACCAGCTGGTCGTAGAGCTCCTCCTGTGTGTCGTAATCAAGAAGACGCTTCCTGACACCCGTCGTGGTCATCACCACCTCCGTGGGCATTATCTTCCGCGGATACGCCTCCGCCGCGAAGCCCAGTCTGAAAAGGTGGCAAAATGATGACTTCACCTTCACTTGCGCCGCATCATTGCTTACTTTGTGTAGGCGTTGCCAATGTCCAGGACGATGGGAGGCTTCTCCTGCATCACGCTCTCGTAGATGGGCATCTTGGCTGGCTGGACTGTGACGGGCCCAAGGGACCAGACTAAGTTTTTTATTATTAATTTGGGCCAAAAGAAAATTGAAGGCTAGGCCACAGGTAAGCAACTATCGATAGCGATAGCGATAGCCAAAACAATCGATAGCCGCGATTTGCGCTAACAGCCTATTTACACTAACGCTGCAATTAAAGGTTTCGCATCTTTACGGCAAACAGAGAAAAAAGGCTTTAAACTGATGAGGTTTCAAGCTGGCTTGTTGTGCTAATAACTTTGATAATTGTACTAATAACTTTGATTATACTTTAAGTTTACCCTTGAAATTTTAGAACCACAAAAGTTTCATTCAAATAAGTTTGGCAATAGAATATGTTATTAAAGGCAACTACATATACGCGAAATGAATAAACATCAGGACAAAGCAATATAATAGTTTTAATGAATGAATTTAAAAATAAAATAAAAAACAGTTTAAAGTATTTTATTACCTGTTCAATTTTCTTCTGTGTGTGCTCGCAAGTGGACCCAAAGATTTTGTTGAGTTGAACACTTTTACTGTTTTTATTTATTTATTTTATTTTTGGTTGAACAAGCAATGGAAACACTTTAAATTTAAGCTTTTTTTTAACGGCCGAAATTTCGAAAATCGAGACTAGAATATATATTTTACCCAACTACGGGAGTGAAACTACCAAATATCCCCAGTTCATTTTTCTCTATTCAAAACTTGCACTTTGTTTGTTTTTAATTATATTAAATAACAAACAACTAGATATCAATTTGAATTTGTAAATTTATTTCCGATTTATTAACTTATTTCGATTTTGTGTTTTTGCGAATTATTCCGCTTCGATTTCATTTAGTTATAAATAGTAGTACATAATTTCAGTTTGAATATTACATACTCACGCAACTATAATTCTTAGAATCCCGATGTGTGTTTTTTGGGGGGTAATGCATATGCGATGCGGGATGTGTGTTCATATACAGATTGATGTATTATATAATAATAACTCGTTGCCTATCAACTAAGCCTAAGCGTAATTTCAGAAATGTTTCTCCAAAGGATAAATGTGTACATATATATAAATTACAGTATGCCTGCGCATAGGTAACTATACAAAACCGGGAAAAGCACAATTCATTATTTAGTTAATTAACTATGTATGTATAAAAAGGACTTCGGGCATTGCTGCGGGGCCAAGGGATTGGGATTAGGACTGGGCCGATTCAGGGTCGAAGGGAGAGTATTGACAATTTTATATGTTCCACTTCCTCTTTGTGCAAACAAGTTTAACAAATTCCGAATAATAAATAACAAAGCAGTAACAAGTCGCGAATCAGGGGAAATGGTTTTCGGATCGAAACAAGGCGATGGCCGCGGGAGACTAAACCAAAAAAAAAAAACTTTTACTTGCGGGTGTTAAATTAATTTGTAAAATAAATAAATTAATAACTTTAAGATCTGATTGCAACTGGGACTGGGCAACTGGGGAACTGGGCTCTGGGTCATGGGCATGGGCGTGGTCGAGGGCATGGGCGTGGACGTGAGATGGCTCATCGTCTAAGCTAGTTTACAATTACTTTAAGTTCAGTCGTCGCTAGTTTGGCAGCTGAGGTGGCCGTGGTCTCGACGTGATCCCCTTGACCCTCCTGATCCTGGTCCTCGACCAAGACCGGGTCCGGATCGCTCCTCCTGCTCTTCCTCGGTTTCTTTTTCTTTTTCAGTGTGTGTTTGTGTTCCTGCTTCTGCTGCTGCTGCTGCTGCTGCTGCTCCTGATCCTGCTTCTGTTGCGGTCCCTCCTGTCACTTCTCCGGGCCAAAGAGACGGGCAAGACTGGCGTTCTGATTGCTATCCATGATGTCGGCGGCGGTGGTGCCCATGGCTCCCTTGGCCTTGTGCGACTGCATGGGCGGCAGGTTGGCGATCTGCACCTCGTGCCGGAACAACTGGTTGACGCTACGTCCGACCAGCTGGGCGGTGAGCTTCTTGAATATGTCCTTCTTGGCGCGGTCCACCTTGTTGCCTTTGATGGGCGCCACGGCGATCTTCTCGTCGAACTTCTGGATGTCGGCCGCATTCACGCTGGGTATGTGCTGCAGCACTTCGCTGAGGATGGGGAACTGGGGCCGCAGCAGCTCGTAGAACTGCACGCCCAGGGTGACGAGGCCGGACTGGTTGGCCTCGTGCTGGCCATGCACCTGCATGCCCTGCAGAACGGCAGTGAAGGCCGTCACCGCCTTGTTCTCGTCCATCAGCTTCTCGGCGGCCAGGAAGCGCATCACGGGCGCCGCTATATTCACCGCCTTCATGCTGCACATGCCGTCGTTCCAGGCGATGGCCTTCAGCAGGGTCATCAGCACATAGTTGCCAATGAGTCCGTTGCGCAGAAGCTTGCCGCCCAAGTCGCTGATGATGTCGGAGAGCAGGGCCGACTGGCTGGCCCGCGATTGCGGCGCACTGTCCATCGAGTGCTCCTCGTTCTCCATGGCCACCGAGTTGCTGTTGGCATTGGCGCCCGCAGCCACATGATCGGCCCCAATCTGGCCGCCGACCAGCGCGATCTTCAGCACGTCCAGATACTCACGCGTCAGTGTGCGATTGAGTTGATCCTCCAGCACCTCCTGCGTGTCGTTGACCTCGCCATTGAGCTGCCCGCTCTCGTAGAGCGAGGCGATGTAGAGCCAGCGGCGCGTCAACCGCTCGCACATCAACGGGGCCAGGTGGGCGAAGAGCGGCACTAGGACGCTGTCGTAGAAGCTGGGCGGGCACGAGTAAACAAAGGGCTTGAAGAAGACCCGGATGATGGGGCGCAGTCGGTAGTCAGGCACCAGGTCCATGCGGCTGAACACATTCGTCACGATGGCGTCGGCCAAACCCAGCAGCTGGTACAGATCGCGACCCAGAGAGGGGCCTGCGGAGCCCATCAGATGGTAGCAGCCCTCGGTGACCATCATCATGAAGGTCTGCATCTTCTCGAAGGCCGTCGGCTCGCTGCGAATGGTGGTGTCCAGCGGATCGGTGGGCAGGGCGCAGATGCCCATCAGCAGCTTCTTCTCGTGCTCCAGCATGCCGTGGATGCCGCGGTACCCCTCGGAGAGGGCCTGCAGCGCCTCGGGGGCAAACAGCTCGTTGAGCACACGCATCAGGCTGAGGACGTGCGAGAGCAGCGGCACCACGTGCTTGGTGGCCGGATTCCGGCAGATGGGGTTGCCCAGCTCCGTGCAGCCGATGACGAAGCCGCCGCGCTGGGCGCGATCGGGATCGTCGGGCCAGGTGCAGCGCTTCACCACGCCCAGCACCACATGCAGGGCGTCCAGGAGGCGCGAGCGGTTCTGGAGCGTGACGGCACCCTCCACGGCGAAGATGGGCGGCTTGTCCAGGCCCACGAAGCTCATGAAGGCCAGTGGCGACTTGAGCGCATCGCCGAAGGCCAGCCACTCGGTACGCTTGTCCTGCACGATGTGCTCGATGAAGAGCGTCTGGCGCTCAAAGTCGCAGAAGTGGTTCGAGATGAGAATCAGCGCCTCCTGCAGGGTGGTGCGCATCAGGCGGCACAGCTGGTGCTGGCCGGGCTCCTTTAGCAGCAGCTCCACGTGGCCGTTGATCTGCTCGAAGACCGGCAGCAGCAGCAACGGGTACTTGTGGGCCAGCTTCACCAGCAGCGAGGCGGCGTGGCGACGCAGGTTCTTGGCCGACTTGGCCTGCACCTTCTCCAGTTCGTTGGGCGGCTTCAGCACCAGCGCCCGGAAGATCTTGTCCAGCACCCGCGGCAGCAGACTCACGCCGCTCATGGCCACGCAGTTGGTGGCCGTTATCTGGCAGGCGGACATGCTGAGAAAGACGAACAGGGCCGAGATGCAGGAGAGCAGGATCGAGTAGATGAGTGGGTTGATTGTCTCTAGCTTGAGGCACTCCTCCAGCAGCCGCAGTCCCGCCGGCACCGAGGGACGCTCCGCGACGAGCAGGATGCGGCTTAGGACGCCGTCGAGCACGCTGACCAGGGCATCCCATTCCAGGTAGACGGGATCCAGTACGCTGCACGACACGGTGCCGCTCTTGGCCTCCGCATCCGCTTCGGCCACCGCGTTGCGCAGGCGCTGCTGCAGCCACTGCTCGCAGTAGCCGTAGGTGACCAGCGGCTGCACCAGCGTGGCCAGGCGGAAGATCTCGAGGAAGTCGGTGCGGCAGCGGAAGAAGTAGAGCGCGAACTCCTCCTCGCTGTCGTACTCCAGGCGAATGTACGCCTCCGTGGAGAGGCTGGCAGGCGAGCTGGTGGCGGCAGGATATGGCAGCTTCACGATCCGCGGGGCAATCGTGTGGATGAGCTTGGGAATGTAGTTGACCGTGGCGAAGTCCTTGGAGCAGGGCTCGTGCTTGAGCAGCAGCTGCCAGATGAGCGCCGATCCGTGCGAGACGGTGAGCGATTGGTGCTGGACGAGCAGTAGCAGGCACTCGAGCAGCACCTCCAGGTGCACCGGTCGCTGCGTGGCATCGTCCTTGCCCCAGAGCGCAACCAGCTGCTGGGCCATGCCGTTCAGCACCTGCAGCAGCTTCTTCAGGAAGTTGTGATGCTGCTCGACGGCCAGGGACGAGCCGGAGTCGGGCGGGATCTGGCTGGCCTGGTAGATGTAGCGCAGCGGCTCCTCATTGAACAGCTGCAGCAGCGGCTTGCGCTCCTTGGCCTGGCCCTTGCGGTTCGTGATCTGGGCCAGGCACTCGGCCGCGTTGCACTGGAATGCTTTGTCGTTGAGCAGGATGCAGAGGAAGTGCATCAGCTTGCCGTTGCTGGACATGATGTGCTGGATGCTGACCCACTCGACGAAGCCGCTCAGCGTGAGCAGGACCATCTCGACCACCCGGCTGTGCGCATTGGCCTTGGTGAAGTGGCCCTGCCGCGTTGTCTCGCGGAACGCGGTCACATGCTGCTCCACCAGGCGCAGGAAGAACTCGAAGATGTCGTTCATGTTGTTGTTCAGCGCCTGGTACATGTCCTTGCGCCGCTGATTGGACTCGATCGTCTGCAGCAGGGCCACGTCCTCCACCAGGCGCAGGAAGACGAGCAGCACCAGCTCCGTCTGGGCCTCGCCCTTGGTGCAGGCCTGGCTCAGCTCCGGCAGCAGGTCGGACCACTGCTGCGGCCACTCGCGCTTGATCATCTCGACGATGATGCGCGAGAGCGCATTCTTTGTGGGCAGCAGCGAGCGGTCCTCCGCCGGGCCCACGCCCACGTTCAGCATCTTGATGGCATTGTCCTTGATGTACACCTTCTCTTCGTGCGTGATGCAGTTCCATCGGAACTTGATTGTGTACTCGATCAGCTGCAGCCCGAAGTGGCGCACCTGCTGGTTGGACTGCGGCGAGCTGGCCAGGAACAGGCCCACCTGGGCGCACAGCGGCGACTCCTCCTTGAACCGCTCGCAGGCCATGTACGCCTCCAGGCGCGCCTGCTGCTGGGTCAGCGGATGCATGATCAGGTCGACGGCGGTGGCCAGTTCGGCGGCCAGGGCCTCGGTGCCTCCGTGGTGCTGGGCCATCGATGGTGTCTAGCTGGCTATGCCTCTGCCTTCCTGCAAGTGGAGATGGTTTAGACATGTGCTCCTGCCAAACCCCCCTCCTTCCCCCCCGCTGCCGACCCACTTAACTTTTGCTGCTGCCCTGCCCACTTAACTAGCCTTAACTTACCTCTGCTGCCCGCCGCTGGAAACCCGAATCTCGCCAAGCCTCGATCGCCTCGATCCCCGCGTGCCACTCCTCTTCGGAGCCAGCCAGCCAGACAACGTTTCCGAGATTAGAAGAGCTGCCTGTGTGCGTGTGCGGTGTGTGGTGTGCGGACTGCAGAATGGGGAACGCGGACTGCGGAATGCGGACTGCGGAATGGAGTGCTCTCGTTCAGATTGCAGTTCGAGTTCGCGTGGTTACTCAGATGATCCCTATTGCCTGAAACACAGCCTCGAGTGTCGGGGTGTCTCACATCTGAAGCGCATATAGAAGGGATAGCCCACTGAAACGGCTTTTCCGGCTGGGTTGCTTAAGAACAATGTGCAGCACAAATCGCACGGGACAGGGTTGACAGGCGGCTCGCGGAAGTTGCCAGATCACAATGGATTGCCTGGAATTTTGATCCAATTTACATGCATTTAGAATTTGTGAACGTTTTAATTTGAAACCATTTTATTTGCCTCGTGCCAAACGATTGCCAGAGGCAAGCTGACTTTATTTCTTATGAAACTCGCGCGATATTTTCGCAATGCTGCAGCGTTGCCGGACCGCGAGAGTTGTCAAGCTGCTGCCAATGCCGGTACAACATGTTAGTTCTTATCGCTCCAAACACGGCCATTAGTCACTGGCTTTTGCACCTTTCAATGAGCAGTAAGCAGTAAAAATAAACAAAAAACGCACAAAACTAGCATCCCCTGGAAAAGTCTTGAATTTGCGAATTTCTATGGGACGTTAATCAACACTAACCCGGTTAGCGTGCGCACCAGCACAACAACAAAGTAGGCGACTGTTTTAAATTGTCAAATCAAATGGCAACGCCGGTCAGTGTGTCACAAACTTCCGAGCAATCGGAGCATTAAATCTTATATACTTTGCGGTCTGAGCGATTTAGCACCATACCGCTGACACAGTGCACTAAAACATGGAGTGGCACGAAGTTGAGCTGGACGGGAGCCGCACGACTCAGTTCCCGGAGCGGATCGTGCCCGGATTCGGGCTGAATCTTTCGCAGACCGGTAAGTGTGGCGTGGGATTTGGTAGCATTGCATTGGTCCCTTATTTGACCCAATTCGCAGACGACTGCCTGGGCGGCATCATCCGCGGCGGGCAGTGGGGATGGGTGACCCGCAGGAAAGGCAAAGACGCCACCCTACTAATCTGCATCATGGCCACCGGCGAGTGCGTATCCAGGCATTGCTTTTGGCGCCAGTCCGCCAACGAGGAAAAGAGCCACCACTTCAACAGTATCCGTTGTGTGGAGGAACTCTTTCCCGGCGAGCCGAAGCGACCGGCGTTGCTGGCCATCTGCCTGGAGATGTGGGACCACAGGACGCAGGTGCTCATCTACGCGTACATTTCCGGCAAGGTGCTGCGCCGCTTCGATCTGCAGGACCACCTCCACTGCCGAGCAATGACCTTTCTGGACGAAAGCCTCTGCGGCGGAACGCGACTAAAACTATTCGACGGCTGCCTGGCTGTGGCCACCGAAGAAGGCACTGTCCTCCTGGTCGATCTCAACGCCGGCAGACTGCTGGAGGAGCGTGGGCGCCATAGTCTCGACAGACCCAGTGACGAGGGCAAGCCCTCCTACGGCAAACTGTACTGTATTCCCGGCAAGGAGCTCGGCCACCGCCGCATCGAATCCGTGCTCGAAAAGTGCCGCTCCAAAGTGGCCCACTTGGCTGTGCAAGTGGATGGTAAGTGTGTGCGCAGGCGAGTGTGCCTCCAGAGATCTGGCCTATCATTGTCCTTATCCTAATCCCAAACCTCTTCCCTGATAGTGGCAAGCACCGGAATTCGGAGCTTGATGGGCATACCCGTTGCGCCCGGCTTCGCCGCTGGACTGGAGGATGGTCGCATCGCCATCTACGATCTGATCCTCTTTCAGCTGACCACCACGATGCAGCCGCCGCCAACTAATGGACGTGATCATGGGGCCGTGGAGCGGATGTGCCTCATCATGCCGCCGGACGACCCGAAACCCTGCTTTTACATAAGTGCCTTGTACCAGATCGCCGATCGCCTGCACATGCTGCTGCACAACGTCTACTACAGGCGCGTGGAGCAGGTGGGCGACGGGTTCCGCTTCGAGCACTTCCATTCCAGCTCCGTGCGCAACCACCAAATCTTCGACAGAGGCAGCTGCTCCGTAACTGCCTGCACCACGGCGTCCACCTTCAGCTTTGCCGGCGACAGCGGCACGCTGCTGCTCATCATCTCCTGGTACTCGAACACAGATCGCAAAAACAAGCTCGTCCTGTTCGACATTAACCAGTGGTACAAGGACGAGATGCCCTCCTGCCTGAGGCACAACGAAACTCCGCATTACGTCGCCGGCTACATCCTAAGTGGTCTGCCCATCGGCTTGGGACTGCATCTGCGCTCCACCTCCATTATGCACTATGTCTCGCTGCAGCGCTACGATGAGCACTTCTATCCCGACTCACTGACCTTCGGTAAGAGATGATTGGAGGGGATGGAGTTCAAGCCTTTATTGACAATCCCTCCCCGTTCCTATGCTCCGGTCTAGATTGCATGCTGCTAACCGCAACCGGCAGCCGCTACTACGCCCAGGACGGAGTGCAGAATCGCTTTCTTAACACCCTCCGCTGGGAGCACGCCACGCTCTTTCTGCGACCACAGCCCTACCACGAGAGCATTGTCCGCCTGCGACTTCTGCCCCAGTTCTGCGAGCTGAGCCCAAACGCCACCTTCTCCAAGGTATGAAATTCGCTTGCAAAATGTAGAACTCTAGCAATCTACCTTAGTCCTTAGTTCTTTATTGTTTCCGTCTCAAAAACGGATTTATTTATATTTATTTTTTTATATTAACCCGAAGGAAACGCTCATATGGTAAAAACGAGAATGAATATTAGTCAAACGTTCTATTAAGAATTAACATTATTAAAACCCTGAATTTAAATTGCCAGATAAAAAAATCAGTTTTCCCCGTCGCAGAACCACGATTTCCCCATAAAAAAATCCACTTTCCCCACTAAATTCATAACACGTTCAATTTCAATACATGTAATTGCTTCCTTAAGAAATATATTGTAGAAAGAGACGGAAACATATTACACATATGTGTAATATTGTAATATTTATTGACAAATTTTTGTTTTTTAATAAAGCACGCAGTGTTAAATAGTTAAAATTAACAGTAACAACCCCAAATTTGAAAACACTGATTTAAATCCGAAACTGCAATAGATTGCTTATTAAAATTAAATGATTTTAATTTAAATTTTACTCTTAATGCAAGGCCTACAAAATGGTATCTATTATTGTGATAAAAGTTGGCAAAGTTGGGACAATAAACCGGAAAAGCAACTCGAGTTTCGATTCTTGTTATTATAACCCCAAGAAATAATGGTCGATAGTTGGAAATTCATACCTCGTCGAATTCGTCATATAATTTTCAATCGATTGGCTCATAATGTTTAAATTTTAATTTTTAACTAATTTGTATTAGTAGTTAAACTAATAATTTTAATCAATATTTTTTAGCTTAAAATGCCAATCGGTTGGAAACTCAGCCAAAAGAATAAGTTTTGTGCAAATGATTCTCTGCTGATTCCCTAAAATACATTTTTTGATCCATTTTTTTTTTATAAAATTTTAAACCAAGAGAGTGTTTTTATAATTTTTAAAATATTAAAGAACATTTAGGAATTTGTAAAGGGTTTATTGGCGATTTTTTTTTTATTAAAAAATATTTAATAATTATGTAGAAAAACAAGTGAAAAATAAATGTAATTTTTCTGAAATTGCCCCCAATGTGGTCACCAGAACGACCACAATTATAGAGAACTGGGGCATGTTATTAAAAAAATGCATACAAATTCAATTAAATAACACCATGAGCTAGTCCATAATCGAAGGATATTTCATAATATGCATTTTAAGAATCAAAACTTTTTTCCCGATTGACACCAAAAAGAAAAACTTGATTTATTGGTTATAAATAAATATAGTCGTTAACATTTTGTAGTCACTAAACTTGCCAAAACTTAAAAAGAACGGTTTAGTAGCATTTAAGTTTTTTTGTCTTTATAGAATATATTCCCATATGGCCAATCTCACCTCTTTCATTTTTTCTTTCCTTCTGGCATCCAGACTGCCATGTACGAGGTAATACTGTCGGTGGCCTTGGAGCACAACTGCGGGGCCCTGCTGAACGACTGCGCCCGGAGCTGGATGGACGGAAGCTTCCTGTGCAACCTGCTCGATCCCACCAAGCTCTCGCTGGCCACGCTCACCCAATGGATCGTGCGGCGCGCCGGGCATATCAAGTCGCGCTGCTCGGAGCTGTGCCAGGGCATCTTCGACTACGGTGGCTACTCCCTGGACGAGCGGGAGCGGCGCGAGTTCCAGCTGCTCACCGACCAACTGAGCGAGCTGCTGCGCCTGCAGTCCTACATTGTGGAGCAGGGCCGGCGCAGACTGGCGCCCACGACGCTGGCCGAGTGCAAGGGCAACGAGCAAGCGCTGCGAACGGTGCACGAGTACCAGAGGGTGCTCTACTGGTTCATCGAGCAGGGCCTCCTGCCGGAGGGCCAGCACGAGGCCCATCATCGCGAGCACCGGGAGCAGCCGCTGGTCCGCCTGCGACACGTCTACTCCGAAAGGCGGGCGCAGCGCAAGACCCTTTACATTGACGCCCTGATAAAGCACTCTGGCCTTTCGAACACTTATCCGCCGGACTCGCTGCACGCCCTGCTGCTTGTGATGCTCGCTCCGGACACTGAGGTGGCCCCCAAGCAGGCGCTGCTCCTGTACCTGCTGCTGGACCTGGACTCACAGCTGGGCAGACGCTTCAAGAACGCCTTCCAGCTGGGCGAAGGTCTGGCCAAGTCGGTGCGCTCCTTCTGGTGCTTGGACCGCGGCGATTACGAGGTGAGTACAGAAGCCCCTAATCTAATCTAATTTGAAAAACTAGTGGGGCGTTTAATTTAGGCAATTGTGTGTATTATGGAGCCCTGTTAAAGTATGTATTCGATCGCTATAGGTAAAGGCAAACATAATTCGGATAAATCAGTCTTTCGGTCGAAACTGTGAAACGTCTTGTTGGAAAAGTCATCTGATCAGTGAAATTAAAGATATATTTTCGTTTAAATTACTTCGACATAATCGCATTTAAAGTTGTCCTAAAGACTGTTCTGATGGATATGGGTCGCG
The DNA here is from genome assembly GCF_025200985.1 of Drosophila gunungcola. Taxonomy (NCBI): domain Eukaryota; kingdom Metazoa; phylum Arthropoda; class Insecta; order Diptera; family Drosophilidae; genus Drosophila; species Drosophila gunungcola. The sequence continues at coordinate 195,790 of NW_026453223.1, read as the reverse complement.
AAAATGTAATCCTTGTTGGATCGCGATTTCTTAAAAATTTAGAATCTAGAATCCATGTATGTACTGTTACTTTGAGGTTTTGCACTCTGTATGTGTTTGGTCATACCTATCGGTAGACATAATAATTTTAAAATCGAGCTATTATTATAGAAGTTATAGGGTTATTAAGTCCTTTGCCGCTGCTCTGCCGTGCTTTTTTTGACGCTCTGCCGCTGCTCTGCCGCTGCTCTGCCGGTAATCGTTGCACTCTGTACTGCAGATCGAATTAGTTTGTTATTTGTTGGCAGAGTAACGGGTATCTAATAGTCGGGAGACTCGACATTAGCGTTCTCCGTTCTCTCTTGTTTAAAAAAAGGATCCATTTCTTATAAGCCCCCCTTCTTTTTGACCTATTTGCAGCAATGCCTCAAGGAGCTGTACATGCACCCCGCTCCGGCCAGCAACTACCAGGTGTGGCAGACGCGCCTGTTGGTGGAGACGCTGCTGGCGGGAGGCGCCATCAAGGCGGCCATGCGCGTGGTGTACCAGCCGCCGGGACCACTGCCTCCGTCGCTGCACATGAGCGTGCTGCTGGCCAACGAAAGCATGCCGCAGGCCTTCCAGCTGGCCCGCCTCCACGACGACGAGGAGGGGCAGCCGCTGCTGGAGAGCTTCTTCCGCCACTGCCTGCGACGTGGCCGCTTCAAGGCGCTGGCCGAGCTGTGTTTGCGCGGCCCGGAGGAGCGGCTCCTGTACCGTCTGCTGCGTGAGTGCCGCTCGCGCCAGGCGGACCGCGTGCAGCTGATCCTGCTGCTGCAGAAGAGCAAGTTTATCGACGCGGTGGCCTTCATGGACGACGTGGCCGCCGAGCGGGAGCGGGAGGACGACTCCTCCAGCTTGATCATTTCGGCCTACCGGTCCACGATGGCGCCGGTGGCGCAGAACATAGCCGGCACCTTCCTCCGCATCCGCGGCCATCTGGAGGGGGGCCTTGAGGATGGCCAGAGCGGCCGAGGTAACCTGCCGCCCTTCAGCTGCCAGCTGGTCAAGCAGAACGCCAGCGGCCAGGTGGGCGGCATCTTCCAGAGCTCGGCCGTCAGTGCCCACTGGGCCACGCAGTTCGAGGAGCCGCCAGCCGCCCTGTCGCCCGTCTCGCGGCGCAACCAAATCGGCCACACCAACATACCCTTCCTGCGGCATGCGCAGTACGGACTGTCGGAGCTTCCGCGCCGGCGCCGCACCGTGCGCCCCGTGCCCCACCAGGCGGTGGAGAAGCGTCAGCGGGAGGCGGAGCAGGAGCAGGAGCGGGAACGGGAACGGGAGCAGAGGCAGCCGCACTTCTCGCTGCAGCCCTGCAAACGCCGTCGCCTGCTGTCCGAGCAGTTGGTGGACGATGTCAGGGGCCATGTGCAGTCCATCCTGGGCCAGCAGTTGGGGCAATCGCAGGTGGCGGACACGGAGCGCAGCGCGGCCGTCGATCTGCTGCAGCCGCCAACTTTCCTGCAGACGCGTCAGCCGACGGCAAGCCAGAGCAGCAGTTCGCCGCAGGCCAAACTCACGATCCTGAAGAGAAACGGCACAGCACCAGCACTGGATGGAGAGCCGGTGGCGGTGGACACTTCTGCCACGCTGGCGGAGCCCAAGCGGTTCCGCTTCAAGCCGCCCATTCCCCTGCGCTTGGATGGATCGATGGAGGTGGACACCGAGGAGGAGGAGCAGGAGGGCGAGGAGGAGGAGACCGACGAGATCATCGTGAGATCGAGTCGCGAAGCGAGCCGAGGAGCATCGAGTCAGATGAGGGTGACCATGAGGTCGGCGACGACGACGACGACGTGGAGTTCTTTTCGCCATTGGCCTCGGCCAATGTGTCCTTGGTGAACCAGTTGGCAGAGCTGCCGCAGGAATCGCCTGCTCGACCCGAGCTCCCACCGCCTGGCCAACCGGCTGGCCCACCGCCTGGCCCACAGCCACGTGGCTCATTGCGTCAGGGAAAGATTGACACTGCCACTGAAAGCGAGGGCAGCAGTGGGTTCGGTAGCTTTGCCACGGTCCAGCCAACGCCAACGACATCGCACTCGCAGTTCGTGCCCACCATCTGCTCCTCGAAGATGTGCGAGACGCAGTCGCAGGTTTTCTCCAGCGGCAACAGCAGTGCGGTGAAGATCTCCGAGCGCACCACCATCTGTGGCGAAATGGAGTCAACCGATCTGGGCTCGGCACTAACTACCGCGGTCAGTGCGCAGTGGTCGCTGCCCGCAGTGCGTCCAACCGGCCAGGCACACCACCAGATGATGGACACCACGCTGGGCATGTCCACCTACGATGTGCCATCGCTTGAGCAGCAGGTTGAGCAGCAGGATCAGGAGGAGGAACTGAAGCTGGGTGATACGCAGTCACTGGAGGAGGAACATGACCAAGAACAGGGGCAGGAGGAGCCTGCGCAGAGCGGTTACCAGCAGCTGACGTTCATGGGCAGCTCGCAAGAGCCTGCCCAGGAGGAGCCCCTCTCCTCGCCCACCTACAGCCTGAGTAGCGAAGAGTCGGACATGTCCTCGGCCGCTGGCATTCGAAATCCCATGATAACCGCCCTGCAGAGCGACGATCCCATGTACTCCATCGTTGTGGAGTCGACGGGCTCCATCACCACGTCGCGGTCGGTGACGCACACGCCCACCTCCTTCCTGCCCAGCGACACGAACGTCTCGCAGACCTCGACTCCTCCGCGGCCGGCACATGGCGGCGATGGCGACGGCGACGGCTCACCGCCCACCCTGTACCGCGCCAACAGCCTGGAAACGGTCGACGATCTGGACACCACCAAGGGTTCGCTGGAGGAGGAGGAGGAGTACGACGAGGACGACTGCGTCATTGCACTGGACGGCACGGAGGTGCGCGGCTACGTGGCCCGCGCCCAGGAAGCGGCGGCCTGCAGCAGTGCGGAGCTGTTCGCCTTCAAGGACAAGGACGGCCAGGAGGAGTCGGCGGCCAGAGGCGACCCCTGCCCGTCTCTTTCGCTGGGCGCCACGGTCAACAGCGATTCGGAGGTAGCCGACACCATTGTGATAGATAGCGATGACGAGGATCGTCAGCCGGAGGATCAGAAGCAGGAGCAGGATCTGGAGCTGGAGAAAGCAGAAGAGTGGCCCATGGGGGAGGATGCCCCTAGCGATGATTCGGTGGCCACAGTGGCCTTTAGCGAGCACAAGCAGAATGCGGAGGTGGATGTGAATGTGGATGTGGAGGTAGAAGTGGTCCATGAAGTGGAACTCCTGCATGCAGGTCCCCTGGCGGAGATTCCCGAAGAGGATGATGAAGAGGAGGATGAAGAGGAGACCAAGGAGGAGGAGGTGGTCGCAGCACCAGCCCCGCATTCTGCCCAAGAGGAGGACTCCAGGCAGAGTCTCACGCTAGTGCTGTCCGATGAGGATGAGGATGAAGAGCAAGCAGCTCCGCCAACGACGCGTACTCTGCGTCCTCGACGTTCCACGGTGGAGTACCAGGACAGTCCGCGTTCGCTGCGCCCACGACGCCCCACTCTGGAGCAGCAGGACAGTCCGCATTCCCTGCGCCCGCGTCGTTCTACTTCCAGGCCCGCCACGCCCATTAACAATGTCCAGCGCGGTCAGCGGTGCAACTCGCTGGCACCCGCGACCCAGAGTCCCAGTGTCCGGCGCACCTTGCGCGGCATCAGCGAGCCACCCCCCATGGTGGTCATGCAGGCTGCGCCAAAAACCAGGGCGCCAAGATCGCGCAAGACAAGTGCCAGTGAGTCATCCACATCCACATCCGCACCCGCCTCGGTCGAGGATTCAAAAACGGAGACGGAGGCGACGCTGCCCCGGACTCGTCGCACTGCCAAACGCGGCAACGGGAACGGCAACCCCGCCGAGTCGAACGAGGCCACAACATCCGTGGCCAGCAAGAGCCAGCAAAAGACGACGCGTGGCAAGCGGGCCACCTCGCTGACGCCCTCGAACCAGGGTCCAACTGTCCGGCAGGCAATGCGCGGCATCAGCGAGCCGCCCACCACCACTTTGGAGGCCGGGCAGGTCGGCCGGAAGCGGAGGGCCGCCGGAGGTGGGCGATCGCGCAAGACGAGCTCCAGCACGACATCCACAACGGCTTCGCCTCCTCCGGCGCAGGAAGACGATTCCGCAGCGGCTGAGAAGCGACCACGTCGCCGACGCACCGATCAGTCCGCCAATGCCACTGAATCCGAGGCCAGAAGCACCCCGACAAGGCAGCTGCGTCTGCGCGTGCCACGCAACCAGATGCCCGAGGCACCATAGTGAATTTGCTGAAAGTGCATCCTTTGTGGCCACAACGAAACGAGCGCATGTGGCATAAACAGAGCTCAACTTATCCTGATATTATGAACGACATAGGAAGCACTTCTCAAGAAACGTTAAATTTTAGTTGGCACTAAATCCGATTTGTTTATAATTGAGTTAATGTTAAAATAAATAAGTTGTATGTTAACAATTTACACACTGCGAGAATAAACGGCATAGAGCCGTATGGTCAGTATGACAGCTAATTTTAGAATTTCCACTTTTGGTTAAGAGTAAGAGTGCAGTGCTTTTAAAAGTGAAAGGCGGCACCCTTTACTTACTCTCCATTTTTGCCACTTTTGAAAATGTGCAGTGCTTGCCCATGTTGCCTTTGCTTCAAGATTTTTAAAAAAGGACTAAGGAGTCCGTTTCCTTATTTCAAAGTCAAAAGTCCTGAGTTTTCGCCAAAAAATATCACTATATTTCCCATAACAATAAAAATGAAAGTCCAATAACAGAATTTCATAATTCAGGCATTCACGCCGTATATTAAAAAAAAAACGTTAAAAAATCTGATAAATGAATCTCGAAATAGGAATCCCATAACTCGTTAGAATTCGTCATAAAATAATTTTATTTCTTAAAAATGTTCCCAAAAAATCTTTTTAAAAAAATGCGGAAATTGGCTAAAAAAATTGTTTTTCCAACATTTAACAGGTACTTTAATTATATATAAACACTCAGCGGTTTTGAAACACCTAGTATTTTGTATGACTTTCATACAACATATCCAATCTAATTTGTCCGATCCGCTAGTATATAGTATATAAAGTATAGCTTGAAAAATAACTAGGATACAATTAATCCGCCAACCGGAAAATTGAATTAAACTAAAATGGCTTTGCAGTTGTGTATTACTTTTACTTACAACGATGCTATTTGTTCGATAGCTCGGATGCATACATATGTACAGATATTTACAAGAGGCGTTCTTAAATCTACGATTCGGCAAGATGTGGATGTGGGCGGTGGATATCGTCCATTTGTAAGTCTATATGCTTAGTCTACTTCAGATTCGGGCTTTGATTTGGATTGGGACTCCGGGTCTAGACGAGCGTGGAGAGCTCGTGCAGCAGGACGGACATGTTGCTCATGTCCAGCGTGGGCGGGATGCCGGGACTCACTGATCCGCTGGCCTCGCGTCCAGCCGTCAGGATCCTGGGCGTGGGCGTGGGCGGCGTGGCCGTGGCAGGACGCACCAGGAACGACGAGTTAATGGCCCCCATAGCTCCTCCTCCTCCTCCTCCTCCTCCTCCGCCACCGCAGCAACCTCCGCCTGTACCGCCGTTGAGCAGATTGCTGCTGAGCAGCGGATTGAAGCTGCCGTGCGAGTGATTGGGCGACACTGCCGTCACGGAGGGCGGCACCAGATTGGGCACCACCTGGTGGCCCTGGTATCCGTGGAACGGAGGACCTGGCGCCATGGCCAGGGGCAGGGACATTGCCACGGGCAGCTGCAGCGGCAGCGGCATTTGGGCGCCCGATATCACCGACAAATTGTGCGCCAGTCCCGGCGGAGCACCCCTATAGCTGATGGTCTTCTCGCGCTGCCACACAAAGACGTTGTGCACCATGGCGCCGCCGCAGAAGACGATGCCCACGCCAATCAGCAGGCTGGTGACGATCGCCGGCGTCGAGTGGAAGTGACTGAAGGTGTACAGAATGAGGCCGGTGAGGAAGACCGGTATGGAGATGAAGAAGCCGCTGACGGCGCAGGTGCGGCTGGCACTGGACTTGGCCAGGTACTGGTTCTCCCTGCCCTCGAAGGCCGGCTCGCGCAGCTTCACGGCGAACAGGAACTGGATGGCGCAGACCAGCAGGCAGCACAGGTTCAGCGACAGGGAGAGTGCCCCCAGAGCCAGGGTGACGTCGTATACCACGATGAAGTCCTCGCCGCTGGCGCCCCGACCCATGGCGTCCTCGCGTCCGTTCGGCGAGATTCTCAGCAGGAAGATGAGCGACAGCAGCGCCAGAAGCAGGGAAACTGTAAGAATAATGGGCTTTAGTTTTGGCCTTAACACCAAACAGAAGGTTGTCAGAAAATAGTCTTTACCCTAATTGAAAAGAAGCCCAAACTTGTACACTTTACAAGACATTTTAATCACCAATAAGGCTATCTCTCAGCGGTCTTTCATTAATTAAGATTAAATCAACATTCAAAAGAAAGAGAATAATAAATATATATTTATGTACTTACATCAATGCTGGGTTATCTTTAAATGCATATTTAAGCCTGTAATAATCTAAGGTATCAAATGTCAGCAGTTATGTAACTCAAAAAAAATTGACGACAATGTTAAATTTTTCAACTCATAGAAAATAGTTTTACAAAGTGAAACAATTTTAAATTTAAAAATAAGTTATCTAATAACTTGAAATATTAAATGTTCTTAATAGCTGTGTATCTTCACATACATCGACATTTCCAAGCTCCATTATTACAAGAAGCTTTATAAAGAGCTAATTTCGAATTGTAGTACGATACATAAATGTAAAAAAATACAACGAAAGGGAAATAAAAAACTTAAGCAAGGAATAAGGATAGAGAATGTTTTTGAGAACGCTATTAGCTACTAGTAGATACCTGTTCCTTTGTAAGTGGTATGGCTTTAAGACTTTTCTATTTTATTTTTATTCGAAATCTACAATATTTCGAAATTTCCAAGGAACATCATTTCTAAAGTCTCAGTGCCAAACTACCAAACCGATTCGTCTAAACTTTTGTTGAACATTTGCTATACATAATCAACAGGCAAACACAAAGAAGTTCTTTTTAAATTAAAAAAAATTTTTTTATTTGAAAATTTTTTTGAAATTTAGTAGCAAATTTCGAATTTTTCACTTCCAAAAGATAAAAAAAAAATTAAAAAAAAGGACCTCTCGAAAGCCTATCACATTTCAAAAGCAGTAAGATGTATATTTTTGAGTTGCCCTATGATGTTCACTCTAAACCGCCTTATTTAAAATATAAAAAAAAAACAAGTTGCACAGGCTGTCCACGCTTAGAAAGCCAAATCACCTTCAGAAACCCTGCAATTTAAATGCCAAATTTTTTAGCTCCCATAGTTCCTGGTATGGTTACACTACAAAATTAAATTAAGAAGGGCCTTCTTGAGAGTCTTGAGAGTATGCCATACTCACTGAGGCAGAGGAGTCCCAGGCTGGTGAGTGCCTCGCGGGGCGAGGGTCCCGATTTGGGCAGCTTGTGGCGCACAGGATTGGCGGTCAGGTGGCCGTAGTTCCTGTAGTTGTTGAGCGGCACCTGGCTGAGGTTGTGCGTCTGCGCCTGTGCAGGCTGTTGCGTTTGCCCATGATGTTGCTGCGACAGATGTTGCTGCTGTTGCTGCTGTTGTTGCTGTTGCTGCTGCTGCTGGTGATGCTGCTGGTGGCCACCACTGCTGGCCAGGATGTGCTGATTCGTGTAGGTGTGGTGGTGAACGCTCCCATTGCCCAGAAAGTGTCCATTGGGGGTCAGCTGGGTGAGCGGGGTGAGCGGGGTCAGCGGGGTCAGTGGTGTAAGCGGTGTCAGCGGCTTGAGCGGCGTACTGGGCGGGACAATGTTCAGCAGCGTGGAGGAATTGCCCACGCGACCGCCGTTCTCGTTGAGCAGCGTGCTCGAAGCGGAGGCATTCAGGGCGGATATGTTCAACGGCTGCGGCGGTCGCAGGTGGATGTTGCGCGCGGTGCTGGCCACGGCAGCTGCTGTTGCTGCTGCTGCTGCTGCTGCTGCTGCTGGTGTCGGTGAGCTACCGTTGGTGTTAGTGTTGCTGTTGCTGCCAGTGGTGGTGGCAGTTGCATTACCAGTGGTAGCGATACCCACTTCCGTTTCCACAACTGGGGGTGTGTTGTGGCCACTGCCACTGCTTCCAGTGTGGTTGTTGCTGCTGCTATTGCTGTTGCTGTTGCTATTCGTGTTGCTGTTGCCGTTGCCGTTGCTATTGCCGTTGCTGTTGCAATTGCTGTTGCAGTTACTGTTGCCATTGCAATTGATGTGGCTGCTGCTGCTGCTGCTGTTGGCGGCGGCGGCGGTGCGCAGCAGCTGGCCGCCCAGCAAAGTGGACAGCGGGTTTATCGCCACGGCACCGGTGGCGGTCGCAGCGGCACTGCTCGTCGTCGAGGCGTGCTTCAGCATTTCCGGCGGTTTGGCCCCTCACTCCGATCACATTCTGGACTGGCTGCCAAGGACCTTGCGCGAAAACAGTACTAATCGTCCTGCAATTACAAATGTTTGAATTAAAAAATCTAGAAAAAAAAAACAGACTTCGGCAAGCCGAAGTTGTATACCCTTGCAGTTGTTACAGAAATAAAACTATCTGTATAACGACAATATGTCAATTTTTATACGTTTATGTTAAAGATGTCCGACTTATATACTACCTGCAATATAAAAAAGGCTTTTGGGACAGTTTTGTACAGATATCCTTTACAATCGAGAGAATAGTTTGCGTAGAAACAGACAAACGTTTCGGACGGACATGGCTAGATCAAGTCTCATAATGATTTATTACATATTTTATATTTTTATTTTATATTGTCCAAAATATCCCCTTCATTTCGTTGCAATCTTTTCACTGACATTACAATTTAAACCTTGTCAACGGCATTTAAAGTTACATTGCTATCACTTCTTGTGCCAAGTATAGTCAACAACAGTTTCATATGGATGTTAATTGCTTTTTTCAAATAAATAAGAATTTCATTTCTATATTTATCTAATATCTTTCTGTGTTTTGCATTTTTTTATCTTTAAGGGTGTTAGCAATATGTGCAGGAAATGGAAATGGAAATGTTTGGAATTCCTTACGTTACAAACTTGTGCTAAATTTAGAAATAACTGAAGAACCTTACAGGCCTTGGCATATAAAATACTAGCTCCGTCGGTAGTTCACACATTGTGATCCAAAGTCCTAACCAAGCTAGTGAAGATGTTCATCCAGAGTTTTCTACTGCTATTGGCCATAAACTTCCTGTCTGCAGGACGAGTTCCTCGACCGAAGGAAAGGATTATCGGTGGGCAGAACATTGAAATCGAACAGGCTCCTTGGCAGGTGTCCCTACAAGTGAATGGGGAACACTACTGTGGAGGCTCTATTTACAACAAGGACATTATCATAACTGCTGCCCACTGCCGTTTTAATAAAACAGAACGCCTGGAGGCAAAAGATTTCCTTATTCGCGTGGGCTCGTCGTTGAAAAACTCCAAAGGAACCCTTGTCAAAGTGGCCGCCATAAGATCTCACGAGAACTTTGATAATACAAATTTGATCAACGACATTGCTCTCATGCGACTAAGTGAACCACTTAAGTTCACCAGCAAAGTACAGAGTATCCCTTTGGCCGAGAGGAATCCTGCTCCTGGATCAGTTGCAATGGTTTCTGGTTGGGGACTATCATTAGAATTTCCCGATTATGGCTACCCGGTGCTATCAAATCCTATAAATCTTCAAGGCGTATACAATTATATTCAAAATCGGAACTTTTGTAGTAGGTTATTGCCTATGACCGAGAGTAATATTTGCGCCGGAACTTATGGACAATCGGCATGTCGTGGTGACTCTGGTGGACCATTGGTTGTTAACCAAAACTTGTGGGTGTCGTCTCAAAAGGGTTTGAATTTTGCAATGGTTTTACAGTCTATGCAAGTGTTCCTTTCTTTCGACCCTGGATTCTAAATGCCATTGCATCTATTTAAAAATATTATACCTTTATCAAAAATATATATTTCTGCGATGGACACATAACAACTTCAAACTTCAAAATGTTTAACCGGCCTATACCTTTTTGTTAATTCGTTCCTACACTTTTAGTCATATATTAATCCAAATAAATACTGAAATTACAATACCCTCTGTAAGGGTGTAAAAGGGCAATCAATGGATAAATAATACATTTTTACCAACATAGGACAATAGTCAGTGATATAGTCAATAGTCAGTACAGTTAAAAAATGCCTTTCGTTAATAGTATCCAAAATGGAACTACCTAGTGTTTTAAGCCCTTCTTGAAACTTAAAATTTTAACCATTACCCCATTTGGTAAGCGAAATTTCAATAAGGACAGTTTTTCGAATCTTCAATACTGTAGATTAACTAACTGCTATCTGCAACTGTAGTTGGCTGCCAGGAAAAACCACCGCCTCATGGGCACTTTCATTTCGCCAGAGGCTTTGCATGTGCGAAACTTTCCCATAAATTATGTGCATTGTGCATCGCATGTATTGTGTAATTAGTAGATGGCGAAGAACTTTTCACCGGCCCAGCACCACTTTGAATGCGGGGATAAAAGCAAAAGCAACTGCAGTACAGCCAGACGGAGAAAGATGTGGATCACACGCCTCGACAATAAGATACCCAATTCTTCATTTCACTACATCTAGTATGCATTTTTAAACCCATTTTACCTTAAATACATATTTCACAAATAAGCAGATATTTCTTTCAAGATCCACGAAACTTTCAGGATTGGTAGATATAACAAACATAAGCTTCCGATTTAAGCCCTATTTTCAATGCCAAATTTTATAATATTCTATTTAGAAAATCGCTTTCTTTTTTCTGATTTATATTTTTTAACACGAACTTGTTCTCAGCTCGTCCTGAGTTTCGAAATAGTTAGGGACCATCAAATTCAGTATGCAATAAAATTGATAAAATAAAATGAATAATTTAACACCTTCATTTTGAGGGACCCACTGTTCGATAGTTTGGTTCGCAAGCTACCAGTCAGATTCAGCGGAAATCTGATGATTACTGGGAAAACTCTTTTTTATTTGCTGACCCAGCGGTTTTCCTTACCATAAAGAAAACATGTAAGAACAAACGTGTCAACAAATTTGAGTCATCTCTTTCTGGATTTTAATAGACGACCCAAAATTATAGCCACATTTGACCTGGTTTGATTAAACCAGATAAAGCGGTATCTATAATTAAAGGCCCTGACATTGAGATACATTCCAAGACTTTTAATGAAATATTAAATTGTTTCGGAATTTTCAAACCATGTAATCTACTGTTTAAACAAAATGAACGACACAACAAGTAAAGGACTAACAGGACTAAGGACCACAGAAGTCTGTGGGTTCAATCAGTAGGACCTCCTATGACACGTAGAGAAATTGGGCTTAAAACGGAATATATACTCGGATCAAGAATATATAAACTTACACATTTACACCCATGTAATATCTTGAACTAAAAAAAAACAAAAAAACAAAGGCAGGTGCCTTTATCGCGGCTTTAGCCAAGAAGCTTATAAGCGAAAGACAAATTGCAATTGGCTGGTTGTAAAACGGGTTTACCTCCGTGTTCTTTTTTGGTAACTTTAATTTCCGTTCTTGACCTGTGACCTTTACATGGCCGCCGAAGGCGAGCGAAGAAAGCGCCGGACAATCGGTAATTGGCGAAATTGACGAAATTGGCAAACGCCCTGCGGCTCCTTCCTCCGCCTCTCTTCCTGTTCCTCATCCGCACCAGATCCAGTGAATTTCGATGGCGATTTCGAACCGATCTCTCGATCTGTCGATGATCTCCCAGCGGAGCAGAGAGCGGACGACAAGTGGACGACGCGGTGACCGATCGAGTGACAAAATACGACTAATATCGGCATCGGTATCTCTCTCGAACTTCGGATACTCGCAAACTATAACTGCGGTTCGGTTCGGTTCTGGCCGCCGGCAGCTAAGGCCATTCGCAATCGCCCAACCATTCCAACCATTCCAACCAGTTAACAAGTGAACGGACACGGACTCTCTTTTTTCCGCTCTCCCGCTCTTCCGCTCTCACCCACTCAGGCCGACACCGCTCACACGGACAGGTGAGCAGTGGCAGAGGGAGGGGGAGAGAGGCAGCGGGAGAGGATGAGGAACGAGCCACTTCCAAAAGCCGCTCGGCACAGTGGGACCAAAAGTCAACAGAGGGCCATCAGGCATCATGTCGCCAAAAAAAATTGTACAATATTATTTTCTCTAACAATATTTGATATGCAGAATATCTAAACAAGCTCAATAACTATGTTATTAAAAAAAAATACGTATCTTCTGATATAATTCTCCCATACAGAAGATACCAAAAATGAAATTGCTAATACGGCCTGGTTTATATAAAAATAATAACATAGGTAGTTTTTTCTATTTTTAGTGGATTTAAACTTTTAGAAATTACATCAACATAGTAATCACAATCGATGTGTAATTAATACTGGGGATAACTGGAACCATTCTAAATACTTTGAACCATATAACAGAATATTGTATCATATACCTATATCAAAAAGGTAATTATAAATCTGAAAAAAAAACACTAAGCGCCAGATGCCAACTTTCTGTTTGTTTTCATCGCAGGAAATTTTGAAGAATATAGAGTTCATTCTGTAAAGCATGTAGAGTAGAAACTGCACCGTACCGAATAGGAGTTATATCCGAATCGTGCCACAGATTTGGAAACAGTTTCGAGGTGCATTTATATCAAAGGACTTGTCGTGGCATACGAAGCGACCCACTGTGCCCACTGCAAACCTGCTCAACTCACAAGCACACGTTACACACGCGATGCGACTGCTCCTGCCTCACACAACACACCGCACACCACACACCACAACCACACACTGGTAAAGAATTGGTGGCAACAGCTCCAACTTGCTCAGCCGCATTCCACGAGCTCCGAACTGGAAGGTTGTTGTCGGTTGGTTGTTGGTTATTGCTTTTGCTTATTTTGCGGTTGTTGTTTTGATTGGGACTTCGAATTTCGTCTATTTATTCCTGCAAGCGGTATATTTGGATTCCCTAATCTTTTACGAGTAACGGTTGCCTGCCACTTTTCACGAATCGCGATTTATTAAATTCAAACTTGTGGCGCTTGTCAAATCGGAATTCCCTTCGGTTGGATTCAAAAATAGGAATAGACGATCAATGCTGCCAGACTGCGTCGAACTGGTGGACAGTGTTGTTAAACTGATAGTATATGCCGACTAGTAAATGAAAACCGATCGAATATACAACATTTATCGATTGCAATTTCTAATTGCCGGATTCCACGGGTCGTAATTTTACTTTTCCAACATGGGATTGTTATAGAAAATTTGTTTGCGTGAAAATGTTTAGAAATTTAAAGCAGCTGGTGAACAAATTTCACTAACTAAGAATACTATCAAAGTACCTCCCAACTTTAATTGTCTTTACAATATCCCAAATAACTATATTGTTGAAAGAGAAGATTCGAAGAAACACAAATTCAATTTTCCCGGCAAAAAAAATGGATATGGGCTTAGGACACTACAAAAGTTGGCCTCATTCATTGCTCATTTATTTTTATAACTATACGGTTTTCCGTAAGTGCGAGCAAGACAAACGTATGACATTTCAAATAGCAATGAATAAAGAAAATTGACAGAACCCGATACCCGATAGTAAAATACTAGACGGAATTAGGTAAACAAAAGTAACATTCGATAAAATACCAACGGGGCCGATACATCAATGAGCAAAATTGTATTAAAAAGTAAAATTTCGCTCATTTATTAAAGTTGACGACAAAACGGAATAAGAAAGCGAGGCTTAAATGTATACAAAATATTTTTTACCATTTAAAGGTAACTACTAAGCACCATTAAACGTTAAAATATAAAGTGTAAAGTTTTTCATCTGCTAAAGACTTATCCAATGATGTTGGCATTTGTTAGATGATGTGGTGATCCCGATCCATAAATTTCTGCTGATTTTACCCATAAATATGTGTTTTTTTTCCGCGATATACATATGTAGGTCGTCCAGATTTTTTCCCCGCAGGACAAATGGAAGTCAATACCTTCCTATTCTTTCATATTATTAAATTGGCATGGATTCTTTTAATTACTTTCAAAGGGATTGACTTTAAAACCGCAGAGTTGACCAAAATGCATCTCTATTTCCAAAATAAATTCAAATATCCAAGTAAAAATCATCTAAATATTTAAAAAATACTGAATTACTACCGAATTTAATGCTTTCTACTCGCAACGTCTAGTTGAAGCGATTTTTTTCGTCTCTTTCTAGCACATGCACCTTTTATAGAAGAAAAAGCAACTGAAGCGGAATTTGGTCGCTGAAGCAGAAAGGCAGCCTGTCTGAATAGGCTATTAGCCACTGTAGCATCCGTACTTGGCCACACTATTTTCCAACTTTCTCCGATTCGATAAAGGGTTTATTTCAACTGTTCGACGCGCGGTAACACTGGGTGAACAATTTTTTTGCGATCCGACTGCAACAGCACCGCACTGCCAAAGAGATAAGAGACATGACTGATCCCAGCAAGCTTTCCGTGGCCGTGGTCTGCTCCTCGAACATGAACCGCTCGATGGAGGCGCACAACTTCCTGGCCAAGAAGGGCTTCAACGTGCGCTCCTACGGCACCGGCGAGCGTGTCAAGTTGCCGGGCGTCGCGTTTGACAAGCCGAATGTTTATGAGTTCGGCACCAGCTACGAGGACATCTACCGCGACCTGGAGGCGAAGGACAAGGAGTTGTGAGTTGTCCGGTCTCGGACAGTCCCCATCCTCTCGGCTAATCCAATCCTGTCCCCCCCGCACAGCTACACACAGAACGGGCTGCTGCACATGCTGGATCGCAACCGGCGCATCAAGAAGTGCCCGGAGCGCTTCCAAGAAACCAAAGAGCAGTTTGACATCATCGTGACCGTGGAGGAGCGCGTCTACGACCTGGTGGTGCTGCACATGGAGTCCATGGACTCGGTGGATAACCGTCCCGTGCACGTCCTCAACGTGGATGTGGTGGACAATGCGGAGGACGCTCTAATGGGCGCCTTTCTCATTACGGACATGATCAACTTGGTACGATGCTTTGGCACTCTGTCACCGTAATTCGCCTTTCTTTATTTGTGCTCCCTTACAGATGGCCAAGTCCACGGATCTGGACAACGACATCGACGAAATGATCCAGGAGTTCGAGGAGCGGCGCAACCGGGTCATACTGCACTCGGTGCTCTTCTACTGACGACCGACGTGCGCCAACAGTTCGTGTCCAGCTCCAACACTAGCACCAGAATCCCCTAGTCTCCCTACGCTCCCCACGCCGAGTGATTGGTCCTTGCCGAGGACTGGTATTGCCGGACTTAGGGCGTAGGATGAAGATTGGGAGCCTAGAAATATAAGAAACTTGTAAATAGAGAGGGGCCATCGCTGCAGCGAACACACGCATCCACATCCGATTCAAAATCCAAACACACACACACACACACTCCACCTGATTGCACTGGCTCTTGAATATGAAATTAACACAACAAATGACGCCCATTACAACAATGAGGCTCCAAAAAAACGAAACCCCTCGTATGTAGTATGTGTTCGTGTCCGTATTCCTTGTAGTTCCGGCCGTTGAGCCGCGACGTCCACGGCTTTTATCACTGGCTTTCGTTTCCCCCAGCTGGCAACAGGGCCGAACATCTGACTCCCCGATCCGATCCGTTTTATACACATATATATGGAAACAAAACTCGCATGTGTGAATGTGAATGAGCATGCAGGCCAGAGAGCCAGCCAGGGGCGGATCGAGATTGGGACTGGGATTGGGCCCCATCGTGGACGGGGGCCGTAGTTATTAATCTAACATAGTTTTACAAATTGTTCAGACAGGGCCATACGCCTGCCTAATTTGGTAGCTGAAAAGATCACTGTGCGTTTCAAAAAATGGCCAAAGGTCCCATACGGGCGCCGATTCATAAAACTTAATACAGTGTCAGTGCGGTACGGGAAATTAATAAACCATCCAGGGGTGTTGACTATTTAGATTGTGTTCACTGTAATGATTGGAATAAAAACGTACGCCAATTATGGCGGCTTTCTTGTTGACATTTGAATTCTGTTCGCCCTTATTCAAGGAAATAGATTTTCCCAATTATATGTTGGCTATCGAACTAAACTTCAAAATTGATCAAATTTAATCTCAAATTGTGAATTTTCAAAAAAAAAAAGTGATTGCTGGCATTTCAAAACCAGTTCGACTCATTTCAAGCCAAAACTGAAGAAGACCCTAGGAAAGATTTTTGATTTAACGTCAATCGGTTTTTTTAAATTACCATTCAAAATAAGTTAAATTTTGTGAGGTTCTGAAAATGGCAAGTCGGCATTTAATTTCGTTTGGTTAAATTTTTGTTTCCGATATTTTTTGTGGCTAGTAAACAATCGAATTTTTTTTATGCTGCATAAAATAATTTTAGATTTTTTTCAGATTAATGTTTAGTTTTTTATTTAAATAAAATACATTATAATATAAAACGATGAGTAAAATCGTCAAAATTACCTGGTTATTAACAAAATTAAGCTCACAGTTTTTTTTTGTAGAATCCGCTCCTGGTTGCGATCGGCAGTCGCAGTCGGGGTTTGTAAGCGTCGTTTTGTGTTGTTGCCATTGGCAGTGCCGCCGCCGCCGCCGCTGCCGCCGCTTCATTTCATGCTTCGGTCAGTCAGGGAATGATCGTGCTGGGCTCCAATACTGTGCTACCGAGGGCTCCGCGACTCGACGCCGCACTCATTTGCTAAACACAACCCAAACATAGCACAACAACGTACAACTCTGCCGTAATTACACAGTGGTTGCTTAAATCCGACGACCGTCGAAGCAGCGTTTAAGCTGGTGAAATCTCCAAAGCCAAACAACAGAAAGCCCATTGGGTTAATTGTCAGAAAAAAAGCGGCCTTAGAGTGTTTATTTTGTTTTTTTTCATTGTGCGGACTGGACAACTTGGGTCAAGATGGCAGCGCAAAAGGAAGGTGAGTGTTCGATATTATTACCTTTGACTTCGAGTGGATACTTTCCGCGATCACTGTCGCATCAGGTGGGCGATTGCGGTTGCGCCCTTCAAATGTGTTCCTTCTTCGTCTGGGGTCACCTACAAAAAACAACGGAACCTATCTTATCACAGGCCGCTCAATCTTCCCGCTCTTCTCCTCTCGCACTCGTACTCGCACTCTTACTCTCACTCCCCAATTCCAATTACCAACCGATGACGTGTGGCCGCTCTTGGCCATCGGCCAGCAATAACAAACACTCGTTCTGATTCCCATACTCACTTCCCAAGATTAGAGCCCGGCAAATAACCTTTTGAGGGTTGAGAGAGCTTTCCATTCTCCAATCTCCATTCTCTGTGGCAATGACATTTGAACATGTTTGTTTTTAAATGCATTCTACGCACCAATAATTAACTCACCTGCGGGGGCTTTACGAAAAGCCTTTCCAAAACAAAAACCCGCTTGGCATTATAATTCATTCAAACACGTTACCTTGTTCTCTTTCACCCTCTCAGCCTCTCTCTTTCTCCTCCTCCGTTTCTCCACTCTCTGACCTGCGTCTCTCCTTGCCCCAATGCCTTCGCCTTCGCCTGTGTCAATGTCAAATGCGATCCGGCCGAGATTACAGTCCAACTTCGCTAAATCGAATTTGGGGAGACTTTGAGTTGTCGAATTGATTCAAACACGTGTTAAAGCTTACGCAACTGTTAATACGGCAAGTTAGACTTATGAAGATATAGAATATGGAAGTTCGAGCTATGGAAGCTCTACTGTAGAGTTATAGGCTCTGAGTCACGATCTCGGCATGCGAAGGAGCCCACAGCCAGCCGATTAGTCATCATCCGCCAGAGCCAATCTGGTTTTGCGCCACAGATCTGCCAGATCTCATACGGCCGAAAAGTATGCCTTCTTGAATTCAAAAGACATTTATCATCTAACGCTTTTTATTTGGTAAATCTTATTTCACAACAAAACGAGTACGCGAGATCTCTTTGAAGAGGTTGAGTGTGTTTACCCTTCTCCGTATTATCACGTGACCGATCGTCAATCGTACCATACATACATACATATGTACATACATATATACAAATGTGTGTATGACTTTTAAACGACTTACGATGGTTTTAAGCAATAAACAAGTTTAATTATATCTCCAGAAAATCAAATTATGTGAAAAAGTACAAAAATCTATTTTGTGTACACTCCATTAAAGTTTTGTTACTCTCTTGCTAGATATGTACATATGTTGTAAAATATTATTATTCTTGTTTCTCGCAGAGTCAAAGTCACTGTTCACAAAGTTTTGAAAATGTTTAACAAACCTGTTGAGGGATATTTTAGATACACGTAACTCTGATTTTTATCCTTTTGCTACCCTCGAAAATGGTCACGAATATTTATACTTGGTAGCTTTGGAAGAGCTTCATTCTTCCGGTTAAATAATTTAGCGTCCGTTTCGTTGCCGTGCTCCCGCCTAACGATCGGCCCACACTGCCGGGGCTTATTCCGGAGCCAAGTTTTGGATATGTGATGATGTGTGTTCCTATATATGTACATACCTATTACATGTCACTTGCACTTTGTGCTGACGCTCGCGTCGCAGTCGCTGCCTGGTGCATCGCTTACACCTTGTTAAAGTTAAAGTCAACCGCAGCGCAGCGCAGCAGTTTATTCGTTTTGTGCAACCGCATCGAAAGATACGCGCGAGCGCACCTGCCCAAGCTTCCGCACCCGATTCCGTTCTGTTCGGTTCTGATCCGCCACGGACACCACCTGGTCTGCTCCAAAATCTGGACGCCCATTAGCACCCTCGTCCACTTCCACGTAAAAGATCTCACCTTCAGTGGACCGATAATCGGAATCGGGCTCGGAGGGTGACCTCTGGCAGAGCTCTCTCCCGGATTACTTGGCTAGTCATCGGCAGTGGTGCTGGCGGTGATTAGACAACGGAACCAGGTCTTATCGAGTGCTTGACGCTCTACCGCACCGACGAACCCTAATAAAGTCTGCACTCTGCCGTGGACGTTCACTTCGCTCCAGGCCCTTCGTGAGTCCTCAGCTCCTCCTCATCCTAACCATTCGGACCCAAAGGCAAGTGCGTGATCACTGATCGCAGAGTTTTTGAAAATATCAATAAAAAAAAACAAGAAAGGAAGCAAACTTCGGCAAGCCGAATTTCATATACCCTTGCAGCTGTTTCAAAAATGTAATATTCTTAAAAACATTCAAATTATGATTTACTTGCGTATATGTTTAAAAGAATTGATTTGCAGCTCAATTATTCGAAAGTTCTTATAACAGCTATACGATATCGTTTTCCAATTTTAATAGAATTAAAAGGGCAATTCTGAACTGTCGAATTATTAATAAGTCAAAAAAATTTTTTTTTTAAATTAACAAATTTTTTTTTAATATTTTTATTGCTTTTAAGCTTCCATAAAAGCTTTATGATATAGTAGTCCGATTTTGATGAATTTTAAACCGCAATTCTGAAATATTTAATCAGTAATGAAGACTGAAGAATGTCGAAAACTAAAAAAAATTAAAATACATCAAATTATAATTTTTTTATTTATTTTTCCGATTGTTCCTATGGAAGCTATATGCTATAGTCGTCCGATCCGGCTCGTTCCTACTTATGTACTACCTGCAATAGAAAGACAACTTTTGGAAAAGTTTCATGCAGAGACTAGATTGCGTAGAAACAGACGGTCGGACGGACATGGCTAGATCGACTCTCCTAGTGATGCTGATCAAAAATATATATACTTTATAGGGTCGGAAATGTCTCCTTCACTGCGTTGCAAACTTCTGACTGAAATTATAATACCCTCTGTAAGGGTATAAAAAAAGTAAAGGTTAAAATGACTTTATTGACCATTTGAATGTCACAAGAAAACAAATATTATACACAAAATAAGGATACCTTATTCGAGCAGAAGAAAGCGTTCCAAAACTCGAAACTTTTTATCCGAAAAAAAATCCAACTTTAGGGGGCTATGGGGTATTGCTTTTATTTTCGCTTCACCTTAAATCTATATTGGTTATTGAAAATATAAAATATAAAGTTTAAATTAACTCTTTCGATCATTTGAATTAGGAAAACTCGCTTCAATCTAGATGTTCAATCCGAAGCTTCTTGCTATCGATGTTCGATTTCCCATAAATAAACTTGCTTTATTGCCCATAGAGATTTTAAGTAAAGGTAAAATAATTTTAATACCCCAAGGCCCTTTCAAGTCGGATTTTCTCGGGCAAATATGAAGTGCTTCGAGTTATGGAAGTTCGCCTTTTTTCCAAATTCAGGAAATCACAAAATCGTTGACCCTATCATTGTTTTGGTACCTGTTGGGGCTTAGGTTTTTAAGTTGAATTTTGTCCAAAACTAAAGACAATATATAACACCCCAGTATACCGGGTTTCTTACAGCATTAAACTTCCCAAGATAAATTGTAAAAACAGTTCGCTTTGATTTACTAGGCAGTTGACAGTCAGAAGTTAGTTTAAGGTAAACCGAAACGAAGCTTACGAGATACGTTCGATCCACAGATCACACCGCCCTGGATCTCATCATAAAGTCGCTCAAGTCCCCGACCATGGTCTGTGAGGGCACCCACTTCGACGGCAAGATCCCGCACACGTTCGTGATCTTTGGGGCTTCTGGCGACCTGGCCAAGAAGAAGATCTATCCCACACTGTGGTGGCTCTACCGGGATGACCTGCTGCCCAAGCCCACCAAATTCTGCGGCTATGCCCGTTCCAAGCTGACGATCACCAGCCTCAAAACGCAATGCCTGCCGTACATGAAGGTGGGTTCCGGCTCTTCTCCAATCAATACCACTGTTCTCCAGGATATATCCATCCATCCATCCGTTTCCTCGCAGGTTCAGCCCCACGAGCAGAAGAAGTACGAGGAGTTCTGGGCCCTCAACGAGTACGTGTCCGGCAGCTACGACGGACGCACTGGGTTCGAGCTGCTCAACCAGCAGCTGGAGCTGATGGAGAACAAGAACAAGGCGAACCGCATCTTCTACCTGGCCCTTCCACCCAGCGTTTTCGAGGAGGTGACCGTCAACGTCAAGCAGATATGCATGTCCCTCTGGTGAGTAGCAATTCAGTCGGGAATCCAAATGGATTGCTACATATAAACACTCATATTATATTAACTCCATAAGGAACCTTTTGACCAAACAGTTTACCAAAATTTTACTTATTTGGAATCCTAGCCATATACTCTAGCGGTCAAAATAATAGTAGTATTTTAGCTTATGGAAAAAGCAATTAAAATTAATATATCGTGAAGCTCCACGAGCACCATAAACTAAATGGGTCGAGAATAAATATCAACATTTATTGTGGCTATAATATTTTAAAACAATACAAACAGAATTGAAAAATACAGATATTAAATAATTAAAAACATTTTTATTCTAATTTAAAGAGCAGATAAGCGGGGATTTTCTTAAATTGTTAAAATATCGCTTACTGCAGTATATGAAAAGGGAATTTGAAGGAATGATTAACAGTTTTCATTTTCCTTGTAAAACTAAAACAATATTAAACCTTATTTGTTTTGGTCAGAAATCATTATTAAACAAAATAATAGAATAGTTACCATATGCCTTAAAGGTTCGTTTTTGAGCACTTTACATTGTCCCACTACTATTACTCTGACCGAAACTGTATGTACATATATGGGAAACGAAATCAAAGACTCATTTGTCAAGCTTATTTACATCATAGATTATATTTTTATTCCATATTATATTATTTGTGAAATCAACTTAAAGACTTTCTAACGTCAATAGAGAAACTTAGGTTGTAATAAGTAGATTACCGATAAAAACTCCCACACAAATTGTCCTCTGTGCAACAATGACACAATGACCCTCAACCCCGAAGCCACCGAAAATGACATATGTAGCTTCTAGAACTCATTTAGCTTGTTGCCATGTAACCATGGAATAGCATCAACTAATAATGATAATAATGTATGTTAATCCACAGCGGCTGGAACCGCGTGATCGTGGAGAAGCCCTTCGGTCGGGATGACGCCTCCTCGCAGGCGCTGAGTGACCATTTGGCCGGACTGTTCCAGGAGGATCAGCTGTACCGCATCGACCACTACCTGGGCAAGGAGATGGTCCAGAATCTGATGACCATTCGCTTCGGCAACAAGATACTCAGCTCGACGTGGAACCGCGAGAATATCGCCTCGGTGCTGATCACATTCAAGGAGCCCTTCGGTACCCAGGGACGTGGTGGCTACTTCGATGAGTTCGGCATCATCCGGGATGTCATGCAGAACCATCTGCTGCAGATCCTCTCGCTGGTGGCCATGGAGAAGCCGGTCAGCTGCCATCCGGACGACATCCGCGATGAGAAGGTCAAGGTGCTGAAGAGCATTCAGGCGCTCACCCTGGACGACATGGTGTTGGGCCAGTATCTGGGCGATCCGAAGGGCGCCACCGAGGATGCGCGCACCGGCTATCTGGAAGATCCCACCGTTAGCAAGGACTCGAACACGCCCACCTACGCCCTCGGCGTGCTCAAAATCAACAACGAGCGCTGGCAGGGAGTGCCCTTCATCCTGCGCTGCGGCAAGGCTCTCAACGAGCGCAAGGCGGAGGTGCGCATCCAGTACCAGGACGTGCCCGGCGACATCTTCGAGGGCAGCACCAAGCGCAACGAGCTGGTCATCCGTGTGCAGCCCGGCGAGGCCCTCTACTTCAAGATGATGACGAAGAGCCCCGGCATCACGTTCGACATCGAGGAGACGGAACTGGATCTGACGTACGAGCATCGCTACAAGGACTCCTACCTGCCGGACGCCTACGAGCGACTCATTCTCGACGTCTTCTGCGGCTCCCAGATGCACTTCGTCCGCTCCGACGAGCTGCGCGAGGCGTGGCGCATCTTCACGCCCATTTTGCACAAGATCGAGCGGGAGCGCGTCCAGCCCATCACCTACCAGTACGGATCGCGGGGCCCCAAGCAGGCGGACCGCAAGTGCGAGGAGAACAACTTTAAGTACTCCGGCTCCTACAAGTGGCACGGCGGCAAGCCGGCCACCTCCTCCAATCTCTAAACGCCCCAATCCGGGTTGGGTTCATCACTGCACACACTGCACACACTGCACACACTGCACACACAGCACACACATCCTCTCTGTCCTTACATATCTATATGTATTCTTTGGTTATTTGTAATCTTCTCTTCGGTTTGTACAAGAATTTTTTTGTTAAATATATGAAATAGCATTTAACTGGAACTCGCTCATATCTCGTTTATAAATTATATTGCGCTTGTAATCAGTTCTTTTGCGACTTATTCTTAAACATTCCATATTTTGCTAGAAACAGCTTAGAAGATAAGCTTAATGTTTATCAAAAAAAAAAAAAAAAAACTTATAATACAATAACTTAATTAGAAAAAGCAATTTTTATACACATCCGATTTCGATTCTCTAGCGTTTTTGTTATGTACTGACATAGTTACTTGATATGTAATGGGTGATCAAGAATATAAATACATAAGCTTTACAGGGTTGTTAGTGGGTTTCACGCCTCGAATAAATTATAATTTCACGATGTGATAAAGAAAATAGTTAAGAAACGTTTTCAGCGGAACTCTGGATGATTGCCTGAATATGACGGATGGCGATGCGTAAGTACTGTAACGCCACAAGACTAAATGTCATCGCGGAGGCGGTGGCTTAATGTATCCATCGCTCAATATGGGATTTACTGCGTTCATGATCACATATCCGCAGGGCAGTGCCATTGGCTCTGGTTCCTGTGACTCCTCCTCCACCTCCTCCTCCTCCTCCTTCTCCACCTCCACCTCCACCTCGAACTCCACTTCAATCTGCACATCGGGGTAATCGTCGGGGGGTTCCGTCTGCTTGAGGTCTGAATAAAGCATTCTGGGATGCGGAATTCCCTGATGGGGCTGTATTTGCCGAGACTGGTCAGGGTCGAAGGGCGCACTAGGCATCAGCACACCCGGGGGCACTTTAACATCGATCTTCGCCATACTCCGAAGCTTCCGGACACCGAGGAAGAAGACACCGAGCACCAGCAGGGCAAGGATGCCCTCCACATACCGGATCCTGCCGGTGACCCCCACTTTGTCCTCACGCAACCACTTCATGCCGCCACTCTTGTCAGCACCATAGTTGGCCGCCACGGCCATTCGAATCGGACTCATGTCGGATAAATCGTACTTTAGCTCTGTGGTAGCATCCGCCTGGCATGTGGTTTTGTTGCACCAGTAGACAAAGTAGCCTTCGAGATTTTTCTCCTCCACGGGCTTTGTCCAGGTGAGGATTTGGGTGTTGTCGTCATGGGCCAAGTCCTGGCACCTTCGGTCCATGGCATCGGACAGTTCGGGCACCTCCAGCCGGCTCCTGTTCACCGAAATGCCCTTTATATTCCTGCTCGCCACAAACACTGTGGCCGGGTTTTCGTAGTCCCATTCCTTGAATACCGTGGAAGTTCTGTCGGTATATTTGCCCAGTTTGCTGTTGAAACAATGGAGAGGATAGGGGAACAACTTAATTATAATTTACTACATGTTTTTAAAAAAAAACTTGTATATCTTAATAATTATAACTTCACAAGAAAAAACGATAACAGATACCTTTTTACTTTTATTTTATTGTGATAAAAATTAGATAGTAATGTATTTTTTCCTGTAGACAGGAAAGTATATGGACGCGGTATGGTATATTTTAATAAAAAGTCCCTACATATCCTAATAATAGATTTTAATTAACACTTGATGAGTGTAGGAGGTTGAGGTAATTATATCTAAGTCTGGCCATCAAATTAATCTGTACTGATCTGTAGAAAAAGGTTTTTTTAAAACAATCTGTTGATCTTTAGTTGAAAGTGTGCCTTCCATAGATACCTATGTATGTAGGGGCAGGGTTTTTATAAAAAGTAGCTAAATATATGTATGTAATTTAAAACTATGTTTTCTAACATTTTTAAAAGATTTTTAATAAATACTTGATGAGAGTAGGAGGTTCAAGTGTACGATCGGTACTTAAGAAGTTTGCGGAAAAAATCGCTTTTCAAAACCTACTTTGTTGGAAAGTATATGGGCTCAAAAAGGCAATTTCATCAAAGATCTTTAGCCTCAGCTTACCCTGTGTTGGTGGTGACTTCGTAATCCAGTTCCGGAGCGTTGAATTCCAGTTCCTCGAGCGGCTCCCAGTAAACCCTTAGCTCGTGATTGTCCTGGTTGTAATGGTAGCCCAGGGGCAGAAATTTTGGAGGGCGGGCTGGTCGGGTGGCATCCGTTTCGATTACGATCTCGGGGTGCTGTTCCGACCAGGGTGCACCGGTCACATTGAGGCGACGCTTTAAGCGCACCATGAATTTCTGATTCCCTTCCAGATTTTCGAAGCATATCCTATCCGTCGTGTCCTTCGGGATGCGCTCTGTGTACCTTGTTAGATTCTTGACCAGTTGAGGATATTTGACGCACTGCAGCTGCACATCCCATTCAAGTGTTTCCGTGGAGCCTTGCACGTGTATATGGTTCCACGAAACGCAAGTATGATTGATGTAACGATCCGCTGGCCACTCCAGCTCCGTCATCTCGTCCTTGGTCCGATTGAACTCCTGTGTCTGGTTGCCCAGGGTGTCGAGCATGGTGAGTCTGAAAATCATACTATCGGGTATCAGGTCGTTTCCGTTGATATCCACAGTGCACTGAATTTTCGTGGCGTTATTCTTGTTTACACTGCAGGCAAGTGGAGTGTTGTCCGCCATAAGCTCATAGTGGGTTAAGTCCCAGAAGTTAGCGTCGTCCAATCGGGTGAAGGTGCAACTTATCTCAGCTCTTCCATGGTATCGGTAACGGCACTCAAAGTCCGTCACATTCAACTGGGCGAACACTTTGACATGGAATCCATTAAGAAGGTACGTATCAAAATAACACTCGAACTTTAATTGCGCGTTCTGGTTAAAAAGTCCAGGTTTTCCCTTAAAGGTAGTTCCACTGTTGTCCACCTCCGATATGACCACCTCATTGCCGTCGAACTTCATTGTCAAATGCTCCTTTAAACTCACATCCTTTCCAGCGTTGCTACACTCGCAGAACAGGTCCACGTCGCCGCCTTCCCGCCACCACGTTTGGTTGGAGCTCGAAGCGGTCATCTCGCAGGGCAGGGCCACCTCCTCCTCCGCCCGGCCACATTGGATAAGCATAAACAGTATCGTCGGCACTGCTGTCCAGCACAACCACGTCCTCAAGCCCATATATGTATGTTGCCTCTTATCGCTTACGAGGTATAGTTATACAAATTCTGGAATTAAAATGAAGCTTTATTACAAGAGTTTCCACGCGCTTTATACATATGTACATATGTACATGCAGCTGCGGTCATGAAAATAGTAGTTTTCAATAATAACTTTAAGTTTTAAAAAAAGCTTTTTAAATTAGTTTGCATATACATAAATAATATTTATACCCTTGCAGAAGTTTGTGACGCAGTGAAGGAGACATTTCCGACCCTATAAAGTATATATATTCTTGATCAGCATCACTAGCAGAGTCGATCTAGCCATGTCCGTCTGTCAGTCCGTCCGTCTGTCCGTCCGTTTCTACGCAAACTAGTCTCTCAGTTTTAAAGCTATCTGCTAAAACTTTCCCAAAAGTTGCCTTTCTATTGCAGGTAGTATATAAGTCGGAGCGAGCGGGATCGGACGACTATAGCATATAGCTCCCATAGGAACAATCGGAAAAATAAATGAAAAAAAATTGATAACTTTGCTGTTTTTCATTTCTTTTTTAGTTCTTTGACATATAGTAATGGTTGAATATTTTAGAATTACGGTTTAAATTTCATCAAAATCGGACGACTATATCACATAGCTCCCATAGAAATAATAAAAATATAACTATCTAATAATTGAGCTGCAAATCATCATAGCTTCAATGTTTTTCAACATATACGCAAGTAAATCATAATTTTAATGTTTTCAAAAGTATTTATTTCTTGCAATAGCTGCAAGGGTATATGATTTTCGGCTTGCCGAAGGTCGCTTTCTTTCTTTTTTTGAATGTTTTTAAAAAATATTGATAAAAAATAAATGTTTTTATTTTTAAAATTAAAAAATAGTTAAAAAATTACAAATATTTTTGTTCCAACAAAAAATGCAGATGAACTGAGATCTTTGGCTATTTTCTTAAATTTGTTGAAAATTATTTACTAGAGTATTTTGAAAAGTACATTTTATAGAATTACTCAATTCTTAGTTTTTCTTCAAAATCTAATACAACACAATATCAGTGGCGGATCTAGGGTTGCTGGCGCCCGGGGCAAAGCGAAAAATTCCGCCCCTCCCTATTTGCTGTACGAATAACATAAGGAGTAGTTTAAGTGTAAATAGGTTATTAATTATTAAAAGCTTATATGTTTGAAGAATTGTATTTCATATCGATTCTTTTGTCAGTTACAACGGAAAAAACATTATTATTTGTGTTTTTGGAAGACAAAAAAATAACAAATTCAGCAACAATATCATTGTAGTCGAGTGATGCTGCTACTTCATTTTCGATAGACAGTATAGCTAATTTTGACAGCCTGTCTTGGTTCATGGTTGTGCGGAGATAGGATTTTATCAATTTCAGTTTACTGAATGATCGCTCACACGAAGCCACGGACAATGGTAGAGTCAGCAAAATTTTCAATGCCGTCACATGTGTTTTGTGCGCCTCCAACCCCAACGATGAAATATACAATAGTATTCCTTTTGGCGTGAGATCAAGACTTTCTCCCTTTTTATTGGCCCGCGGAAGAATATGAATTCTCGAAATTCTAATCGGACTCGATTTAGCGCCTCTTAGATTTGGCGCCCATTCGCACCACTCCTAGATCCGCCACTGCACAATATAAAAAGTTTTTAATCCTTATTTTGTTCGTTGGTAACTTAACATTAAATTAAAACGTTTTCCTACTCCCTAAAGAGTTTTTGAGCACTTTACATTGTTCCACTAATATTATTATAGCTTCAGCTGTATATACGTTTATAAGCCTGTAGCTTTCGAATTCTCAGAACAGTATACTGATAACGCCGAAAGCATTGACAACGTTAAATATAGAGGCTGCGAGCCTTTTAAAACAAAGCTTACCGATTGCTTCAAAGCGACCTACTCAACTGAACAACGATCGCGAATGCGAAGCTCCGAAGAGCTAAGCTCATTTTAATGGAAAATCTACCCCGAAAAACCCCTCTTATCAAAAGAAGAGGAAACGCTATAGTTCCGTGACTCGACTTTTAGATAACCCTTACTCAACTAAACAATTTTAAAATCAACTAATGTATGCCCTCAGAAAACAATCGGCTTAGGGTGGCGCCATCTGCCGAACGTAACAAGCTTCCTTCTCGAAACCCGTTACTCAGCTCACCATTCTTGCTATAAATCCGCTCCCAGAGGTGGCGCCCTCTGCCGAACTGCAGGGTAAACACTACAAGCTAAGAACGAGTAGCATCCCCGCTTAATATTCTTTCGCTCTCACAAATATATGAACTCCGTTGTTCAAAAATGCAGTGACGTCATAATAAAAACTTTCCTTACAACTTCTAAAAGATTGGATAGATTTAGAAATCTTTTGGCGTGTCGATAGATGTTGACTTAACAAACATATACCACCCATAACTGAAGCAGAATTCTTCAATTAGTGGGCATTAAAGTGGGTGTGAGCAAATTTTGAAATTAATCCAAAAATTCTGGATTTTATAGTCTCCGAAATCTCGACGTTCGTTAGATCGGACAAACCTGCATCGACCAGGCTATTTAGCCTGATCAGGAATTCATACACCTTTCAGGGCCGTAAACTCTTCCTTCTACCTGTTACATACTGTTCAACAATAACAATATACCCTTTTACTTTACAAGTAACGCGTATAATGAAAGTCATTTGAATTCAACGAGTAGCGGTTATAAAAAGCCCGCAAGCCAACTGAATGAATGCATTTGAGAACTTATTTAAAATTATCTTTATGTGCGTATGTATGGTTTACATAGGTTATTAAAATATTAATTATTAATTATAAGCTCGATCTGCTCGACGCGTGGATGGTTAAGTTGGTGTACAGTACGAAAAATATAAAAAAATACTACAGCGTTACAAATACTTTCTGCTCACACGCATCGCAAAGAATACAATATAAATTACAAACGAAGAAACTGCATTTGTCCGAGGATAAGGAGTTTCCACTGATTACTATTAAACAGCTGCCCAAGTTGCAGGTTCCAGGTTCAAGTTGCTAGTTTCTAGGTTCCTTTTGTCCGGGTTCCCTGTGATCCGGGGTGATCCGATGACATGGCGTTGAAAGGAGATGCAGATGCGGATGCAGATGCAGATGCGGATACAAGTACAGATACAGATAAAGATACAGATGGTTGATGAGTTGAATGATGGATGTGGATGTGGATGCGAATGCGACGGGCTGATAAAATGTCACGTCGTGAGTGGGTGCACTACTCCTGTTCCTTAGAGGACGTGCCGATTGTGAGCCAGGGCGTTCAGGTCCTGGGGCGTCACATAGCCGTTGATCTGTGGCTGGTGACGGCCGTGTGGATGGGTGCCGCTGGCTGTCGCTCCTCCGGCGACGTGCGTCGGTGATCCCACGGCGGCGGCCAACGGTGGCTTTATCAGCCCGGTGCGCTGCAGCTGCTCCATGGTGGTGTAGCCGATGTCGGCCAGCTTGGGCGTGGGCAGTTGTGCAGTTGTCTGCCCGGCTGCTCCGACTGCGCCGACTGGCGGCAGCTGGAACGGCAATGGCGTGGCCGCTGCTCCCGTTGGCGAGGGTCCCCCCGTTAAGACTGCCCCTCCTCCTCCTGCTCCTCCAGATAATTGCGGCGGCGGCAAGGGTGCTGCGACGAGGGGCTTCAGCTTGTGCAAGTCCGAGGCCTGCACATAGTTGTCCATGTTGAGCAGGTGGGCTGGCGGGAAAAAGGTGGAGGCAGCGGCGGCGGCGGACGGTGTTGGAGCCTGAGCTGGAGCTGGATTGAAGCGCGGATGCGGAATCGGCACTGGCACTGGCACGTAACCGCTGAGTGGCAAGGACATCGAAGGAGCGGGCATTGCGTTGGCCGGATCGGTCCAGCTCTTCATCTGGGTGGGCTTGATGTAACCGTTGGTGGCGGTGGTGGTGGTGGTGCTCCTCTGGTGCTCCTGCTCCCTGTCCAAGTCGTTCTCCCGCTGATGCTGCTGCTCCCGTTCCCGTTCCCTCGCCTGTTCGCGCTCACTTTCCCGCTCCATGTCGTTCTGGACGAGAAGGCCGTGCCGCATGGCCAGGTAGCTGGTGGGCGGGCCAGTTATGGTCATCGGCCCCCTAACCTGGTGGTCTTCGTAGCCATCGCGATCCCCACAGCCGCTGCCGTTGAAGGACGATTGGGTGCGCAGCAGTTTGGAGCTCTCGCTGCCGCAACTGCTAAAATCGTGCGGCAGATGATCCTGCGGCGTGTACTGCGGCGTATCGTCCACCCGGGTGCAAACGATCCCACCGCTGACGGAGGAGTCCGGGCCCAGGCCCAGGCCCAGGCCGCCCATGTCCATGGGCTTCTTCAGGGTCTCCATTATGCCCTGCGGCAGCACCAGATCGATGTCGGACATCTTGCGGTACTTCTTGTACACCAGATAGAAGATGACGCCCAGCACCAGGATGGCCACGCTCACCTCGATGGTCTGGTACATGGCCTTCACGCTGTGCGTGTCCGGCGTGCAGATGAACCCGTAGGCGCCCCAATCGGATCTGTAGAGCCGGTAGGCGGTCGTGTTTCCCGCGTACGTCATAAACTGTCGGCGATCCTCCTCGCTGAGTGCGTCCGTCCTGGCCTCGCATCCCTGCGAGGGCAGCTGAAGCACCGGTTCCGCTCCGTCGAACTGCGGATGCTGCTCCACATTGATGGCGCGCACGGCCAGCTGGAAGGGATTGTGGCTGGTGCAGCGCGGCGTGGCCATCACGAAGGAACGGTTGCGTCCCGGCAGGATGGTGCTGAACAAGCAGCTGGCATTGGTGTCGCGCAGCGAGACCTCATAGAAATCAATGCGACCGGCCGGCATCATGGGCGCCTGCCAGACAAGTCGTGAGCTCTGGTCCTTGTTGTTGGTCACCAGCAGCGTGGGCGGCGATGGAACTGTGAAAGAGGTAAAGTTCTGGGTTAGGAATTATGATTTACATAAAAAGAGCAGGCAGATTAAACAGCTCAAAACCTAATTTTAGTTGATCCTGTCTTATTTCCTTAAACTACAGACGAGATGGATATATTGGTCAAGCAAAACAAACATTAAATAATGGGGTTCAAAAAAATAAAATCCCTTGTTTATGAGTCAAAATCGTATCTTCAAAAGTCCCAGTTTGTCGCAATTCTAGATTGGGTTTTTTTTTTGGATTCAAAGCAACAAAAAAAATAAGAAATACCAAAGTAACAGAGGTCACAATATTTTATTCTTAAAATGAAAATATAATTAAATCAGCTATCCTCGTAGCTGTGAACCCAAAAAGCCAAAAAGTTGTTTGGAAATTCGGACCTTTGGTATTGATAAAGACACTTATATAAAGTAATTAGTACTTCTAAATAGTAAATATAGAATATAATATGTAGCCAAATTTAAACAGTATTTGTATAATCACCTTTAGACATTTGAAATTTGATAACTGCGTACTTGAAATTAATCATTATGCGATAAATAAATAAAGGTGCCTGTCTTGTAATTTAAAAAAATACAGACTTATAACAGTGTTTAAGGAAACATCTTTGATTATTTGCAATAAGACAACAGAGAACTTGGAAACAAGACAAATCTGTAATAAGACCGAGTCTTATAATTTGGAAAATAAAATAATAAACAGGTACCCAAATTCAGACAGTATTTTAGGAAATATCTTTAGACATTAGACAACAGAAATTAGACAACAGAGTACTTGGCAACAAGACAAATCTGTGCAGACTTACCTCCGATGGCCGTGCTGAGGTGAATCACATTGCTGGGCTCCGAGGGGTAGAGTGTCCTGGCCCGCACACTCACCTCGTAGCGCGTGAACGCCGTGAGATTGCCCAGCGTGTAGGCGATGGGCTTCTCCCTGTCCAGCAGCTCCTCGGTGGAGGCCCCCACACGGAAGTACTCGGTGACATTGTCGTGGAGCGATCGGTAGGTGCCCTCGTAGGAGCGCACCACGCCATTGGCCAGCAGCGGGGGCTTCCAGGCCAGCTCCACACTGGCGCTGGTCACCCGGAGCATCTGCAGCTCCCGCGGCTGGCTGGGCGCCGCCTCGCCGGTGCGGTTGACCAGCTCGTCGCTGTACTTGCTGGCCCGCGAATCGGAGTACATGAGCATCTTCACGCTGTACTCCGTGTAGGGCACCAGGTTCTGGATGACGTGCTTGTTGGCGTAGCGGTCCAGCTTCACTGTGGTGCAGTTGTCCGGCCGACCGGTCGATCGCTGGCAGTAGGTCAGCTTGTAGCCGTCCAGGATCACCGTGCAGACGCCCTTGGGGACCCAACTGACCGTCAGCGTGGTGCTGGTGGCCACATCGATCGAGGGCTCCATCTTGGCCAGGTCGTCCTTCTTGTCGCTGCTGCAGATCACCCAGTGCATGCCGGTGTTGTGCGACCGGTAGTTGGCCGACACGGCCATGAGCAGCGCAGGCTGGTCCCGCGCCGTAGTGAACTGCTGCAGCCCGCTGGACACCTGAGCGAAGCGTATGGACCCTTTGCACTCCGACAGCCGGGCCGGCTGGGGCTTGCACCAGAACACGGTGTAGTTCATCAGCTCCATCTGGTCCTCCGGCGGCTCCCAGCTGAGCGTGTAGCTCTCGTTCGTGGGGTGGTAAACGCTGCGGATGTTCTTGGGCTCCCGCCGGCGGAAATCGCGGTTGCTAATCGGACCGATCGTCATCGAGGTGGCGTTCACAGACACGCCTTCGCTGTTGCTGCTGCGGATGAGGAAGTGGTGGACGGCGTTCATGTTCCAGTGATCGATCATCGCCGAGTTGGACTCCACCTTGATTAGGGCCGGATCTCTGCAGGGATTAAGCGAAGTCAAAATGGCGTTCATAAATGGTAAACTAGAAAGGTGACTTCTTTGTAGACTCTTCTTACGGTCTCGAGCAAAAATGTTAGTTTCAAATTAAGACACACCCCTTATCCCAAGATTCGAGACTTCGCCCACCAATGTCTAATTTGATTACAATGTTTACTATTATATTATTTAATATTATTCAATTCGAGAATTGAAAAGGCCTTATCCATCAATCAACCTTTACTGATATATTTCAAGAGTTTAGTTGAAATTATCTACCTGTAAACTCGGCGTTAGATGCTTTGCAAAATTATATAACCCTTCAGGAAAGAAAATCGCAGTTGACGACATGACAAATATACATTTAGACTATTTAAATTTACAATGACAGGGTTAAAGAGTCTTGTGCTTTGACTGGACTGTGTTTCATTTGAATTTTGATTGTGATGAAAGATCAACATTTTAATGTTTTACACATAAATACTTGAAAATCGTGTGACGAGAACCTTATCTCTAAGAAATTTCAGCTAGCTAGCTAATATAAGCGAGTCGATTTGTATGGACAATTCTTGGAAATTTTAGCAAATGAAATAAATTAAAAAACAAGAAGGAAAGCAAACTTCGGCAAGCCGAAGTTCATATACCCTTGCAGCTATTGCATTAATTAAATACTTTTGAAAACATTTAAATTATGATTTACTTGAGTATGTGCTAAAAAAAAACATTGAAACTATGATTATTTGCAGCTCAATTATTAGATAGTTATTTTATATATTTTTATTATTTCTATGGGAGCTATATGCTATAGACGTCCGATTTTGATAAAATTTATACCATAATTCTGAAATAATTAAACATTGCTATATGTCGAAGAACTAAACAAAAAATTAAAAAACAGAAAAGTTATAATTTTTTTCATTTATTTTTCCGATTGTTCCTATGGGAGCTATATGCTATAGTCGTCCGATTTTGATGAAATTGAAACCGTAATTCTGAAATATTAAACCATTACTATATCTCGAAGAACTAAACAAAAAATTAAAAAACAGCAAAGTTATAATTTTTTTTCATTTATTTTTTCCGATTGTTCCTATGGGAGCTATATGCTATAGTCGTCCGATTTTGATGAAATTTAAACCGTAAATCGGAAATATTTTACCATTACTATATGTCGAAGAACTAAACAAAAAATTAAAAAACAGCAAAGTTATAATTTTTTTTCATTTATTTTTCCGATTGTTCCTATGGGAGCTATATGCTATAGTCGTCCGATCCGGCTCGTTCCGACTTATATACTACCTGCAATAGAAAGACAACTTTTGGGAAAGTTTCATGCAGATAGCTTTAAAACTGAGAGACTAGTTTGCATATAAACGGACGGACAGACGGACAGACGGACAGACGGACAGACGGACATGGCTAGATCGACTCTCCTAGTGATGCTGATCAAGAATATATAGGGTCGGAAACGTCTCCTTCACTGCGTTGCAAACTTCTGACTGAAATTATAATACCCTCTGCAAGGGTATAAAATACCATTTGCCACGGTTACCAAACAAATTATTAATAATATGGTCCAAATAGTATACAGTGTATGGAAACAAATACTCATAAATTTACATAGATTCCTATTTAAATGATAATGCATATATTCATAGATGTCGACAATCAGTAAAATAAGCAACGCAGAAACATTGCCTCCATTTCATGAATTGTGAACCGCTGCTTTTATGGCACTTAAATAAAGCGTTTAAACTTCTTAATAGCTTTCTGTTAAAAAAAAACCCTCGTAAATGCTATACATAACTATAAAAAAACCCCTCGTTAATGCTATACATAACTTATGCCTAAAATCAGTATTTCAGTATAGAGTTCTTATAAATTTTGGGCAGTTGCTAATAAATATAAGAGTGGTTTGGATCAGGGAGCTAAAAATGTATAGAAAAATCGAAGGAACTTAAACGAAGAAACTAATGGTCTGAAAAGTTAAGGAGAATTGGAGTACGACATGCATTTACGCGACTCTATGTGGCAGCCACTTTTTAAATGCGACACATTTATTTTGTGGCAGAAAACGAGTTACGGTAAATATATGGATGCTTAGAAAAAAATTCCAAAGATTGGAAAATAATGCCAAGTCTAATGAATGTTTATATAGTTTCAAGCCAATTTAAAACAAAAAAAAAACAAACAATAGATGCGTAAATTTTGAAATTTCTGGCAATTTTGAAATGTTTGTTTTAATTCGTTTAATAACAAAAACATTTTTGATAGCTTAGAAATCTACTAGAATTGATATTTTATCCCATAAGAATGTCAACTCAATCGAAAAGACAGTGGAAGAAGACAAAACATAGAAGTAAAATTAAAGTTAGTTCAATTCAACATATGTCAAAAATCTGCATAAATACACTTACAGAAAGATGAGTGTATGATTATATACATATATTATATATGGCATGTCAAAGATAAAAGCAATTTTTGTTTCCGATGCAAATTAAATTACTCTCTGTAATGTTTTTTTAGTTTGAAAGATGATTCTTTTTACTTGTTGCACACTTTTGGGCGAAATCAATTAAAACAAATAAGACAAGTATTTTTAGAAAAGGTAACGTTTGTTTACACTTTTTTTTGTCATTGTGAAAATATTTTTTATTAAAAAATTTTTAGTCTTGAAATTGCAATTGTCTCTGGTTTCTTATCTACTCGGTTTGTGTTGTTTGAAAATTTAATGGCAAAAAAACAAATATATGTATGTACATATATATATATATATGTATGTATATACATAAATATGTAGGTAAACAATGTGTGAATTATTAAATTTTGTTTTTCGTCCGAATATTTGATAATAAAATTTTGGATCTTGAAATTACAATTGTCACCAAATTCTTATCTCGCTTAAAAGTGTTAAATTTTAAAATTTTCAATGCTAAAACAATATGGAAAAAAAAAGTTTTGCGTATTTTATAGTTTGTTGATTTCGATTAAACGGGTATTTTCGTGGAATTCCCCAGATAAACTTTAAAATAATTAAAAAACATACACACTGAAAACTAATTAATAGTTAAGGAGACCTTTAGTCTGTTATTGTTGGTTTGACAATTAAACAACACTGTGTTGCTCAGTCCAAAGTTCTAAACAGTGTCGTCCTAGGCAGAGATAAACACACACCGAAGGAAGATGAAGATGAGTGCAGGGTGTCTGCCGGCGGACGGGCTTCCTCCGATTTCTCTGGAAATGCATATGCATTCGCATAAAACGCCTCCCATCTTTTACCATTAATGAACGTGTTTTTGCTGCTGCTTTAGTGCTTCAGCTTCAGCTTCTGCTGCTGCTGCTGCTGCTGCTGTTGCTGTTGCTACTGGTGTGCTTGTGTAGAGCGGCACTTCGGACGAATTGTTAAAAATAAACATTTTCTACGGAACCCCAACAATGAAAATGTGGCTCTCCGCGTGTGTGCTTGTGCCAATACTACGCCGTATGGCGTCTTGCCTTACTGATTCGTCAGAAGTCGACATTCCGGCTAACTCTCCGCCGTATCACACATGTACATACATACATATGTAGGTATGTTGTGATTGGAGACAGGTTTGCCAATAAATAATTAGATGCCAAAATGCCAAAATGCCAAGATGCCCTTATCTTATGTCACAACAAAGACGTTGCGGTCAAAATAACAGTAGTTTCTAGCGAGTTAGTCAACTCTATAGGTAAAACTAAACAAATAAATATATTATAAAATAGTTTGATTAAACAATTTTATTTGTAATTATTTATTAAAAAAAAAAAAAACTTGTTAAAAACCTTTTTTGTGTTCTATTTACTGCCCAGATAAACAAGGAAATTTAGGGATGCTCCTGAATTTGTCTAAAACTATATACTTTCGCATATTAAGAAGTTAATTTTTATGAATTTTCAACATTTTGTATTTGTGTTGCAAAAACTAAAACAATATCAACGTTTTTTTTTGTATAATTTTGCTTATTGGTTAGAAAGCAATATGATAACATAAAAGAAAAAATATTCTTATATCTTTGAAGTTTTTTATTGGGCCCAACAATGTTTCGCTACTATTATTTTAACCGCAGCTGTATATACTTTATAGCGTTGCAAACTTTTCAAGTCTAAATCTAATATACCCTCTGCAAGGGTATCAATATGTAAAAGTACTTACACTGCGGTCCCGTTGACGCTGTACTCGCTGATGATGTACCCAGGGTTCGGCCCATTGAGCTCGTGCGGCTCCAGAGGCTCCCAGTAGAAGCGCATGCCCTCCTCCGAGGAGTAGACGTAGAAGCTGCCGTAGGTGACGCGCGGCGGACGGCGTGGTCGTGCCGGAGCGGTGGCGAATTCGTAGTCCAACGGCTCGCTCCACATCGTGTTGTTCTGGTTGGCGCGCACGCGCACCTTCAGAGTATAGTTGTAGCCGGCGAAGGGCAGTTCCGTGAGGCAGAGGGTGTCCTTGATGGTGGAGCTGTTGTTGCGCCAACTGGGCCGGCTGAGGGGCTCGAAGTTGTCCGGCAAGACGCGCACCTGCCAGACCAGGCCGCGATTGTAGTTCGAGCGGCGAGGCATCTCCCACGACAGGCAGACGGAGCTCTCGGTCCGGTTGACCAGGGTCAGGTTTTGTCCTGGTCGCGCCGGCACCAAACGCTCAAAGTGGTTCATCGTAATTGGCTGAATCTCGTGGCCCAGGGCATTGGAGATGAACAGGCGGAAATAGAAGATCTCGCTGAAGCGCTTGTAGTTGTCGTCCGTCAGATTGCAGGTGACCACCGGCGCCGCATCGAAGTTACAGTCCAGGCTGTTGCTGTAGCGCCAGTCTTTGTTGGTGTTGTAGCTGATATTGTACTTGGTGATGACCTTGTTGGGCGGCTGGGTGAAGTTGCAGACCATGAACTGGAAGTCGTGGTCCAGGCAGTTGAAGTCGCGCACCAGCAGTGGCCTAGTGCCCACGTACACCTTCGAGGTGTTGATCACGTAGTCGCGGCACATGCACAGATACTCCTGCTCCTGCTCGGAGGCATTTTGGGCGCTAAACAGGATGGTGGTGTTGTTCAGCCGCCGGATGTAGGTCGCGTTGCGGAACTGCAGGCTGCCGGTCTGGAAGTACAGCTCCTCGACGGCGCAGCGCTCCGTGGCGTTGACCTCGCGGAAGTAGGCCTCGTTGAGGGTGCAGCTGATGTTGAAGTCGCCGCCGATGGCCAGCTCCACCTTGTCGGGGATCAGCCAGCCCGGCTCCACGACGGCCTGTGCGCCACCATGGCAGCCGGCGAGCAGCAGGAGGAGCAGCCCGAGCTGCACCTGCGGCGCCATGTTCCTAATCCTAATCCTCTCCAGCTTCTGCCGTTTATTATGTTCCACTCTGTCCCGGTGGCTCTCACTCACTCACTCACTCTCTCTCTCACACAGACGCGCACACCGACAAGACGCGCTCTCCCTCTCTCTCTCTCTCGCACGCACACACACAGGAACACCTTGTTGGCCGTGTCACTTGTTGGCTCTCTGTGTATTTGTGGGTTCAGTTCTTGGAACCGTTTATACGCTGCTTTCCTGGAATTGTGGCTCTAACACATCTCGCTGCCCAGGTGGGGCTGCTTTTTGGGGTTCACTTGTTCGCTACTAGTTCACGAATGTCTTTAGTTTTTATCACTCTGGTTTTACTCCTTTTTTTGTATTGTCTTGATATTGCAGAATCGAATCCTCAAAAGGCGAAGGACGGCGATCGCTCTCCTCCCTGCCCCCGCTATCGCGTTATTGTCGACGATTTTCTTGTCTGCAGTGTGACCGCTTATCGAAACTTATCGCAGCTCGATACGCGATATGACAAGGGCTACCTGCGCGAACGGTCATATTGATGGCGCGATAGGTGTACTGGTTTTTTCGTATGTATGCAATTTGAATTTGGCTGCCAATAGTTGCTGCGTTCGCTTGCAGACTTTCAGGAAATACGTTTTGAACAGTGCGCATTGCTTGAAACCCGATAATAACGTAGTTTTCAGAACAATTATCGATATATCGATAGCTGATAATGCGGCGGCCCTGGTTTGTTCAGGGAAAATCAAAATCGAACTAAGCGTGAGTGTGTGCGTGTGTGTGTGTGAGTGAGAAAGTGACGAATTACTTTTCATCAAATGGGAAATAATTTAGTTTGAAAACACGTATCTATCCAAAGCAGAGCAAAAAATTTCAGTTGTGACACAATTTAAACTACAACACGAGCTAATTCGGCGCAGGAAACACAACCCGAAAACACGACAACTACACCAGCGAAATGGCGGAAGGCGGCAGCAAGCGCATCAACGTGGTTGTAAAAACGCCAAAGGACAAGAAGACGGTCGAGGTTGACGAAGATTCTGGAATAAAAGACGTGAGTAACAGTAAAGGTGGGCACGTGACCCCAGTCTGTTGTCTGTTTTCTGTTCCCTGTTTTCTGTTCACCCTTTCCCAATACCCAATTCCCATCGGTGATTTCCCCCGCCACCCCCACTGCTGTTGTTCCGCGGGGCGGGCCAATTAATGCCCATAATCGGGGTACAGTGTACTTTGCCTAAGCCACAACGATGGGGGCTTGCCGCCTATGCTGGTACAGTGCACCTTGCCTATGCCACATAATAGGGGTGGGTGGCAAAGTGCATTTGTGTGCCTATGCCTGGGCCTGCCTGTAATATTGCCAAAGGGCAATCGAAATGGGTGACTACAATCATGAATTCAATCTTTTGCCCCGCAGTTCAAAATTCTGGTTGCACAAAAGTTCGAGGCAGAGCCCGAGCAGTTGGTGCTCATTTTTGCCGGCAAAATTATGAAGGACACGGACACGCTTAAGATGCACAACATCAAGGACAACCTGACGGTGCACCTGGTGATCAAGGCGCCCACGCGCAACAACGAGGTGCCAGCGCGCCAGCCGGCAGATGTCCGGCAGACGCCCTTTGGCCTGAACCAGTTTGGAGGACTGGCCGGACTGGAGGCACTGGGCGCCGGGTCGAACACCTTCATGGACCTGCAGGCGCGCATGCAGAACGAGCTGCTCAACAACGGCGACATGCTGCGCTCCCTGATGGACAACCCGCTGGTGCAGCAGATGATGAACAACCCGGACACCATGCGACAGCTGATCACGTCCAATCCGCAGATGCAGGACCTGATGCAGCGAAACCCCGAGATCTCGCACATGCTCAACAACCCGGACCTGCTGCGCCAGACGATGGAGCTGGCCCGCAATCCATCGATGCTGCAGGAGCTGATGCGCTCGCACGACCGGGCCATGTCCAACCTGGAGTCGGTGCCGGGCGGCTACAGTGCCCTGCAGCGCATCTACCGCGACATCCAGGAGCCGATGATGAACGCGGCCACCGAGTCCTTCGGTCGCAACCCCTTCGCCGGGCTGGTCGACGGAGGCGGCGGCTCTGGGGCCGGTATCAATCCGCAGCAGGGCACCGAGAACCGGAATCCGCTGCCCAATCCCTGGGGTGGCGGCGGCGGCGCCAATTCGGGTACAAACGGCACGGGCAGTGGCACTGGGACGGGCAACCGGACGGGGGCTGATCTGCCGCCGAACAATGTCCTAAATACGCCGGCCATGCGGAGCCTGCTGCAGCAGATGGCCGACAATCCGGCCATGATGCAGAACCTGCTGAACGCCCCGTACACGCGCTCCATGATGGAGTCCATGTCACAGGACCCGGACATGGCCTCGCGTCTGCTCAGCAGCAGTCCGCTCCTGTCCAACAATCCCGCTTTGCAGGAGCAGGTGCGCCAGATGATGCCGCAGTTCATGGCCCAGATGCAGAACCCCGAGGTGATGAACATGCTGACCAACCCGGACGCGATGAACGCCATCCTGCAGATCCAGCAGGGAATGGAGCAGCTGCGCAGCGCGGCCCCCGGTCTCGTCGGCACGCTTGGCATTCCGCCGCCGCCGCCGGGCGCCAACTCCGGCACGGATCCGGCCAGCGGCGATGGCAGCGGTGGCATCAGCGGCGGCGCCACCACCAACAATGTCTCGCCGAGCAGCGGCCTCAACGCAGGCAATCCCGCCGCCGGAGGCCCCAGTCTGGCTCCGGGCGGTGGTCCCAATGCGCAGCTCTTCAACGACTTCATGATGCGCATGCTCAATGGGATGTCCAACAACGCGGACAGCACGCAGCCGCCGGAGGTGCGCTACCAGTCGCAGCTGGAGCAGCTGGCAGCGATGGGCTTTGCCAACCGGGATGCCAACTTGCAGGGTGAGACTCCTTGCGAGCTTTAGCCAATTGACAATCGCAAATTCTAATGGTTTATATTCACAGCTCTGATCGCCACCTTTGGGGACATCAATGCGGCGGTAGAGCGATTGCTGTCCCTCAACCAGTTGTCCCTGAGTTAACAACGTTAAGCCATTTCCAAACTGTACACAACCTGTCTATATATCTACGAACTACATATATATCTACCACTATAGCCCTGGAGAACGCGAATGAGAACCACAGCGAGAAAACAATGAGAAAGGGGCACAACGGGGTCCTTCTTCTAAAAACATCAGCATCAGACATCGGACATCGAACACACAAATTGATTGCTTAATCCCCCATCAAGCCGGAAATATCTTGAATCCTTTATACCCACACCAACCACACACATCGTGAGCCACAGTAGACAGACAACTCCAAACGGCAAACGAGCATAGGAGCATAGGAGCCTAGAGAACGGAGAGGTATTTGAAGAGATATGTCGCCGGTAAGGAAGATAGATAGAGATACCAAAGTGTCGGCACTTGTGTAGTTGATATAATTTTTTTTTTAATTATTTACTTTTCGAGAGCTTACGAGCCACCTGAGAACCCTTAAAGCGGAAATTTCTTGAATATGCACATGTGCAGCATATATCTGCACTCCCACACACACACACACACACACTTTAGAAACAAAAACATTTCACGCGTTTTACACTTTTGGCAGAGAACTTTGATGTTTTTCAATAAATTGAGCCGGTTTGTGCTCCTCCTTGTCATTATCAATGTAACTACAATGTCATAAACACATCGTTACTGTGACTTTCAGATGTGTGCTTGGAAGAGAATAGCGGTGTAGATCCGAACGATCGGAGGTCCTAGATATAGACGTAGAATCCTTGCTGGTTCCAATCGGGTGCTAATTTCTAGTGGTCAGTCCATGCCGCAGACCTTCTCTTTCCGTTTCCCCTCCCTTTCTCGCAATCCGAAAATGTTCTGGAAATTACACAACTGCAAAACGGGACAACCTACAGTAGATATCGCGTATATGCAATGGCTGGATAAGCGATACTTTGCATGCAAGCATTGTGCGGTACGCTTAGACAGTTGCATTCAAGCAATACTAGTAGTCAGAATGTTTATTGATTCATTAAATATAAGAGCAATCTCCGAGCGTTATTTATCCTATCCGTTTAAAGGAATTAAAATGTAAAAAGTTCGTTGCACATAGGCGTAATTTGCACACAAGCGATTTGCATGTTGCCGATATCTACTGTACGTTCATGTGTGTCATGTGTATATATAGGGGTATATATTTAAACTTAACAAAATATTCCATGGTGTTAACAAAAGACGTAAAACTATTTGAAATTCCTTAGTAAAAGAAAAAGAGAGAAACCCCAAAAACACTATAATTTGTATTTTACTCGAAGCATTCGCATGCGTATGACAGACTTTTTGGGAGCTCAGACGGATCTTGTGGGGTCCCCAGTCCCGGTTGCATCCGCATCCCTCAATCATATACTTTCGAAACGTTTCCTTTCGTGCGCTCACTGTCTATATAAAGTGTGAGAAATCAATGTATACCCTGTAAGTACTATATATTACCATATATATCGCGGCTCGCCGGAGTGAAGAGTATGCAGGTGAGCCGACATCATCAGCAATGGGGGATTGGGTGGGTGGGCAGGTACTGGAGCTGGACCGATTCAATTCGATTCGATTCCATTTCGATTTGAAGGCGATCGGAGCTACGTTTATTTGTTTAGTGAAGGACGTGAAACTAAGTAATTAAATGTAAATGATCACATGTTTTAAAACAGTAATAAAGCTACTTTGGTTTTAGATTATATCTCGTTTTCGTTTTATTCACATCGGAGATGTGTGGCTTACGCTTGGTCTGCAAAGGTTTCAATCGACAATTGCTGGAAAATATCGTTTTAGCCGGTTTACCTGCCGGTAAAATATATATATATATATGTTTATTACCTGCAATTTGTATCGCGTCGGTGCTACCAAAATGTAAACATATTTTGGGTTTTACAAGTTAAGCTAAGGTAACAAATTACGAGACGAAGTACACTTTGTTTTTG
The DNA here is from genome assembly GCF_025200985.1 of Drosophila gunungcola. Classification (NCBI taxonomy): domain Eukaryota; kingdom Metazoa; phylum Arthropoda; class Insecta; order Diptera; family Drosophilidae; genus Drosophila; species Drosophila gunungcola. Next base: position 152,351 of record NW_026453223.1, on the reverse strand, counting down.
GTATATCTGCTTATATGATACTAGAGGAACAAGGCAAAGAGCAATCCGAGTTCTCCACTTTTTAAAAACCTTTTCGATTTTTTAAAGATATCAAGACTTAACTGCTTACATAATGGGTATATGATAAATAAAGTTTCAGAATTTTCTTCGAATATTTACCAAGACATTACGCGCTTATATTATCGTAAGCACCAAAACCCTGTTTTCCCTTAACAGCAAAAAATAAAAAATACGCCCTATTTAAATCTGTTTTTTAAGATGTCCAGTGAATGTTAATTGTCCCCTTAAAAAACTTTTTAATTCAGGCTTCTAAATATTTAAGCGGAAAGATGTCTCCTATATCAATCGCTGACGCTAATTTAGCTGCTAAGGCCAGTAAAAATTAATTCTTTTTCCTTCTTTTCGATGAGAACTTGCAAAAGAGTGTATAAAGCTATACTGTTTTTTTCAACTTTATGCAGTAATTGAATTTTTAGTTTAGTTGACTGTTTTGAGTTTGCCTATTGGTTGTTTACATTATTGGAACGCCTCATATGTTTAAGATGTTGAAGTACATATATACTTCCCTCTTTTTCGGATTCAAATTGCTAACTAACCAAGGTCATCCCCGCTCACATGATCACACAGATTTTTCTATCTTTGGGCCTGCACACAACATACATATGTGTGGCTATGTGGTCCAGGCCTTTTAGTTTTGGTTTATTACAGCAGCGGCTTGAGTGAACAATCGAAAAACATTTAGTACAGTGTATATTACAACTACGGTTAAGGCACTCACACCCTCTAGCACGCACTCAGGCACACAAACCAAATACAAGTACAAGTATCGTACAGCTAGATGATGGGGGATTAGTCATAATGAAGGCGCCTCAAGCAGGAGGTCAAAGCTCCTCGAAGAAGGCCACCCGCGCCTTGGTGGAGCCGGACTTGAGCTTCTTGAGCGTGGAGTACTTGTTCTCGCCGGCCTTGATCTGCGCCTCGCTGAGGATGTCCAGGTTGCTCTGGTTCTCCTCAATCTTGTGAGGCGCAATCTCGGAGCGCAGGGTCTGGAGCTGGTTCTGCACCTGCTTCTTGGAGTTGCGCAGGTACTCGAGATGGTTGCGCTCCATCTCGTTGGTTATCTGCTCCATCTCGTTGTCGGTCAGTATGAACTCCTTGGGCTCAAAGTCGTCCGAGATGCCGCTGGAGTTGTCGCCCTGGGCCAGATAGTGGGTGGTCAGCTCGGCACCGCCGGCCGTCTCCATGTCATTGGTTGAGCTACTGGTGGTCAGCGAAGGCGTGCTGATGGCCGCCATGCTGGACGTCGTGTTCGCCGCATGCGATACACTGGAGCTGGTCAGCAGGCTGTCCGTGGAGGACTTGCGGCCGCTATTGAGGAAGTTCAGCAGGCGGGCGGTGGCCTCGCGCTCGGCCATTTTGGCGCAGATCAGCTCCTTGCGCAGCTTCTCCGTCTCGGCCTCCCGCTTGTCGTTCTCCACCGTCAGCTGGTGCACATAGAAGTCAGCGTCGCGGATCTTCTTCTCCAGGTCGTGTTTCTCCCGCTCGATCTTCATCTGCCGCTCGCGCAGCCGGTCCATTTCCGTCTTGAAGTGGTTCGCCTTGCACTCGGTCAGCTGCATCTGCTCCTCGTTGACGCGGCTCTTCTCGAAGTACAGCTCCTTGGTCTCCTCGGAACGTCGCTATAAGGGCAAACAAATACACTATCATTCAAGAGTCTTTAAAGAGGAGGCGTTGTGGAAGCAGTTCAGTTACCAGCGCGTCGCTGGCCATGCGCATCTCGTTCTGCAGATGCTCCATGCTCTTCTCCAGCTCGTAGCGTTCGTGCTCCGCCTTCTCGCGCAGCTTCTTCTCCCTGATGAACTTCTTGCGCTCGATCTGGCGGCGCTGCTTCTCCTCCTTGGCTTGGGCCTTCATCTGCTGGATTTCCATGGTGTCTGGCTTGCGTCGCCGCATGTACAGATCGTGGTTGCCCTTGCACAGGTCAAGGATCTGCCAAGAACGGTGACAAACTCTCCCTCAAACTCTATTCTCCATTCAAAACTGACTGCTTACCATCTTGTTGATGTGCAAGTCCTGCGAGTAAAATATGAAATTCGAGACTTTGGCGTCCACCAGGCGAATAGTGAACTTCTTGTCGTCGAAGCTGACGTGTCGTATCTCGTTCCACTGGAACGTGGTCTTTGGCGTTAGCTTGTCGCGCTCGTCGTAAATGTTCAGGCCCACGGAGGTGACGCCCAGCCACAATTTGGTTTTGTTCTTATTCTGGTGAGGAGTGCACACAAATGATTAGATTCACTCGGCCCAGCATTAGGCAATGCGCCCACTCACTGTAATAGGAAAGTAGTTGACTCCGTACATGTCCAGGTCCTGTGCGATCTTCAGGTACTCCATCTCCACCTCGTCGCGCGTCATGGGCTCGTGGTCCATGTACCTGGGTGGGAAGGAAAGAAAACACCTTCAGTTAGTAGCTTGATTTAGGGTACTGTTTGTTTGTGTGCCACCCACCAAGTCTTGATGCGCTCCTCCCACATCTCGGGCGTCATCTGGTACTGATCGGTCACTCCCTTGGGCAGAAGCTCGCCCCCGGCCAACATGCCGTCCTTGTAGGTCTCGTAGTCATAGGGACCGTATTGCACATGCACCGCGTACGAGGCCAGGAGCACGGACGCCTCCGGCCGGCAGTAGATGTCCATGGAGAGGATGCTCTGCTTCACCTGCAGGAAGAACAGGTGCTGCGTGATCTCCTGGATCAGTTCCTCGCTGACGTTCTCCGGAAAGAACTTGGCGTAGAAACTAAAGACGTACACATTGTTGCTGGCATGCAGCTCGACGCGCTGGTCCCGCACCCGCTTCTCCATCTTCAGCCAGGAGACATTGCTGCGCGTGTCGACGTACTGCAGCCCGAAGTACCAGGACTCGCGCAGACCGATGGTGCGGCACACCAGGTCGAACAGATCCTGCCCGGAGGCGCGCGGCTCCAGCTTGAATTCCAGCTCCGAGTCGAAGGTGCTCACTCGCACCGACAGGGATCGGTTCTTCTTGGTGCCGAAGAGGCTCATCGCGATTATGTGATGTGATGTGATGTGTGGCCGCTGTGATGTGGGATTCTCAAATGGGGTTGCTCTTCGGGGTTGGGGATGTATTGGACCCCCCTATGTTAACTTGTTGCGTGCAGGGTGGACTTGTTGCTCCACTTGCTACTGCTGATGCTGCTGCTCCTGTGCCAGCTAGTGGTCCGCCTCCTGGTTGCTGCTCCTGCAATCCTCGCTAGTCGCGGACTGCCTCATTTTGCATGCAATTTGGTGCTCCGGGCAATGGCAATTTCTGGGCTGAAGGCTGCGCCGCGAGAGAAAGAAAGAGTAAGTCACTTCGCTCATGCGGGTGTGCGTTTCGAGAACTGCGGATGGCGGCAGTGCTCTGCACTGGACTTCGTCTCCTGGCAGTGGGACAACTTACCACGGATTGGCAAAAGGCGTTTTACATCTATGGTGCTCGGCAGGGGGCCAAATCGCTCAGTAGCTTGCACTGCATTTACAATTGTTCGCGAAGTTTGCTATGTGCGCGGCATGAACGTGAACAGTGTGACCAGCTGTGCATTTTTGGAAATTACCCATTTGACAAAGCTCCCTGGAAATGCAAGCCGCAATTAAAATTTATTAGGGGTGTTCATGAAGCTGATTTATAACTACTGTTTTAACAGCTGTAGAAAAAAAAATAATGAGGTGTTTTTGGGACCGTATTCTCGTGCTTATGGTAAGCTAAAAGTAGGTTTTTACCTGACGAATTTCGAATTTTTTCGACTTTAAGCTTATAAACAAGAAATTGGGACTTAAAGTTTTACTCACATTTATATCCCAAAAAAGTGAAGGCCCGATAACATATTTTGTCAAAAATATTATTTTTGGATCAAAAGTTAAATGAAAATTTGGACACAATAACCGAAACTTAATTAGGATTATTAGAACAAGATCAGATCAGTAGATGTCAAACGATTTCGGTGTGTGCTTTTTGTCCAGGTGAAATGAGAAAATAAAAATACTAAAACTACATATGGCGTTGCCACTTTGACAGCGGCTTAATAATTTTTAAATATTTTAATGGCTAATTGCATGATTGAGCGCTAAATTCAACCGAAGTTATTTTTTTTAAATATGTGCATGCTAAATCAATATTGTTTTTTTTTTTAATAATTTATTAATATGCATTTACAAACACGTGCCAATCTTCAAGATCTGAGAAATAAGCGAAATATGTTTATGGGTATATAAATTATCAACTGTCTTTAGAAAGGAGCACAGCATGTATTTTTTCAGGTCGCTGTAGCTTGTTTTTTACACCTCCAGCGACTCAACAAATGACCCAATACGATCCCAAATTCCATTTTAGCCTCACATGCCTACCGACCGATTCCTTCTATAGGGCAATAAATTGAAAAAAAAAAAAATAATTTTGGGTGTCTTCGATTGTTTGAGTAACAATCCAGCTTAATAACTATACGACTTAGGCTATATGTGCGTGCTTGGGGAAGTCTTGGCTCGATTTCTAGTAGTATTCTTGCCGCATCCGAGGCGATGCTAATGCTTATCACACAAATGCAAGTGCTGAGGATCTTCGTCTCCGGATCCGTGCAAACACTAGGATGAACGGAGGAGAACTATGCTAAGAACTAGGACTACCTAGAGTTGTTGTTGTGGCAGAGAACTCGGATTGGCACTTAAATGGCGGCTGGTGCCAGGGGTACCGGACTCCTGGCTACTGGCTGCTCCTCTTGGTCCGCTCCATGTGCAGATCGTACAGCATCTTGTTCTTCTCGTAGTAGTACGGGTTCTGCTCGGCGCCCAGCTCCGGGTTGTACTCGTACCCGGTGGCGACTCCGCTTCCGGAGGGGCCTGTCTCGGGGCCACCAGCTCCTCCTGGAAGGGGCGGGATGCTGCAGCTGCTACTGCTGCTGCTGTTCCCGTCGTCGTAGTTCAGGTGCAGGTTGTTGATGCGCTTCGACAGGGGCGTGGACTCGCATGGCAGGTCGTCCTCCCGGCTGCGTTTCCTGTTGGTACGGAGTTGGGACATAACATTAGGCGGAGTGAGTCCCAGAGCCCAGCTGAACCCACAAACCGTGTCTTCAGAAATCCAGCCATTCCAGGCCAATGAGTTGCGTTGCTTTTTATTGGTTTATTCAGTTGTTTTGTTCTTTCGTTCCGTCGTTCTCTCGTTTCCCTTGTTCACTTCCAGCAGTGTGACCGCGAGACCGTTCAAATTTTACTTTGAGATATGCCATCGGGATTGTCAAAATATACCATTTGATTCTATCAAATATACCGTTAGTATTTTATTTTCAATGATTTTTGTTTTTAATGATTTGGGAATTCCCTAAACGACATAATCTATGAGTAAATCTCTGAAATTCCTGCTAAATTTTCAGCAACTCAGAGATTCAGTCGTTTTTGGGGAAAACCCAAAATATTTAAATACAAAAAACTAGAAAAACATTGTTATACTCTTTTGGGTATTCTCTTAACAACTCTTATTGTTGCATATCGGTTAACTGTTTGCCAGCCGTTCTATACAAATTTAAATATTATCAATTCAGCCATTCAATTGTTGAAAACCAGAGTTGTCTATCTATAGCCATGTCAACCCTCACGGAATTTTTACTATGAAATCAAATGAGAAAGTATAATTTTAGTTGTTTTGTATTACGAATGGTTTTAAAATTGTTTTTTAAGTTCTCAGAACGCGGGTCAGCTGTTTAACCATTTTTAGCCGTTCCCTTAAATTGAAAATTTCTTTAAAATCTTAAGCTATTCTATTTAGTCGTCAAAAATACCTTTTTTAAATCTTGAATTTTGTTATAGAAACACCTTAATTTGTTATACGATTAACCAAAAGCGTTATTCTAAAATTATTTTCGTGTCTTTATTGGTCTGAAGTCGAGAACCAGGTTGATTGATATATTTATTAATAACACACATAAATAAATATACATAAATAAAGAAAAGATGAGTGACGCAACTATTAGATACCCACCCGTTGCTCAACTAACCAATTTCAAAATAAAAAATATGCCCCCTGAAAATAAAGGGGTTTTTGGTGGCGCCATTTGCCGAAAAATGTTTGTTTAACTAGAATCTACATTTTAAATCCCAAATCTCTAGCCTTTATGGTTTCAGAGAGCTCAACGTTTAACGGGCAGGGCTAGCTCGACTCGGCTATGGTCGGCTAGATCAAGAATATATATCCTGTAGGGTCGAAAACGCTTCCTTCTTCCCGTTACTTACATTTCAACGAATACAGAATACCCTTTTAATCTACGAGTATCGGGTTTAACTCGCTTACAATTTGTCAATGTCCTTTTTATTGCCAGCTTTTTGTTTTGTTTTGGTAATTATTTAGAAGAATAGGCGAGGGATAAGTCGAATATTTTTGTTTTAAATTTTTTTCCAACTTTTTTTTTTAGCTATATGATAATGTTTCCGATCATGTCCGTTCCACGGACATGGCTGTTTCATGTCGCCTATAGATACTTTAACGTCAAACTTTTGACTTGTATTTTTATTCCCTAAAAAAAAGGAAGACCAATAGGGGCCTTGATTATTCCCATGAGACCATAAATGAATACTACGATTTTATTTATTAAGTTATTTGTGTAAAGTTGTGTATTTATATATTTTTCTATTGTTATCCAAAAATTTTAATGCAGTACCTTATCTTACTGAAATACATTGAATGGTTTCATTTGACCGTTATGTGAGCGAAAGACGGGCGTTGACAAATGTTATTTTTCAGTTAAAATTATAATCGTGTTTGTATTGTTTTAAATTATCTGTTTTGATATCCATTTTAATATAGGCAAAGATTCCTGTCTATTTCATTCGAAGCGAATGACGAATTTTTCGGCATTTATTTATATTTTAAGTCTGCAATGCAATTAAATTAATAGAAAAAAAGTTTTAAGGTAAAGAAACCACTTAAAAATCATTTAAATTAATGACAACTTCAAATAATCGAAAATAATGTAACCAGCACATTCTCAAAATAATATACTTTGTATTATGTAATAAAACACATATTAAAAATTAACAAATAAGTTTTTCAATACACTTGTTTTTCAATCAAAAAAATCGAATCCAATGCAGCAAAATTCGCCTTTCGTTAGGAATGGGACACTTATTTTTCCAAGACTTTACCGTTTTTACATTAAAAATATTTGTTATTAGTTGACGTGTGCGGATAACAAAAACATGTATTATTTATTTATTTGATATACATCGTATACATGGTTTAGTTTCGTATTGTTCAAGTTAAAATTTCGTACAGATTTAAATTTAGTAAACACTATTTTGCTGTCGTATACGTACTGTAGCCAAAAGAACCGTCATAGTATGATTTACACATGCAATATTTGTATATACCCGCAAATATAGGTAAATGTATTAAAATATATTTATACACAGCTGCGGTCAAAGTAAAAGCACTGAAACTATGCCTCCATTCTTTGTAAATATATCGTATACTATTAGTTAATTTGAGTTTCTTTGAATATGTTTTCAATGGTTAATATATAAGCTAATGGTGTCCTACAGAAGTCTCTGCATTGATTATAATTCTTTCAAGAATTTATGTTACGACTTAACTCCGATATCAGTTGGGCCAAAAAGTATACTTGCTTAAAACAAAAATTACGTATTTATTTATTTTACAGTTTACATGTTGCGAACATGCTAACATTTGTATCAATAATGAAGGGCATATATATGACCTTAATACCTTAACGGCATATCCTGCTTAAATTGTTGAATAGTTTCGGGTTTTAGTCAGGAAACTGCGCCATTTAGAAATAAATTGTGTTATCGTACTCATTTTTTTTAGAGAAGCAATGTTTTTGACATAAAAAATCTAGCAAACACAATTTAGTTGAAATTTTTCTTTTACTCTACTCACGTATGTCTATCTGAACTATACCTAAATTTAAAGGAATTTTAAGCTTAACTGACTGATTGCAAAAAAAAAGGAAGCGTAGTTAAACAGTTGTGTTTAACTTCGGGATTGTTGGTCCTAGCAAAAGAGCAAATATAAACTGTATTTTGTATAAAGAGTGCATCTTACAAGCGCCCTAAGAAAACATAATTAGGAAGAAACTGCATGATAGATTTTCAGTGCAGTTATTTTGACCGCAACTGTATGAGGGAGTCTCCGATTCGGAGTGGTTCACAGCCCTGATCCTCAGGGGCTTAGATCCTGGTGGAGATTGGGATCATATCCACCCATGCTGTTGTCGTACGGTTGCTGCTGGTCGTAGCCGCCCGAGCCCATTGGATAGCCCATTGAATCCTGCGGGGGAGCGGGTGACATCATGGGTGTGGTTGTCCCACTCGGAGGACCAGCCATGGAATACGGTGAAGCGCCTGCAGCCTTCTTAGCCGCATACAAATTGGCCTCCTCTTGTGCCTTTCCAATGTTCTTCTTATAGCGAATTCGCTTGTTGCCAAACCAATTGGATACTTGGGAGACCTGGCGCAGATGAGTGGGTATTGTTGCGTATTATAACATGCTGAAATAAAGCGCAAAATTAAGTTAACAACTCACCGTTATGCCACATTTTCGTGCCAACTCTTCTTTGGCCTCTTCGGATGGATATGGGTTACTCAAGTGACTATAGAAGTACTCATTGAGAATTTCGGACGCCTGCTTACTGAAGTTACGGCGCTTACGACGAGCGTCCAAGAAACGCGAACGTAGAATCATTACAGCCTCACAGGTCGACTGCTTCAACTGCATTTGTATGGAACTAAACTTTTTGTGAATGATCTGCACCATTCGTTCAATTTCCTTTGGTGTAATCGGTCTGAAATAATTATGCCGCACCGGAACATTAATTAATATTTAAATCTACCACACAAATCCGCGCTTTATACTAACCTCGTGCGACTCTGTTCACGTAAAAGATTCATAACATGCGTGGTGAATTCGTTGCATGCCTGCTCATATTTCTCCAACTCTTGATGATATATTTGACGAATCTGTGCCAGCTTGGCACGGTAGTCGGAATGCTCAATGGCATTGTCAGCACCATCTATGGACAAGGATCCACCCTGGCTGGCCGCAGCAGCAGATGCAGCAGCCGCTCCGCCACCTCCTTTTTCGGGTCCTGCCACGCCCTCGGCAATAAGCATGTTGTCCAATCTCATGAGTTGTGGATCTGGTGGCTCCTCCTCCTGAGTATTGCGAATTGAAAGGACTAGAAAAATAGAAGGTGATGTTGGTTGTTAGGAAAAGAGGAAATTGTAGTTAATTTAGGCTAGCCAAAGTCAGTATACCTTTCGAGTTAAACCAAAGAGTTTGTAAATATGTTTTGATGGTAATTTTATGACTTTTAAATGTGTTTCTTAAGTTTGAAAACTAAGTTTGGTACTTATGAGTCTGCCGTTGATTCTAAGACTTACATAAATTGTTTTGTATTATTTATATTGTGGACATGTAATTTCATATTAAATTAACAGTTTGAGAATGATCTGCCCTATTGAGATTAATATTTTGAACATACCAGTCTTCTCCTTAATTTCGCACAGTACGGAGAACAGTGCCGGCTTCATCCGGTGACAGTTAAGCGTGTGTTTTCTGGCTTGTGCCTCGTCAAGCGATTGTTCCGAGATGCTCATTATTTGTTGCAATATCTCGCCAATGTCCTTTTGCTTGCGCACCTCGTTTTCGCTGCCAGTATTTTGACCATCGTCCTGGCCAGACAAACCATATCCTTGTGGCGCCATCATGCCACCGGTGTGAGCCAACATGCGATTTGGATCCTCCATGACTCACCAAATAATTTCAGCAATTATTTCTGTAATGAAAACAAACAACAAAAATATAGTAAATAATGCCAAATTTCATGATAAAGCTAAGCTTACATCAAGCTGTTATCTGTATCAAAGTGTACACAAAAATTTAATAGAAAACACAAACCTTAATTTATTGTCAAAATGTATTTTCAGAGCACTGCGTATTATATTGCGAGTTTTCAAATCATAAGCTAAAAGTAAGTTTAACACTGGAAAGTTTAATTTCAGGCAAATCAAAAAATGTTTCCTTGACACAACCAACAAAAAGGAATTTAAGAATTTTTAATGTTATTCTGAGGACGCCCTAAAAATGTCTTCGAAAGATTTTAAAGTTTCTTAGGCCTTTTATTTCATATCGAAGGAATTGACAAATTTCAACATTCTGTGCATATGGTCGGTTTTATAAAGATACTTTCAAATCTAATTTGGCAATCCATGAAAAAAGCTAATCTTCAAACAATTTTACCTAAGACAAGATCTTAAGCGGATTTAAAAACAAAAAATTCGGTTTGATATGATTACTCCATTTGAAAAAAATTATTTTGTTTCATTACACCCCGGTATATTGATTTTATTGGTCTTTTTTTTAAATTTATTTGCCTTATCTCTATATGTACTTTAAGTTGTAAGCCATTTTACATCCAGTTTTAAGCTAAAAAAAAAACACTTCAGAAATACAAGAAATTTGCTCTTTTCAACAAGAAATAGATCCATTCTTCCATTCCATTTAATATTTACAAGACTGTTGTTTATCCGATTGAAAAAAAAACTGCGTTAAAAGCACTGAGAAGTAAATTCAATCAAAATACGGCGAGTAGAAATATTGAAAAATCATTGTAAACGCAATAATCACCTGTTCCCAAAATTATTAAACTTTGGGCTATTTGTTGTTATTGTTATTTATGAAAAAATAAGACATCCTGTACATATTTGCTGTAAAATTAACACTTTCTAAATAATTTATCAAGCAATAAAACGATATGATGCCGAGTGTAATCACAACGTATAATGTACATACATACATATATACACATGTAAGTACGTATGATTCGTGGTAGCAGAACACCAAAAATAATCAAGCTTCAGTAAAACCTGCCCAGGTAAGTATGTATGTACATGTATGCATGTATACATGCTCGTTTTTTGTTAATTATTATCTTTATATTGTTAAAAATGGTTTAAAAACTATTGGGTTTACATTTTTGGGTGTTTATTACGTCAGAATAATTCTAAACTGTTTATAACAAGATGTATAGTACACATCGATATACATATGTATGTAAACATGTATCTATTCATGTAAGTATTTAGAAGCGTCCATTTGGTAATGGGTACTCACGAGTTTTCGTCGTGATTGCCTTTATTATATATTTGCTGAGCGAGTCGTCTATACCATTAGATTCACAATAATTTAGCGACGCATTTTTTGCCGATTTAAATATCCGCAAGTATATAAAAATATTATTTTTTGTAAAACAACGAAATGAAAGTACGTTCTGTATACTCAGAAAAATAAATCGATATGAAAAAGGTAGTCAGGAAGTATGAAAATATCGATAACTATTTTCTGTAACGAATATATTTTTAACAACTTATTTTTATAGCCGAAACAAAATAAATCGATACTTTTATATTATTTTTATAATAGCGTATGTACACTGCCGCATGATCTTTTCCGATTCGTTCTGATCTCCATCCAACTCATCTTTCAAAAACAGATAATGTCGGATCTAATAATAAAATATCAAAGTTATTGGACAACTATGCAAACGTTTAGTTGATTACTTTATATTATAATTAATAAACTATTAAGTAGCGTAACTAATCAATATTCATGATAACAGTGGAATAGTTGGGATTTTTTATCTGCCATCCAATAGTTCAGTGAGCACACTTTTTACAGTGGTCCTTTATACCATTTAATGCTCTTGACCAATAAGCTTAAATTTATCAGAAATAAAAAAAAAACACTTCGCCTCCAGCTGAATTGACTATTATGGTGATTTAAAGCAGAATTGCAATTTATGCTAGCTGTAGTTTAATAATAATGTTAATTAATTGCGTTATGTCGTAATGTCTTATGACATATTTGAAAAAAAAAACACGGATGATTTCGTTTCTAGACCAGCTCAAACATAACAAGAACAAAATAGTAAAAATCTTTTAAAACTAGCAGAAAATCAACAAGTTTTAATAATTTTAGTCGTGCAGTTATGGGATAAAGTGGGTAATTTCTTACATTAAAAATATACAGACAAATTAATATAAATTATATAGTATTATAAAATATGTTGAGCAGAAAACGCCACTCATTAAGCATTTGAATTCGACACTTAGGGGAATGCCCAAAAATAAATTTTATTCTCCCCAATTGTTTCTTTATTGCGCTGTACCAAAATGACGTAAAAATATTAGTGTGAAATATGTATAGATAATTTTCAACATATTTTTGACCAATCGATAATCATTGAATGCACCCCTAAGTTAGACATTATATTGTGCAGTGACGTAGAGTCGTATGTTCATCTTTGGAGAATATATATTCCTGAATGGTTTATTAAGCAAAATTATTAATTTACTTTGATTGTCACAAGCAACGCGTTTATGTAATATTGAAGAAAAAAAGGTATAGAAAAGTGAAAGAGTTTAACGAACACAACCTCAAAAGTTTAAATGGCGTGGCTTCCATCCATATGTAAATGCATACGTGCATGAAAATATACATTTATTGGGCAAATAAGCTTTCCATTACTTTTAATAACGTTGTGTTAGGCTTACGTCCGATAGGAATTTAACTTAATCTATAAATACAAAAAATTATCGTTTGAATTAAAAAACTATACTTTATATTTCATGCAATACATACTTTATACGTTTGAATACATAAGAAAAAATATATATGTATGTACTTGCGTATTATATTAACCTTTTTTTTAACTAAATAGTTGAGTAATGTAATGTCAGCAATGCAAAGTATACCGAGTGGTATACATATGCTCGTTCATGCGCATTCCTAATTTTATTTTCTTTCCCTTTGCAGAAAAGTTGAGACCAAAATTTCAATTTGTGCGATTAAAGCGCCCCTAGTAATATTAGCACTGGATCGCTGATAAAACCTACCAAATTCTTGTGAAAGATCGATTTGTTTGTTTTTTATTTATATATTTTTTGAGTCAATTTCCGATTGACTTAACAAAGAATACCCGAGAGTAAGATATCTTTGTCTAATTTGCGAACTGGCATTGCGCACCCCAAGGAGGGGAAACAAAATCTTATATGACTTTGAAAGATACGGTGGTAAGTAACAACGAACCCATTAAATCGTTAAATCCCTTTGCATTCCACATCTATGTCAGTTTAGTTCGTAATATTCTATTTAATAACTATTCGAGAACATATGGCGATTTGCAGTGTTAAAAAGTACAAAAAAAGTGCGAGGGAGTGATGTATTTTTTATTGTTTTTTGGGTTGCTTCCAAACTTTTCCATTATATGGTAACTAAAATCAACCCCATTTAATTCCAGTATTTCTTCAAAACAAAAATATAAGTGCATTTTAATATCGACCAAAGTAGGAAACAAGATTTAGTTTGTGTTTTAAGCTGGTCTCGTGCTAAACTTTAAATATTTTTATTTTTAAAAATTATAACACTATGCACACATTAAGTGTTTCTTATATATATTATGGCATACAAAAATGCATTCGGTTTTATTTTGTACCTTTAACGCCTCATGTAGAACAGAAGAAATGGTTCCGTTGAGATTATATTTTTGCCAAGTGTTGTGCACCGGGTTCCCTTGGTCTTTTAATACCAACCCGTATCTTGCACACAATCGTTTAAACATATATTTTGACAATAACTACAAATCACAATAACCAGAACGCAAAAAAAGCGCGTCAATAAAGTCAGATAGTTGCAAAAAAAAAAAAAAAAATTGATGTTCGAAGTTTAAATTCCCTTGCTATTTTAAAAGAAATTAATATTGTATATTTACATAATACCTATATTTATTTACTTTTTGTTGTTCCTATCCTAGCGCTACACTAGTCACTACAAAAAACAAGTTATGTCTATTTTACGTTTACGTTTTGATATATGCGTTCGATTTTTATAAAACTAAAAATGCAATGTTATAAAAATCCATAAAACTACAGAGCTATCTAACGAATCTCATAACCTTTTTTCGGTGTTTAAAATATAAATTAATCTGTTATTTCTATTTTTTAATAGCCTAAAATAAAACTTATTTGAAATGGTTTTGTAATTGTTAAAACATCTTTGCTTATAGAGAATCCATATCTAGTGCTTTTCATTTAACATGATCATAAGCAAAATGTTGAAAAAATACGAACAAGTTAAACTACAACAGCACAAAAAAAAAAAACAAAAAAAATCGGAATTTATATTTAAGGAAAGCTACAGAAGAAGAAATTTTAATAATATCGCGTGCTCAACACCACTTTCCTTATTGTGCGTGTGGTTTTCTATCTACATTTTAATCTGATTTTTGAGGAAAACCATGCCAACACAAAATTGTTACAGTTTTTATTGAGGCCTGAAAAAAAAGGTTTATAAAACTTATGGTTTAATATGCAGGTGTTGTTGATTTGATTTAAACTTAATGCAAATGCTTTGTGCTTTTATTGGGATAAGAAGAACTGGGGATTGAATCTAAACCGGTATGAAATAGTTGTCAGTTTAACCAAATTATCAGTATCCAGTAGAACATTTTTGAGAAATATCTACCCAAATTTTCTGCGTAAACCTTTATTTTGCGGGTGCCCTCGTCCCTCTTCTTTTTAAAAGTTAATCTAAAAAAAACTTAGTCGTAACAATATTCTGTAAAGTTGATCGGAGAATAAATGGAGCTAAGTGCACCGCCTTTTACTGTGGTTCAGTTTTTCGTTGAAATAAGCTCACATTAAGTTTCATCTGGGAGTGTCCTCATCAGATCTCAAATTTTCGTAGTGGTCGCCTTCAAGAAAGTGTCTGTTTATGTTTATAATTGTACAATTGAGTCCATGTTTAAATGCATTGTGGGTTTAAGCAAGCTTAAGTACACATTAACTCTCGCGTGCTTGATAGCTCGTATGCAGTAACTGTTAGTTATTTATTCATGAAATTGTATTTTTCAGAAACACCAGCAAAAAAAAACCGCACTTCTCATTCAACAAAAACGGAGTAAAGGGTTCGAGCTGTGCATGAATTCAAAAGGGCGAACCATAAGTCACCGGTAAGTCAACGACATAGTTATAACAATCCAGTTTTTAGTCGCTTTCCAATTTTAATTTTGAATTGCAAGTGCTCTGCGCTTACAAAATACCGAAATCAAATCAAATGGGCTCAAAATAAAAAATAATACTTAATTTATTATTATTATTATTTTTATTAAAATGTTTTTGTAACTAGACTATATTTGTTCAATAAATTTAGAGTTTTAAGGGGGTTTCTACTCTCGAGGCGAGAAATTGAGTGGTTATTTAGGGAATTTATTACAAAAGTTTCACTGCATAGATTTGCAAAAAATTCTATTTTCAAAAAATTCTATTTGCAGCGCATTCCCAGTCGCATACAGATTAAAATAATGAATTAAAAAAATCGGTTCTTTGGTCACCCTTCCATTTGCGAATGTGGTGACTCTTAGTTTCAATACAGAGCTTTGCTTTTTATCAGGCTATCAAATTCAGGGGCATTTATTTGTTCGGTCATTGTAACTTTGAATTATTGTTGGCTCACAACTTAAAACTAAGTAGGCATTATGCGGTCACATGCCATCACTGGAAGAAAATGTAAATATTTTTCATTGATTGAATTTTAATTTTTAAATATGTCTGTAACATGACCATAAGATGGCTAGGTTTGTAATAGACTTAAGGAAATTATTTCATAGCCCCAAATCCATGTAATACCCGTCGAAAATTGATTAAATATCTGAGGAAAGACAACTAGGAGCTAAATTATAATTGCATTGACCAAATAATTTAAATTTTCTTCGCTGCATGTAGATTTATGAGACATTTATTTTATAGTTTATACATTTCGTGCTAGCAATTATTTAAGCAGAAAAGTTAGATTACCTTCAAAAAACGCAAAGGTATGCTGGCAAGTGATGGGGCTGTTTGAGGCTATGCAATATAGAAAACACAACCCCAACGTACAAAATATTCCAACACACGTAGTGTTTTGGTTTATAGGGTAGTAGGGTCATTCGACTAATTTACAGAAATAGAAATTGTAATTTTTAAGGTAATATATGTAGTGTTTAATTGCACTTTTGACTTGTGTTGTATTCTGAGAAGAACCGATTAATTAGTGAGATGAAACTGTAACAGCCCTTTCTTATTCGATTTCTGTATAGCGACTTACAAAATCTTTTGAAATATTGTCTTTACAGGACTTCGAGTAACAGACATCGGAAGTTACAGCCCTTCAGGTACACATGAGCCTGTTGTTTTGCCATTTTTTAAAGACTTAAACTGGTAAATTTACAATATAAATAAATATATATATATATAAATACATATATATATATATATATATATAGATATATATGTATATATTTAATTAAAGAAATAGAATAGCTGAATATTTACCAAGGCAAATTTCAACCAAAGCTTCAGCAAAATAACAACAGAGTATAATACCTTTGCGAAACAATTAAATGAAAATTGTTCTCACGCAATTCTTACTGAATCTACAAAACAAACAAATTATGTACACCGTTGTTTAATTAAAGCACAATTAATTCGCGGTACCGGTTAGATATACCAATTCATGCTTATTCTCAGTACATTTGTTAAGTGAAAAGCGGCGGCAATACAAAAAAAAAGAAAATTTAATGAACGGAAACGAAAGTTGGAAAAATCACAAACTAGCGAAAAACGTGAAGTCAATAAAATACCTTCCACATACAACCAATAGATACCACTGGCCTCCTCTATTAGTAGCATTACCCGAACAATAAGCCAAATTAGCATTATCCTTGGACCCAAAAAGCTTACAAAATGGCCACCGTAAACGTCAACCGCAGTGTGACGGACATCTTTTATCGCTATAAGATGCCACGTCTGCAGGCAAAGGTAGAAGGCAAGGGCAACGGCATCAAGACCGTTCTCGTTAACATGGCTGAAGTGGCTCGGGCCATAGGTCGACCGGCTACCTATCCGACCAAGTACTTTGGATGCGAGCTAGGCGCCCAGACTCTGTTTGATCATAAGGTAACGTAACTAGTGAATTCCAATTCCTCACCTAATTCAGCTGTTACTGTATGTGCTGGTTAAACATTTCATTACAGAACGAGCGCTTTGTTGTGAATGGATCGCACGATGTCAACAAGCTCCAAGATTTATTGGATGGCTTTATTCGCAAGTTCGTGTTGTGTCCCGAATGCGACAACCCGGAGACCAATCTGACTGTATCTGCCAAGAACCAGACTATCTCGCAGTCATGCAAGGCATGTGGCTTCCATGGCCTGCTGAAGGTCAACCACAAAGTGAACACGTTCATTGTGAAAAATCCTCCATCGCTTAATCCGGCCGCCCAAGGATCGTCCCTTACTGAGGGCAAACGTGCCAAGAAGCAGAAGCAAAAGAACGATAACTCCGATGGATCCATATCGAACAACTCTTTGGCCAACAACTCCGGCGGGGAGTCGGATGGCGGCAATGGAACCAACCAGGCTATTCAAACCGAAGCGGAAATAAGCGCTGCCATTCCGGAGAAAAACAAAGAGGAGGACGATGAAGGATGGAGCGTCGATGTTTCGAAGGTAAGGTGTTTCAAATTCTTTGAAATATTTTAGCTTGCTTCCTAAACTATAACGATTTCACCATTAGGAGGCTATACGTGCTCGTTTGCAAGATCTGACAGATGGTGCTAAGGGCATGACTATTTCCGATGACTATGATAAAACTGAAAAGGAGCGCATTGATATTTTCTATGAATTAGTGAAGGATAAGCGGGACAAGAAGCAATTAGATGATAAAGCAATTCATAAGGAACTGTTCATCGAAGCTGATCGTTTGGATATTCTTAACAAGGCTCCACTGGTCCTTGCTGAGCTGCTTTTTACTGAAAACATCATCAAGGATGTGCATAAAAACCGTAACTTGCTTCTTCGCTTCACGCTTAATAATACAAAAGCACAGCGATATTTAATTGGCGGAGTTGAGCAAACAGTTGAGCTACATACAAGTACTCTAATGAGCAAGGTGGCTGGAATCTTTAAAATATTATATGATTTGGACATACTCGAGGAAAAGGTCATACTGGAGTGGGCACAGAAAGTCAGCAAACGACATGTCTCCAAGAAAATTGCTGCTGAAATACACGAAAAAGTGATGCCGTTCGTCCAGTGGCTTAAAAATGCCGAGGAAGAATCCGAATCCTCTGAGGAGGAGGATGAGGAGGAATTTGTCGAATCTGATGAATCTGATAAAGAAGCAATGCGAAGGGACAAATACCGTGTTAACCCCATCCAGGCGGAGCCAGAGGAAGACGCTATCAACATTGATGACATCTAAATGAAGCTGCTTCCCTTCCGGAGTATTTTGGAAAAGTAAAATCAAACAAACGCAATCTGCAAATTCAAACTGAAATATAAATTAGCGAGTTAAATCATCAAGTGGTTTTTTGATTTTTAGTTTCTACGAGTGCTCATTGTAAAATCCATTAAGCACCCGGTAGCTTTACTTTGATTTATCGCTTTACTACCAATCAATTGTTAGCAATACATTACCCAAGTCGCTGTAACAATAGACGATAACTGAACTTAATTACACCAACATATATATTACAAAATAAAGGAAAAATGCAAACGCACTGTAATTTTGTCGCTTTGCAAAGGTTTTATTTAAATTACCTTTCTTAATCCGAGTAAACCCCATTCTTGATCAGTATCAACACAATATATGCTTTTAAACTCTAGTTTTAGTTTTGAGTCCTTTCTATTAGGTTGGTATCGGAGTCGATTATGCAGCTTTCATGGAATTGATCGGAACACCTATGGAATAAAGATTTTAATTTTGATAAGCTTCACGTTTCTAAGCAACAATGATGATACTATTTTTGAAGGAGCCACAGTCGAATCTACAGTTCTGGGACTGCAAACCATTTGAAACCTTCAACTATCTCATGTCAGGTAGATAAAAGCGAACGCCCTCTAAAATAATGAGTACAAATTTTTCTTATTCAACATTCTATCTCGTTTTCTTGCGTGATAAGTTATTTTGGTAATGCAAAGAGATCAAAGAAGTTGTGAACTTTTTTTGATAAATCTTTAGTAATGGGTATATTTTTATTTGTATTTAAATTATTTTTTATTTTTTGATTTATAAGATTCACTGCGAAAAGATTTTTTTAATAAAACAATTTTATATAAAATCTTACAAACAGTAGTGCTGCGATGTCTATTCAAAAATTGTTAACGATTATTCCAAACAAGTGTTTACTTTTTCAACTTCCCGAAATTTCGTATTTGACTTTGAATTTGCGTTGGTTGACAAAGAATGTTTTTTCCTTGAAAATAACAGTGCTTAAACGGTGCACTAAAAATTAAACATGCTAGTAGTGGAACAAAAAGAAATTGGAACATCCGAATGTGCAAGTGCGGGAATAGGGTATCCACTCTGAAAATTTATGACCGATGTGTCGCATTGGGAACAGAGTATTGGATAATTAATTGGTATATTTTAGTATATTTTGGTGTAGGAGATGGTATATTTCAGCAGTCCAGCGGCGGTCATACCATACGCATCCCCTATAAATTGACTTAGGTTGAAGTTACATAAATAGGTATTAAATGTTTAAATGCACTAGCCGTAGATAACTTTACAACTGATTTGCAGGACCAACATGCTGCGTTCGGCGATCATGTCATCGACCCTGGCCAAGGGCCTTCAAAGGATGGCCCAGGGCAACTCGAATGCACTGTCTGTTGTGCCCGCACTGAATATGGTTTTGGTGCGCCAACAACAAACCCTGCCGCTCGCCGAAACGGCTCAGAACTTGCCCAAGAAGGGATACTCTCCGTTCGGAACCAAGCAGTCCTCCGTCGCGGAATGGTCATTGGCCCGGCTCGATGATCTCCTCAACTGGGGTCGCAAGGGTTCCATTTGGCCCCTGACATTCGGACTGGCCTGCTGTGCCGTCGAAATGATGCACATCGCAGCTCCGCGATACGACATGGATCGCTATGGTGTCGTTTTCCGTGCATCCCCGCGTCAAGCCGATGTCATCATCGTGGCTGGCACTTTGACCAACAAAATGGCACCGGCATTGCGAAAGGTCTACGACCAAATGCCCGAGCCACGTTGGGTCATCTCGATGGGAAGCTGTGCCAACGGCGGTGGCTACTACCATTACTCGTACTCCGTGGTCCGCGGCTGCGACCGGATAATCCCCGTCGACATCTATGTGCCTGGTTGCCCACCCACGGCGGAGGCACTCATGTACGGAGTCTTGCAGCTGCAGAAGAAAGTGAAGCGGATGAAGACCCTCCAGATGTGGTATAGGAAATAAGGCAACGATGGGAGAACTTAAATTTAAAATGTGCAACATAAAACGACATACATTTTTATGAACAGAAGTCATATTAAATATTGTTCTGTTAACGTTCAGTTGTTGTATATATCGTTTTTGGATCAAAAGGATAATACAAATAAATGGCTTTCGATACAAAAAAGGATTTTTCGAGCTGTGATTCTATATCTCAACAGCTGGCTTGAATACAAGATTGGCATTTTAAAAAATCCCCAAAAAAATATGTTTTCTATGAAGTAATTTATTTGAAGTCCTATTTATCTTGTAATCGTATTTTAATCATAAGTTTTGTTTTGAACAAATTCTTTATGGACAAAAACAAAAATAACTCAAATATAATGCATATTTATTTTTGCGGTTTTTGTTTGCATAGACCTGTAAAACAATTTTAACGTTACCAACCAGGAAAACAGTTTTTTTTTTTAATTGAATCTTTTTTAATAAGTTTAACTTTTTAAAAGGTAGTTGGGAATGGTTTGGCCTAAGTTGGGTATCGAAAGTTTTAAATTTTTATCTATTTTGCTCCACAATTTTCTGAAAGAATATTATAAAAATTAGATATTTAGAAATCATGGATGGATTGAAGATAGAGAAACACTATGATAAATGAATTTTGTTTTTGTATGTCGGTTCTAAGTAATTGAGTTTTGGATTTGAGAAACGCATCGATAATTATAATCAACTTTTGCTGTTCCAACTTTTAAGTTTAACTGGTTTGAACAAGTTTTCTATAACATTTTTTCTTTACAAACTTTCTTCCGTCTCTTTCTTTTTGTGCATCTCTTTCTATTGTTGGTCGAAAACTATTTGCCATGGAATCTAAGGGACAAATGATCCAATATGCGCCGGTGCAATAAAACACACAGACTTCGACAATTAAATGATTTCATATAATTAACATATGCATAATAATTGGACTAGCAATTTACTAATCTAGTGAATTCTGTCCCACGCTGTTGTCCTCCATTTCGGTGCTGGAAATGCTCGGCGACAGTGTCGTGGACCTCGAGCAAGCAATGCCATCGAGGTTATAGTACTGCACTATTCGAGCTGGTGGTCGATTGGATATGACCTCAGCTATTTGATTCACAACCCATTTGGCCAATTTGATGACGGCAACGTGTGCCACGAATTGCAGGATCATTGCTCCAAATCCCTTGTACAGACCACAAACTCCCTCCGAAACAATTGTGGTTTGGTAGCAATCGACGACGCCTTGGTAGTTTGTCAGGATGGGGACCACGTCATAGCCATTGTCGAGGTTGTCGATTATAGTTCGTGTGCCCTGCAGTTGCAGGCGATGCAGAATTGTTTCGAACGGAAAGAAGATGGCCTCAGTGGTCAGTATGGCGATGAGGTTTGCATACACTTCCGCATTCTGATGCTCCAGCGAACTATCGTGGAACTTTCCGCCCTGGCTGTCCTGGGACTGATTCGTTATTCGCCGCCGCATGATGCGAGATGAGACGCCGCGTATGACCAAGTTGAAGAGATACTTGGTGATGCCGAAGGAGACACTTGGGCCGATTAACGCCCATGCAGGCAGCATTCGTCCTTTTTGCGGTGAACTCCAGTATAAGAGCCGCAGGCTTCCCTCCCGAAAGACGTCGAAAAGTCCGGGTTTTTCGCTGGCTATGTCGCTCTGCACAGTCTCAACGAGGGAAGCGGCATGAAAGGGCACCACCAGCCCAATGCTTATGCTTTAAACGAATCAAGAGTTAGGGTATAGTGATAACGGGCGAAAACGGCAATACCAAATACCATTTAAGGAGTATGTGCTGTCCAAAGCGCTTCAATGTGGTTCGGCTGTCCACCTCCTTGGGCCAGCTGGTGCATTTCGAGATGAAGTCGTCTATGGCCAGGGTCATGCCGCGCACCAGGAGGCAGCTGCCCACGCCCTTCCACAGCGTGGTCAGTCCCTGCCGACGGTGCAGATGGACGATGCTGGGCAGAAGTGTGAAGGGATGCAGATGGTAGCGTCTGGAGGCATTGTAGACCTGGCATTGCCGACGCAGTACTATGAACGGATGGCTTAACAGGTTTTCGGTGACCAGGGAAACCCACTGAACGCCCACGACCAGGTACTTCCGAACCGATGTATCTGTAAGTTTGATATATTTGCGTATAAGGCTTGGTGACACCTCCAACCTTCGACCTCACCATCTTCTTGAGCATCCGAGTATTTGTCCAGCACTTTGTGCTTTCCCAACGGCAGCGATAGGGCGGCATGCTCTGGGTTAACATATTGGATTCTGGTAATGGCATCTTGGTCGGCATTGATATTCTCCACCATCGACTTCTCGCGGCGATCAACGCTGATTCAATGGATTGGTCATAGGGGAATTTATATAATTTAACTAATGGATGCAGCACTTGGGTTTGGTTGCTACCAACCTGCTTCCCAGGTGTTTGCTGGGGCTATAGGTCGTGGGCAAGTCCCTAGATCCCGGATGTTCCTTCTCAGGGTGCTGCTCGTCGTGCAGTCCACGCTCCGTTTGGAATCTATAAATGGATGTTATTTATTAGAATGCTATTATTATGTATTAGGTCACATACGTACTTTAAGCTAGAGTAGTTATTTATGCCCGCCATAACTATGTTTGCGTCCGCTTTTGTAGTTACGGGGAATCGTTATCTATATTATTATTATAATTATTTTCAGGTAGGGTTGAGAAGTGTTTTAAACATATCTAATTGTTTTGAAGTAAATGGCAATATGAGAAATAATAAATCGAAAGAGTTCATAAGGCATTATCGATAAGAAATAATCTACAATGGCCTTATACCGTATTCCCACCGAGACGCATTTATTGCAAATTAAGCTTTTGACGTGCTAAATGTTACTATTCCGAAAATCAACTCTTCACTATTAAAAGGAACAGTAATCTTTGCGTATCATAATTAAATAGACAAACGATTTACTAACCACTATTTTACGAAAAGAAAAAAAATAAAAGAAAAAAATGTTTTTAAATGTTACGATAAATCTACTTTCAAATAGGTGTAAGATATTATTGAAATGCTTATGTGAGTTTATATACCGCATTTCATTGAATTAAAATAAATAAACATAAATATAGTTAAAAAAAAGGCAAACACCATAAGCTTGAGTTTAAAGTCCATAAAAAATGAAACTAAAAGGTCACCAAAAATCACAAATAATTAAAAAAAATATATATATATATTTACATCTGTCCAATGAATTTACGAGCATCAGAATCATCAAGATCAAACCATTTCCAAACCTTTATTGTTTAAAGATTGTTCATAATGTTTTTCCGTGCGAACAGCATCCAACTAGTCCGCCATCACACAGACAGATTCGAACATTTTTATGCCCTTGCAGAGGGTATTATAATTTTACAGTTAAGGAGACATCTCCGACCCTGTGAAGTATATATTCTTGATCAGTCCGTCCATCTAGAAGCAAACTAGTCTCTCAGTATTTAAGCAATCTGCAAAAAACTTTCCCAAAAGATGTCTTTCTGTTGCAGGTAGTACATAAGTCGAAACGAGCCGGATCAAAGACTATAGCTATCATAAATAAAAAAAATTTTAAACCTTTGCTGTTTTGTAATTTTTTTTTATTAGTTCTTAGAGATAAAGTAATGGTTAAATATTTTAGAATTACGGTTTAAATTTCATTAAAATCGAACGACTATATCATAGAGCTTCCAAGGATCAATTGGACATAGTAATAATTTGATAGTTCAGATTTTCGATTTTACAATTAACCTGACATTTTAAAGAATGCGTCGTCGCATTTGACAAATATATTAAATCTTTAAATACACTTTTAAATTGAAAAAAGCAATTTTGTACTTAATTACCATGTGTTGGATTGATCATTTTAATATTGAAATAATACGTATATAAACCTATTTAAGCAAGGCCTAAATAGACCATTTGTCCGATAAACGATAATATTCAATTCCTGCAGTGTGCGCAGTGGCTCATATGCCAAGGATAATGAAAAAATACTAAGTTTAGGGCAAAACGCCAGTGGAGTGGAGTGTAAATATGTCCTTTGGATACCGGATTTGTTTTTTATAGGGCTTTTTTGATAATTATAGAATAGGACGTTTGTTTTTGGTGATAGGGGTTTTTTCTACATTCAACATGAAATTACCCCAAAATATAGCGAAAAATAAATAACGAATGCGAGGACTTGCACCCCCATAACTTCTTAAGGTGAGTTGTTTTTAGGTGAAACTATAGTAATAGTAATGGTAATAGTGCTTAGAAATTTTATATAGAGTTCCTGTTCGGTGGTTTTGGTGGTTGAAAGAGACCCCTTTCGGGCTGCGCAGAAATGTCAACTCGGTGCAATATCCTGTTGCCAACCAGATAATTGGCCAGCAACGGTCCTCCTTCCGAGCATGCTCCGTATACATATATACCGATGACTCAGTAGGTATTTGTATTTTCGTTTTTAGGTCAAACTGCATCCGATTATTCTGCCATTTACTCTGCTGTCGGCAGCATTTCCTAAGGAATAATATGGAAAATTATGATTGTCAAATGGGAAAAATATAATAATATATGTAAATATATTGAGCGACATTTCGAGTACGGATAACTCCAAAGAACCAAAGGCGGCGGCTCAAACTACATAGTTTCGACGGTTAGTGAAATAAAAGAAGAGTTCCCAATAGAATGACGACAACCAGTATGTGCAAGAGGCTATCCTCGGAAGCAGCATCCACTGGAATAGCCACAGCGGTCTCAGCAGCAAAGCCTCCAGAACACCCATCCCAATCCCAGGGCACATCGGTTATTTGCGAAGAAGTATTTGACGATGCCTGTTTTCCTTCATCAGAGGGTGAGTTTTCCGGAACGACTCCCACCCGTTCCCATTTTTCAATGTGTTAATAATAACCCTTTTAAGGAAAAATTAATGTTTAAGAAAAAATTATCTTATTTGGTTTTTATTAATTTTAAACTAGAATTTCCGAAGACAAAATACTTGGTGTATTTAATCGAATTTTAGAGGGTGTAACAATTTTAGTCAGACTTTTCAGTGAACAAATATACAAAAGTATGTGGGAGAGATTTCCCAAAAAAAATTGTTTTGCTAATCTTATTACGGTTTAAAGACCATGGTTTAAAGAAGTAACAAAAACATCCACTTCAAGTGGTCAGCCCAAGCTCTCAACTTAAAATATAGTAAGCAAACGTAGATAACTTTTCGGAGACAAACCCTTTTCTACAAAGAAAAAAACAATGCTTCAAATGGTGTTGTATAAAAGTGACAAGTTAGAAATAAAATGCAACAATATGCTTTTTGCCAATACAGCACTTTCCAAAGAAGAGGAAATATAATTGTGTATGTGACTTACTCAGCAAAATCACTTTTTTTTTTTACCAGCTAGAACCTGTTGGGAATTACAGCGTCACAGAGCTTAAGAAATGTAATACTATTGTCAAGGCATACTGATTTTGTCACCATCGAATTTCTGGCAATATCTTTGATATAAATTTGTATTTGAATATTGAAATACGGCTTGATTTTCAAGCTTGTTCCCCCGAACTGGTTTTTGGAGGCTTGCTGCTGTGTTATTGAAGTTATATTTATTTATTCCTTTTAGAAATTAACGAATACGCGTCTCTGCTTGGAATCGATCATCATCGCGAACAACATTTGCTGTATCTCGCCAAGGAAGGATTGATGGCCGCATTGCCATTGGATTGGAAAATATGGTGAGCTGATAATTTTGTTTAAAAAACGATTTCTTAGCATGATACTATTTGTATTTGTATTTCCTGACAGCTACTCTGAGGAAAAAAATGGTCACTACTATCACAACACGCGCACCAAGGAGTCGCAATGGGATCATCCCCTCGACGCCATATACCGCGATTTGGTCAATCAGGCGCGTGAAAGGGGATTGGAACCCACGGCGGTGGGGGAAACCATGCCAGTCGTTGACACTTCCGACGATCTGTCGCAGTTGGACTCCGGAATACGCAGTATGCAGGGCATCGAGGATACGCCCTCCTCGCCCGCCCCCTTGCCCCTGAACAATTTGAGGAAGTGGTCGATGGCCAATAAGGCCGGCTTTTTGGGCCCAAGTATATTGAGCGCAGGTAAAAATCGATTTTTGGACTCTGGCCCCAAGGATTTCGGACGTTTCTATCAGCTGGGTTGTGATGTAACCAGGACCAAGCCTCAAATCGCGAACAAGCAGCCTCCGAGCAGTACGCAATGGAACGGAAAGCCTGAGAGCACTGAGGAACACGACATTTCGCTGGCAGAGCAGCGCAAAGGCGTTGGTGGTAAGGTGTCGAACACCATATCGATGCTGCAGAAGGCCCACCGCCAGTCGGATGGCGATGGGTACACCTCGCCCTCGGGTGTCAAGGGCATTCTGCGCGACTCCAGCATAACCGACATAAGCCGAAGACTGGATCGTCTCGAGCCAACGTTCGAGGCGGAGGACAAAAAGAGTGTGCGATTCAACCTCGATCAGGGGCAGATTGTGAGGAGATCCCCGGAGGAAACCGCATCTGCATCGAAGCCTCAGGCCCTTAAGCCTCACGAGAACTCAGTGGATGACGACGAGGACGACGTTCAGGTGGTAATCGAGGACGATGTCGATGTCGATGGCAAGGAGCAGGCTGCTGACCCAGTGGCAGAGGACTATCTACTTTGGAACGAGCAGGGTGGCGTGTACAACCTGAATCCCTTTTTGTTGGACTCAAGCCCATCAGTGCCCGGAGAACCGGCCAGCAGGACGAACGAAAGTGAGGTGCCCAAACTGTTTTACGACGACACGGACTCCGACTCGAAGGGCAGCTCGGTGCGCAGCTTTATCATCAACAAGTCGGAGCAGGAGTCGCAGTCCCTGCTGGCGGGCAACAGTGCCTGTGCCTTCGACTTGGAGGAGCTCGGCCGAAAGCACAGCTACGAACTGGAGCAGCTGCAGCTGAAGTCTGCGATGTCGGCCAACTCGGATGGCGGCGGCCAGGTGGATGAGGCTCAACTGCAGAAGGACTGCGACACCGTGAGGCGGGAGCACGAGGCCAAGCTGAAGCGATTCCGGCACGAGTACGATCTGCGTCTGACCTCGCACCAGCACAAGCTGGAGGAGGCCTTTGAGCTGCAGATCGACAAGTATCGCGCCCAGCTGGAGCGCCAGCTGCAGAGCAAGCGCAGTCTGGTGGTCAGCGAGCACAAGGCGCGGATTGACACCCTGCAAAGCAACCACGACGAAATCCTCCGCGAGCTGGAGCGCGAGCTGCACAACGAGGAGCAAATCGTACGGCGGGAGCAGGCCGCCCGGCTGGCCCAGCTCCGCGAGAAGTTGGCCAGGGAGCTGGACGCGGAGAAGCAGCGATTGCGGGAGAAGGGCGAGGAAAGACTGTACGAGAAGGTGCGTGGCGAGAAGCGCCTGCTGGAGGACAAGTACCGCTGCCTCAAGGAGAAGTATGTGCGCCTCAAGACGGACGTCAAGCTGTCCCTCGAGCGACGCAACCGTCGACGGGAGGCCCAGGTGCTGCCCCAGCACAGCCAGCACAGTCAGCACAGTCAGCACAGTCAGCACACGAACAATAGCAGCAAGTCGAACACCGAGATGGAGCGCTCCATCTACTACAAGGCGCCGGCGCAATCGGGGAACAGCGAAAACCGCTCACTCAGCTACTCGGATCAGGCCATTGCCGGCGAGGTGATGGTGAAGGTGAAGCCACCGTTGCCCCACAAGGGTAACCACCTGGCCAAGACGTATCACTCATCGTGCATCAGGCAGTTGCAGTTGCAGCTGCAGGACGACAACACCTCCATTAGTCAGTCCGACACGACGCTGTCGAACACCTACAACAACGGCCGCTACGGACCATCACCGTTCCTCAAGACGGCCAAGTCGGCCAAGTCGGCGCGTAGCGACAATGGCAACTCAGACAGGGAACTGGCTGAGGCGGCGACGGCGGCTCTGGAGAAGAATAACAATAGTAGCCAGGCGAAGGAGACGGGCAGGATTGGGTTTTCGCGCACCAAGTCGGCGTCGACGTCACGTCTCAACTCGGATACGGGATACAAGGGGGAGCGAGCCTGCACTCCGGTGGAGAGCCTGCGACACCAGCTGCAGACGCTGGAGGCTCTGGAGGATCAGTTTCCCGAGAACACGCTGGAGGCGCCCTACCATCTGCGCTACCCGTTCACGGACATCTCCATTAAGCCGAATGGCGTGGGCTCCGAGCTGGAGTTCTTCAAGCATCGCATCCATCTCGAACGGGACTCGGTGCGTCGGGCCAAGGAGTCGCTGAGGACACAGCGCACCAACTTCCGGCTGAGGCAGCGCGAGATTGGCCAGCAGCGGAAGAGCACGGCGCTGTCGCCGCCGAAGCACTCCATCGATCAGCTCATCCAGGAGGAGAAGGAACTGACCGAGATGGAGGTGAATCTGCATCGCACTCGCTCCTTGCTGGGCGAGAAGATCATCCGGCTGAGGCATCTGGAGCAGAGCCTGCTGCGCATCTACGAAAAGGAGAAGTCCATTCTCGACCTGGGCGCCATGGATGATGCGGCCACGCTCAGCGATCTCTCGTCACACTCCAGTTCCGGCTTCAGCAGCACCGAACTGGCCAGTGCGGCGGACTTCCACAAGAAGAAGGAGTACTACCAGCAGGAGTCGAACGAGTGCATCGAGAACCTGGAGATCCTCAATGCCGAGATCCGCGAAATCCTCGACATATTTGGCCAGAAGCAGCACGAGTCCTCATCGGGTGGGGGTGCGGGTGTGGGTGCGGGTGCGGGCATGCCCATGCTGTCGCCACGGGATCTGGGCTGGTCGCATGTGCTCAAGCATCAGCACTCCGCTGGATCTGTCCAGCATCAGACCAACAGTGCCGCACCGGCGCACTACTCCATGGCGGATGAGCTTGATGGTGGCAATGGCTTGGGTGGGGCACATGCCGTGCACATGCCCCACTCGATACCCACGCTGGCGGATCGCTTGGAGACCTACCGCCAGTTGGCCGCCGGCCGGATGCAGAGCTCCATGGGTGCGGCCATCCTCACGGCCAACACCATCGTGTCGCAGAGTCCGCGTGCCGTGAACTACACCACCTGTTTGGTGGAGCGGACTCGGGATCTGCGCAACTGGCTGCGCCAGGCCAAGAACGAGCACGACTTCCTGGTGGGCATGGGCGTTCAGCACGGACAGCACGGACAGCAAGGACAGCAAGGACTTCAAGGACAGGGTGGACAGGGTGGACAGGGCGGACAGACGTCGGTGGCCGGATTCGGAGAGCCTGGCCAGCCGCTGGTGGCCAGTGGTAGTGGTAGTGGTAGTGCCAGCGCCAGCGCCAGTGCATCCACCACAATCAACTCTTCTACCGCAACTGCAGGCAGTTCCGCTCGCGGAAAACACGATATCTAAATCTTAAAGCAAAGCATGGGGTAGTACATACATACTTTAATTCATAAATACTCATAGTTACTATTTGTGATCTTTTGTTTGTCTGGTAAAACTTAATTAAAACTAAGAAAATCACTTTCCAGTCTTTGCATTGGCTTTATATGGCGAAATAAGAGGATTGTTGTCTGCTCGACTTTTCTAATTTACAATATGTACATATATATTATTGCTCATTTGAAACTGCAGGATTCCCTTCAAACTATACTACAAAATTAAGAGGTTTGTCTTCTTGTTGACTTTTCTAATTTACATATACATATTTCTTTTAAGTGAGTGTACATAATTTAAAGGTAAAAAATTAAAGCAAAAATCATCTTAAGCTCTTGACGTTCTGACATTTCGATTTTACAAATTCTAATTCGAACCCAAATAAATATCAAACAAAAACACCTCTTAACGAGGTAAAAAAAAGTCATGACGATCGCACCTTTAACATATAAGATATCTGATATCAAATTTGGTGACGAAAAATGAATAAGCTTTTGACTAAATCAGTACACTTTTTAAATGTTTCCATTCAGACCGCATCATCCAGGTACATACATATATCATATATTTAGCATGTTGAGGGTGCGATCGTCACGACTTGTTTTACCTCGTTAAGAGGTGTTTTTGTTTGAAATATAATCAAAATTCCCAAATTATTATTATGATTTGAAAAAAAAATTGTTTAACTATACTTCAGTACATTTTATTTTAAACAAGAAAGAAAGCAAACTTCGGCAGCTATATGATATAGTCGTTAATTATTTCAGAATTACGGTTTAAATTTCATCAAAATCGGACGACTATATCACATAGCTCCCATAGAAATAATAAAAATATATAAAATAACTATCTAAAAATTGAGCTGCAAATCATCATAGCTTCAATGTTTTTCAACATATACGCAAGTAAACCATAATTTTAATGTTTTCAAAAGTATTTAATTCTTGCAAAAGCTGCAAAGGTATAGAAACTTCGGCTTGCCGAAGTTTGCTTTCTTTCTTGTTAATGCTATTATTTGTTTAATTTATAAATAAGCGCATTACTTTTTATAACAAGCCTATTAAAACAGTTCGTTACATTAAGAAAAGAAAGAAAATGGGAATTACATTTTTGGCCGATTCTCATTTTGAGAAAAAAATTGTTAAAAAAGTAACTTATGTACCCATTTTGAGCTTTTTTGATCATGAACGTTTTTACTCAAACTGAAAATTCTGATCTTGGATTTTTATACTTTTGCAGAGGGTATTATAATTTCAGTCAGAAATTTGCAACGCAATGAAGGAGATATTCCCGACAAAACTAGTCCCTCAGTTTTAAAGCTTTCCAAAAGTTGTCTTTCTATTGTAGCCAGATCGGACGACTACAACATAAAGCTCCCATAGGAACAATAAAAATATAAAGAAACAAAAAATTTTTTTTTTAATTTAATTTTTCTATTTTGTAATTTAGTTTTAAATTATTTTTGACTTATTCATAATTTGACAGTTCAGAATTACGAAACATAAATATATATTATAAATACCTATACACTAACGACTTTTAGAAACATTAATGTAAATGTAAAGTCACAGATTTTTTTAAAAAGGCTATACAAAAACTACTAAATTCGTAATTTAAAATACTCCAATCTTTGTTGATCAATGAAAAAATAGTTTTTGTGAAAGCGGCATATAATTTGGAGAATTTCCATTCCTGACCTACTTACTCACATTAATTGAAAAGTTGAGAAAAGTTTTCAAATCAGCATATTTGTATAAAATAAAATTATCGGTCACTAAGTGTTTGTCTTACAACTTGATTAAAGTGTCGTTGTTCCGTATTTATTTAGTTGTGTTTTTTTTCGTCATCGAAGTAAACTGACCGCAATAATGTGAAATAGCTCATCGACGTACTTAATATCTGAGAAAAGATTTGGTTTACTGCATTTGCGCTTTCTTTAAGAGGATTACATACCGCCGTAAAACTTTGCAAGGACAATGTGGAGAATTTGAACGCCGTTATCCTCACGGGCTGTTGGCTGCAGAGTATCATGAACCACAAATGATTCCGGATATTCTTGCTGTTCGATTTATCGGAACCTGGCTTAAATTGGCCTGAGATTTCCCATTGGCATCCATATAGAATTTGTGCCGTCAATGTGGACTGTGTGTTAAAAAAAATATACATATCATACAATGTCTGCGTTTAAATTGGTTACATAACATATTTTTACCTGCTTTATTAATGCGTCTCCATTCTCGCAGAGTACGTACAGTTGCGAAATGGCCGAGGATATATAAATTATAAACTTTACATAATCCCCAATGAACATATTTTTACCCTACATGGGAAAATGAAGAAATAAAACAAATTAAATACTTGGAACCTTAACAACGTATATGTCATAGTCCCCGATGAACAATGATTTGATTTAGGGCGGATCGGTAGTATATCAATATTTCCTATATTTCTAATATATTATGTATACGTACAGTGATAATTTGAAAGCCAACCATGCAAATAAGAACCGATGAAATCATAAGATTGACCAATAGAATTGGATTAAAAAAGTCCTCCAAGCGATGAGCGAATCTAATAAGAAAAACAAAGAATATATTTTATTGACAAATATTATTTTTTATTAAGCTGTGAAATATGAATTAATTTTATAAAATATGAAAAAACCCTTTAAGATAATCTAATTACCCGAATTTTTAAATTTGTTTACTACAATAAAAAGAATGGTTTTAAAACTGCTAGGATGCTTAGGTCTTTTTTTTAAATTTTCTTTGAACACAGTGCATATTATTATGTATTGAAGGTGTATTTCAAGCTAAAAAAAAAAAGGATATGTTAGCGTTTAATTTTCCAAGCGCCTAGAGCAAGATAAAACCATTTCAACTTTTTCCGGTTAAAAAGGGAAAGTGACAAAACGGAATATTGGGTAATTACCAACCTGATAATATTGTTGTGTTTCTCTACGATTCCTTTGAGCCGTTTCAGCTGCATTTGTTCGTCGTCTTCGTTGGATTCCGTAAACAAATTGTCGATCCGTTCGTGCAGCAATTGAAATTGGCCGCAAGTGTATGTTATGAAGAACCCGAAAAGGGAATCCTCTGCAAACAACGTGGTCACCACGCAAATTCCGGCATACGATGTGAACATGTAGGTGAGCACATAGCCGATCCAGCTCTTGTTGGCATTGTACGGAAACACCATTTTGTAGGGAAATGGCCTGTCCTGAGGGTCCAGTTCGGGGCCAAAAAATAGCTCAACCAAAGGCATTACGCAGTACATGATAATAAGGCAGGACAGCAAAGCAGTCATGATGCTAAACGTGACCATCCGCTTCCGACACTCGGCAGCAATACTGTTCTCTGAACTGCTGCTGAAAAAAAAAACCAATTTAGTCGAGTTTAGTTCTTACCTAATATTTATGCTTTTTACAAAAAAAAAATTAAAGGTAATAATTTGAATAAATACGTCACTAATCCTTGGCATTTTGTGCAAACAAATGATTCCTCCATTTCTAGCCTTGTCATCTTATTAATCTAGTTAAAACAAGACTCGAAATATGAAGAACAGAAAAATGTTTTTTTCTATGGCTGAAAATACAGCTTAGACACATTGAATGGTTTCAACGCAGATTTCGTAAAAACATTGGATGTAACATTAATAACTTTAAAAGCAAAAGTATGTTTCCTTTTTGAATTGACAGTTCCCATAGAATTTATTCGAATTACCAAAATGTTAATCAAGTTTCTCAAAGAGTCTTTAATATTTTGAATACCTCAGTAAATTCACGCTTGCATATAGCTCAATTTAAACTTGATATCCATAATATTTGAACATGTATTGGCTTTCTAACTGAGTTTTACAAAATTACAAAGCGTAGTAATAATAAAATGGTATTCATAACTAAGTTTTTACAAAACTTACTCTGGTATCCAGATTTCGTAAGAAAAATGTTTAATTAAATCTCGGAACTTCCGTTGATTAAGGCGTAAATGAATAAGTCGGACAAAGTTGAGGACTCCCATGAAGGTGGAACAACAGTTTTCAGTGGTGATTATAATATCCGAAAGGTTTTTAATCAGAAAACCGGTTTGATAGCTGATTGTAATGCCAACAGAAGCTATGACGTACCACGCCCATATTATATAGGCAGTGGCAAGATATGAATTGCCCAAAACAGATTCGTCTCTTCGACTCTTTTCTTTTGACGTTGGCGATAAGGGCCAAGAGCCATTCAGTTTGAGCCAAACACACTGAATGGGGAACCGAAGTCCTTTATATTGATGAGAATAAAACATGTCTTTCCGACCAACAAGTAAGTAGTTTCCTTGGTCTTGCAACACTTTTATAGTTGGTCAAGAGGCGAACGGTAACGCACATTAAAAGAGAATTTATTGTGAGCCAAAATTACCCCTTTCAGTAATTTCCATTAATAACACAGTAAATATTTCAGAACTGGTTTGCATACCGGACCCCCACTCACCACCCAAAACCGTTGGCACCACATTATCAACCATTTAGTATACAATTTTAATCAAACGCATTTTCAAGCTAAGAAATTAGTTAGCTCAGGGTCCTGTTGGCTCAATCATGAGAGTTAAGAGTTCATGATTGAATTGCAACATTTTTTGTAATCCATTTGGAATGGATAGTATTGGGAACCAGCTGTACAAACCCGTATTTCTTATGGCTATGCGTCTTAATTTGATCATAATTTAAAAAAACTGTGAATGCCTTTTGATTGGAAATTTTATGACGAACCCAAAGGTGTATGACATTCTTACTTCATTTGGTTTTGACAATAGACAATTTTCGCACAATTTGAAAAACTGAAAAAAAATTTAGCTGTGAATGCCATTTGATTAAAAGTTTTATGACGAATCCAACGGTGTATGACATTCTTCCTTTTATTTTCCCAGGCTTTTGATACAAAAACTGATTTTTTAACGTTGTTTTTGGGTTTCTGGAGAAATAAGAAAATTAAATTGTTCCAAAGAGTCTTTTGATGTAACTTGGCCAAAATAAGACGCATAGCCATAACAGTGACTGTTTTGTACAGCTGTTGACCCATAAAATCCATTCCGATCAATTGACAAAGAATTTATTTTGTTTTGATATAAAAAACGATTTTTTAAAGCCTTTTTAAATGACCAATTTTCGCATTTTTGATAAGGAGTTACATCATAATTTTTTGCCAAATTTCGAAAAACTAAAAATATGTTAACCGTAAATGCTTTTTTTATTGGAAATTTTATGAAGAATCCAATGATGTATGACATTCGGATTTCTGACCATTATTTCCAGGCTTTTCATTCAAAAACTGTTTTTTAACGGTCTTTTTGGTGCCTTCTATGACTAATTGTATCCAGAAATGGCGAGAGTTCCCCCCCCGCATTCGTAGAGTAAAGACGTGTGCTCGCAATTGGCAAAAAACCTCACGCAAGTGATAAACATTTTCGTTGCCTGTGTGCTTATCTTGTACACGAGGTCTATTTTTAGTCACTGCTAGTGCGGTGACGGTTTCTTATCGCGAATCTTGCCAAAAATTAACAAGTGTTAAGCTGTGCTTTGTTTTGCCCCTCGCCCTGCGCACCTGCGCAAGCGAGAGGTTGTCACCAACTTACCTTACAGTCTTCTTAACGTGTGAAGTGAATATCAATTGCATTATACGACATATGAAAGTATAAAGTCAGTTGTTATAATGGAGAAATCATCTGCTCAATCGCGACCTAGAAATGGGTGTGATAAGTTCGAGGAGATGAGAAAAGTAGCTGGTGCAGACCCTGAAGTAATACGCTCCCAGCTCCGTGCCAAAAGTGCTGATTTATCTGCCTTCCTCGCAAGTATGCCTACACAATCAACGATCACCAAATCGATGGTGACAATTAGCAGCAATACCACTACTAGTGTAACCTGCACAATTACCAATGTCCAAGCTAGCGTGGTCTGTACTCCTACATACACCGAAGCTGCAATCGTAGCGTCTAGCATTTACCCAACTATGTCTACTGACAGCAATTTGACAAAATGCCTCTTCCAAGCACAAGATCGTAATGTCCACAGGAAACGCAAAGGTGTGACTCAGTCCCCTTTATCTATCCTCACTCCCCCTCCGATCCGCAAAACTAAGCGGCAGATCACTGTGCCTCCCAATGAGGCGGCCTCTACATCC
The DNA here is from genome assembly GCF_025200985.1 of Drosophila gunungcola. Taxonomy (NCBI): domain Eukaryota; kingdom Metazoa; phylum Arthropoda; class Insecta; order Diptera; family Drosophilidae; genus Drosophila; species Drosophila gunungcola. Next base: position 116,405 of record NW_026453223.1, on the reverse strand, counting down.
ACTGCCGCGCGTTTGGGGGACAATCGCTATGAGATTTTGGCTGATGAAGCGGAGACTATGGACCAAGACCTGTCGGATGCCGACTCTGACAATGATGACCCGACTGCCCCCCATGTAGTTGGACAACCCGCAAAATCAAACAAGCCGCCAGCTATATGCGTACCGAGTGTAAGCGATCCGCTTTCCTTGGAACAGGCCCTTAATCAGAGCATTGGTTCCTCTAATTATAATATACGTACCTCTAGGTTTGGTGTTTCCAGAATCTATACAACAAACTCCGACGCTTTCCGTGCAGCTGTTAAAACTCTAACAACGCTGAACTGTCAATTCTGGCATCACCAACTTAAGGAAGATAAACCCTATAGAGTAGTGCTTAAAGGCATCCATGCTAATGTTCCCAAATCACAGATTGAACAATCATTTAGTGAGCACGGCTTTGAGGTGCTAAATATATACTGCCCCAAAAAGACAGACTGGAAGAACATACAGGTCAATGAGGAAGATAATGAAAATACAATAAACTACAAAACTAGGCAAAATTTATTCTATATTAACCTAAAACAATGCCCGAACGTTGCAGAGGCCCTAAAAATAACTCAACTTGGCAGATACAGAGTCACTGTTGAACGTGCCTCCCGTAGAAAAGACCTATTACAATGTCAAAGATGCCAAATTTTTGGGCACTCTAAGAACTACTGTCTCCAGGCCCCTATTTGTGGTAAATGTAGTGGTCCTCATATGACCGGCTCAGCACTCTGCACAAGCGACATATGTTTGTGCGTAAACTGTGGAGGTGATCATGCCTCTACAGACAAGGTCTGCCCTGTCAGAGCAGAAAAATATAAGAAACTAAAGCCGAGGCCTAGGCTCCCGATGACTGATAGTCCTGTCACAAACAACCCCACTCAGCGCTCCACTCGTGGATACATATCAGGTGAGGCATTAAGGACCAACATTTCCTATGCTGACATTGTCCGACCCAACATTGTCCAAACAAGAACTAATAAATCTCTGCAGAGTGACGCATGCTCACCCTCTGACTCTAGCCTCAACAACAAATTCGTTGCGCTAGAAAGCTCCATTCGTGCCATCAACTCCAGAATGGACCAACTATTTAAGCTTATACAGGAAACTGTAGAAGCGAACAAAGCTTTCAGAGAACTGGTCCAAGTTCTTATTTCACGGATGCCGAAATGACGCAACCAATCTTAAAAATCGGATTGTGGAACGCTCGGGGATTAATTAGAGGTTCTGAAGAGCTTCGATTATTCCTCAATGCTCATAATATAGATATAATGCTTGCCACAGAAACACACATGCGCGATGGTCAGCGCATCTACCTGCCAGGTTATCTGACTTATCATGCCCTCCACCCCAGTGGTAACTGTAGGGGAGGCTCTGCAGTCATTATAAGATCTTCCTTAAGTCATAGCCCCCTGCCACCTACCTCTAGTAATGACAGGCAGATAGCTAGAGCTCAGCTGCAAACATCGGAGGGGTCTGTCACAATAGCTGCTGTATATCTGCCTCCAAGGGAAAGATGGACAAAAACCGAATTTGAATCCATGTTTTCTGCTTTAGGCAACAAATTTATTGCTGGAGGTGATTATAATGCCAAACATGTATGGTGGGGTAATTCAAGAGGCTGCCCTAGAGGCAATCTGATGCAAGAAGTCATTGTGAATGGGCAATACCAAGTTCTGGCTACGGGCGAACCCACTTTCTACTCCTACAATCCCCTAATAGCACCGTCAGCACTAGACTTCTTTGTTACTAATGGGTTCACAATGGGCAGGCTAAATGTGCGAACACTTCACGAACTGTCGTCGGACCACGTCCCGGTTTTGGCTGAACTGCATACCACGCCGTTGAGAAAACCACAACGATCACGATTACTTGCCCACGGTGCCAACATAAACGTCTTCAAAGCCCACCTTGAACAGCTGAGCGAGGTTAATATACAAATGCTAGAGGAGGGGGATATTGATAGTGCCATCAGCCTTTTCATGAGTAAAATAAGCCAGGCTGCTGAGCTTGCTGCACCCAGAAACCGGCATGACACATACGCTCCTAGACCACTCCAGTTACCACCCAGAATTGCGGCCTTGCTTAGTCTGAAACGTAGAGTAAGAAGGGAATACGCAAGAACAGGAGATTATCGTATCCAACAGATACACAGTAGGCTGGCCAACTGTCTACATAAGGCCCTTGCCAGAAGAAAGCAGGACCAAATAGACAACTTTCTTGAAAACTTGGGGACAGACGCCAGTACAAATTATTCATTGTGGCGAATCACGAAAAGGTACAAAGCTCAGCCCACCCCAAAATCAGCTATTAGAAATACCACAGGTGGCTGGTGTCGCACTAGCCAGGAGAAAGCTGAAGTGTTCGCTAAAAACCTTGAGCAGCGTTTTCGGCCTTACGATTATGCACCGGAAAGGCAATGTCAACAAGTTGAAGAGTACTTGGAATCTCCATTTCAATTGAGCCTGCCTGTTAGCCCTGTAACGTTGTCAGAAGTAAAGGTCCTAGTATCTAAAATGTCGCCAAAGAAAACTCCTGGGGAAGACCTTCTTGACAACAGAACCATTCGACTTCTACCAGATAAAGCCTTGCAGTTCCTTGTGCTGATATACAACAGTATATTAAATATTGGATATTTTCCGAAAGTCTGGAAATCGGCGAGTATAATAATGATACTCAAACCTGGAAAACTGCCGACAAATGTGGACTCGTACAGGCCCATCAGTCTACTTCCTTCACTGGGGAAAATTATGGAAAGGCTTATCCTAAACAGGCTACTAACTTTCGAAAATGTCACCAGAGCGATCCCGAAATTCCAGTTCGGTTTCCGCCTACAGCACGGCACTCCTGAGCAACTGCATAGAGTAGTCAACTTTACGCTAGAAGCCATGGAAAATAAAGAATACGCTGTGGCTGCCTTCCTTGATATTCAACAGGCTTTTGACAGGGTCTGGCACCCTGGGCTTCTGTACAAAGCGAAGAGTCTGTTCACGCCTCAGCTGTTCCAGCTTGTAAAAAGTTTCCTTGAAGAACGCACATTCCACGTCTCTGACGATGGGTACAAATCGACCGTCAAACGTATTTCTGCTGGAGTCCCACAAGGTAGCGTACTTGGCCCGACCCTGTATTCCATTTTCGCTTCGGACATGCCGACTCACACACCAATCACGGAAGTTGAAGAAAAGGATGTGCTAATAGCTACCTACGCTGATGATACTGCTGTACTCACAAAAAGTAAAAGTATCTTAGCAGCCACATTTGCACTGCAAGAATACCTGGATGCATTTCAACTATGGGCTGAGAACTGGAATGTGCGAATCAACGCTGACAAATGCGCCAATGTGACGTTCACAAACCGCCGAGAAACTTGTCCAGGTGTCAGTCTGAATGGAAGTCCAATCAGGCACCATCAGGCGTATAAATACCTAGGTGTCACCCTAGACAAGAAACTTACCTTCAAGAGGCATATCACGGCTGTACAGCACTCCTTCAGGAGCAAGGTTGCTCGTATGTCATGGCTACTTGCCCCACGCAACAGGTTATCCCTGGGCTGCAAGGTCATGATTTACAAGGCCATACTAGCGCCCAGTCTCTTCTACGGTCTTCAAGTTTATGGCATTGCGGCGAAATCTAATCTTAACAAGATCCGAATTTTACAGTCTAAAACTTTGAGGAGGATCTCTGGGGCTCCTTGGTATATGCGAACCAGCGACATAGAACGCGACCTCAAGGTGCCCAAAATCGGCGACAAGCTGCAGTCTATTTCAAAGAAGTACATGGAACGACTCAATGCGCATCCTAACAGCCTAGCCAGGAAACTTGGAACTGCGGCCATTAATTACGCTGACCCTCAGACAACCGTTAGAAGAAGACTGAAGCGGCACCACCCTCAAGACCTACCTGACCGGGTTCTGACATAATATGTATTAACTCGAAAAACAAAATTAACAATATTTCTACCTAAAATGTAACCTTAAATTACTAGTCTTAAGAAAAACACTATAGACAATTGTATTTGAATTAATTAATAGACTGATTAGATTAAGCTGCCACTTGGGTAGCAGTGTGCTAATCGAATAATAAAAATATACATATAAAAAAAAAAAAAAAAAAAAAAAAAAAAAAAAAAAATCCAGAAATGGAGCACACTTTTCCAGGAATTTTGTTTAAATCTAATATTTTCCACATAAGTTGAAATATTTTAAAATTTACCCAGTGAATTTAATATGCAGAGTATTTAATATTATGGTATATTATTTAACTTAAATTTTAACAAGAAAGGAAGCAAACTTCGGCAAGCCGATGTTTATATACCCTTGCAGCTATTGCAAGAATGAAATATTTTTGAAAGCATTAAAATTATGATTTACTTGCGTATATGTCTAAAAGCATTGAAGCAATGATGATTTGCAGCTCATTATTAGGTAGTTATTTTATATAATTTTATTATTTCTATTGGAGCTATATGATATAGTCGTCCTATTTTGATGAAATTTTAACCGTAATTCTGAAATATTTATCCATTACTATATGTCGAAGAACTTATAGAAAAATTTAAAAACACCAAAGTTATAATTTTTTTTTATTTACTTTTATGATTTTTCCTATGGGAGCTATATGCTATAGTCGTCCGATTTTGATGAAATTTAAACCGTAATTCTGAAATATTTATCCATTACTATATCTCGAAGAACTAAAAAAAAATTAAAAAACAGAAAAGCTATAATTTTTTTTCATTTATTTTTATGATTGTTCCTATGGGAGCTATATGCTATAGTCGTCCGATTTTGATGAATTTTAAACCGTAATTCTGAAATATTTTACCATTACTATATCTCGAAGAACTAAAAAAAATTAAAAAACAGAAAAGTTATAATTTTTTTTCATTTATTTTTCCGATTGTTCCTATGGGAGCTATATGCTATAGTCGTCCGATCCGGCTCGCTCCGACTTATATACTAACTGCAAAGAAAGAAAGACAACTTTTGGGAAAGTTTCATGCAGATAGCTTAAAAACTGAGAGACTAGTTTGCATATAAACGGACGGACAGACGGACAGACGGACGGACAGACGGACATGGCTAGATCGACTCTACTAGTGATGCTGATCAAGAATATATATACTTTATAGGGTCGGAAACGTCTCCTTCACTGCGTTGCAAACTTCTGACTGAAATTATAATACCCTCTGCAAGGGTATAATGACACTTATTCAAAAATGGAGTATTGAATTCAAAATGTTATATTTATACCCTTGCAGAGGGTATTATAATTTCAGTCAGAAGTTTGCAATATACGCAAGTAAATCATAATTTTACTTGCTTTTGTTTTAAAAAATATTTAATTCTTGCAATAGCTGCAAGGGTACATAAACTTCGGCTTGCCGAAGTTTGCTTCCTTTCTTGTTATAATATTCTTTTTGCTTATTTGTTTTACAATAAAGTGCTTAAATTTGTTAAGTTTAAAATGAAAGTGGGTTTCCCCAATATACACATCTGTCTGTAGCAAAGAACGCAAGTTTAAAAAAATCAACAAGAAACTGAACAACCGAATAATAACAAATCAATTCTAGCAATCTCAACAACTTAACAGCTTGGGTATGGGTATAATATATTTGAACACTCCGAAAAATTTATTTTATCGATGGCAAAAGAGTAATACCATTTTTAAACCCACATGCTTTGAATTCAAATTATGATTTTTGATAATTTACGACTGCAGCTCATACCGACTTGGGTCTAATCATCATTTCAACTTAGGTGAGTGATTGTTTCCAGTCGTAGTCATGCCAAGTGCCCCAGTTTATTCCGTTTAATATCTGACCATTTGGTAGTTGACCGTCTTTATAGTATTTTCCATTGAGGGTACTGCAATGTCAAGCGGTTAGATTTACAAGAATTAATAACATATTAATTGAGCATTTATACCTTGAAGCACAGTCGTCATACCACCAACCACCGTTGTCGTCTCCAGCGCAATTTCGATTTGTTTCGTCATTATCCCTATTGTATGTAGAGAACTTTCTGTTTTTATGGTATGTAAGGGAATCTCCGGCTTCTCCGGAATAATTCCCAAGACTCTTCAGCTCATACAATTCGTTCTCACTTTCAATTTTAAAGTCGTCGTAATGAGCGTAGCTGGTGGATCCATTAATCTTCCCCAGCTTAATGTAGAGTTCATGGGGTCGAGCCTCTGTCAATCGATGCAATTTTTCCAGCCCAATGAAAAACTCTCCCTAGATGTTTCCGAACCCTTCCTTGTAATCCTCCCAGTTTCGATCGAAGTTCTCGGACCCGTCCAGGCGTCTCTGGATTACAGACCAGCCAGAAGGGGACGACGCACAGGGAACTTGAATCGGTTCGAGGCATCTAAGCTTAAGTTGGTAAATTGTCATCAGCTTTCCGGCATTCCGCAAGCTGAGTAGATCTTTCAGCTAGAGTCGTCTCCATTGACTTGACCTGACTCCTTAGATCCGAGATTTGTTCGTCTCTATTTCTAAGGAGTTCGTTTTTCACTGTCAGAAGCTCTTCTCTCATTGCCAACCGAGTCTGCAAGTCTCTAATAATCTTTGTCATGGTATTCAGTTGGCTTCTCAGCTTATCGTTGGTGTCGACTCCTTTTTTAAGCTGCTCAAAATGATCGAGAAAAGGTTTAAAAATTGAAATACAAAAGTTATTAAATTCGTTGTTATTGTTATGATCGGATGGATGCTGCGGCAGGTCTTTAATTGAGTTGGCATCAGCAAAAATATGTTCTTCCAGAAGGAAACACATTATTAAAATTCCTATAGCAGCACTTATGTGAGCACATTAAAGTGGACCAAATTTGTATGAACATTTTTTAGTTAAGGCACACTGAAGCATTTTGTTTTGGAAAAAATTCGTTTAAGGATCTGCGCAAAGGATTCAAAGTATATCACCCATCCGAACTGTTGCCTTTGATACAAAAAATTACATTACGTGGCGTATGAGTAATTTTTGGGAAAACTATGGGACTATTGCGTCAATCTCAAATACATTTATTGCCCACTAAAATCGACGACATTAAACGATGAGAGTTAAATGTTTTTAGCCACCCTCATGTACACATATTTACATGGATAATATTATAATCACTCTTTTTTACAAACAATTTACATACTAAAAGTGATACACTTGAAATTACAATGTATTTTTGAACCGGTATATGATAGCTCAACAAAATATTTGTTTTTTATTGTTATTAAGGTGAAATAAAAACTAGGAGCACTTTACTTTTCACCGTTTCATATAGTAAATTTGGGAGTGCAATTAGAAAACCAACAAATGTTAAATAAGGGCTTTGCGCCATAGTATTTAAGTATCTACAAAAATTATTAAAACGTAATATTTAATAGGGCAACCGTACGTATGTGTTATAAACGAATTACTATCAACAAATTTGCGTACCTACAGACAAATTTTGACTAACTTTTACCTGACCTATGTACGGATTTTTATTTACCTTAAGAATGTGCTAGGTATAGATTTACTGAAATATTTTTTGTTTGTTATTTACCTTACCTACATATTGGAAAAACTGTGTTTTTTTGGTACCTTACCTAAGTACTTGTTTTCGCAAATACTGTGTACAATACCTAGATGCAAAAACTAGTACCTTTACCAACACTTAATGTGTCAAAATTATTTTATTATAAGTGATTTTGAATTTGCTCAGCTCTGAAGATAGGTAATCCCAAATGTTTTGTGCGATTATTCAATGTGTCACCACAAACCAAGCGTCTCGGCGATCCAATATTTAATCAATAAAGGCAGATTTCATACTTTAGGTAACAAATATGTATTTGTTGTAAAGGTATAAAAAGCTTTAACAAATAACATCCACGAAACCGCGCATGGGCTGGAGGTGGCCCTCTCGATGCGATTGATGGACCCAAGCAGAATTTAGGACTTTGTCGGCAGTTAACTTGGAATGGTTATCCAGCCAGTGCCTAAACTGATTGTCATCCAGGCTGGAGGACTTGCAGAGGAAGCCAAGATTGAGCTGCGGATCGGATTCGTCGGCCAGCTTGCCACCGTTTTGCAGAAACAGAACCTTGGCCAACTCATCGCCGTGCGGATCGTAGAAAAAGGCGTGCAGATGGCGGAACATGTTAAGGTTAGTTTTCTTATCCAGCAGCTTATCCTCCAGAGCGTTCACCTCAGATGTGCTGATGTCTGCCAAGTCCTCTGGGGTCAGTTCAATGTCCTGCAGTAGTTCCTGCAGCTCGTCTACGTTGGCAATATCCTTGTTGTAGCTGTCGCCCAGCCTGTCGAAGCACTCGGCCAACTCCTGCTGCAGTGGCTCTGTGGCCGCTAGGAGGTCCTTTGGCCTCAGCTCCAGCTCCTGCTTCTGGCAGACCCTCAGTAGCCACTCCATGCGCACAATGTCGCAGGTGCGCGGCTGCTGCAGACTGAGCCGCTTCACCAGGAACGTCTCGTCGCCGGCAATGCAGAAGCACTTGGGATCGTTGGGCAGCGGATTCTCCACGATGCAACCCCCGTTTCTGGCGGCCAGCTCCTGCAGCTGCTGTTTACTCTGCCGTCCGGCAGATCCACTCAGAATGCAGAAGCTCAGCCCGCCAAAGAGGCGGGAGCTGCTCGCGGCTGGGTCCACCTCACAGCGCTTCTCGTAGACGGCCAATCCCTGGCGGCTCCGCTCCGCGGGCGTCATTCGCTGCTGCTTCCGCTTGGTGGTCACATCCTCCAGTCGCAGCTTCCGCTTGTTCAGCTTCTTGATGGCCGAGGAGCCCTCGCACAGGTCGTTGAACTCCCTGAGTGTCATACACTCGTTCCATGACTTGTCGTCTCGCTTCATTTCAGTGCGCGCAAAGTGCAGAGACTTGCGGGTGTGGAATGCTGCATTTGGCGCCAAATCAGCGGCCTTCACCTGCAGAATAATGGAGTTATGTGGCTCGATCCACAGGTCGGGGCATCCGGACCGTTCCTTGGCCTTGTAGTGGAACCACAGCGGCGGTGGCTCCTTAACCGCATCGTGCCAATGTGGTTTCAGCGTGTGATTCAGCACTCCGCGTTGCTTCGTATTGTTGGCGACCACTCCGATGCTGAAGACCTCGGGCCGATTGGAACTGCCCGGGGGCGCAGGCTGGAGAACGCCCAGTAAAAAGGAGTCCACGAAGGTGCGCTTCTGGTTGTAGAAGGCGCCAATGATCAGCACATCGAACTCGGTGATCAGGCCCTTGATGTACTGGGCGGCAAAATAAATAAGTATGGCTATGGATGCTGTCAAAAAGTACTCTACTCACATCCGCCTTGTCCTTGTACCAGCCACCGCCCAATCTTACGCCCGGCACGTATTTGGATCCTTGCTTCTTCACCACAATGCCCTCGGCGTGGGAGTCGAGGGCCTGCTGGAACATCTGGTTGAACTCCTCCACGGATCCGATTTTGCGGCCGCGCATCAGCTGCAGCACACCGGGCTGCTCTACGACCAGCTTCTGCAGCTTGTATGCCCGCTGGATGTAGGTGTGGTCCAGCAGGCTCTGGCCATTGAAGTACAACAGATCGTATATCACGAAGCAGGGCTGCCAGCTGCCCTCCGGCTTCAGGCTCTTCACGTCCGTGTTCTCGCCCTTCTCCCGGAAGCGCAGCTGGTTGGTGTCCCACACCATCATCTCGCCGTCCAGGATGATGGACTGCAGACCGAGGGGGAGCAGGCCTCGCAGCTTGGGCGTCAAGGTGCCGCGTTCGTAGCCGTTGCCAAAGTTCCTGGTGTAGTCCACGCCATTCCGGGAGATGTACATGAAGCGCCCTCGATCGACGTGCAGCTGGAATCGCTCGCCATCCATTTTGGTCTCCATGTAGAGCACATCGGACTGCATCAACTCCTGGATGTTACCCGGAAATCGTTCGCACAGCATGGGTCGTATCTGGTGGAACGGCCGGATGACGGCATTCAAGTTTACGAACTTGACCGCCGATTTGCTGTCGGCGGTGCTGGCGTCCAGGTCGCCGTTCCTGTCTGCCAGCAGGTTGCACACGTGCCCCAGATCGGAGCAGCGTTGGTAGATGTCCTGTGCCTTGGGGTGCAGCACCCCGAAGATCTTCTGCTCCCCGATCCCCAGACCGAGGCTTTTCAGCAGCAGCCGGATTAGCCACTTCTGCTCCTTGGGCGAGGCCTGCTCCGTGAACCGGGTGAGCTGCTGCTTCTTGACTGCAGGGATGGAATTGGGGTTTATATACAGAACAACAATAGAGGATAAATAAAGTAGGCCACCCACCTTCCGTGTCCTCGTTGGCAATGGTGTCCAGCATCTCGTGGATGTGCTTCAGCCGCAGATCGCTGGGCGGATTGAAGCACCTTGGCTTGAGGACGGCATAGACGACATCGCCGTAGTCCCGGTACATGTTCCCGCTGCGATGCTGCAGCATGATGGCATCGCTTGCTAAAGGAAACAACAGAAGGGTTACTGATTGACCCAAATCACCGGATTCCTGCACTCACAGTCCACGGGCAGCTGGAGCACTCGTATGTAGAGCCTGCCCAGCGCCGTGATCTGCAGTCCATAGCTATCCCTTCCGGTATCCGCACCCGGCAGGAGCAGTCGCAGCACCGAATGGAAGCTACTGACTCCGTTCTCCGCCTGGTCATCGGTTAGTCCGGTTTGCCGGCGAAAGGATTCGCGGTGACGGCAGAAGGACTCGTAGTAGCTCTTGAGGACCTCCTCCTTGTTGACCACCTTCTTGGTGGCCTTAAGCTTCTCGAACAGGTCGCAAATGTCGCGGAACTTGATCGTGCTGGCAATATCTATGTCCACACTCATTCTGTTGTTAATAATTTACACCAATAAACAATTTCATCATTTTGAAAAGCTGGCCAGTGTGGCCGTACTTTGATTATTAAATATCCCAGCAGAAATGATAAAAATACTGAACACTAAAGTGCATAGATACCGACTGATTGTCTGAATATCGATAACGTCCATCGGCAAACTGTCATCGCTAACAAAAGCGGGAAACTTTGGGCAATTGTTGTTTACACTTACATTTGTTCAAGCCTGGAGGATGAGTAAAAAGGCAACACGAGCAAGCAAACCCAAGCCCGATCCAGACGCAGAGGGATCTGGCAAAAAGTCCACGGCCTCCGCGCTGAAAAAGGTGCTGTTTCTGTCGGAGAAACTGCTGCCCAAGGATGCGGACGATCAGCGTCTCCGGCTGGAACGGTTTCACCACCCGGGAAAAGGGAAAGAAGCACTCTTCGTCACCCATCCCGATGGCCAGATGATGGAGCTGCTGGAGTACGCGGAACCACGACGCAGCTGGCTACTAAACAGCGAGGTCTGCTCCAACGGCAGGATCTACATGACCTCGCCTGTGGATCCAACGCTGCTGGCCCTCCACCACCTCCGAAAACACTGTGCTCAGAGTATGAAATGGTTTTCCGATTTCAATATATTATTATATTATGATTAGCTATCATTTAACTTTATTAAACAGGAGCAATGTCGCTGGACAACATTGCGGTGAATGAGGCAAGCACCAGCCGCCTGCTAAACGAGTTCCTCGAGCCAGAGAGCCTCAAATGCGTGGCGGATGTGAAGAGCTCCGGCGACCAGAAGTTTTACAAGTACAACCAAGAGCGAACGTTGGCCTGGCTGGCTCTAAAGACACGCCTGGTGGCAGCGATCCTGAAGGAGAAACAAATCCACTGCGGGCACAGCGCCCAGTCGCAAAATTTTGTGCGGAGCGAAAAGCTGGCAGCGGAAAATGCCAGCAACGAGATGGACTACACACGCATGGCCTGCGATATTGTGGGGCGGTATTTGGATGCGGATCTGTACGACTTGCTCACCGGCTATCTGCACGTTCCCAGCGAGATACAGGCAATTGTTGAGGAAAAGAATGCCGCCCAGAAGAGGAAATCGAAGGCGGGAAAGGACGAGGGCAGCGACTCAAAGAAGATTAAGCTAAACGACAGCGATGCCGGCGCGAGGCTAAAGAGCAGTGGTATACTAGATAGCGATGGTGATCTCAATGCCAGCATTACATCGCCCACGGCGGGCCCACTGAAGGAGCGCTCGCTGACCGCCAAGGAGAAAGCGCTGGCCAAGGGAGCCAAGGGCACCAAGAGCATCGCCTCGTTCTTTAAAGTAAAGTAGATTTAGGTACTGCGTAAGTTAAGCACAGGTTATTTTTTTTACTCACGTTTTGCGGTCTCAATCGAAACCGTGTGAGCTTTAGTTCATTATTATGCTTACTTTATATATTACAAATGCTCACAAATTCACATACGTTTTCATTTAACTTTTTTTTTTTATGTAAAATTCCTATTTAGTAGAATTCTGCAATTTTTGTTTCCGAGTTTCTTTTTTTATTAAGCAGTTAAGGATTTTAGAAATAATATGTTAACATTAGGCTAAGTTGCATGCTGTTCATTTACTAAAAAAAATTGTGTGAGTTATTGGTAAAGAATTTCCGAGACTTGCAAATTCTGCCAACGTTTTATAAATAAATATAGCAGTTCTCGCGAAAGAAACAAATAATTTATTGAAACTGAAAACGCTAGGTATTTCATAAATGAAAATGTTTTGTCTCTTACATTCGACAAATATTAAAGTCAGTATATATTTAATCTCGATTTAAAAAACCGCGCCTTTTGGGCTCATGCGCTTTGTAATCATACCACTTCCGCCAACTGGCCAAATTATCATCAGCTGTTGGGGTTGCCAGGCTTGCATATACAAAACTGTGCAGCATGGTTATTATCTTTTTAACATATTATTTTAAGAAACCGGCTCTATATCAATCAGCATAATTTAAGGTTTCGCAAAAGCTTAGTTCGAATCCATTTCAAAGTGGTGTCTAAAAGTGTGCTATGAAAAACGGAATGTCATGGGATTTCGGAACTCTTCCATAAGGATTCCAAACCTCTAGGAATGTTTTGCCATTTTTCGGGTAGGGTGACAATCCTGACTGACAGTGGAAAAGCTGATGGCTCCTTTGTTTCCGTTTTTGTCGCTCAGTTGTTGCTGTGCGCGCTCTCACGTTCGAGGCTAACGGTGAATGTCGCTTTGCACTGTGCTTCGCATTTCACCACCCCCATTTCCCACCCCGCATCCGAATATCCTTCTGCTGCTGCTGTTGTTGTTGTTTTCTATATGCCTCAAATTTTCGGGCTTACAACAATTACAGAGGTTTTATTTGCACATTTTCCAATTCTTCAAATTTTTGGTTCGCCGTTTTTTGCTAAAATTGTAAACGTAAAAAAGAGTGGCGTCACACGAAAAGAAAATTTTCTTTGGCGTCGTTTGTGTGTGTGTTGTGTGAGTGCTTATGCTCTCTTGTGTGTAATGGTGTGTTAGTGTGAAATAAAATAAATAATACAACATTTAGTTAGCAACAAATTCTCTCTTCTCTGCAGCAGCAGCAGCAACAACAATCGCAAACGCACAAAAGAATGCTACGGTAAATTGCATTTGGCGTCTGTCAAGGACAAAACAAAACGTTGTTTGTGTGAGTGTGACTGCAACCGCAACAACAACAACAGCATGTGGCACAAATAACGGAACGGAAAAGTATCAACAGCAAGAAAAAAAAATAGATAGGAAAACAAAACAAAAGGCAAAAACAAATCACACACGAGGGCCAAAAACAAACGGTGGCTGCTAAAAAAAAACGAAAACCAGAAAAGGACGAGGCATCACAAGACATTTGGCGCCAGCTCGGGCAGCGACTGCGACGTCGACTGAGGCCGAGGCAGAGAACCATGAGGCTCCACCACACTCCCTCTCACACGGCGGCGCTGCAGTGGATCCTGCTCTCCTTGTTCCTCCTTTTGGTGCTGCCATCGAACGTAAGTGCCTTTTATCAATGTTGCAAACACTCAAAGTAGCAGTAAACACAAAGACAACAACAACTAAGTAACATGTTTAACCCTACAAAACACAAATTATTTGTTCAATTTATATCAAATTCATTCCATTCTAGTTACAAACATTTTTTAATTTTTTGAAAACACAACAACTAGTTATATTCTGAACTGTATAACACCTTTCTAAAGAGCCAAAAACAACCTTAAATGTTTTAATTTATTATACATTTATACATAGTTACATATATTCTGGTCGTTTTAATATGTTATTTAAGTTTTGGATTTTACTTAAATGTTTTCATTTTAACCCGAAAAAGTATGCAAGAAATCAGCCAAAGTTTTTATTTATGTATATATTTATACTCGTTACTCGCAGAGTATAAGGGTATATTGAAATTGTTGAAAAGTATGTAACAGGTAGAAGGAAACGTGTTTTGATTTTTATTTAATAATGCCTTTGTTATTTAGCAATGGATATTTATAATAATTATTATATCAAACATATTCAATTGTGTAAAAAAAGTTTACCTACATTTTCACATTTGTATCATAACTTTTAGAAAAATATATTACAAATTAATAAAAAAAAGTAATTATTTTGAGACCAATAGTAAAAAATAGATACTTGGTACATGAAGTGGTTTAACCTCACACTTCTATCAATAAAAAGGATCATAACGAAACCGTGTCGATGTTGCATGCACCTCTGCATTTTAATTTGATTACGATTGCATTCCCAATGGCAGCAGTAAGTGCATTTTATATTTGTACATTTTGTATCGCTTTGAAAATCACAGAAAAATATATAATCACAATAACAAGGCCACACAACACGGTAGTGACAAGGTACAAGTGTCCTTTTAGAACTGTCAAAAATAAATGATTTAAAAAAAATATACCCTTTAAAAATATAATGAATGAGTTTTAAAAATACGTTTTTCCGTTCGGTTTCTCAATTTTGCTTTTATTGTGGTTGGCAATATTGACAATGACAGTTTGCTTTGCCAACTGTTTTTATACCCTTGCAAAAACGCAATGAAGAACACTTTTCCGTCCTACGAAGTAGATACATATAATGTTTATCAGCATATAGCCATGTCCGTCTGTCCGTCTCTAGTCTCTCAGGTTTAAAGCACTCGGCATAAAACTTTTCCAAAAGTTGTCGAGCATGATCGGACGACTAAATTATATAGCTCCCACAGAAACAATGAGCAGAAAAAATGAAAAATGAGAAACACAAATTATTTGCGGTTTTTTACATTTTTGTTGAATATTCTTTGAGATATAGTTTTGGTTTATATTTCAGAATTACGTTTTTCTTTTATTGAAATCAGTAGTATCAGGAAAAAAAAAAAATAAAATCAATATATTTAAAAAATATTGATAATTTGCTGTTTTTAAATTTTTTTTCAAATATACTTTGATATATAGTAATGGTTTATTATTTTGGAATTACGTTTTTAATTCAAACCTTCATTGTTTAAAAACATATACATACAACTCAAAATTTTTTTTCTGAAAGGTTTTATTAACTTCAGCTTGCCGAAGTTCGCTTCCTTTTCTGTTCTAATTTTTTTTTAACGAGCCTTCAGTCTTGTTATACAGTAAATAAATACACTTTCCGACTTATAGGTGTAATATAACATTTGTTTTCACAGGTGTCGGCTAGATTTTGTGAGGGATGCAGCCAGGGTTGCTGCACCCAGGGCTGTTGTCCGCCGTACCAGGGCGGACCACGCCCCCTACCGCCGCCCTCGGACTCCCACGTTCTCAATCTGTTCTTCGCCACCCACTGGTTCTTCTGGTAAGAATGATATCTTAGACATGTAATATCATATAATGTTCGTATATATGTTTCTCTTGGAAATGATCTCAGTCAGCAGTCTATAGGTTGAATTTGTATATTGAATTTGTGGATTTTGTCTGATGAAATTTGATTCGTAGAAACCTTTTCAAGCGGCAATCAAAAATAGTTTCATATGTGCATTAAAAATTCTTTGGGTTCCAAAAGTTTTAATTTTAGTAAGCATGATTTATTTACTCCAATGGTATATATGGCCAGGGTCATGGTGGCATTTGTTGTTCTTTTGGGGATTCCCCGGAGGTCAAACGCAAGGCCATGCAACGGAGGGTGGTGGTGGTGGGTCGGGCTTCCAGCTGATTGGCATTGTGTGCCATGCGAGATATTATTATTATTGGCAGCAAAGGTGGCGCCCAGCGCCGAGGTTGCGTCAAGTCAAAAGTCGAGTCAAGTCGAGAGGCTTATGCAAGCTGCAGCCCCTCACTGCCATGGTGCATGCTACCCGCCCCCCTTGGGGGCCGTGGAAATGGCAATGCCAACTAATGAGACACAGACGAAAGCCGCCCGCCACCGCCACCTCCACCCTGCTCATATAATCCCATCTCTTGGCCACCGAAAAGGCAAACAAATTTCAGTCGAAATTCGATTACGGGCACAGCAGGACACGGATCCGTATCCGCAAACGCGAACGCAAACGCATCTGCATCTGCATCCGGATCCGGATCCGGCCAAATGGGCTTCTTTATTCAGTCGCGCCAGCTGCAGACCGAGCAGTTAATGTTCCGGACGTTTTCACGAAACGATTTCTCAGCTAAGTTTCCATTCGGGTTTTCCACTTAAATTTCAATTTATTTTTTAATAAAAAAAAGTGCTGGGCTTCAGTGGCATATCATAAATTTTGGATAACCCTTGATTTTGTTCAAAAAAAAATAAACCGTAATGATCAGCTAAACAATACCTTCCAATACAGCTACAATCTTTAAAACTACACCAAGAATTAAAATTTTTTATAAATAAATAATAAGAAAAAATTGTCATTAGTTCAATAAATTGAGCTAATTGATGACAGGAAACGCTTTTTAAATATATATATTAATTAATAAAATTATTGAAGATATTACGGTATATATCAATCAAATTATAAGTAAACAAATTAAATAATATTTAGCCTTATGATCGATCAGCTGAAAAATCAGTTCGTGAAATACATTGGACATAATACAGCCTGGATAACATTAAATGTTGTATTCATCCAAATTTTCTCTTGCAGGTGCGTGGTTGTGGCCATTATCTTGGCCATCCTGTGTGCCTACTCGCTATGGAAGAAGCGGAGGACTCTGTGTGGTTGGGGATTCAATGAGCACCACACCCAATCCGAGGGCGACTCCGCCGGTTCCTGCTACGCGCCTCCGCAATATAGTCGCTGCAACTCCTTTCACCATCCGCCGCCACCCTACACGGAGGTAATTAATCCTAAATACCTGATCTGGCAATGTTGAAGAATTTCTAACTGTGGGCAGTGAATTACTGAAATGTTTGCTAATCACTTGATTCAGGATATGTGATATATATACTTGTATTTTCATACAATTCATAGTTTAAAGACTTCAAGAAACTATTTCAAAGACAAAGGGCTTTTTAAATTATTAGACAGGGCTGTATTATTTTTCAGAAAATATTTGTAGTCTTAAATAATTAATAGAAATGGAGATGGGGAAATGTTTTAAGTGTTTAGATCCATGATAATTGCTTTATTCTCACTCCGCCAGGTGACGTCCAAACCAGACCTGTATCCGCTCGTCTTCACCTGCAACAGCGACTCGGGCAATGGCAAGGGCAACGGCAGCTCCAGCTACCTGATGGTGCAGTACTTCCGGAACTACATTGTCCGGCCGGCGGCGGGGGGCTCCCTGAGTGCGGCCAGCACCGTGGACTCCCTGAGCTCCAGTTTCATCTGCAATGCGAACGAGGCGAACACCCTGGTGCCACCGCCATATTCCCGGGCAGCCAGTCCGGAGCTGGGGCTGCATCACTATGTGGCCCATGGCCATGCCCACGGACATGGCACGGCCCATCTGAGATCCATGGAACAGGCGGCGCCACACCAGGTGCCAAGTGCTCCGCTGGCTTCCGTGCACTATGCCATGCCGAGATCGGCATCCCAGCTGGTCGAAACGGACGCCTATCAGCCGAGACTGATGCCCGCCCAGGCGCAGCACTATGCCACCGTGGCGCTGGGCAGTTCTCCGGGCGGAGGAGCCCTCTACAGCACCCGATTGCATGCCTCCCACGAGGAGGGAATGGGTGTGGGCTATCTGCAATCCCAGAGCGATCAGCACTTCCGCTACATGGCGAACAGCAGCAGTAGCCTGAGCGACATTTTTGTGAACAACAGCTGTGTGGCAGGTGGGTTGTTTTCCTCAGGATACTAGATTTCCGCCGCGAATTCTTCAGCATTTGATTGCCATTTAATGCGGCGTTTTTTTCTGTATTCCAGGTATGCTGCCAGAAAGTGGCGGAGCAGGAGGTGCCTCCCAAAGTGCGGAGAGTGGAGCAGCCACGCAGGCTGCCTCGCTTAACAGCCTGGCCATCGGCGGCTTGGGAGGATCGGTTGCGGGTGGCACCGGGGCTTCGGGTGGATCCGCCACCGCGGTCATCTACAGCAATGGCTGCATCCAGCCCAATCCGCTGCACAGCCTGGAGAACTGTTGCCAGCCGTCGGCTCAGGTGTCTGGGGTGAGCAGTCTGGCCAACATTGGCACACCGGGATCGCCGCCGCAGGCCACCAGTCCAACGGGCGAGGTGCGTGAGATTCTCGACCAGATCCGCCAGCTCCAGGCGGGCGTTAGCTACGAACAACTCCTGCTGAGCGGCTCAGGGGCCAAACCCCGACTGCAGCATACGCTATCGACTCCCTCGAACTCCCAGCAGGTGCTGCAGCCCATCCTGACCACATCCGCATCCATTTCCGGCGCCAGCAGCAGCAGCGGGCGCAGTAAAAAGTTCTTCACCTCCGGCAGTAAAACGCAGCCCAACAAGGCTTTGTACATACCCATGGCGGCCATCGGGGGATCCGGATCGGGATCGGGCGCCCAGCGCTGTGTACTCAAAAGTCCAGTGAGCAGTGTGGTCAGCGGTGCTAGCTTCTTTGTGAACCGCGGACGAGTGGCCCGCAAGGGTTGGATCACCCGATCGGCGCCCACGACTCCGGGCAGCGGACTGCCCCCCAATCGACTGGGTGACGATAGTCCTCTGCTGCTCAACGAGCACGACGAGGATGCTATCGACGATGATGAGGAGGAGGACCGGGATCGGAATCGGGAGGATACCGACACCGAAACGGAAGCGGAGGCCAGGAACCATCATCGCCAGCATCGCCATCACCGCGGTCATCGCAGCCATCGTCGTGGACAGCTTGAATAATAGTGGGCGTGGTCGTTGGAATCGCCAGTGTCATTTAGTAGTTGTTGTTGTAGCTCAAGGTTCTCCTTTAGACATAAGCTTTTAAACGAAAGTGGAAAGATGTTTGGGAGCCGGCAGCATGCTTCTTAGTCTGAAGCACACCCAACAGAAATAACAAAAGGAAAAAAGAGTCGGATAAGTCTAAGTTCCAAATATATAGCATTTAAAAATTCTGTAAGATTTTTACGATTGAAGACATTCAAGGTTTTTTTATTATTGTTAAAATCATTATTTTGTATAATTTTTATGATTTCTTTTACTTAATCTATTGATACGCCTATCGAAACAGAGACAAATTCTTAAACTTAAAAAAATGAAAATTTTAAAGGCCTTAAATGGAATGTTTTCCATTTTTATAAGATTTCCACAAGGAAAACCATTTAAAAACTTTAAAAAATAATAAATATAAATGTCTAGATACTTTAAAAAAAAAACTTGTAAAAAATGAATTTGATTTTCGAAAAAAATCGGAGATTGTCAGTATTGTTATTGATCAGTATAACAATTGATCAGTATTTAATATAAAGTTTATCTTAAGCCGAGAAAAAAATGTAATAACTTTCGATATAAATTTTTAGTACCTTTAAAACCCATCGTTTTTTCATTTTAATTTTTTTAACTTAATTTGGAAATGAGAAAATTCAGGATGTCAAAAAGGTAAATTTAAGAATATGTAGAATAGGCTAAAAACTGTTTTGTGAAATTTTAAACTGAAGGAAAGACGTTTAAGACATATGTTACAGACAGACTTTAAACTATAACTTAACATTCTTCAAGATTGCTGACAATAGTTCAATAAAACTAAACATTATTTCATCAAGCAGTATTATTAACAAAACCTACCAGAATATCATTGTTTATGCCTAAAATATACCTACAAGTTATATCTTTTTAATTTGAAATTTATAATGTCTGTTGAGCTTCCGTGAATAGATAAACAATTTAAATATACAAATAGCTGTCCTTAGGTTCAAACAGTCTAGCAATTGCAAAAAATATTAGCTTGAATTTAAAATTTAAATTTTGTAAAGCTGGGAAGGTTTCATAATATCTAGAAGTATTAATTTCCAATTTATAATTCACATTTATAAACTAACTTACTTGATTTCTGGTATTTTAATCAATTAAGTTAAAAGTTTTGAGCTAGCATAAATAATTTAATTATATTTTGGTTTAAAGTTAGCTTTGTAAAAATAAAAATTGCACAAAAGATTTAAATCAATATAGGGTATGTGGTATAAATTAAAATTAAAAAGACCCGAAGAATACCAAAAAGAGCTACAAAATTAAAAAGAGAAGAGAACACGTAATTGTCGCCTAGATGGATTTTTTGTAAGTAAATAAGATAATAAGAATTTGTTCACACACAAATAAGCAAACACGTCACGTACAGATACAGATACAGATACTTTGAGAATGTCCTTATTACAAGTTATATGTGAAAAATGCAAAACTGTGCAAGCATTCGGTTGGAAATTACGGCACAAGCACTAGACGGAAAATCTAAATTAAATTATCTCTAAACAAAAATTTACCAAATGAGACTAAGGGGTTAAGATCCGGGGGCTAAAAAGGAAAAGTTTGAATGCAGCAGTGCCTTTTCAACTTTATTAACCACAACCACAAGAAGCACAACACATACAAATTTAAATCATTAAAAGATGAAACCAGAAGATAAAGCAAACGCATCCATAGACAGAATTAAAACAATCCAATGGACAAGGCAATATTTATAAATCTGCCTAAGCATTAGATATATGATATGTACCCATTATATGTATGTGACAATTACTTTAAGTGAATTTTACAAATCATTGGCATTTTTCTCATACGGTTTCGTTCGGTCCCTCATCGATCGGTTTTCTAGCTTATTTAAACGAATATCTGTGCTTCAATACATATAACTATATAATTAAACAATTAATTAATTAACTAGCATAGCAAAACTGAAGGCGTTCAAGGCATAAATCTCCAAAAGCAAGTGAATTGTTGTAAAGTCGGATAACGAAAACCAAAACAAATGAAACGAAAACCTAAAGAGAACTAAGAAACCAATTTAAGTCAAATATACAAAGATGAAAAATAAAAACAATAAATGAAAGAATTCACTAAAGTGTGTTTATTTGGATGCATTTATATATGTTTATTAAGAGGTCCCGTAAATAGAATTGTTTGCTGGGACAGACGTGATTTAATTTTTTAATTTTAACCTTTTAACCCCAATTTTTTTTCTACAGATTGTGTTTTTTTATTTTCAACCTGTATTCATTTAAGAATATTTAGAAAATGTTGAAGTGGCCACGCCCATCGGCTAGGGCGCTATCAAATGTTGCTATTGATATTTTGCTGCCCACTTTTTGGCGTCTTTTGTTAAGTTATTAAAAATTTAAATAAATTTTAAATTTGGTTTTATAATTAGTAATTTATAATAGCTATTGATTGGCAAGCATTAATAAACTATATATTTTAATTTATTTGTTTTAGATAAACAATATAAAAAATAAAAAATCTTGCAACGTTAAGTAATTTTCCGAGATTTTTTAACGTAATTTTTTTTTGGTTTTTACAACTTACCGTCTGAAGAACTACAAAACGTCCAACAAATTTAGATTAAACAAGTTTTGGCACATTTTACAGTACACTTTAATGGATCTCTGCTTGCGTTTAACTCGTCTGCTCCACCTCGGATCATAATTCTACTGATAAACATTACAAATTATTACAATGATATATATTTAATATATGTCTATATTGTATATGCATATGTTATTCGTCGGCCTTAGTACGTGTATAATGGAGTCGTATATTATGTATGCATTATACAGACTTTCTAGTTTCATCTCCTCTAGCTTTTGCATATATTTATTTATTGTTATTGAGGATTTTGGGTTAGTTCGTATTCAAAAAAGGGGCTTCGTTGCATTTTCACTAATCTAGAAGCAAAACGATTTCTATTGCACTCTTTCACAGTTCGGTTAATCATTTCAACTAAGTTTGGACAAATTTAAATGTATGCAAATTATTTGGACTATAACTTTCCTTTAAGTTTATTGCTATTGTTACAGTTACTTGTCGTGTGTAGGTGTGTTTTTGTATTTGTTTTTGTTTTTACTTTGGCACCGGCTAAGTTAATTAGCCCTTAACTTTGTTGTTAGTTAGTCTACAGTTTGCGTGGGATCCTGTTATTCTTATTGGGTTTCGTGTAAATGATTATCGCCTTACGAAATGCGTTGGTCAATTGTTCCTGTTGTTTTATTTGTATTTGTGCTGCCTGTTTACCAGCTGAGTTTCCATATTCACTTTCTGTCCGAAAGTTACCTATCAAATCGAAAGGTTTTTGCGACTTTTGATATATTGTGAAATTTTGCGATTTCAAATGTTAATAAATAAATGTAAATAAATAATAGATTAAAAAGGTTTCCAAGCTAAATAAAAATAATTATTTTACGAAAAATAAAAAAAAATTAAAAACCGCGAACACCTAATCACAAAACACTAAATTATATAAATATATATACAATATTTTTTGATATCAATTTAGTTATCGACCTCAGTTTTTTTTTGTATTTAAAAGTTGTGTTTTATGATTTTCCTATAATATTGGGCTGAACATTTTGAATTCAGTTGAGTTCTTTCGAACTAAGTAAAATCAAAAGCCGCAAAAAATAAATTAAACTGGAAGCACGACTCTTTTTTCATTGCTTATGTATTTTTGTGGTGAATTTTAAATCATTAACATCGGTGTTTTTCATTACGTTTTGTTGTTTGGATTGGTTTCCAGCGCCTGCTGTTTTGGACCTATATAAATATTAAGTGTGAGCGCCCAATTCAAATGAAGGGAATGCAATATGGTGTTTGATTTTTTAAATAATACTTGATATAATTAAACAAAATTCATGTAGCACATACATACACAGTTTTCGCCTTGTAAAGGTTACAAAAAATTAAACACAAAACAGAAAAAAAACCAGAATTAAAAATTTTACACTACATCACCGACGGTTGCAGCAAAATGTTTTAACATTTGCTTAAAACTATGTAACTCAATTATTGCATTGTGTTTGTGTGAGTGTATGAGTGTGTGCGATTTATAGTTAGTTTAGTTTAGGTCTAATATTAGGTATATGTTTATCAAGTATTTATATATATAATATATAAAAAAGTAAACATTTAGCGCTTTTAGTTTGCTACAAAAGTTTGCTCGTCTCGCTCACATTTTTAACTAACATTAGGTGTACAAAAAAATTGGAAGATATATAGTTTATATCAAATTGTGGCTAGCGTAAAAATACAATCAGTATTCCAGTATTCAGTGTCGCCGGTTTTAAAGCGGCAATAGCGGTTACAATGTACGCTGATCCTTCGTTATCCTAGATATATATAAAATGTATAAATTGATGCGTGTTCGTTCTGTTTGGCGAGATTGCTGCATTCCCATTCGATAGATCGGTGTAGAGTATATTTATCCAGTAGTATCCAGTGTAGTACACATATATCCAAGTATAATATCAAGCGTTGATCCTCCGCGCTCTGCTCCTCACTGCGTCCCTTAAGTAAATAATAATGTAGTTGCCACATGATGGTTGGGTTGGTTTCCATTCGGTTGAGTTGGTTTTGTTGGTTTGTAGGTTTGTTGGTTTGGACTGGTTGGGATGGCTGGGGATTTGGGTTTCGGAATGGGCTTACATGCCCGACTCTGCAATGCCCTCGTCATCTGAAAGACATTCAAAGACGGTAAGGTTAGAGTTTTTCGAGTTAAGTTTCTCAAAAGCTTTGCACATGCAGGGTTAGAAAACAATAATAGGTAACATCAAATAATACATCATACATCATGCAGGAATAGTCAATCAAACAAAGTAGAAAACATCTAAGATATATATGTATATATATATGGTCGCAGTGCATTTCATGATAATAGGGCGATTTAACTTTAAAATACTTTTAGAAAGTCTTTAGTGTTTCGGTATATTAATCAATTGTAATTATTTTTGCACCTTTACTCTTAAATCAAATTAAGGAAATAAGTCTTTAATCAAATAAATATAGATATACAAAGCTTTAAGACCCAGTAATGTTACATTATTTAACTTTTATTTTGAAAACCATGAAACGCACTGTACCACCTCGGGGATTTGCGAAAGTGTCTACAAACCCATGAACGGATTGGCATAGATGATGCCGCCGCCAGCCTCGGAACCAACACCATTGCCCAAAACACCACCACCATTAACAGCGATGCCAACGCCGCCGCCGCCGCCGACGCCTCCTACTCCTCCTCCTCCTCCGCCGTTGAGGCCAGCGACCACCAGTCCTGCTCCAACTCCTCCGCCCGACAATCTGGAGGCCTTGCAGAGCTTGGTGGTGGCATAGTCGCCATCGCCCACCAGCGTCGCTATGTCGTCGTCATCGCCGTTCCGCGTATTGCAACTGCTGCCCAGCAGCTGATCGTAGCAGCTAACATCCGTGCTGATCACGTCCACTTCGATGTCGTCGTCATCCTTCTCCAGGCTGTTTCGATTGCTGCCCCCCAGCGAGGAGTGCAGAGCATGAGAGTCCTCGTAGCTGCCACCGCCGCTGTCATCGTTGGCATTGTTCGACTTTGTGTCGATGTGGGTCTCGAACTCATCGTGCATGTACAGCTCCTCGTCGACCTCTTCGTCGTCGTCGTCGTCGTCCTCCTCCTCGTCTTCGTCCTCCTCCTCTTCCTCTTCGAGATCCTCGTCCATTTCGTGGGGGACCAGTTCACCCTCCTCGCCCACCTCCACACCGATTTCCACTTCCAAGAGCGAGCGTCGACGCGTGAAGACCTCGTCCTCCTGATGACTGGATTGCTGATGGCTTTGTGGCAATATCATCACATCTTCCTCGGCGAAACTGAGCCGCACATTGGCACGACTGGCCCGATTGCTACCAGAACCCGAACCCGAACCCGAACCAGAACCAGATCCCGAACCCGAACCACCGGAACCAGATCCTGCAGCTGACGATCCATTGGATCCGTTGATGTGCTCATGGCTAAGACTGTTCTTGATATCACAGGACGACGAGCTGAAGGTGATCAGCTGGGATTTGCGTCTATGCTGGAGCGTATTGTAGCCATTGACGGCGGATATGGTGGTCATGGTGTGAGCTCCGTGGATGGGCTGCTGGTGCAGCTGCTGCTGCTGCTGCTGATGCGATTCAAATTCGAGGACATCGATGTTGCCGCCCTTGCTGTCCTTGCAGATCATCGAGCTGGGCTTGTTGTCAACCAGGACGATAACCACCGAATTGTTGTTATCGCTCTGGTTGACAACCGAATGTCATCTGTCCGGTGCATCCACATTGCCATTGCCTCCTCCTAATCCACCGCCGCCGCCGCCAAAGGAGCTCATCGATGTGGTGGGCGGTATGTGATTGTGGTGGCCAGTGAAGCTGCTGGTCAGCGGCTGCTGGTCGTCATGGAGTATCGCCGCATTCTCATCGTCAATGGCCTCCGCCTCGGCCTGCTGGAGGTCATGATGCGACAGGTGACCCTCAATGGTGGCCACCACATCACCGTTCTCATCCAGCTGCACTTGTTGGCCTGTTTGGTTTGCATTGCATTGTTGGGGGGGAAATGAAGGAAATTGATTTTGCTCATGGTTAGTCACCCATCACCAGAATGGAAATTGAAACATAAAGCTTAAGTCTAGTAAGGATAAACTACAAAACAGCTGGCTGCAAGTCCCACAATGTCCTGGGGCTCATTGTAAATTTTTTTTTTTAAATTTTTTTTAAATTTTTTTTTTTTTTTTTTTTTTTTTGGTTAGTCAGTGTGCGAGCGAACGTTTGGTTGGCTGGGGGAGAACGATAATTCTCTGGCAAAAGACCTACCTTCATAGCCCTCGTTGTCGTGCATTTCGCGAGCGGGTCCCACGATATTCTCCTTGCCCTCGAGCACCGCCAGCAGGCACTGATGGATGCAGATGTACTGCTGCTCCGTCTGCACCATCCAAACCCGCTCTAAAGTTGGATATGTTGTATAGCATTAGTTGTGGATAAAGTAAATAGTTTAAAACTGGCTGTAAACGGTGCAGCGGTTGCCTGCGAACTGTTAAAACCATTCGAGCCTTGAGTAAGGCAGCATTAGTATTTCAATTGTTATACTTTTAAAATGGTTTAAAAGCCTAAAAGCCGGTTTTATCGTTAACATAAAAACGGCTCCATCGTTTACAACCGGATATTTGAGATACATACCCTTGCGCATGGCATACACTATGCCGAAGATGTCCACGTAGTCCGACGTGTTGATCTGCTGCAGGATGCGGTCCAGAGTGATGAAGGTGCCCGACCTGCCCACTCCGGCACTGCAGTGTACCACAATGGGTCGCTGCTCCGCCCCGATTCGATCGCGGAAGGCGCGCACAAAACGCACCAGGGTCTGCGGCGGATTGGGCACACCAAAGTCTGGCCAGGTGGTGAAGTGGAAGTGCCGCAGGATGCGCTGTTCGCTGCCCTGAAGATCATATTTATCGTTGAGCTTCGAGTCACGGATATTTCTGAAGGACCACTTACTCTGCACAGCATAAACTCGGTCATCACCCAGTCGGCATAGTGGCTGTCGTTGAGGATCTGCACCTTGATGTCCCCGTAGAAGACGGGCACAGTGTCGTTGGGCCAGTACTGGTCGCACTTCTCGCGCCCCTTCTCAAAGCACCTGGTCAGCATGACAATGGCCCGCGAGTTGCTCTCCCAGCACATCCGCCAAAAGTCGTCGCGCGTCGAGTGCAGTGGCCCCTGGGTCACGATGAACTCACGCGGCGAATTGTGTCCTGGCACATAATTGGCATTGATATAATCACTACCCTCATCATCGTCCACGGGCTGGAGCTTGAAGCGTGAGTGATCGTAGGGCAGAATGTTGGTAAACCGATTCTTGGGTCGATTGCAGGGCAGATCGGCAAAGGTGCACGGCTGATCCCGACCCACGTGCTTCAGCTCCTCGAACTCCTCGCTAAAACGGAAGTCCGAGTCGGCGGACATTAGGCGATAATGCTCCGCAAAGTTCTTGATCAAGATCGGCCGATTCTGCTCGATCACACTATCCGGCAGCGACATATTGTCGTTGGCACGCAAATCCTTTGTCGTCTTCCGGCAGTTATTGCGTCGCCGTTTGTAGAACAACAGGGTTACCAGGAGCACCAGGATAATCGTTAGCGGCACGGTAATGGCCACAATTAGTGAGGTGTTGTCTTGATCTATGGATGATGGGAGTTTCAAATTGGTTTCAAAAGGTTGAAAGTAATATATAAAAATATAAATAAAATATATATCGCAAATATATCTATCAAAAATTAAAAGAAATTTTGTTTATTTTGTAAATCATGATTTAATCAATGAATAATTCAAAATGTTTTTATTAAGCAGCTTTGATCATTGCTTACCTGGTGAGCTTAGCATTTCTTTATGTTCATCGGAACAACAGAATATGCAAGGCAAGACATGGATAAGTGGATAACAAGACGTGTTTTAGGTTTTTGTTTAGCTGTTTATTAATAGGGATGTTCTCTGACACTAAATAAAGTATTTGCTCATAACATATTGAGTATCTCTGGATCATATTTGATTTTGATTTGATTGATATATGTGTCGAGATTGTCAGATGGGCAATATTCAAACGTTTGTCACATAATTTATTAGGTCTTGTAAATAACTTTTATAAAACAAGAAGGAACCGACTATAAGAATTGCTTATAACGTGTTCAAAATGGGCCTATTTTGACCTTTTGTATGAGTCGATAGATCTTGACCGAATAAACATATAGAGTTTTCTAACTGAACCCTAACAGTCTCAGAGTGCCGTGACAGACTTTCGCAAGTTGTGGGCCTTCCAAATGTCTAGCTTTTACAGTTTTGGAGACGGACTGACATGGAGACTCAACAACATCGACTCAACTATCGATCCTGATCCAGGGTACATATACTTTATGGGGTCGGAAACGCTTCTTTCTAACTATTGCATGCTTTTCAACGAACACAATATACCCCATTTGCTCCACGAGTAACGGGTATAATTACTACTTGGGCTATAGCCACTTACCTGTCTGAATCGGGAAACTGTAGGCGGTATCCGTGAACTTATCGGCTCCGGTAAACGCCCGCACCTTTACCCGGTAAGTGGTTCCCGACTTGAGGGGCCCGTTGCAGTAGCCGGCTTTGACGTTGTCACAGTTATCAGTGCCAATTGTAAAGTCCTCCACGGATCGGTTCTCAAAGGGATAGTACGGATCGATGGCCTGGTAGGGCAACCAAACACTATACGATTGCATGTCAAGCCAGCTGGGCATCTCCAGGCCGGAGGCATTCTTTGCATCGTCCTCGGCCACGATGATCGTGTACATGCGCACCTGGCCGTTCTGGTCCGAGAAATAGTTCTTCCTGAACCGGATCTGGATGGTCGAGGAGCTGCGGTAGACCTCGGTGGGCACCACCTGGGTCGCGGGACGCGGTGGCGCCAGAATCGGCATCGTTTGCCGATACTCCCGCTCCGGTCCGAAGCCAATGGCTGTCTTGGCCTGGATCTTGAACACATATGTCTCGCCGGGCTTGAGGTTCTTGATTATGCCAAACGATTCCTCCGAGTCAAAGTCCTGCATGCCGGCATCCGTTAGATTGTTTACATTCGTATAGGCTATCGAGAACTGACGGATTACTCCGTTTGCCTCACTGGAGGGCAGCGACCACTCGAAATTGATCTCGCTGGGCTGGACATCCGTGGGATGGAATCGCTCCACTCGTCCGGGCACCGCCTCATTTGTCCTAAAACTGGCGGACAGCGGTGAACTGCTCCGGAGAACCGAAGATTCAGTGCCCGAACGGACCACCACCGTGAATGTGTAGTTCCTGTGGGGTCGCAGATCAGTGATGGTGATCTCATTCCGGGTGGTCATGTTCTGGGCCAACACATTGTCCGCCGTGAGGTAGGCTATGTCGAAGTCATTGTACTCGCCCTTTGGCAGGTCCCAGCGCAGTGAGATCTCCGTGTCCGTGATATTGGTGGCATGCAGCTGGGTGATGGGCTCCGGGTACAGGCGATCCTGTCGCTGGATTGGCAAACTGGCCACTCCACCGCTCACCGTCCACACGGTGATATTGTACAGCCGACCGGGCATCAGACCGGTGAACGTCACCTTGCGATCCGTATCGTTGGCCAGCTTCTCCTTGTCCCGGATCTCGGCATCGCCCAGCGAGAACCGATAGATATCGAACTTGGAGGAGGACTGCGGCGTGGGTGTGTAGCTCAGGGTGATGGTGTCCCTCTCGTCCTCCTTCTCGCCATTGGCCACCACCACGTCCGAGTGGATGAGCGGCATGGTGCGCGGATATAGACTTGTAATGCCCGACAGGATCCCGTAAGATGTGGTCTGGATGTCGAACTTGTACTGCACGCCGGGCATCAGTTCGCCGATCAGGACCCGCACCGTCGACAAATCGTCGGCTGTTTTCGGAGGAATCACAGAAGCAGAAGGGGAAGGGTTAGAGTAGAACAGAACAGGAGAAGCTACGGAAGTTTGCAGTCGAAGGGGAAAGGTACACAGAACTGTTTCAGAAAAACGATTTACCATAGGTTTTTTGACCTTTTCGAACAATTCGAAACGTTGAGAAACTTAGCCAACAAATCAGGGAGAAGACTTTGAGAAACAAAATTACTCCTTACCACCAAAGAAAATTGAGCTCCTAAAAGTAAGGAATAGGGTTCTTGTTTAGAATCAAGGAGAATTCCCTTACATAAAATTACCAGAAAAATCTAACAATTTGAAAAGTAAATTTATCCATAAAAATAGGTATTTAAAATAATTTAGAATAGAGAAAAGAATATACAAAATTAATAAAACAAATAAAGATATTAGTGGAAACACTACAGACTTTAGTTGTGAATGGAAATTTTGTTTTAAAGGGTACTCTTATTAAAATAAAAGAAAATAGTATCCTTAAGGATAAAATGGGATAAGTCCAACTTGCAATTGCCTGAGAGACAGATTTAAGTTATGACCCAACGGGAGAGACTAGCAAAGAGAACTAAAGGGTTTTCTACCACTTAAAAGTATGATTTAAGGAAGAGCAAAGAATTTCCACAAGAAAGAATCTAGTATACGGTAGGAATTTAAAGAATTTAAAGTTCCAGAAATCGTTATATTTATTCAGGAAATATGTAGGGACAAAATTGAAATTGCTTGCAATTTTTGGAAAATAAAAATAAAAGAAGTTTTCAGAAAAGTTCCAGAACAAAAGAAGTCGTGAGACGGAGCATAAGAAAAGAGTTTCAGGCGGAAGGAGTTGAGAGTGGTGGTACCGGTTTATATTCAGGATTCGAGAAGGCTCCACCAATCGATCGATCGTCACTCACCCGACTTGTTCTCGGAGACATTCTTGGTCTGGACACGACCGGGATTGTCGCTGGGCCACCATTTAAGGATGTACGACTCCACCCGACCCTCCGGCTTGGGCCACTCCAGTGTGATGTTCCGCGAGTCCACCAGCTGGATGATATTGGACACCGGATTCGGCGGCACCGTGGTGTTCACCTCCTGGGGCACAGGACTCTCCACAACGAAGCTGACCGTGTTCACCTGGATGGTGTACTTCTCGCCCTTGGTCATGTCGGTGATGTCCGCCTCCGTGGACCGGACGCTGGGCAGGCGCACCCACTGCTGTTCGCTGTCCGTTCGGTAACGTATGGAGTATTCCGTAAACTCACCGCTCTCCGGCGGAGACCAGTGAACCAAAACCGAATTGCTGCGCACCGTCTCGATGGTCATGTTGCGTGGCGGATTCGGATCTAAAGGGATTCGGGATTTTAATTATCAAATATTTTCAATTACCAAAATCCGATTAGACACTTACAGACTGCCTGCAAATGCGCATGCGGTTCGCTCCTCAAATCGTGACTGACCGCAAAAACCTTCACCTCATAGACAGCTCCTGGCTGCAGGTTCTTGATCACCAGACGCGACTCCTTGGTCTTTTGCGTGCGAAAATCGTTGGTTCCGTTGCGCGAGTACAACACCTCATACTGCTCCTGCTTCGAGTTGACGTCGCTCTTCCAGCTTATGTTCAGGCCCATCCGAATGCTCTGCAGGTCCTCGATGATGGGCGACGAGGGACGGGTGACAACGAAGATGCTCGTTTCGTTGGACTCCATCTTCTTGGAAACCGCCTGCACGGATAGTGAGTAATTCCGCCCTGGCAGCAGGCTCTCCAGGTTAAATCGAGTCCGATCTGTGGTCAGCGTGCTGGTGTCCCCATTAAAGGTCTCCAATTCGTGGTAGCTGTGGGCCAATAAAGCGGAGCAATTGAGTGGAAGAAAATAAATTCTTGAGTTAATCGAAGAATAAGCACTCGACATAGGTATTACAAATCAAAACACAAAGAAACGTTATACTATTAGATACTCTGTTAAGCGACTTCAAAATAAATAGGCCTCTGTCAGATGGCGCCAGCTATTCTATTCGCGTGGCAACTCACAAAGTCGAAAGCGCCATCTGTTGTGCAAACACATGAAGGCATATTTTACTCCTTGCAGAGACGTCACTTTTTATTTTTGCCTTTCATTTCTTCATAACTTCTGAAATAATTTTTCGATTTGGAAAATAAACTTATACCGCCCAATAAATGGCCTTTGCCATTTGCTCTTAGGAGTCTTTAGTGGATATCCTTTTTCAACTGTTACATAACTTTCAATAAATAAAATATAGGATTTAAGTCCACGCGGTAATTTAAGTTAATAAATTTTGTTATTTTAGTTGTATTGCCATCCAACAGCTACTCACACAATGCGGTACTCATCCTGTGTGCTCGCCGGATCCGCCTCCCAGGTGATGACCATTGTGTTGGTCTTGTCATCGTTGATGCTCCTCAGATTGCGAACGGGCAGAGGTCGCAGGGTGACATCCCCGGAGGCTGGCCACGAGGTGACCTTGCCGGACACCGTCTTCACGATCACATTGAAGGTCTCGCCGGGCTCGACGATGTCGCGGAAGTCGTAGAAGGCCACCGGTTCGTTGCTCCGCGGCACCGTCGATTGCCGGCGGGTGGTGGCCACCGAAACCTGGTACTTGTCGAACTCGGAGACGCCCTTGGGCGCCTCCCAAAGCACCCGGAACGAATTGGACGTAATGAAGTCCCGGTCGAAGGTCACGTTCAGTGGCCGCAATGGCACCGTGCGATACTGCGCCGTCGTCGGCAGCGAGATCTCATCCTCGGACATCGTCTGCACGGAGATGTTGTATGCCCGCCCGGGCACCAGACCCTTGAAGGCAGCCTGCGCCGGACCCGGTGGCTCGCCCTCCTTCTCCACATAGAGAACACTATCGATGGCATCCGGCGGCTCGATGGAGACCTTGTAGTGCGTGTAGATGCCCGCCGGATATGGCGGCTGCCACAGGACCAGCAGCGTCGTCTCATTACGGAACCAGACGATGAATTTCCCCGGAGTGTTGGGCTCTGCACATTTTGAGTTGCGAGTGGCGGCGAACAAACAGAGAAGTGGCTTTGCGTTAGTTGCGGTCACCGTCGCAATTTTCGGGGTCAGAGTTTCAGTTTAAGGAGTTAGGGGTATGCGGTTGGGGGTTAGGGGTCAAAGGTTAAAGGCGGAGTTATGGGATCTTTGTGTGTGTGCTAGTTAGAAGTTATTCGGCACAGTGGTTGTCGCCCATGTAAGTTCCAACACCAATGCAATGTGATTAAATATTACGGGTTAGGATGTGTTGACATTTCCGTATGTTAAGGTTAATGAGATACCAAAAGTTTTTAACAATCGTATACTACTAATTTAATTTCCTAGTGAACAGAAATATAAGCGCTTTAAAAATAATGGTGAAAATTCCGATTTTGTATTAAATTTGTATCGCAAATATTCAATTTAATTTTCAATAAATTATACTCCATAAGTGGGAAAATTATTATCTATCGTGGCCCGTTCTTCAGAAAAAAACGATTTATATACATATTTTTTTTTCAACCTATAAATTTTTTATACCCTTGCAGAGGGTACTATAATCAGTCAGAAGTTTGCAACGCAGTGAAGGAGACATCTCCGACCCAATAAAGTATATATATTCTTGATCAGCATCAATAGCCAAGTCCGTCTGTCCGTCCGTTTCTACGCAAACTAGTCTCTCAGTTTTAAAGCTATATGCATGAAACTTTCCCAAAAGTTATCTATCTATTGCAGGTAGTATATAAGTCGGAACGAGCCGGATCGGACGACTATAGCATATAGCTCCCATAGGAACAATCAGAAAAATTAATAAAAAAAATTATAACTTTGGTGTTTTTTAGTTTTTCGAGATATAGTAATGGTTAAATATTTCAGAATTACGGTTTAAATTTCATCGAAATCGGACGACTATAGCATTTAGCTCCCATGGGAACAATAAAAAAAAAAAAAAAAAAAAATTTAACCTTTTTATTTTGTAATTTTTTTTAGAAATTCTTTTTGATTATTTGTCGTTTCAGATTTACGCTTTTAATTTTATTAAAATCGGAAAACGGTATCATATAGCTGCCATAGGAACTCAAATAATTGAGCTGCAAATCATCATAGCTTCAAATTTTAATGTCTTCAAGAATATTTACTAGCTGCAAGGGTATATGAACTTCGGCTTGTTAAAGTTTGCTTCCTTTCTTGTTTTACGTAATTTTCAAATTTAAGTGGTTTACATTTTTCTTACAAAGGGACCACAGTTATTTGTGATTTGTTTGTTTTGCTGTGGCTGGACATGCACATTGTTTAAAATTGGACATGCACATTGCGAGAAAAGTTGGGGATAGAGGTTGAAAATGTGTGGGAAAAAGGAGAAAAGCCTCCTGCATTTTTTTGGGTGGTGAATGTACATTGCGGTCGGTTTTTTGTCGGATCAAAAATTAATTTTGGAATGCAATTTAGGACTAAAGCCTGTGCAAAGGCGCTGGGTTGAGGTTAATTTTATGTTGGTTACACAGAGAAAAACATCTATAATAAAAGTGTTTAAGAAGTTACAAAAGTGGATTTTACTAAATTTATTGTCAATAATAAAAATAAAATCAAATTGTAGCACTGGGATAAAGTTAGTAAAAATACAAAAACTAAATAAATTAGAACAAACAAAAATATTTTCTATATATGCTTTTTTTCTCTGTGTGATAGATACTTACTATTTACAAGTTGAAAAGCTATTTACTACAATAGGTTATGGGGCAGGGATTGTAGTTTTGGGGGAAAGGGAAGCTTAAATATTACCTCTTAGGATCTTAATGTCCAGCAATTCTTTATGACGCGTCCTTCGACCTTTTCGTTATTTTAATTCATATTTTAACGTGTGTTTTTTGTTTTGTTTTTAGTTACAATGAAAGCGGGAGACAAAGAAGTTAATCAGGTTTAGTTACCATCACCGAGTAGAACAAACAATTGGATTGGATTTAATTTGATTTGATTTGATTTGATTTGGTTTGGTTAGGCTGTTGGTGGACAGGGACTCACTTGTGGTGAAGTTGCGGCTGGTGTAGGCCACCGACTCCTTGCCGTCGTAGATGGTGTAGGCCTGCACCTGGTAGGTGGCTCCCGGGGTCAGCTCCTTGACGCTGTGCTGGAATGTGTTGTCGTTCACCTGGAAGGTGCGGTTGTAGCTGCTCGAGGCCTCCGACAGGCCCAGCACCTTGATCTTGAAGGCCGTATAGCTGCCCTGGGTGGGCGGTGACCACAGGATGATGGCGTTCTTCCCGCTCCGCACCTGAACAGAGAGATTCGATGGCGGATCGGGAGCTGCAAAATTGGAAAAACATTCCTTTAATATACATTTAATATAAATAAGTAAATTATAACTATAACTATGACAATTGCACAATTAAATGAACATAAAACACAAATTAAAGGCAGAAACAATGCATTTATTTTATGATAGAATTTATTTCTACCATCATATATTTTAATAATATGTAGCTTTCACAGAATTCAAGCCAAAACTTTCGTAAATAGTTTTGTGATCTCAAGCTTTAATAATTCAAATGTCTGAATAATATTTCCTATAGATAAAGCTAAGAAATCGTTGAAAAGTCTATTTTTTAATTATAAGCCTATTTTATTGGCCAAATTTAAATTATTATATATACACAAATAATAAATGTACAATGCAAAACAAAATTATCTTTTTAGTTGAATCATACGTTAGAAATATTGATACATTTGCGTCTTTAATCCTCTGTTTTGAGTTTCATTTGATGTTTTGTTATATGAGAAACCTTTGGGGTTTAAGCCCTGAACAGAAGTTTTTTCAAAGGTCATTGCAACTACCCCTATTTAAAATAGTTAGAACTCAAAGATTACAAGCTGATACTTGGCCTTGTCCTCGAAATGGCTTCTATCTAATTGCCTTTTCATGTTGTGTGTTTGAGAAAAGTAAGCGAAACGAGCAATCATAGAAGCCGAACACAAGTTGCAAGTGCCACAAATTGCTAATTGCAGTTCGATATTCCCTATTCCCCCCTCGAATGTTCGTAAGCTGCCTAATGAGCAAATCGCACTAAGTAACGAAATCAATCAGACAAACGAACAAGAATAGGAAATCGGATAAGGGGGCAGTATATGTACTTCGTGGACGAAAGTTTGTTGATTGGAGTGGGAGCTTGGGGAGTGTCTCCTCCTGTTTGTCTACACTTGGAAAAACATAAGCCAAAAACTTTTTCTACATATAGGGAAAAACTAGTTTTTAATTTTAGTTTATTTATTAAAAGCATTACAAATATTTTCAATGGTTTAATAAAATTGTTCTGTAAAAAAAATTATTTTCTCCTAGCTATTTGATACAAAACATGGGTTATTAAAGGCTACTGGAATTATAAAATCTAGATTTCGAAAAAATAATGATTGTTTTCTTCGGGTTTTCCATTATTTTTTCTCAACTGTACAGCGGGTGAAAACTCGACCAACACCTGCGAATGTCCGACCAAAAAGCGGGGGATGATAAAGGCAGTGGAAAAACAGGGACACAAGAAGAGGGCGTTGAGAGCCAGCCAATGCCTATAAATTACCCAAGGGTCTCGTTTGAGGGAAATGGGGAAAACTTATGTGAGGGGGGAAGGGGAAGGGGAAGGAGAGAAAAGCGTTAACTGTTTGTGTAATTCAATGTTTTTACTGTTTGCAATAATGAGAAAAATGCAGTTACGGTATTATTGACAACGCGTTTTCAAGAAATTCCACAAAAACACTCTTTCCCCTCTTTATCTTTACCGACGTTTTTGTACAATAAAAACAAAGCTGGTCAACTGAAGAAAGTGTACAAAAATTTCAAGTTATCGCCGGCGATCGACAGCGAAATAAACAGTAAAAGCAACATAAAGACAAAAACAAAAGGCGAAACAAAACCAGTCATAGTAACCACTTTTACCCGAAACAGGCCAAATATGTGGGTGAAAGGGAGACAGCAGTAGGTATGAATTAGCGATCAGCAAACAGACCAAAAATGTGGGTCAAAGGGAGACAACAGTAGGTATGAATTAGCGATCAGCAAATTATACAAACATGATATAGTGCCCTAATCTTCAAAATAAAATGTTAGATCATCAAATATGTTCCTTTACATAGCAGACATTTAAAAATTAAATTTCTTTGTTCCCATTTAAATCAGTTCCTATTTAAACTATCTATCCCTGGTGGATTTATATAATTTTTTATTGCGTTTTTTGAACAGATTTTTTGCAAAAATGCAATATTTTCAGCTGAGAATGCCAATCGATTAGATTTAGTGACTAAATCAATGAGCTCAGACAATCTAACGTTTGACCATTAGTTCCTAGGGTTTTGTTTGACACCCCAAAACTTTTCGTTGGCTTTATGACACTTGATGTCACTTCAAAGTTCGTACTTAAAATTTTTTTAAAATGTTCTCTATCGAAATAAAAAATATAAAAATTAACAAATACACATTTTATAAGTTACAAAAAAAAAAGAACATCGGAAATGTTTAAAATTTTTAATATAGTTGAAAGCATTAAAAGTCCTTAAAATGTAAGTATTTTATGAAAAAAGGTTTGTGACATCAAATTTTATACAACTAACTTAACCAA
The DNA here is from genome assembly GCF_025200985.1 of Drosophila gunungcola. Taxonomy (NCBI): domain Eukaryota; kingdom Metazoa; phylum Arthropoda; class Insecta; order Diptera; family Drosophilidae; genus Drosophila; species Drosophila gunungcola. The sequence goes on along the minus strand of NW_026453223.1, from coordinate 79,207 downwards.
AATTGGTATTTTTAATTTGCTTTAGCTTCTTGAAATTGAAAATTTGAAAATTCTATTTTATTAAATACATTTATATTTGCACTTACCTGTTGTTATCGTCACCGTCCAGGTGAGCCAATCATGGTGCGTGAAGTTCGTGTAGTACAGCCAGAAGTTGTATTTGGTACCGGGCAGGGCACGTGAGAATTGGATCTCATCTCCGATTTCCCGGGAGGCAATCGTCGTGTTGGGTTCCGGATAACCGAAGGGCGGACTATAGTCCAACCGATATGAGGCGCCATCGTCTAGGCCGGGATTGTTGGGTATGCTTATGGCTAGATCTGCACATCGAACGTCCTGTAAGGAAAATAAAAAATAAGATGGGAAATTACAAATTGTGTTTTGAAATGTGGGGTGTGTTTTTATTAAACCTCAAACCGTTTTCAATGTCCTAGATACCTACAAAGTTTCCCTAAACTATGCGAATAAATTAAAAGATTTGTATTTTTTTTTTTTTTTTTTTTCGCAATTAAGATTGCAAGCTTTTGCAATGATTTCCATCTAATGTATTAGTTTGACTATATCATTTCATTTCGCCCTTTATCCCATTTGTTAACTTTGCTGTTACGTTTTCCCATTTAAAGTCTATTCTCCGTCATTTTCAGTTATCACAAAAAGTGCAATGACATTACAGCAGCAGTATTTGCAGCAACAACAACAAGGACAACAGTGAAACAAACAAAAAGTAACGCGAGTGACAATTAAATGGCACATGATGATGATGATGATGATGATGATAATGATAATGATGCAGATAGAGATGGAGCTACCGATGCAGATGCAGATACAAATACAGATACAGATAGAGTCAAAATGAACGGGTGTTGACTGAAACGGTGTTTGTTGTCCCTGTTGCACGGCCCATTTACACAAAGAAAAAAATGTATAAATCCATTTTTCGTATTATATAAAAGTTTTTAAAATTAAATCAGTTATTTTTATATCTAAAACACAACAACAACAATTCCCAATGAATTATATTTTAATAACGTATATAAAAAGTACAAAATATTACATAACGCAGATGCTTAGTGATTTGAAATCACTATATTATAAATTCAATGACAACAACAGACCTAAAAACGTTATTAAATAAAGTATATCCAAAACACTTTATAAATTTTTGAAAATATTTTTTAAATTCAATCAAGAAAAAAAAACTTTACAGTTTTCCAACTGTAGACATAAAGCTAAATATTTTAGAGACTTTGTTTTCATTTTTAAACTTTTTAATTTACGCCATAGGTTTATATAATATCTATGAATATTTCAGAAAACTGTACGAATTTAGTTTTAAAACTTTAGATTTTTCTCTCTATAGCTGCTGGCGCTCCTGCCGTTGTCTGCTGGTGCCAGACGCCAAATATTAACACCGCAAACAATGAGCTCCGCTGGCGCCCACTCCCTCTTATATAACCCCTCGTAGAACTCGATCCCGCTTACAACTGCCGCGAAAATGAGGCAAAAAAAAAGAAGGGAATAATGGATTTGGCTAGCAAAGGGACACAGATGCCGCCACACATCCCGACGGGCGGCAGACGGCGAAGGACGAGCGGGAAGGGGGGACAGGTGGACTCCCAGGGACTGGTGCACATTAAAGGATTAAAATAACGGAAATGCATTCGCCGTTGGTGGAGACGTGACTTAAATCTAGACTGCATCCCAGAATTGCTATGCACTAAAATGGTATACTTATGCACTAAATGGAATGTAGCTCAACTTAAAAATCTACATATTCAGAACATTTAAACAAGAACAAAAAGCTAAGGTAAATGGCTTAATTAAATTAACATTAACGCAAGTAAGGAAATTTCCCAAGGACTATTCGAATTGAAAACTAGCTGTTATTTAAAATAACTTAAAATAACAGTTCTTCATTTCTTAGAAACAGATACGTTCAACATCAAACAAAGGAAGTACAAAACATTGATTATTCTTAATAGCACTTCCAACATTATTCTATTAAAACTCCTACATCCAAGACTTATATTTATTACAGTTATTACTCATCCGCAATTACTGCTTGACGTTTTTCGAACCACTCAATTTTAACGCTCAATTAGAGAAATGGAAATCAACGAAACCCAACTCATGGTTATACTCAATTTGGACCGAAACTATCAATTTCTCCGGTTCGGGGCGGTTGTTCAAACTTCTGTAATTTCATTTGGCAGCAATTCAATTCCATCAAATTGTAGGGTTTTTTTATTACGGGAGGCGTGACTGCTCAAATGGTTTCAAATGTGTTCAAATGGCCGCACAGAAAATTCATAAAAAACAAGAGTAAGTTGACCATCAAACTAAAAGCGTTTTAACACAAGAAAGAAAAAAGTATAATTTACACACACAGACACACAAATCGTGTCAAAATGGCGCTCAACAAAATGGCGTCAGCAAGCGGATAAAAATAAAGTTCCTAAACTTGTTGTTGGCTTGATTGATGCCTTTTGGCCGGCAAATAAAAAGGGCCATTTATGCCAAGTTTATGCGTACAAGTGGCCAAAACTTCATGATGTTCTCAATTTACTTATTTCTCTTTTTCATACAATTGTTTTTATTATCTGGATAAGGATGCACTGGGAAACTATGTTTAAGGGCGTATATACACAGTTAACCCGAAAAAGCGAATTTTTTTTGGAAAAGAATTATAAATGTACTGCTCTAAACATTTTGTATTTCACTGTATTTTAAGACTTAATATTAGTAAAAATATTTATTTATATAATGGAGCTCCAGCTGATCCTCGGGAGCTCCTTTCAAAAAAGACCAAAATTTCATTCTTATAGATATGCACTCTAAAAAAAAAAAATCGATTTATTTAAAGTTTGAACTGCTTATAAATTAAATTCCTTTTTTTCCTTTCTAAATAAAATCACACAATAAATAAAAATGGTTAGAAATAATAGTATGTATAAAGCAAAAGAAACATTTGAATTTTGCAATATTGCATGCGTTTTAAGCATGCTCAAAACCATCAAAAATTACATTAAAATATTCTTAAGCTAATCGCGGATTCCAAGGACCCATAAACCAGTGGAACGTGCGAAAAACCAGCAGCGCATGCAAACTTTACTTGGTGCCAGTTTAAGCCCCCTTGCTCACTTCGACATTTAGTAAAAAGCATTGTCAACCTGTTTGATTTGACAGCTATTTTTTTTTGTTTGCCTGAGATTTAAAGAGAGCACTTGGTGCAATCCCCCTGTCCGCTCACACCGTCCATGCATATGGAATGGAGTTTGCCAATTACTGTCGTCACTCACTCAATCAATCAATCAAACAATCAATTATTTATTATTTACCCACCCCAGTCGACTTACTTGCAATACTTTTCACAACACGTTTTTCGCCAGAAACTAAAGTAAAAAATATAGTCAATTGCAATTTGCGTTGCGCTTTCGCTTCGAAATCGAAATGAAATGTTGGCCAGCAAGCTCCAAAAACAGCTATAACCCCCTGCCCCCCTGGAAGACCCGTGTATTACCCTTTTTTGGTGGGCGCCTAACTGTAACTTGCTTGCATAATTGAATACTTTTTGTTGTTGCGGTTATTGTTGAGCTTCTTGTTTTCCTTTCTTCATTTCGCTTTTTCAAGTTGTGCGTTTGTTACTAGCGTTTTCTTTTCTTTCTGGCCATTACATGATGCTCGGGCTGCTATTATGGCCCATTAGTCATTAGCCAAGATAATGATGATGGTGTGAAACAGTGCTGCCTTTTCTCTACAGCGAAACAAAACTGTATAGTCTATAACTAAAGAAAGTTAATGTGTAAAAACGGCTAGAATAACGAAAAAACTTTAAACAATTTGGACGTGTGTCGAAGGGTGTCAAAGGGCTTATTACATTGTTAACAATAAGTTTTAAAAAAAAACTTAAATGAGTATAGCAGTATATAATAACTAACTGCTTTGTAACTTATTAAGCTATTGATGAGATATATATGCATTTATTTAATTAACTCGCTTTTCACTGTTAATGATAAAATAAGGAAAAAAAATATACCCACTTGGCGGGAAAAATTCCAAACTGACATCACTGAAGTTAATGGTAACGTTAATGATCATGGTGGTAAATTTGCTAATGATTATTAACACATAGTGTGTCAGTCTGGTCACATTATGCAATTAAATATTCGCAGCACATACTTCATTGAAGAAGTGTACATCTATACGTATATTATAAATATATAGGAGATATACATATACCCATACGGATTCGTTGCGGTTTCGTTTCATTTAAATGCTCAAATTACACTTCGCGCTATTCGCACATGAGTTTTCGCTGTCGTTTTTTATTTGTTTTGCAATTGCTCGGGCACAAACCATTTCGGTTAATTTAACCACACCCAATTCACTCCTCTCATTCCACGCTTTGTGAGTCACATTTTTGGGTTTAAGCCAAAGCCAAAGCCATGTTTGAGCAGAAATATACAACAAATAATAATATAACATTAATGGCAATTAACAATAAGCAGAAAACCTTCGATTTTGTTATTTAAACCCTAAGCCAGACAAGGTCTTGATTGTGGTTTGAAGTGGTTTTATGGCCAAGGCTTCAAAACATCCGAGATTACCAAGGAGTTTCATAGAAACACATATGCAATGGAACTTATTAAATAATACTTGCTTACATATTAAAGATATTTTATTTAGTAAGTAATTGGCTGACTTATGAGCTTTTTATTTAAGAAAAACAGTTTGATACTATTTATTAAGATAATGCTATTTATAAAATAATGTTCATATTAATTAAAAATTGTCTTGGCTTCAGTATATTTGTTTCTCGGATTTATCTTTAAGCACTCTAAAAAAGCTGTAAACAAAAAATTTGTTATTTAAGTCATAAATTAAAGATATTTTGAATTATGCAGCATTATTTTTGTGCTATTACCTTTGGATAGTTTAATATATTTTTAATTTAAGCTACACATAAATTGTATAAAAAGTTGTTTAAGTCAATTCCAGCGTAAAATAATATTTATTTGGCATGCTGTTTTTCTGTGATTTGTTTGTGCGGGCTTTTAGCCGTGAGCAACTAAAGAAACATGAACTTCAACTTTTGAAGTCGCTGTCGCAGCTGCTGATGCAGACCGGCCAAGGCAAACAAAGGCCAAGAGCAAACAATCAAACAGACAAACAAATGCAAAGCAAACATGCGAGAGGAGCAAACAAGCAGACGCTGCAAACAACAACGACAACAGCACAGCATCGGTTGAGTTTCATTTGAATAATTAAACACAGTAGCCAAAACGGTAAAGTTAACAAGTCCAAGCATCAAGCGTCAAAGCCATGAACGTAATAACCACGCATTTTGGTTCGGTCCAGGGAAAAAAAAACCATGCTTGAAGTAATAAAAGGATTAAGCTATGCTGAAATAAGCGCCAGCCAGTCTAAGATTTAATTTTTGTCATATAAAAAACCCAACAGGTTTTAAGTCGTCGAAACTAAGCATTTAAGTTAAGACCCAGATCAAAAGATGGGTTCAAAGTTAAAGAATGGTTTTTTTTTAAGTCAAACAATAATTTTTTATGAAAGCTGTTTTCGTTTGAAAATGAGATAAGACAAATTATCAAATAACACTGTGTAAAGAAAAAATCATAATAAAATAAATTTATGACTTTTAATTTGTTGTTAACTAGTATATAATTAATTTCGTGAAAAACTCCCACCAAAAGTGTGCCACAAATAGTTTTTAGCCACATAATACTTGCCAAATTGTATTTCAAAGTCTCAGAACAGATATTCCCAAGAGTGTGAGACCATAATTTTTCCCTCAAGCCCAAAAACAGTCAGACGGCTAAAGAAAAGAAAGCGAGAGATAGGAAGCTACAAGCTCACAAGCTAAAAGTTCAACGTCATCTCAGGTGGCACAGACTATGAATAAAAGAAGCCTACAAGAAAGCCAAGACCAGCAGCAACAATAAGTAGAACAATGGGGAACACGAAGGCACACAATGCCAGCTTCAACTGAATAAAGAAAAGCTGGACAATTTCCAGAGATAAGCGGGCACAATAAAATAACTGGAGCACATTTTGTTATAGTGCTATACTTTTAAGGATAACTGAACGCAAATGCTCGTCCTCAAATGCACGTCTCTATCTACACCTGCCCTCAGTTCGGATATAATAAATTAAACATTTTCTTTTATTCTTCTTTAGGTACTTTACTATGTCCCTTTATCTGTTTTTTTTTGTTTTTAACTTAAGCGCTTCTGTCATTCTTTAAATGCGGTGTTTCATGAATTGAGACGGGTTTGCAGCATACTTTTCAGGGTTATTCGGATTACTTATATAGCGAATGAAAACGAAAATATTATGATTTATTGTTTATTAAATATTTAATAAATATAATGATCACTCTTTACTTTATACCTTTGTTATCATGAATAACTAGTCTTAGAACTCTAAGGCAATCTATATTAATTATTTTGTTCGGCGCTTTCGTTTTTCGTGGCATGAAAACTATTATTATCATGAACACTTTTAACCATTTATCAACTAGCAGCAGTCCATTTTTGCACATTGTTTTGTATCTTTCTTGTGTCGCCCAGAACTGAATTACAGAAACGTATGCATACCTTTCCCCGTCTTTACAAATAACAGAGCACTTGACTTGTCTATGACTTGCATTGGTTGCTGGTCTACCTGACCAAAAGGAAAAAGCGCAATTAGCATAAAGTGCTCCACTCTGGGTCTCGAGCTTGTTCGTGTCTCTGACAGTCAACTGACAGTCGGTTATTCATAGCAGTGGGCAGTGGCATAATGAGGGGGGGGTTTAAAATTAAAATATTTTTAAGCTAGTATAGTATTGGTTTCTGTTGAAATTCCAGTCTTGGTATCGGCTTTGGTATCTTCCTTAATGCAGATCAAAGGAAAAAAAAATTGGTATCCCCCTTAAAATACTGCCTAAGCCACTGGCTGTAGTCACAGTAGTAGTTGCAACGAGTTCTTTACTTATTGCAGTTGCTGTAGTTGAAGTGTGAAAAGTTGGCGGTTGAATTGCAGGTTTCAGGCGAAAGGTGGAAGGTGGATGGAAGACGGAGGAATGGGACATGGAGAAGGGGGAAGGGAATTTAGATGGGAGGTCAAAACAAGGAGTGAACAATAAAGTGAGTAAGTGGGCGTGGTTGAATAAAGAAGGGGCGGCATATGCATAAGTTGTCTGTTCACTGCGTGTCTACACCTAAAAAACTTCGAACAAAATGCGTATGAACAATTGATCAAAACCCTTTTTTTATTGAGATTGAATTACCCCCTAAAAAAAACCAATTTAAACAACAAAAAATTTAGTTTTTTCTTAAACAATGTCAAAAATCGATTTTTCTATTTATTTCAAAATTATGTGACCAAAACATCCAGTTAAGGCATTTTTTAAAGTCAATTAGATTTAATCAGAAAATAATGGTTGTACCAACTTTATTAAAACCATTAACTTTAGAGAAGTTAGAGAGAAGAAGAAGTTTATTTTATCTGTGCTGGGATATGCAGTTCTGGGTTAGTTTTAAATTTTCCTTAAAGTATTTTGTAGTGTACTTTATACTCCACTCTCCCACCTCAATTACCTCAATTTATGTTCATTTGTTGCTTCTTCTGCATCTTTTTCCTCACCAATTGTCATTCATTGCACGTCTGGTTTTTGGTTATGTTTTTGTTTTCAGTTGCTTTTCTTTTCTCTCAGGTCTTTTTTTTACATTCCTCTTTTTCTTTTTCTTTTTCTTTTTATTTGAATTGTATTTTTGTCTTTTTGTGTGTTGTGTGTGCTCTGAGCTGAGCTCAGTTCAGTTGAGCGGCTATTTAAATCGCTTAAGACCTCACATCACCACCCACTACCGAGTACCTCCCGCATTTCACCTTTCTTTTATTGGTTAATATGCGTGACTAGAATTGCTCGCTTGTTTGTTTGTTTGTTTTGCTTGTTGTCATAACAGCGGTAGTTATCAGTTTATCAGCATTATCCGCAACTTTAATAACTGACAACGAAAGCCGGAAACTTAAATTGAAATGAAATTGTCTGCAAGTCGAAATTGGAGATGGGAATCAAGCGGAATCCAACGAATGTCTTAAGCCCAGCCGATTATTATTTTTCGCCTACGACTTCCGCTTAATGTCTGGGAAGCTCACTTACTTGTGATTTGCATCTCCGAAAATAATTAAAGGTAAACGATTTTATATTCTATTAAAAAATATATATACATACATACATAAGCAAGCAACATATATTCAAAGTGTTATATATTTTCTATAGATTTATATAAATTTTCATCATCTTATTTTCCGGGCTTCCTTTGTATCCTCAAATTGCTCTCGAGCTTTATATCCCCTTCCCTTCGAAATCCCAAGAAGTGTTCAATTTTGCAATTACAAACGATTTCGACGGCAGAAGGCAGTCAGCAAATGTCCCAAAGGAACCTCAAGTAAAAAGCATCTTTGGTGGTCAGAGGATGTTGCTAAGTAGCATCCTTCTCCATTTTTCATTGCCATTTGCACTGAAGATGCCCAAAGGTATAGAAAAGTATTTTGTGAATGGCTCAGCCATAAAGCACCGACAGACAGCGAAAGGACAGCATTTGTGGAGAGGGAGGCTCGACTTGAGTTGGGCTACGGGATATGGACATACATATTTGTGCAGTGAGAGAATGTTTGTGCACTCATAAATGAAAAACTTTCAATAATTTAAATTCGATTCAGTTGTCGTCATATTCTAAACTTTCTTAGACGCATTTTCAGGTTTATATCTTAAATAAAGATATTAAATTTCCTTCGAAAAAGTGTGTTTTAATTTAAATTTAGGTTAATCAACTTTTTTTTAATGTGTTTGGTTTTTGTAGTACTTCAAGCTTGTAAAACTGTATTTTTTCTTTAATCTATCTAATCTATCTATTTTAAAAGTATTTTTTATGAGTGTACAAATACACCAACACAAGGACTGACTTGGACTTGGTTAGCCTGCCTAGAGCTCTAGCTAGTTTTTGCCTTTTTCCTTTGACCAGGCAATTTACCAATGAAACTTTTACACTGTTGACATGTGTATGCCGGCATGGGTGTGTGTGTGTTGAAGTTGGGAAACTTGCAGACAAAGTGGAAAGGGAGACAGGTGGAAGAGGCGAGGTACCGCAGTAAGAGAATTTATTAGTTGCCTTTCATGGCAAATATTGTGACAAATGGGTAATAAAAGGAGCCAAAGGTGCCGGGAAAAGTGGGTGGCAAAGGAAGCGGGCGGAAAATAGGCAACAGAAGGGAAAGGGATGGCAAATCTAGGCGCAGTTCGTGTTGGTGTGTGTGTATGTTTGTGTGCATGTGCGTGTGTACCCGCACAGGAAAGTGAGTGAGCATTAAAAAGTTCCTGTCACACAAACGAGGCGCCATCTTGATAATGGCTTAATACAGGATACAGGTGAGATGGGTATACTGCTAGAAAGAGACAGGTAAACAACAAGAAAGAAACAGGGTGAAGATCTCAGCAAGTAATTTACCAACATTTTGTAGATTACACCAAAGAAGAATGAATAATATTGATTTAAATTTTATTTTATACATAGTTCAAATAACATAACATTCATCCTATATATAAAAGATTTTAAAGACTGATCTTTCATTATTTTAAACTTGTTCTGTTTTAATATATACATATGTAGCTCTTCAAAGTTATAAAACATACATTGAGCTTTACTTTTTTTTTGTATACTAGAATATATAGAAAATGTTCTAAAAGTGGTGATACCAATTTTAAATTTTAAACAAGGGTTTTGAGTTCTTCCACCTTTATCACGATCTTGACAACACACACCATTACCTTTTATACTTATCATTTATACGTATTGAATGTGTTTATGTAAATTAAAAAGCCAGGTGAGAAAATGTCAAGAGCTTGTTACTGTTATTCTTGTGTCTGTATTTCCATTATAAGTGCAAAAATATGTAAAGTCAAAGCTCTCAAAGTTTTCCATACATTTCACAACATAATTTGTATTGTTTCTCAAATGTTTTTTTTACATTGATGTTTAAAAATAGTTTTGTACATAATTATAATATTTTAAAAAAAATACATTTTTTAATAACAGAATCGAATTACACAGCATATTCTGCGTATGTCCCCACGTGTTATATCATTATATTAAATATTCAGCATTTGTAAACTCAGACAGAATATATGCCCACGCCCGAATGTCTGCACTTAAGCTGATATTAAAAAAAATTATTATTGGAAGTTATTTCGCCAGATGCAACCATAATTAATATCAATTTTATCGTTGCCTATTTGAATCAACAAATTTTTGCCGGTCAATGAAAAATTGATATTGCAAAATGAGAATTTAATAAGCCGGCTTGAAATGGCTATTAACATTTCTGTACGTTCGCCGGGCAAATTACACTTTAAAAACCCATTTACCCACCGCCATCAAAGTTAATGCTTTAGATTGCATAAATTATGTTTAAAACAAGGGGGAGAAACTGTGAAGGGTCTGCAGTTAACTTCCCGTACATGTATGCAAAATTTATAATAACAAATGCAGAAAAGAAAAATCAATATTTATACCAAGACAGAGTGGAGATGGTAACAATTTTCCACTGCCAATTCTGCTTGGCCTTCTCTTATTTTCCCTCTTCTTTCAGCAACAAAGTTTTGCACTGAATATTATTCCTCGTTCTGGCATTTTCTTTGGTGCTCAACGATGCGTGTCCTGGATGGGGATACAACTAAGAACATCGTGGGGCGGTTGGGAATTATTCCTTAAGGAAAAGTAAACTGGTCATTTAAGGGGTTATATACAGTTATAGTTTAAATACAAGTTTTTTTTTTTAGGGCTTTTAGAGTGCTTGAATGTGCAAATACAAAATTTAACCGCGTTATTCTGAAAATGGTGCTTTTTAAAGTCGGTGACCAACATTTCGCGAAAACGGCTATGCCGATTACTATTAAATTTAAAGGCATTTAGTCTTATTTTTTCTCACCGATAAATTTTATTTTAAACAATTTAATGCCGAAATTTTAGTAAAAAATCAAAAAATTTCGAAAAACTGTCATTTTGTTAATTTTTTTTTATATTTTCCTTGTTTTTTTTATTAATAACTAGATTTAACATTACTTCAACGAAATCTATTTGTTTTTTTTTTTTTTTAATTACGGAAAAATCCTGCTCAGAGTGGTCACCGCAAAACGTATTTTTTGAGAGGAACTTCCGGAGATCAGCTGTAGCTTATTTCCGCATAAGTAAGTAAGTAAAATACTTACACTAAGTCTTAAAATACAGTTAGAAGTTACCATAATACCATATTATGTGAACCAATTTTTAAATAAATAAATTGAAAAGTTTTCTCAGAAAATGTTCCTAAAAAATCCCTTGTTGTCGGCCGTATAAACCCACTCCATGTATATTTCGGGTACAAGCCCTAAACTATGTGCCAAAAATCCGAACTGAGCTATTGGTTGTCTCGTAAATCTGACTTTTTCAAAAAGTTAAAGCGAATTGGTTTCATTGACAAAATTAAAAGCATTTATTTATTTTTTGTTGGATAATGGGGCTATTGTATATTTTCAGGTTTTGGTTCGTTCTTCGGCAGAGCAAAAATATCAGACCTTTCAGGTTAAAATCAATCTTAATAAATTCTTCTGTCTAAATAAAAATATATATAAGACAGTTACTTAACATTTGATCGCTAATTAACAGAGATCTGCAAAAGATTGCTGAAGACAAATGAGTTGACCCAAAGTCGAGTTGTGCAACACGAAATCAATAAATTATCATTATTAATGGACCTTGTCGAATGGCCATCTAGGGGAATTAACCTTAATGTGTTGGCCCCTCTATCTGTATATTGTATTGCGGCTCGTAACCGTATCTTTCTCCGGCTTTTCCTTCGATTTCGTATCTGGCTGTTGGCCTCTTTGACATTTTGCCGATGCAAAGCTTTCTCTGTTCGGTTTTGGCCATGTCAAATGTCAGTTAGGATTTTCACCATAACCGAAGGAACGGGGTTGGGAAAATCGTTATACGTTAACCCATTTTTATTGCGACACACTTTAGGAACTTTGAAAAATTTGATTTCCTTTGCTAAGGCTCATTTTGATTTGTTATTTGAATCTAACATGTTCGGATTTGTATTTATAATTTGCTAAGTTTCTGTTTTATATTCACAGCTTTTCTCAATTAAATGGCGAGTGCGTTTAATCTTAATTAAAAGTTTTCAGCATGCGGCATGCAGAATTTTAATTAAATGACTTCGACTTGCACTTTGCATTCGCATTCTGATTTGGATTTGCACAGCCACTTGCTTTTGGCTGTTTTTCCCATTTAAGCATGTGCAACGAATCGTGGCAAGGCCTTAGCCCCAATTCAGCTGGCTGAACTCAATCCTTTAAGGATTTAAAGAGAGCTCTGACTGGAATTGGATGGCGTATGTTAAGGGGATGGTAATCGCTTCTTAACCCAGTTGGCTAAAACCTGTTGTCCTGACAGATTCATGCCAAGGCAGATGGAATTTCTTTCGCTAGTGTTGGCCCAAATTAACAGAGCTTTGTCCTACTCCTGTTCCAGTTTGCCAATTAGTATTCCCTTTTTTTTTCAAGAGAAAATTTTGTTTTTTGTTGATTAAACCAACTGATGAAAAAGTATATCACACTTGTAATTAAAAACTTTGTTGCCCTCATTTCTTACCCACAACCATTATGTTGTGCTCTCTCCAATTTTCATTCGCCCCAAACATTGTAAAGAAACCAACTCATTTCTCCATAAAAATTCCCACTGCATCAGTTTTATGTGTAATTTTTATGTGCAACTTCAAAATGGCATGATATACTGGTATAACCAACCACAAAAAGCAACAATGTTGATCGAATTTATAGTTCGACCGAAAGGATGCAAAATTTTTACCAGAATTTATTTTTGTGGTTACATTTTTGCAATAATTTCGATGAAAAGAAATGCATGAAATGAATATGTCTAGGCCTTAGCAGCGGTAATTGAACCACGCCCACTGTGGCATTAACGCCCATCCCATAAAAGTCCAAAGAACAACATTTTAAGCAACATAAATATTTACACAAAAACGCAGTATGAAAGAGAGTGAAAACTAAATGGGGAAAAAAAAATAAAATGAAAAACCATAGGAAAATTCAACAAACTCCATTGGTGGTGGAGGTGCCTCCTATAAGGCCTAAACTTAACTGGGCTAGGCAACATTTCAATGAATGGTAGAGGGCGGAGTGGCAGTGGGTTGGGTATAGTGTGAGGTTGTACTGGAAAACATAAAAAAAATAACCTTAATAATTACATATGTAATGTTAAGACTAACACATTTGGAATTATAAGACTTACATACTGGTAACTAACACATCTGTAAACTAAATTTAGAAAGAGATCTTTCAGTTATAAGAAATAAAGGATGGTTAAGCAGTCTTTAGAGATTTAGAATTAAGTATTTAGTTTTTCAATAATATTAGAGCAAGAATTCATGTCACTATTTACCAAAATTTATTTTTGTGGTTACATTTTTGCAATAATTTCGATGAAAAGAAATGCATGAAATGAATATGTGTTTATAATCCTAGAAAACCCAGATTTTCTCTTAGTGTCGTTTGGCTTAGTTCTCGTTATGAGCCACCAGCCGCCGTCGACACTTGAAAGTGTCGCAAAGTTTTCTTTTTTTAACGCTATTTTCCTCATTTTTTTCTAGTTTGGCAAACAAACAAACAAAGGAACAACAAAAGCTTAACCAGCCGTGCGCCATTAATTGAAGTTTGTTGAACCAAAAGCTGTTTGCCAACCACAACCACCAACACTATATTCCATACTATATAGCCGACTTTCTATAGCTAAAAATGTCACCTGCTGATGGTTTTTGATGATGCTAAAAGATAGATGCGGTCAAACATAATCTATCCGCCTAGAAACCACAAAGCCAGCACCAGTGTTGGCAAATGCATTGAGAAGCGTTGAAGTGCATGAAAGTGCCAGCATTTGAAGATTTCTTTATAGGTACAAACTTTATGGCCAAGTTTTTGGTGAAATTGCTAACTTTGGCTGATATGTTTTATGAAAAGTATTGCAGCTTGCATTAAACAGCGCGGAATATTTTAAGTCACCCGCAGTTCGTTGTGAAGAACTTTCAAACTAATTTGTTGATAAGTTTAATTTTCAGTATATCAATAAAAGTTATATACGTTTTGGGGTCAAAACTTTGCCATACAATCTTAAAGTAATGTGTAGTGTTATAAAAGGTAATGTGATGTGATGTGATTAGCCGATGCAAAAAAAAAAACTATTTTAAGAAAAAGCATTGCGGTGTTTCGGTGAACCACAAATGTTTTTGATGTACTTTAATGCACGAGTGCTCGAACATTTCCTCTTTGGAAGGTTTTCCTCTCAACCCATTTGGGGTTCCAGCGATTTCACTTCGCACGAAACACAAACCGCAAACTCAAGTATGCAGAGAAATACATATTAAGATAAGATTATCTATGTGTGTGCTTATGTATATACATATATTTCATATGACAAAAGCAGGGCGCGTTGGTTGTCATGATTCAAGTTTCCATCTCCATCTCCGACTCCTCCGCCCTCTTGTTTTGTTATATTTTTCATTAATGATGTAATTTGGTGTCATTGTTATAAGCGACAGCGACAACAAACTACAACAATGCATCGCATTTCCTACTTGACAGCGTCAGTTTGTCATTGCATCAGTTTGCCAGTTGCACGGGAGTGCTGCAGTTCCCATTGCACCTCTTTCTATTTCAAAGTCTACACTATACAAAAATATGATAAACAGTAACCACTAAAAAATTGTACGGTAAAATTAATTTAAGTTTACTTTAAAAAATTAATTAATTAATTTAATTAAATAATTAATTTTTGTTTTTCCAATTTTTAGAGATTTCTCCAGCACACAAATTATATTTAAGCCATGCCATTTTTAATAGCTTAATATTCAGGTTCGTGTGCTTTTCTTATACCAGAACAAAAATAATAATATTTAATATATTTCAAGAATAATAATTTTCTACCTCTGCAGCAAAACACAATGGCAATGGGAAATTACAGCAGGCTGCGGCACGCCCTTCTTGGTGCTGAAATTCAAATTAATTAACATTTTGCTGTTCTCATTTTGCAGCAGGAACTGCAGGATTAGGCAGTAACTTACGGCAGCTGTGCGGCAATTTGCATTTGCCAAACTCCGAAATGAAGAAACAGCAGCAGAATATTAAAAGACACAGAAACGGGGACGGTGACATGGAAAGAGACGGCTACATAACGACCGAGAGGGACGGACACTCTAAAACTGTCTCTTTTTTCTTGGCAAGTTTAACTGCCACGATATTCTTTAAAAACTAGAGTATTTAAGCAATTTATACAGCACACTATCAGGCTAGATTTAAAATCACCCATGTTTTCACTATTAATGGTCATATTCTAAGATCAAACTATAAAACTTCAATTATCACTGGTTTATTTCCGGGCACCTATTCAACATGGTTTCCCTAGAGCTCACCTTAAATATTTGCAAACGAGTTCTCGTGTAATCGTAGAAGAATATCGCTATACTTCTTGTTTGTGGATGGCGTGTGGACTGAAAGCTTTTGTTTTGATTATTTTAGAGGCCACAGGCGGTGGAAATATTTGAGCAAACAATTCCAGCTTAATAGGGAAATGGGAAAATGGAGGGTGAACGAAATAGGAGATGGGAAAGTAGGGAATACGAGAAAGAAATGGGATGCCGAAATGATTGGGGGAAAATGGCTTTCGGCTATGGGCCACCTGTATACAGAAACATACATATGTATGTATTCACATTCTTTCAAGGACATTATGGCAGAGCTGAATTCACAAATCAACGTCTTCTTCTTGTTTTTCCATTTCCATTCGCATTTCCTTTTTTATTACTCTGCATGTGCCGCCTATTGTTCTGTTTCCCCCTCAACATATCCAACTCCTTTTTCTGCATCTTTGCACTTAGCTTTTCCCCTTTTTCCTTTGGCTTTTCAACAGCAAAATTTTGATCAGATCCTTGAGCGAAAAAATGGGCGTGTGCTGCAGCACATAAATTTGCATTTTTTCAAAAGAAATTTTCCATTTTAATTTGCCTAATTTACTGCGAAAAATCGCAAACAAATCCCTTTTCCCTACCCTCTTAAAGACCTCCTATTTCTTTCTTTATTTTCTATTTATTTTCCTCTTATTTTTATGACATCTTATCCCATGGCATTTTATGGGCATCAAAATCGCATAAGACGTCGAAGAAATAAAAAGCCAGAGAAAGTTTAGCCATAAAAAGGGGTTGAAAAAAGGAAACTGGAAAGTCTACTGCGAATTTAATGAATTGATTGATTGAAAGAATGATTGATAGGTTGGCAGGACTGCAAAGGATATTAATGTGAGTTTAAGGCACAAATGTTTGACCAAAGACCAACAAATCAGGAAACGGCAAATATAACACTATTTCTACTTCGCAGTACTAGATTTTTTAGACAGTTTAAGTAAATTTATAAATTTATATCAAAGACTAATTAAACTTTTAATATTCATCAGTTTATTAACTAAATTTTTATGGCTTGCAGAAGAAAGAGTAGTCCATAAATTCGTATAAAAGAAAAAAAAACACAAATACCCAAAGAAAGCCCTAAAAAGTAGCAACTCAAAATAGATTTGAATACAGAACAATATTAGCTCAAAGGCAAATAACCTTTATTTAATTCCCTGTACAAGTTCCAGGTCTTTTTTGAACCTTTATTGAGATTCTCAAAATAATCCAATTAGATGGTGTGTGATATTCGAAGAGCAATCAAAGGAAACCATGCACACAATCAGTGACTTAAATTAAATTAAATGCAGACAAAGGAGGTGACATATTTCTTTCCTCTCCTTTTTTTTTTTTTAAATCTATGCAAAATTCAAAGGGAAATCTGGGTAGGAAACTTTCACTGCCTGAACGGAATATGAATATTTCCGACTTTAATATTATTATAAAAAGAGACACACAAGTTTGGTTTGTTCATCATCAGGAACTTTACGGTTGCCAAAAGTTTCATTTCGTTGGGGCGGTCATACAAAAAAATCCTTTTTCTCTGCAAAAGATTTGTGCAAACAATTTTCAGCCACAAAGTGTGTGTCTGCACATGCATAAATTTGTGCGTATGTGTGTGGGTGCACTTGTGTGGGAGTGTTTACAAATGTGTTTGCCCTGTAGCCATTTTTGGATCCGCTCCTTTTTCCACTTTTCCCGTGAACCTTTTCCCCTGGCGTTTTGTTTAGGGTTACAAAAAGCTGCCTGAAAGTGAAGCCATGGATACAGTAAGGACTCACTAAGTAAAACAGCATAATACAGATAAACCGTGACCAATAAGTCTATTATCTTTTAATCTTTCGAAATTTTAGTTTAAATTTTTATAAGCCCTTTTTTTAAATAAATCACTATTACTATTTAAGTTCAATTTTTTTTTTTTAATTTTATGATAAGCTTTAAAACATTTGTAACAAATTCAGTTTAAAATTGAATTTTGCAACATTTTTAATTCCTGTTGTTATTATTCTTATTTTCAAAATATTAATATAACTCCCTTCAAGGCAAACTAAAACTGCATACGGAAGAATTCTGAACTAAATTTTTTGATATTAAATATTTGTTCATTGTACTTGCTCTTCCTCTTCTCCACTTTCTCCGGGGGGAATACCTAAAAAAGGGACTCTCTCCGTTGCCGGCAGAATCTTGGAATGCCGGGCAGACAAATTCAATTTGTTTTCTCCTACGAAATGTTTCTTTCAAAGAGGAGGATGAAAAGTGGGCGGTGAAGGCAAGAGAACCAGAGTGGGAGTGGCAGATGAAGCTCAACTATATGAAAGCGGAAGCTGCACAAAAAAGACGAAAGAAAAAGTAAAAAAAAATGCCGAGAAGGCAAATGTTGTGTTTATTGTACAGTGGTTTAACTTTAACACATTATGACCGATTTTGACTTTTTGTATACTAATTGAATGTAACAAATCAAATTACATAACAGGCTTCGCCTTACCGGATTTTTTATTTTAAATTGTAAATTGTAGTGGCAATAAAGGAATACATCCCGACTTATATTTGTAATAAAGATATTTTTACTTTTCAAATGATTTATTCCACTGTGCCAGGGTTGAATAGCAAAAAAAAAAAAAAAATAACGGGAAATATTAAATGAGCATTACAACTATGTAGTCTTCACCCGCAACTGGCAAACTTTTTTTGTGATTTTTTTTCATATATTTTTTTTGCCACAAAAGTTACAACAACAAACAAGAGTCTCGTCAGCGGACAAAAACGACAATAACAACAAATGCAGACAACAAAAGCCACAATGAACAGAAAATGCTTAATAAAAGGGAATAGAGAAAATCAATATATTTCGGCAGATACACATACACACAGGCAAATGGCAAATGGAGGGTTCCTGCGAGGAGTTGCCGGCAAAACTTTTGTATACGTATACGCCATGTGGTACAGACCAGAGCGAGCGAAAGAGAAGATGAAACACCGGAAGAAAGAGAGAACGAGTGGCCAAAAGAAGAAGAGGGCACGATTGTTGCGCAGTAAATGCCCTTAGATAAATGAGAAAACAGCGGCGAAAATTTGAATTTCTATGAATGAACAGTGAAAATATGTGCAAAAGGGACGGGTGGCTAAGAGCGAGAAAACAGAGACGAAATGCCTATCATTAGAAAAGCCGTATTTTTTTCGGCCAGTTTCTGTTGTTTATCCGGCTTCCGTTTACTTCTCGTGTTTATTTACATGTGTTTGTTTGTGCCTCTGTGCGTTTTCCATCGGTATTTCATCTGACCCACTTGTCGAATCCCACAAAAATTCATTGATAAATTCACCCACCTTTGTTGCCTATTTTTTTCGTTGCCTCTTTTGTATTTTATAAAAATATTTCTTAATGTTTTTATTTCGAAGGCAAATCATATTTTATGAAAAAATACCGTTTTGGGTACTTCTTTTTAAGATTAAACAACTCAAGGAATTCAAACATTATCATCTGTTCTGTGCTGAATTTTAATTAATTTAAATTTTTGTATATTTACCAATTAGGATCTTTGTGAGGATGATTCCATCCATTCCATTAGTTTTTCTTTTGCAATTTTGTTTGCTTTCCAACATTTTATTGAACCTCATTTCCATGGCTTAAATTCAGTTAAGCTAATGTCAAAAATATTCTCACTTGTGCGGCTATAAAGTTACTTTTTCTTGTTTGCCTTTTCCGGTTGGCCAACAGTTGACTCTCTTTGGAAAATGTTAAATCAACCGTTACTGATGCAATTAAAAGGGCAAAAGGAGGCGGAGGCAGTGGGCTAAAGGGAAATGCCCCAAAGGCAAAACAGGACAACACGACTAGTGAGTGTAGTAAGCGAGGAGAACGGAAAACGTGTCGAGTCCACAGTCATTCACAGCAAACTGCATGTAATTGCATGGAAAATTAGCTGTGACACCGGGTTAACGGAGGAAAATAGGAGATTGACAGGAACCAAAGAGGTGATTTGCAGAAGTTAATGAAGTCCAGCGGGCAGTCGGTAGACGGTAATTCGGTTTGGGTTCATACATAGTTCAGATTATTTGCCCGCATGGGTCGCCCAGCGATCAATATGTTATATACACCATTGCGGAACTCCCTTGAAATCACCCTTTCCATCTGCTACACAATACCCAACAAGAGCACAACAATTCCCTTTGCTACTTCAGCTCTTTTCCGTCCCATACACTTTCCCACTTTTCCTTGACATTTTCCATTCGTCTGCGGCGGAAATGTTGGCAGGCTACAAAAAGAGACAGCCACCGAAGGTGAGACAGATGCAATTTACGGGAGCAGAATGGATGTGGGAGCATTAATGCACAACTGCGACACCTGGCGGCAGGAAATTGCTAGGAACCGGCTAGCACGGAAATGAAATTGTGATCTATTGTTACGGGCACAATTCCTGAAAGCTTTCTCCACTTGTCAAAAAAAGCAATCCGGGTACATGTTTTACCAGCTTCCAAACTAGTCAACAATTAATTGGTGTCAAATATAAGTAAGTATTTATGTTAAGTTCTTAAATATTCGATGTAGGTGGTGCTTTAAAAATCTTTTCAAACCAAATTCGATTGGAAATAGTGTGTATTATTAATATGGTTTAGATTCCTGTGAGAATGATTATTTTAGCAAAGGGGTAAATGGCACCCAACGCGTGGTCATTGTAGGTATGTTATCAATGTCCCTGACCATGTGGTAAATTGTTGACTTCAAAATTTATTTACAAATTTTTTTAACTGAACATTTTCTTACACCCACCCATAAGACCAATCGAATACAAATTCCAGTCACCACTTCTCAAACTTCACCCATACATTGCAATTCTATTTCCTCTTCGCATACAAATCTGTGCAGACTATCAATCAATGCGAATCACATAAGGGAATGCCATGATAACAACACTCAACAACAGCGACAACGCAATTCAACAACAATACTCAACAGCAACACCAATAGCATTCAACAATGACGGCGTGACAGCTGTCAAAGCAGACGATAAAATCTACGGTAACAGCAGCTGACTCAAAAAAGGGGGTAAATGGAGGGTGGAAGAAAGTCAGACAGGCAAAATGGGGAAAAGGTGGTTTGGGGCAAAAATTTCCTTGACTGTCAGTTCAGAAGTCCTTTATCTGATACTCTTTCACTACGTTCAATTAATATAATTGCATAAAAACGCTCGTTAAATCCCTTTGAAAAATTCTCTTAAGGCATAAACTTAAATTAATAAAATGAGTCAAAAATTCAACATTCGTCTTATTTATTACGAAAAAATCACACAATAATACACTTACATATAAATGCAAACATAATTCAAACCGCCAACACAATTGAATAAATCAAGTGATTACAAAATACACACTTGAAAATACTAAAAAACACATTTCAACCACACCAACTTATAATAATCATATTTCTGGTCACATTTTTAAGCATACTTTTATTAATTGATAATTCGATGGCATACATTTACAAAGTGGCGTGAAAAAGTGCATCCATCTTCATAAAATGCAATCCATCGAAAATATTTTGCCATTAATTATTCCGTGAATTTCTGCATCATCTTTTTCTATCCTCCTTACATTACGCACCCCGGGACGGATATTTTTATAACCTTCCTTAAATGAAAAAAACCTGCGATTCCAAGAGTACTAACCACAATAGCAACAACAAACAGGAAAAGCTTAAGCTGAAAGCAACTATTTCCCCCTGATCAACGGAAATTAAGGGATAGAGTGAAGGAGAGTTTTGAAGAGTACTGATTCCAAAGCTTTCCCCCCTTGACAAAAATATCCTCTAGAAATTAGACAATTTTCCTGGGGGGGTTCAGGGTTGGTAAAGCTGGTCAGAAAGCACTTTCTATCGCCATAGCGACAAGAAAACGTTCAACGTTCCCATCACCATCATCATCATCATCATTTGAAGCGACAGCCTAGCGGGGTGGCAGACTTATAAGGGGGATGTTATCCCGAAAAGGACGGGGTGTCTATATAAAGTTGCGTTTAAACGGCTGCCTTGGCTAAGGCAGCGAATTCAATTTAATTTATCAGGCGACAAAGTAAAAGTCGCGAAGAAAGAAAAGCCCTTCACAACGAAAAAAATCCATCTGAAAAGTGCTAGTAATTTAAAATTTTCTTTAAAGTAGTCTTAATTATACTTGACGAACTGATTGTAGGAATATATATTCTAAAGTTACTAAAAATATTATAAAAGCAAAAAGCTACGAATTTTTTCCTCTGTAAGTTTATCAACCCTCGAAAAATGTTGGCAAGAGCTTGGAAAATTACTTAAAAAGCAAGAAAATAGTCTTCTCCTTAGGGTTTTTCTATTTTCCTTGGCTGTAAAGCAAATGCAATTAATCATTTTGCTCTTAGCGTTGACTCAAAAGTATTTTAATGCTCAACACGGTACACTTGAAAAGGTTTGAGGTTCTTGTGGGGGGTTGAGGTTTTGCATGTTCAAATTTGTTGACAATTAAGTGTAGCCGACTCGAATTTCGGCTCATAACTCCATTAGTCCCCTTACTGGACAGAGTTAAATGAATGTCAGAGAAAAGCCAATGTGGTGACCCCGACCAAACCGAAATATTCCGTTTTAACCATGTGTGCGTGTACTGTCATCTAATTAGGCTCATTTGCATACAGTCTATCCATCCATCTGACCATCCGTCCATCTCCATCCCTTTTTTGGCGTTGACTTTTTGGCTTTCCGACACATTGAACAAGGGAATTCCATTTCCGTTTGCGGTCAGTGCATCTAATTCTTCTATGGGGTTGCATGCAACTCTTTACAGTATCTCACACATTTATAATCTGCACCCTGTTAAATGTGTTTATTTTGAGCTCGTTGGGTGGAGACGATAGGGAAAATGCTTTAAATTGCTATTTGATTAAGTTAGCATGCGGCCGAGGCAATGGGCTACAAGTGAGAAATAAAATTAACTCGAAAATTATAAAATTAGGGAAACATGATATAGTAAAAGTGACACGTTTCTTTTTGAACTAATTTCAGAAAATAACGTTACCTACTTCTTTCATTAAACTTCTTAAGAAAAATGATAAACCAAATTAAATTAATTATAGGAACTTTAGAAAGTTACTGTAAAAAAGAGTTGGCTAAGAGTGCTGTTTAGGTACTTTTTTGTTTTAATCTTAAAAAACAATGAAAATGATCTATTCAAAATTAAACTAAAATTAATATTTTCTATTCTATTTCTATTTTCCCCTTTTAAAACAATTTCTTTACCATCGTAAATTAATTATTTTTTTGAACTCACTCTTTCCACGAGTCTGTCTCTCACCCATTGAGGAAATGGAGCTGTTCATTAAGAGTGGGATCTATTGCAAGAAATCCTTTTCACATTAACTTCTTTGCACACAATTCAATCTGTATCCATCTCACTCAAGCGCTTATTCCCTCTCGCTTGCTCCTCCTCTAATTGCAATGCCTTTGTCAGGGCCAATTGGCGTTCCACTTAGCACCTCTACCAGCAAGAGAAAGAGATGGAGTGAGGCAGGAAGAGACAGAAGTAATGGAACAAAAAAAAAAAAACTCAAAAATTTGCTGCAAACGCGTAGAATAGAACAGAATGAAAATAAATTTGTTGTTGTTGGACACAGGCCATAGCCAATGAAGCTTACACCAAGAAAAACCAAAAGTTTAGTTTCAAATCATATTAATATTAATAATTTTAAAATAATATTGAAATTTGCATCTAGCACAAGTAGTTACTATGTTTGGAGTTGGAGCAACATTGCTAAAGGTTTCAGTTCAGTGTCTGATTTAAGGGTGACACTGAGAGAAAGTTATTATATTACTATATAGAACAATTCTGTGTCTGAGTCACAGAACAGATATTACAATTTGAAACACAAAAGACTATTTCCAAATCATATTACAATTTTATACTGGAATTTAATATATAAATTATCAGTTTGTTATATCGCAACTATTTGCATTAAAATGTTTAATACAATTTTTTACGATTTTTTCGCACTGTACTCGCTTAAGCGCACCAGCAGAAGCTGCAACCGAGGGCAGAAGCATTTAAAAAGCGGAAATCAGGCAGACGGCATAAATAAACCACATAGAGCCACAAACACACACACCCACACAAACACACACACACACACCCAGATTTATATGTAAAACTGGTAGGTGTGTAGAATCAAAAAGAGACAGAAACAAAAGAGTGCGAAAGAGAAGTCGCAGTTGCCTGGCGCAGACAGATAAACCAGAAAGCTTTGTCTTAGCTTAGTGGGCTCCTCCTCGTTTCTCCTAAGGGGGCTAACAGGGGTTAAGGCCAACGTTTGTAGAAACCCTCTCTTCTAATCCCTGTATCCCATATCTATCTGTCTCCATCGTTGACTGTTTCAGTGCCAGCTAAGCGTTTTTAAATGCATCTAGATGCTGCAAGTAAGTTTATGCCGGACCAAGTGCATGAATAAATTTGGATATATTTACTCATGTTGCTTTAGTGCACAAAGAAGGTACTGTAGCATTAAAAAATAATATTTTATTTTCTTGAATCTTAAAGTATAAAACGTAGAGTTTTTCAATAAAAACATATAGCAATGTGAACGGTGTACTTAGTGACAAATAAATAATAAATATAATTATAAACTATTTTCTTTACTTCTGTTCCCATCTTGTTGGCAATAACTAGGCTAAAAAAAAAGATCAAAAACTCGAAAACCCTGGATTGATAAAATTGCTAAAAATAAAGTAAATATAAAAATAGCACAATTCGTAAGCCACAATTCCCTTGGAGTGTTTTCGACTTGTCTTGGCTTTGTCTTTGTCTTCGTTTGACAATAAACCTGAATTATGTGCAACAATGAGTTGGATTTCCCCCACACTTGGCCATTTTCCTATGCATAAAACAGACATACATATATATGCACATATTCGTAGCTTGTCTAAGAGCATTATAACGTCAACTTGAGTGCTTTCAAGTGGCATCGGGGACCTAAACCCCGGAATATTCCAGAATTTTTTAAATTCCTTTCAATGGTAAGAACTCACAACAATGCATCTTCTTTACTGAGGGGATCAGCTGTTGAAACTAAAGGTTGTGGGTGGAGAAACTCCTTTATATTGATATGTACAAACCTGAAATGATAAGTACAAAACTAAATTAAAATCAATTGCAACAGAGTTTTAACTTTTAAATAGTTCCAATAAAATTCTAATATTTGACTTGACCTTCTGTTATTTTGGCACATTAAATATATCGTAATTAAAAAATAATTTTGAAGTTTCAGAACATCAAACTTTAAATTTTTAGAGACTTTAAAAGGTATAACTTGTAAACACTTTTTGTGAAAAGATTAAAGAAGATGACAATGGGCAAACAACAATAATTTGTTATACAACACTAGATACTACAGCTTAACTTTTGAATATGAGAAAGCAGGGCAGCCAGAGACAAAAGCTAAGCCATCCGACAGCTTAATCGAATGTCATGACCAACTGCAGCACAAATTGTTATTGCCTCATTAT
Source organism: Drosophila gunungcola (assembly GCF_025200985.1). Classification (NCBI taxonomy): domain Eukaryota; kingdom Metazoa; phylum Arthropoda; class Insecta; order Diptera; family Drosophilidae; genus Drosophila; species Drosophila gunungcola. The sequence goes on along the minus strand of NW_026453223.1, from coordinate 54,147 downwards.
AAATAATCCCTACCCAGAAGCACCCACCCACCCTTCTATATTCTCATTTGCCCTCTGTCTCTGTGTAATTGCTCTAAGCGTTGTTAATGTCATTTGCTGTTGCCATACGATTTAACCCCCGGAACCCCAGACGCAAAAACTAGAGCACACAAAAATATCTCAATTGTCCGCTGGTGGTGGCGAAAGTTAGCACCAGGCGTCGGAACATCGGTACAATTTGGTACAACCTGAGCCTGGAGTTCTGGTGCAGCAATAAATTAGCATAAAGCCGACACGTAGCCCACCTTGTGACATAATACCCGAAAGATGTTAAAAAAAAAATAAAGGGCGGGTTGGGCGTCCACATATGTTGGCCTTTCATTTGTTTGTGTCACCCGGCATTTAAGTTCCTTCAATCATTTTCAACAGATGTTGAGGGACGTTTGATATGTTTGTTTGTTTTCCTTGGTGGTTTCTTTTTGGTTTGCTTTCGGTTGTTGTCTTTTAATTTTAGGCTCTACAAAAAACGTATTATTATTATTTCTTAAATGTATGTGCCGTGTTCTTTTCAAACATCCATATCCCAAAGATTTTTAATGCAATTTCGATTAGAAAATTGATCCCCTTATAGAATTCGCCCTATAAAACAAGTGAAAGACCTATTTAGTCTAGATTCATTTCCCTATGAATATGAATTAGATATTGATCCAAAACTGATATATTTTAGTAATGATTTTATATATATTACATTTTATCAACCTATTAACATTAACAATATTGGTAAAAGCACTGGTGGTAATATGATATATTTACAATAATAAATCATACTAATAATTATTATTCCATTATAGTACTGCTTGGAACCAAGTTAAGCAAGTATTTCTACAATAATAGTAGGATTGGAGCATTGTTACAACCGACCGCTGTCATCATGACTAATTTATCAGCAAAAAGCGCAACTTTCAGTCAGGGGTTCTCATTTATCTTTTTTGTACCAAAATTTCACATAGCCAAAGGCGTTTTCCAAAAACAATGAAAAACCAATCTGTTTTCTGTCGTCCACTGTTCGCCACCTCAACTGTTAACAGGCTGAAAGGCCAATCGAATGCCAATCGATAAATACTAAAGGCGGGCTGATCGAACCACCCCAGGACGCCTCCTCGCACCCCTCGATTTCCATCAGATCTGGTCCCCCACTTTTTTTTATTCCACCCCTGGGAAAAGCCGCGCGAGATGCGTGCCAAAAAAGTGTTAAAAATGCATTCCACAGAGGGAGAGAGACAGAGAAAAGAAAATCTGCTTTGATTTCTCTTTTTGCATTGGTTTTTCCCTTGTTCGGTGTTTTCTTGCCATAGGGTTTAGTGTTCATCAGGCGTATTACATTTCCAATCGTAAAAGAAGAATCAATTTAAAACTCTTAAAATAATTTCAATTTAAGTTTTAATTTTTTTTGGTAAAATTTTTAATTTAAAAAAAAAACTTCTTAGGGGTGCAAATAAGTATTTCTTTGTTAGAAGTAATACTTGTACAGGGTACAAAATACTTCGATGCCATATAAGACCCTTCTTTAATTAAGCTGTTCCTTTTTTTGTGTGCGAAATTCCATAAAAAAGTGGTCATAAAATACTTTTCTTAGGAAACGCCGTTCCCACACACGTGTCCAACTGGCCATTAAAAGAATTTTATCCCCGAATATTGCCAATGGTCATTGAATCGCTAGCCATTTAATGTACTGATAACTTGCACACACTACCAAACTCAATAAAAATGTCGCCAGCAGACACGATATCATATATGCACAGTCGACTTGAAACCGTAGCGAATCGTGAGCATGTAAGCTGATTGCTACGTTTAAGCAACGGCTTAAGGATTCTCCTCCAATTTCCACGTGCAACAGAACCTCCCACAAACCTTTCACAAGCACTGACAAAGCTGTCAACAGTTGATGCACTGAGGAAATATATGTTATTGTAAAATAATAATAATCCGTCTTTACAGGCCTTTTTTGGTTATCATAAGTGCTTCGGAAGTATTCTAGAATTCAATTATATTTAATAAACTTAACATTTTATCAGTTTAAATAATTTCAAACAATCAATACAAGTTAGGTTAACTTTTTTGGCGCCCGCGGATGGACACGAATCATCAACCATTCAGTAAACACCTGAAATACTTATTTTTCAAGAACTTATTAACTTGAGGAACTTATTCCAAGTTTTTTTCACTGTTTGGAAAACTTGCGGCAAATTGAATTTGCAGGGAAGACGCTGTTTACTCCTCAGATGCACTTTAGCACGTAGTCCCAATGGTGGATGTGGGATGAGGCATGTGTTGCGAGTGGCGAATGTCGTATGGCGTATGTGCATGGCAAAAAGAATAGAACTGTTTATGCAACAGTTTAAGCCACGAGTAAAGTTGGAAGGGCTGAGAAAACGAGGTGGAGATGGTGGCCACAGGTGGGGCGAAAGCCAACTGTGCGAAATGTTGCCATTTCCATGCTAAACGTTATTTAGCGTCTAGTTACATGCTCGTTCAGAGACTCCAAGCCCTGGAGCATCCTTTGGATATCCCCACGTTTTTTTTTCTGGCGCATAAAGCACCTCAATTACGGAGTCCACCAGAAGTCTGGCGGGTGATTGGTTGCAGACGATGAATATGCAATGTGCAGGAACTCATTCACCCTTGACATGTCCAATTTAACTTCGTTTCAAAAGATGAATTAGTTGCAGGAGTTGCTAGTTCTTTTGTCACTCAAAAATTGGGTTCAGTTTATAGTTTAATTATTATAGTTTAAGAAAATTTGAATTTTTTGGTGTAGTGTTTATCCTAATTATCTTAAATAATTTCCTTCCCTTAATATCTTTTACCATATCAGTTTCTTTGTCGCCTTTAATACCACTTTCAGAGCAGAAGACATTCTTCCATTATTCGTTTATCGATGGCAAATTAAAGTCTGGCTTTATCTTTAATACTGCTCGGTTCGGCTAATTGAATTGATGGACCATGTGGAGTGGATTAACTTGCAACCCCGATTCGATTGAGTTTGAGGTTTCCGCATTCCCAATCCAACTGCATATATTCCAAGGTCAGTGAATTGTACATGCTCGAGCTATTTTTCGGGGGTGGACTGTTTTTTCCAGCAACCCTCGCTACGCATTTGACGATTCTTGGGCACGGAAAAACAAAACCCAACTGCGCGTTTAACAAAAGGGCACTGAAAAAAATGTTTAAAAGATTTTCCAAAATTATGAATACTGTAAATAAACAATTTGGGCGTTCTCTCATTTAAGCAAAAAAGTCAACATAAAAAACGTATTAAAAAATATTTGTTTTATTTATTTATATTTTTTTCAGTGCATTAGCAGCAGCAGCAACTAATAATTAAACCGACAAATAAATTCACACCCTTCTAACGACACGAGTATAGAACCCAACTAAATTACGATCGTGCTGGCCAAACAGTTTTTCTGAAGGGAGTTTTCAGTTTTCCCCAGTCGGAGGATGTCGATTTTACGAAATTTCAAGGCCAATGACACATCGGTCACTGTTTCCTGCTATGGGAAACCAATGATGCGATCCGATTTGTCTTTTCTATTCATTCTTTTCCTGTTTTGATTTGATTTTTGGGTGGATTTCGTTCGATTCCAGTTGGCTTAACATTTATAAAAGACTTGAAGAGCATGTATTTTATATCCTTGCGGAAGTAGTTTTCTGCATACAGGAATGTAATGACGTAGATAAAATAAGCTTGAAGAACTCATTTTGTCATAAAAAATGTTGGGCCGTTTTTTTTTATGAAGTGTTTTGTTTTGGCAACAATTTTGGTAGCCTGAACACTAAGCCTTGATCTATTAAACACCAGCAAAATATTTTTGGTGACCGGTTCAAATTAATATCATTAATGTGATAACATTCAAGGTATCAATAAGGTATATTTAATAATGTTATAACTTATACTCGTTTTTGATAAAAAAAAAAATAAGGTACAAAAACAAACTAAGCTTTTTAAGCACCTTTGGACAGCTTTATATTTCGTATAGGTAACCATTATTTTTAGAAGTAATAATTAAGGTCATTTTAGGTGTTTAAATCTACACACTTTTTCATATATACATCTGTATTTTCATCCCTAAGTTGATGTATACTTGGGGCCACACCATCCGCCTAAATCACCTTATTTACCTGTCAAAATATAGAAAAAAAAAGATAGACAACCTGTCAGCTGGGCCAATTGACAGACGTCAAGCAAAGAACTATCCAATAAACTGATTGACAAGCCTGGAAAACTCCAATGGTTCTCTAATGCGTCCATATGGAGTGATTCACGGTCTCCCAAGAATTTTTGATGATTTCGCACATTTCCTATTGCGCGCCGGTCCATTAAAACGTCAACACAGGGAAAAAGTGGCGCTCACAAATGTACCACAACCGGGGAAAATGGGGAAATTCAGAGTGCGATGTTCGGGCCACCCTTTTGAGAATATACTCCCCGCCGACGCCTGCATCTGGTTCTCCTCTTTTAAACGTTCTCCCTCGCCGCCCACAGATGAAACAATTTACAAACGCGCAGTCAATAAATTTTAATTAAGCCAACGGCAACTGCAAAACACCATCCTTCCCCTAGTTCCCATTGCATTTTCTCATTAGTTTTTTATTATTTTCCTGTCTGCTTTTTGCTTTTGTTCATTTGGAATTGCGAATTCCTATATACAAACGGATCGGGATTAACTATTGCAGTACAGAATATACAAGTATCGATTTTTATTATTTAAAGTTGAGGTAATCATTTATGGAGTAAGTGATTATTAAAGTGGGAGTTAAAGGATAGTGTTGTATCATTAGAAAAGAAAATAATAAGATAGATTCATCATCAATCTGAAGAAAATCTTTTTGAAGGATTAGCATTTTTTAAACCGGATTATTAATGTGTACAAAATCTCAGACTTTCCGAATTTTGTAAAACAGTGTAAGTAACAAGATTAGTTATCAAAATTTATAAGTTATATAAGATTTAAATGAATTAATGTTAATAATTAAAGTATTGCACTTTAAGTTATAATAGAAAGGGAAGCGAACTTAAATTTGTATCCCATTTAATAGAGAAAGTGGAACTTCAGTCTTAGTAAAAGGTATATTTTTAGTTGACTGCAGCGTTCTTATGGGTTTTATTTTCTGTTACAAAATGGATTAAACTTTATGTGCCACATAATCCAGCCATATGTTGTACTTCTATTTTGGTCCACATTTAGCCACGAGGTTTTAGCTCTCCATTTGCGCCAAGTCATTTTATCGACCTGTGCTGCAGAGTAAGTAATTAGTAAGCAGTCATTTCATGTAACAAAGTTTTCGCATGCAAAAATTATGACTTTCATAATGCTCAAGTGGCGGCAGGAACTAGTGCAGTCTCCTTCCGGCCCGCCGCCGATTTGTACGCTTCATACATTCGAGAACTGCCCTGCTTTTGGCCAGATGGGAGAAACCTCCCCAGTTATGAATCATGTCTACAGTAAACTAAATATTAAGTGACTTCATAAAGGACACACCCACACACATGCACATACAGTCGCGTTCAAAGTAATAGTAGTTAACGAATAATTATTGAATGGCAAACTGAAACAGCGCTATTTACACATACCAGCTGACGATCAGATTTTTCGAAAAGTAGGTTTTCCAATTGATGTAAATTATTTTAAAATATCGTTTAAAAAATGTTGTAAAACTTCTTAGTTATATTTTTTGTAATCAGTATTCATTATTATTGATTACAAAAAAATTACTAAGAAATTTTACAACATTGGTTACATTGGTTTATAATAAATAGAACACTGTTTCCCTCGCCGCAGCTGTGGATACCGTGATATATAAGTTTATTTGTATTTCTTTATAGCGAGAGTTGTGCGGAAAAGTCACCCTTAGAGTGGGTGAGACGAAAAACGCCTCACGGGAGCAAACACCGTTAGAGCAATTTCGTTTTCGGCTCTTTTCTGGCTTTTATAGCAGGACAATGAAGAATTCTGAATGGGCCAAGCAATTCCTCCTTCCCAAATCCTCCACCTCCTCGTTTCCAATCAGAAACTATACTTGAAACCAAGGCAGAGAGGGTTGCAAACGATTCCTCAGGCATTAATCGATCTTTGAAATAAAGTCGGGGGCAAAAATGGATCAAATTAAAGGAACACATTTCTCTTCGTAAAACTATAATTCCTATGCAGCTGTGTATGATATTTGCGTTTTTCCTTTCGATGTTTCTTTTTTATTTCGCATTTTGATTTTGCATTTCCGGCATTTGGCTCTATTTTCAGTATCTGTTTGATGTCTGAAAGCGAGACGAGGTAACTCATCAACAAATATTGTTGCAAGATATTTTTAAGACTCCCGCAAAAAGATCTGGCTTATGCCAGTGGGCATGAGTGCATATAGAGCTGTGTTAGAAAAGTCCAGACCATAAGGTTGTGAATAAATTCAGTCAATAAAAGACGAATTATTTTGAATTCGAATCAATGCACCGAGAAAATGTTATTCTACTAATATTATATAATCATGTTACCCATATTCAATATTCTCCTATGAAACCTTCACTTTTTTCCATATTTTACTGACTCATTCTAGTTCCACTTAACGCGTGTTGTTAATCTCGAATGAGATCAATTAGTCATTCCATCAGAGGGTTAATAGACTCAAGCTCAACTTGGTTTAATTGTTACTTAATTTATGCACACTTTACAAGTCGAATTTGGGTGAGAAACAAAGGGGTTTCTTATTGAAAAAGGGGCAGAAGCCCGAGTGTTTTGGTGTCAATTGCATGACAGTGCAGGGTTGCCTTTAATTGCCATCCTGCACTGACTTCTTTCCACCTCTTCCTACTCGAGTGTTTCTTTCTGGCGAATGTCTGGAAGAAATTCTCCCCATTTTCCTGTTTTTGTTTCTGTTACGGATGACACGTGTCCTGGACATGGAATGGGTGTGGTTTTCCCGGGGTTTGGGGAGTGCGAGAAAATTGGCTCCTATCTGCGTTGTGCATCTGTGGATTCTGCCAGGCATTTAATTACCCATCTTTCCCTTATTTCCCCGACTACAGAGTCCTACCGAAATAATTGTTTTTAATTTTTCTGTAAACCCCATTTTGCGCATCATTTAAGCCGGCTTCTGTACTTTTCTCCGTGACATTATTAACCTCTCTTAGAGTTGCTATGTTAGGAGACTTACCATGGCTTACCATAGAAAATCAACCAAAACATTTTTAAGTTGCCAGTCTTTAAAAGTGAATATCACTTCTTGGATTTAAACCTAGAAATATTTTGTCTGACATTTTATTAATTTAAACGGAAATTTTCACGAAAAGCATTATGTGGATATGTGTTTGCATTAATAAATGCCGCATGTACATATGTATATAGTCGTGGTTATTATTTGACTGAGACGTGACTTATGGCCGCCAGCGACGAAATAAGTTAGATTGTATGTGACCAAATGGAAAACATTTCTGGCCATTTATCAGTGCAATAAAAAAATAACAAAAAATCCGACAAGAACAACCGGTGGAACAACTCGAACAACTAGAAAAGCAATTGAAATGAATCTGCCGGGAAACAATTGGTCAGTTAAATTAGAATTCGAAGGCGAATATGTGGGGGAGCAGTAGCCGTTACGCGCCAACAACTTTGTTAAACAAATAAAAACAAACTAGTTCGTCAATGTAAAATGAAACCGAAACCGAATTTGAACCAATTCACTGCCAGTTTGGAATTCATGCCAAGTCGTGCCTATATTTGTTACAAATACAAACCAGTAGATTCCAGTAAATATGTAGTATACATGCCGACTTAAAAAGAGTAATAATAGTTTCATAAAAAAAAAAAAATATTATAAACAGTTTATGGCGACTAAGTTGAAACCAATTTATGAAAGTACTCATTTTTCATTAGGAGAAAAACGGGGAAAAACTTAGGCCAGAAGTCACGTTGTTTATTTGTATTAATAATTTTATGAAAATTGAATTCGTGCAAAACTGCGAGTGTCGAAAACCATTAGGAAAATTGCTAGTCTTACTGATTTCATCACTAAGTTCGATGCACAAATTTGTAAATTGGGGTACGAAATTATTATGCAAAACAAAAACCATAATCAATACAACACGAAGTATCAATTAAAGATATATACAGATATATATAATTGTAAACAAAATCTGAACAAAACCCCCTTGGAAACCAAATCTTAGTTTTTTGTTAAATTTTTATTGCCAATCTATAATTTAGATATAAATTAAACTTGTATCTTTCTATAAAAAGGTTTTGTGAATTTATTATGATTGTTTGATCGTTTTCCGTATCTATGGTAGTGTCACATTAAATGTTAAGTTTTGAATTTAAATTGTAAACTCTCTGGGATAAATTAATACTTTATTCATTTCTTTATCTGCAGTAAGATGTATTTTATTTCCTAGCTGTCTCGTACAAGATTTGAGATGCAAAATCTTGTTTGGTTATTGTTGGTATTTTTGAATGAATTTGCTTTTGTTTGTTGTTTCCTCAAGGTCTTTGATTGCGGGAGAGTTTGTTTGTCTGTACTACTCCGTACAGAGAGACAACGAAATCCACATGAACAAAAACGATAGGAAATCATGATGCGAAATAATTGAATTTAATTAACATGGGGAAAAGAACAAAGACAAAAACGAAGAAGATTTCCATGTGGGTGAGCAATTGTGGGGTCGCAAATAAATAAATAACTCTCTACAATGTTTGTAGAATCTTGCGGCATTGATTGCTCTAAATGTAAAAATTAAATTAAGTAAACTGTTGTGTCTGCATCAGCTTTATCAAAATGTTGTTTCCTGGTTATATTGTTTCTGGTTGAGTTAAATGTAAATGAACTGATTTATTAATGTCAGACATTTTTAAATAGATTTTTATCTTAAGACTAAAAACCCGTAAGCCTAGTTTAATAATTTTTCTAAGGTTAAAAATAACTTTTTTTTCTTATGTTAAGAAACCTTGATCAGAGGTCTTCGTTTCTAAAAATCCACCCACTATTGTATTTTGACCATGTTTCTTGTTTTTTAGCTTACCTTTAGAGTAAATGCTGCCAGAAATGCTAAACTCCAGAGCCAGCAATGTTGTGGAACGGCTTTTTGCCTTTTGAGTCGGATTCTAGTAGTGGCTTTACTAAGCTGGTACAACATTTTGGGGCCGTCGTTTTGCTTTTCGTTGCTGTTTCTGCTCCTGGCTCTCTTTTGTTGTCTGGTTTTTTTGTTAACTTTGTTTTGTGCGATTTGTGGATTGGTCTATTCGCTAGTTTCTTTCCATTTCGGCCATTTTTAGTGCGAGTTTAGTCTTTACTTTGGTTAAATGCATTGTTTACACAATTTTCTCGTCAGCGCGTTAAAACTTTATATATATTTATCTGGATCCAATTGGTTAAATTTTAAGTTGAAAATGGATTAAAACATTTTTGTTTTGCGATCTGCAAGAGAGTATGAATTTTATAAATGAAAGAGCAAGAAAGAGACAGAAAGCGTGGCTATCTCGCTCTCTACCTGCTCTGTTTCTCTTCTTCTTCGCTACCACTTTGCGCATGCGCCAAAAGCTTTTGTGGATTTTTTATATTTTGTCTGCGACTTGTTTATAATACATATCTTTTTACTGTGGAACACATTAAAAATTTTTTTTTAATTTAAAATGTTTTAAAAATAATTTCAATAAGCTGGATTTCATTGACTCCAATAAAAGTGTGTAATTTATCGTATAATTTCTGAAAACTAATTTCAATAAGTTTAAAGCTAGTCAGTAAATTTTGAGTTTTTAATTATGAAGAACTATTTTTACTTGTAAATTATAATAAAAATACCCTTATTTTATTGAATATTTGATTATTCATTGCATTAATTATATTTAAACCTCAATCGCAGATAAGTGCTAATTAATTGCTCTGTCTTGTGCAGTTGCAAAAAAAACTGCTGATCAACAATTTTGCCCCCGCTGACGTCATTGAAATATTTAAAATATCGCTGCCAGCAAATAAAGAAAATAAATATAAAAAATAAATACAACTAAACCTTAAAACCAGTTTTGCGAAATCGCGACGCTACACGGAACAAAATTAAAATTGTTTTGATTGATATTGTTTCATTTTCCATTCATATTTTAGACCTGATTTCATTGTAGTAACATACAAATTTGTATTCAGCTAAATGCTTATGTTAACTTATTATTAAAACTAAAACGTTTTAAAATAAAAAACAATGTTTTTTATATGAAATACATATTAAATGTATAAAATATCTTTTAAGCTATTATTATTCAACCAAATGTTAGTTACTTAAAACGGACAAATGTATATTGTTGGTTTATAAGTTAAATATAAAGCATTTTTAGAAAAATGAAATCGGAAATTTATAAATTATTCATTCAAAAATGTAGTGTAGTTGATTTAAGTATGTTTTCAAAGGAGTATATATATCATAATAACTCAAAAAAAAATTTTATGGTTTTGCTCCGTGTACGTTGTGTTATTGTTGCTATTTGTTGTTGTATTTTGCGCTTGGCAACATTGCCATGCAAAAAAGACCTTCAACTTTGTTGCAAAGAGAGGAAAAGAGAAGATTGATTTGATTGATCTTTTTTTTCTTTAGCTCAGGAGAAAGAGAGAGAGAGAGCTTTATGATCTCGGCACATACAAAACAAAAACAAATCAAAACAAGTTTTTATTTATGTATTTCTTCACTTCTTATTTATGGTTGAATGTGGGACAAGTTTCTTTAATGCGGCTGGAAATTTTTCGCAATTTGTATTGATTATTTAATAGGTTATTTGGAAACAAAAACAACAACAAAAAAGCCGAAAGAGAACAGGAAGTGGAGAAATTGCTGCACAACAACAAAAATTCAAATGAGGCTGCGAGTGGAAGAGAGAAAGCAACGGCATGCCAAAAAATAAATAAAAAAACAAAAAAAAAAAAGCTGCGTAGGTGTTGCTGCCGCCTCTCCTTGTCTCGCTGTCTCTACCTGTCCCCATCGCCCCCTATTACTCTCTCTCTCTCTGTCTTTCCTTTTTATTATTATTGTTGCACACACGCACACACAAACAAACAACTCTCAATTTCTGCTTTTACTTTAAGCTTTATTTCAGCATAGCATTTCTTACGTTTTCCACTGCGTTTCTCGATTTTCTCATTCACCAAAAACAAAATCATTTAAATATACACCGAAAATATTGTGTATTTTATTTTTGTTGTGATGTCGCTGGTTAAAAAAAATAACAAAAAACGAAGACACACACGAACGAACTCGCACGCACAAGCACACGCAGGCACGCGACGGAAACAGACGCAGAAAAAGCGGAACGGACAGTCGACAAACTTTTCGTTTTCGAGCGCTTAAATAGATTTTGTCCGTCCGCTCTCCTGCACCGTTCGCTCTTCAACTCGCTCTTGAATTAGTGGTGGGGAAACATCGATTCACAACACTGAACTTGAGGTGGAGAAACATCGATGAGAATCGATGTCATCGATGTTTTCAAAACATCGGTTACATCGGGGCTTGTTAGGAAAACGATGATAACATTCTGTTATCTACCGTTACAAAAACGACGATGAAAATATGAATATGGCGGATGTCGTGGAGGACTTGGATAAATTTCTAAAAAATAACTTGTATTTATATATAAACTGTATGTGTATGTTTTTGCATGAACTTGCACGCATTTGCGTACATTTGTACTTTTATCTGGAATCGCAATTTTAAATATTATTTTTTCTAGGAATTCCTAATTCCGATACAAATTTGGAGGATCCGGACTTAAAAAAGGGATGTTTTGGGACTACTTACAAAAAGCATATTCAACTACTGAGGTAAATCTTTAAAGACGGCTGGCAACACAACAAACCTGCTGCACCAAATAGACTACGAATGTATGTACATCCAGATCGCATTAAATATGGAAAAGGCGGAAGAGCAATAGAGATATTTGTCAGAAGGTTGTCGTTGCATTACATCAATGGGCGTATTCAGCAGAACAACATGAACAATGATCGCTGATGGATCAATTCATCCAAGTATTTTGCCTACACAGGCATTTTTTTATCTCAGTATTCGACATATGCCGAATGGGAACATTTAAAAAGTGTATTAGCTATTTTCAGAGATTTCTTGCTAAATATGCTAGTTTTTCAAAAATTCGTAAAACAAACTTTTTTTGTATCGACCTACCCAACACATAAAAAATCATTCCAGAATTCTAAAAGACTTCTTAAGGCTTTCAGACAAACCACGAAAAATTTTGGAGTCTTACAAAAAAAAATATTTTTTGAATGACTTTTGAATGGAGCATCGGATCCAAGCAAATTGGGTATCATTCGACGCGTATATTCAACAAAATTTGTAATTTCACCAAGAATTTCAGTTAAAAATTTTTTTTAATGTTTACCGATACCTTTCGATGGGTGTATTACTTGTTACGATCGGACTATCACAGCAGATTTTAAATCCTGCGGCTATATATAACTAAGCACACGCTAATAATTAGTTAATTTAGTATTTCTAAATAGTCCATTTTATCGATAAAAAGTCGATAAGCATTTGCTATCGAACTGTCATCACTATCCAGCTGACGTGCGATTCTGATTTGATTTTGTTTTCCTTTCCAAATTTCTATTATTTTGTATACAAAGTCCACTTGTGGCCAGGATCAGGATTAAGATCAGGATCCGGAACAGTAAAACGAACTCATAATGCCGGTGGTGGAGCTGAGCGTGGACCGCAGCCTGGTGTGTCCAAACTTCGATGGCTACAAGCTGTCCTTCGATCCTGTGCCGGTGCTCCGCCAGGATATCGATGTGAATCCCATGCGATTGGAGCCGCACCAGAATCAGTACTCGCTGCTGCACGTGGAGCTCTTTGCCCGGCACAATCTCCTGACCTCGGACCCGTGGTTGCGGCACCACAGCTACTATATGAACGGACGTCACCAGCTGGTGCAGTGCATCTACGATCCGCAGAGTGGACGACCACGTGGACAGCGGGTCGTCTACACCATGGACTACCGCGATCAGGGCGATGGCTACCAGCATCTGGCCGGCGACTACAACTACTCGGTGTGCTTCGTCTCGGAGCGATTCTGTGTGATCTGCGATGGCATGACATCTTACCATCTGCTGGACACCGGGGATCGATCGCGATCCGGGTTGGAAACATGGCAGCGGATCACCCGGGCGCCAGTGGATCCTGGCAGTGAGCATCGCGGCTTTGTCCTCTACGATGCCCGGCTGGATGTGGTGCAGGAGCGGAAGCAAATCTCCCTGCTGGCGGGCCATGTGGCACGACGGGATCACAATGTGGGCAAGGAGGATGGGCAGACGCACGTCTATTATATGGACCTCACCTGGGGACGCTGGACCCAAGCGCTGGCCAGCGGCGAGTGGTCATACTGCGTGTGCCAGCGATTGGAGACCACTGGTTCGCTGCACTACTGCGCCTTTGAACCGCGTGCCGAGTCCCTAATCCTGGCCAGCAATCGCGAGGTTCAGACACACGAGCAGCGCCTGGCAGCCGATGCAGCAGCAGCAGCAGCAGCAGCAGCCGCAGCCGCAGCAGCATCTTCAGATGTCCAGCTCCAAAATGGCCATAGCAACGAGCATAGCTTTAGTTGGACCCAAACTGATGACGATGTGCTCATCCGTTTTCAAACACCCGAAACTCCCAGTCGCAACGATTTCACAATACGCTGTACAAACTCCACCGTTCTGGTGCAGTATCTGGAACAGAATCTCCTCTCCGGGGATCTGTACTCCCATGTGGACGTCGATCTGACCACCTGGACCATGGAGGCAGATGGTCTGCAGCTGACGCTGGTCAAGGCGGAGCACCAGCACTGGCCGCGATTGCTGGCGCTGGAGGATTCTGCGGTGCCCGACGAGGCTGGCGGGGATGAGGAATCGGCTGCCGTGGCGGAACCACCGCTGCCCATTCCCAACCTCGAGGATCCCATCGAGGAGTGCGACCTGGGGCTGCCCGACGAAGAAATTAAGATGGGTGAGTAGTCCATTTTTGTCACAGAATTATGTGTATGATTTAACACAAATGTAATATGCTTTAAGAGCATAACTATGTTTCCGAACCATTAGAAATTTTATTTAATAGTCAAACAAAAATGTAATGCTTACCAACATTTACCAAAAAATAAGAAAGTATGTTCATAAATCTAAAAATGTTTAAATTCAAGGACCTTCTGAAACCAATTATAATTATATAGATAAATCTAAAAGAAATATAAAAAATCATTGACTGCCCCCTAGTATTTAGCCAACTTTGGCGCCATAGAACATTTTATATTTTAAAATGATTTCTTTTTCTTAATATATTTGTACAATGCTAGCATAAAGTTAAAACCAAGAGCTTACCAAAATGGTTGATGCTCTAGCTGACTAAGATTTTTAGTTGTCTTACGTTCTAATCTTATTTATTTTCAATATTTTTATTTTAATAGCTTAATATAAGGTTTTTTTTATTTATCTGATTTTATTTTAGGTTTTTAAAGAAGCCACAAAATATTAGTTACATGTATATATTTACTTTCTATATTATTATTATATTATTTTTGTTTCTGTCTCTTAAATGGGAACCCCATTAATCCACATTTTTTAATAAAACATTTTTGCGATCTCTTTCAGTGCGCTTCAATTTGCCCAGCGGGGCCATCACCCACACCATTTTCCTGGGCTCCACGCCACTGCTGTTTTCCGCCACACTGCGTCCTGGATTTCCGGCCGCCTTTGCCACGCGCCAAGGTGTCGACGCCTCCGTTTGGCTGCAGATGTACCAGCCCAGTCGACCGGACGAGTGGAGCGTCCGCCACGAGGGGCAGCTGCATGCCTTCGGCTATGTGCAGGCCTCCAAGGAGCAGCGCAAGTTCACCGTCTGCTGTCCGGATTTGGAATATGTGGCCATCTGCGAGAGCCAGCGCCATGTGCTCGTCTACCGGCCGCGCCACGATTCCGCCGGTGGTCTGCGCAAGCGCAACGGCCCACCAGTCACCGTGGGCAAACAGAACCTGATCAGCCTCGATTATGGCATCGGCGAGATCCTGGGCGTCACCACCGCCAACAATCTGATCACCATCCTCACCAGCTTAAACCTGATCCATCTGCAGGTGTGAGGGATTGCCGTTGTGCCTATTTTGTACTATTTCCGTTCAAAATTAGGATCGTTGAGTGGGCAATAAATGCATTTCGTTAACCGATCAATGTCCTCACATTTAGAGCATAGAATGTAATCTATTTTGAGAGTATCATACTAAAAATATGTTTTTTTTTAAAACTTAATCCAATGGATAATGAAGTTTATTATCCAAATATATTTTTCGGCAGTACAAGTACGTAAGTACGTACATAACGTTATATATATCTCAGTTTGTTCAGAACTATATCACTGAGTTTCATAGAAATAGTTTATTTCCCATATACATACATTAATTACTAAGTTTCATATAAGTAGTTTGTCTGCAATAAAAAATGATGCGAGTAATGATTAAAAATTGTAGTAAAAATAAATAAATAATAAGTTCCCAGGATAAAAGATTGTTTATTATAAAGTGCGATAAATAATGAGTAATTAATTCACTGAACACTGAATGTTTTTTATTGTTGAGTTTTGTCAGTAGCAAGAAAAATGTTTATTTGTTAGTCATACTTTAGAATTTCCTTTAAAAATTGAGCATAAACAGTTAAAAATCAACAAAAAATAGTAATGGTTTCGTAACAAAGTGCAAATAAAAATGATTTGTAAGAATTTCTTAAACAAATATTTATCATATATTTTGTTCAAAGCTATGAAAGATAAAAGGTAAATCCAATTAATTGTGCTAACAAAACACATACAATGTCCAAAAAAAGTTTACGAACATTTTTATAGGAAATTTCAGTGCAAAGTCTACGTAAACTTATTTTGCTCACAGTAAATATATTTAAGAAACATGTCAACTCTGCCGTTGACCGCCAGTTACCGATAGACGGCTATTCAAATGCCGATAACACATACGTGTTCCCGTAGTGTTGCAAAGCGGCCGACAAAAAGAGTGTTGACACGTGTCAGAACATTTCGGCCAGAGTTTAGTGTTTTTATGGTTCTTTTATTTTAGCAATTAGCAAACAAAACGTAATCCGGACGGAAGCTGGGTGAGTGCAGCCGCAAGCGATGACTGGCGTTTGATATCCGGAATCTATATAGTGACCCGGGCTACGTATTTCAGCTGGCGGTGAATTGTCATCAATTGGAAAAAAGCAGGAAGGCGGAGCACCAGCAAATACCAAAAAATAGCAGCCATGAACACACAACTCAACCTGGCCGTAGTCTTTTTGGCCCTGATGCAGTGCATCGCTGCCGTGGAGTTCACCTTCGATTTGGCCGATAATGCGGAGGACTGCTTCTACGAGGAAATCAAGAAGAACTCCAGCGCCTACTTTGAGTTCCAGGTGTCGGCCGGTGGGCAACTGGACGTGGATGTCACCCTTAAGGATCCGCAGGGCCAAGTGATCTACAAACTGGAGAAGGCCACCTTCGACAGCCACCAGTTTGTGGCGGAGTCGACGGGCGTGTATACGGCCTGCTTTGGCAATCAGTTCTCGGCCTTCTCGCACAAGATCGTCTACGTGGACTTCCAAGTGGGCGAGGAGCCAGCTCTGCCCGGCGTGGACGAGCATGCCACTGTGCTCACCCAAATGGAGACCTCCTCGCAGGCGATCCACAAGGGCCTGAACGACATCCTCGACGCCCAGACGCATCATCGCCTGAGGGAGGCGCAGGGACGCAAGCGGGCCGAGGATCTCAATCAGCGGGTGATGGTCTGGTCCTCCCTGGAGACGGCCGCCGTCATCCTGATCGGCCTCGTCCAGATCATGGTCCTCCGCAACTTCTTCACGGACCGGAAGCCCAGCCAGGCGCACTACGGCCGCCTGTAGAGGATTCGGATTTGGGTTATTATGGGATCGATAGCCTTGTTTATAAAGCCCTTGATGTGAAAGAGAAGCCCTCCCCGCCACTCGCCCCAAAAAAATGTTGTCAATCTCGTCTTAGCCACAACGTATTCATTCCCCCAAGGGCGGTTCTTTTTTTGGGGAGTGCCCCACCCGAATTCAACAACGACATGTAATATTTTTTTGTTAAGACCCACCCGAAAAACAGAATTGTTTTTTTTTTTTTTAAATACATGCAAAAGCAACCATAACTTGATAGCTAAAGGTAAAACTATGAGTGTTTTAAATGGGGGTCCTGAGCCTTAATACTAATTATAATAATATTTAAGATACTAAGACAAAGCTTAGAACTCTTACGGAAGCAAAACATTCGGTTATAAATTGTGAAGAGAAGATAAAAAGAACGTGAAAAGACTTTGCTTATTTTAATATTTGTCTGGCTGTTAATCTTATTATTTATACCCTTACACCGGGCCTCAATCTACCGACTTTTAACATTTTTTGTTATAATAGCAATAGTTTTTTTTATTAAATTGTACATGCAAAAGTAACAAAAAAGTTTAAAATGGGGGATCCTTAAGTTAAATATTCAGTTTTCCTTTTTCAGCAAAGATACTAAATTGTAGATCAGATATCTTACAGAGACAAGAAAATAGGTAAAGAGAAATTAAGAGATAGTCCCATTAATTTGTGTTTGTAATAATTTTTGATATATTTTATATATATTATTTTTTGCCATCAATCTCAATCATTCTTATTAACATTTGTATTGCATGAGCTCTTAATTTTTTGGTTTTATTTTAGTTCAGCCCGAAAACAAAGATAAGCGTGTCAATAGTGTATTCAAATAGTTGATATCATTTGCCATGGCCTTTGTTCATAAAATAGATTGTATGCCTGAGATCTGTTCCACAATCAGCTGAATCAATATAAAATAAGCAGTATATAGTGTAGAAAAAATACGTTAAGAGAAACGACCATTTAATTGAGTAATCATATTAACAATAATGAGCAAGAAAAAGTTCTCAATTAAACCGTAGAGATCTTCAGTGCCCCATAATAAAAATAGTTTAAATTACACGGAGAAAATTTTGACTTGATATTCAAAAGACAATGAAAAAAAAATGAAATCTATTTTTTAACTGCAAATCATATAATCAGAAATTGCTTCACTCTTTTAGAAAATAGAAAAAAATATATTATTGTTATGAAAATACAAACATCAATATATATTGACATAGACATATTAAAGCTTGGTAAAAAACTAGTGAAGAGTAAACCGTCAATATATAAACGTAATGATAACTAATAACACGTACGTAATTTCTTTATCTTCTGTCTGTCACACAAATATTATCATTAATTTCTATTAATGCATTAATCTTGTGAATTAGTATCTATCTTATCAGCATGAGAGTTTTTTTTTTTGGAAACTTGTTTAATTTATTTCCAATTTATTTAGTTGATAAGACATCTGGGTTTCTGCACTCACACCCAAATATATCACAGGTAATACGATTATGAAATCGTGACGAATTTGGGTTACTAAACGACAATTATGCAAACAAAATTATTGCCACTGCTATGATAATGCCCCATTCAAACGCAATAAATCTTTTTAACTGTTTTATGTACGGGCTGTCATCTTTTATTTGTTGCTCTTCATTGACTGACTTTTGGAAATTCGCAAATCTTTTGTGAGCCGCGGTGGCGTTGCCAAATATGTCCAGATGTAAATACGATAAATGGTATGCAAATATTATCGTTTGTCTCTATGCCAATTAATAGTATTTAAATCAGTCCAAGACAATGACAGTGACACATCGTTGGTAGTATGTTTATTGCCCCTTTTATGACAAAAGATGCTAAAACAAAACAAACACGATTTGGAAAAATTCAATTTTTATTTAATTTTGATTTGCGTTCAAAAAAACACTAGAAAACAAATATATGATTGAATTTCTTAAGCTCATAATAATTTACAAACATTTTTAAAATCTCAACAAATTTTTTTTTTGTTTTTAAATTGGCTAGACATAATATTTTTTAGCTATGAATGCCAATTCCGGAATTGGCACATTATTTATCTCGAATTTTAAACAAAAATCTATATATTTATACCCTTGCAGAGGGTATTATAATTTCAGTCAGAAGTTTGCAACGCAGTGAAGGAGACATTTCCGACCCTATAAAGTATATATATTCTTGATCAGCATCACTAGTAGAGTCGATCTAGCCATGTCCGTCTGTCAGTCTGTCCGTCTGTCCGTCCGTTTCTAGGCAAACTAGTCTCTCAGTTTTAAAGCTAACTGCATGAAACTTTCCCAAAAGTTGTCTTTCTATTGCAGTAGTATATAAGTCGGAACGAGCCAGATCGGACGACTATAGCATATAGCTCCCATAGGAACAATCGAAAAAATAAATAAAAAATTATAACTTTGCTGTTTTTTAATTTTTTTTTAGTTCTTCGACATATAGTAATGGTTAAATATTTTAGACGGTTTAAATTTCATCAAAATCGGACGACTATATCATATAGCTCCCATAGAAATAATAAAAATATATAAAATAACTATCTAATAATTGAGCTGCAAATCATAGCTTCAATATTTTTAAACATATACGCAAGTAAATCATAATTTTAATGTTTTCAAAAATATTTAATTCTTGCAATAGCTGCAAGGGTATATAAACTTCGGCTTGCCGAAGTTTGCTTCCTTTCTTGTTTTATTAAGTTTTTAGAGTTTTGACAATAAAAAATACCTTTTAAAAATTTTGTTTTCCAATATATAGATCTGTTGGGAATTCAAAAAACATATTTTGTATTTTAAAAGTTTTTGCGTTTTTTTTTTGCTGTAAATGTCAATCGTTTGAAAATTGTATGACTAGTTAATTCCAAAATGCTCCCATTAACCTAGGATATTTATAAAAAAAACCTTTTTAAAAGTGTTTTTTTCGTTTTTAAATAAAAGACGTTTTTTCTACTTTTAAAAAAATTAATAAATATATTCAATTTTCAAAATTTTAATTATCCTAAGCATTATATTATTTGGTCTGTAATTCTTAGTTACTTACCTTTCACACTTCCAATTCTTTGAAGAAAAATATTCACCGGCATTGAAATTTCTTGTTGGTTTTTTTCCCACCTCGTCAATTAATTTATTGGCTGGCCCTTAGAGCTGATGGCCCGAACTGAAATCTTGACTTGGCAACAACTTGGTTGTTGACTTGGCCCACAAGTTGATACCAAAACCAAAGTGAAAGGGAAGTTAAAGTGGCGGCTGAAGGACATTTGTAAATGAATTGTCAGCGGATCGATTGATTGATGTCAAAATGGGGTTAATCAATCGTCAACAGCGTCTTGCATACCAATTAATCCACATTTATAATGATAATAATAATAATAACGCGAGTAATCGTGGCACACGTGTGTCAAAGGTAAAATCACAGACATAGACGCCAAGATCATTAGTAAGCTTAAAAAAGAAGAAAAAATATAAACACATTTTTATGTTAACTAAAGTTCATTAAACTTGTATTTTTATTAAAAACTAAACCAATTTTAAAAAGGGTACTGAAAGATATATAAATATATATATGGTCTATAAAGCATTACTGTTTGTCCTATAATAATTTCATTTAGAAAATGATTTTATTTCTTCCTGTGCAGCAATTATTTGAGCAAGGACAGGGGAATAGTTAATATTGGCCAGCAGGGGTAATTAAAAATTAAAATTTCCAAATCCATTCAGTTTTGCATGGGATGGCTCAATCATTAATAGTCAATCAATGAATCGTCACTATTAAGGCCCCCAAAACAAATAACCAAAACACCCCGCCCTTTTTTTGAACCCTCCCCTGAAAAACCCCTCCAATCCCCCTATTTTTGTTAACTTTTTTGGGCAAGAGGTCGCCGTTTTGGCTGCTGGAGACTCTTCAGGTTTTATGTATCAATTAGTAGTCCGACGACACCGGTTCCATCCGATCCGTCAATGGGCGATCTTTGGCCGGATGCTGCGAGGGCAGCTTGAAGCGTTCCAAAGATTCGGTTTAATAAATACACAGATATTACAAAATTTATGTGAATTTCAAATCAAGAAGATGTCTTTAGTACTCTTTTTTTTTTTTTAAAGTATTTGTATATTTTTATTATTGTGGCAGCTTAATCTAATCAGTCTATGAACTTAGTTCTTAGCTTCAGCTCTTAGCTTCTAGTGTTGGCTATGCTGTTCGACAGATGGCGCCGCCTAAACTTCGATTGTTTTTTAGGGGGAATACTTATCTAATAGTTATCTAAGAGTCTAAAACTGTAGCCTAAGGCCTTATTTTTAAATAACTTTTTAATTTAATACACGTCTTATTTATTTTCATACCTAAAAGTTCATAATTCATGTAACAAAAGTTTAGTTTCTATTCGAATTTTTTTTTTGGGTGTTTCTGTGAATAAAAGTTTTTAGTTTTCGAATCGACGGAAATGCATTCTTAATCTAAAAGAAATAAACCCAAATTGTAAGGCAATAGCCCATTTAAATTTCTTGATCAACCCACTTGTCATGCACATTTATCAAATCGATTCGGTGTCCCTTTTCGTTTCGTTTTCATTTTCGTATCGTTTTTTTTTGTAGTAGTAAGTTTGTTTATCTTTATCGGCTTTGCCAAATATTTAAACTACACAGAAATAAAATATTAATCATTTTCAAACAAAATTAAATTGATTTGATCGATTTTTGTAATATAAAGTATTTTGAAGAATTGTTGGTAGTATTTAAATTGACCTTTATTTGTTTACACATAAGCAACATGTTTTGTTTCTGTGTAGTTTTACTATATTGCGGTTCCAACAAGTTGTTTGCTGTTGTTGTTTCTGGTCGTATATGGCACAAATATTTTATGGCTAAATATTCCCACTATATGCATAGTCAATAAGTATGTAAATCAACCTTCAATGGCCCACTAATGGGTTGTGATGTTTGTTAATGTGAATATATTTATATTTTCACATTTTCACAGAGAACAGGAAAGAGAGGGATCGAGATGCAGAAAGAGAGGAAAGGAAAGCGAGAAATTAAATAATTAACAAGCCAGGCAATATGCATATCAATTTTTTTTTATTATGCCAACAAACTGCAGGGGAACTCTCATAAATAATTAATAATGTAGCTCTTATGCTAATATAAGTTGGTCGAAAATTTATGGCACGAAAGAATTGAGGATTGGGCCTACCACAATTCCGGATAGAGTTACAATAAAATGCATTTCACAACTTAATTTTGTAATAATCCTTATTATAGTTTGATTAATGGGGTAGTAATTATACATAATTTGCTTTCCAAATTGGCTGCATTACAAATTAATTAAGAATGAATTGACACCGCAGTTAGGCTTAAAAATGTTAATTTTTGTAACTTAAGTTTAAGAAATATTTAACCTTTTTTTCATTTTATCCCTTTTTGCCAAATTTAATTGGAATATCGAAATATTTTTATAAAAGATTTAAACACGTATCTTTAAAATACCATAAATTTATGCAATCCACAGTAAAGCCTATAAATGCGATCCGATAAAATTCGTTAACACATTGTTTTATTTAATCAGTTAATAAGTATCTCTGGGCCAGACCCTTGCTTTTTGTTTGGCCAATATTTCGATTCAATTCAATTCGAATCAATTATTTGCATGTCCCGCCTTTGTTGACCATCTCGTCTGACTTTTTTCCTGCCATTGCCGGCCTTTTTGTGTTGGCCAAGTTGTTAGCGATCGCTCGGCATTTGTATGCATTGGCTTGTCTGTGGGCCAAGTATGCATAAAATATTTAAGCCAAGATGGGTCAAGGTTTTTGGATTGCCGACGAGGGGGTAAACCACCGCCGTCGGACGCCATGGGAAATTTACACGGCTTTCTGTTTCTGTTTCTGCGGAAAGCCAAGTGAAAGATGTCGCTATAATAGTTATACAACGCCATATTTTTTGTTGTGATTGGCTTGGATCGACTATGAATAGAGTCATGTTTTATGTGCTTAATAGATAGGCAATGTGTGATTTGATTTCATTGGGATTTGTTTTGATTAGATCTCTTCAACCTATTCTGGTGAATGTAAAAAGTTATTAAATATATAATGATCTGATCTTTACCATTTTTTTTATTTTTAATATATATATATTTTTTCTTCTAATAATTTATTATGACTCAATATAAAAATCCTATGTGGTCTAAACTATTTCATAGAAGAATTTATTAGGTATTTTACTTAAGCTTTTAGAATTTGTCAAATATTTGTAAATTATTTATTTCTTTGAATATTAGTGAATTGTATCAATTGAATTTTATTCTATTTTTTTTTGAGGATTTAATTGATTAACAATGCTTTAAAATTTAAATGGGTTTTAACTTTTTTTTTTTAAATGTTTGAAATATTTTAAGTTTTGATACAATTTCCATTAATTTATAAAACCTAAAACGTGTCTTTAATTTTTATAATTTGTACTTTGTGTATAGTTTATAAATGCCCGATAAACTAAAATTAGGTATTTTTCTTGTACGCTTTGAAGGCTTAAGTTTGTAGTTAATAACTAGTTACTGTTATTCAAATTATTATATTTAAACAGCTTTATTAGTTTTAAAACTGCATTTTAATTTTCAACTGGAAAATAAAGGAAAGCATTAAACAGCTAATTTTGAGCCATCATAAACCAGCGACTTATGTTGCACAAGAATCCACGACGATATCGGTTAGCAGGTGGCATTTATTTTTTCAGTTTCATCCAAGGCGGAGATGAGGCGACATGCTTATCAATATTTAATGTTTAATTCATGGCTCAAAACCGAGGCAAGCCGACACGCATTGCTAATGACAGATGTAATCATTTTTTGGCAATGCCAGCCAGATATTTAGCGAGCATTTTGCGAAACCCCCCTCCCGTTGGATATACATATATGCAAAGCTAAAGCTAATAACAGGAAATCCAAGCCACCCGATAACGAGCCACCCGGATTGCGCAATCCGGACGGAGAACTCACGGCGATCGGTGACTGATGTCCGATGTCCAATGTCCGATGTCCGAGGTATTTTTGGGAGCAGGCGTATTAATTACATCCGCCCAAAGCACACGGAATCGGGGATTAGCTGGCCTACACTGAGAAAAACCATGGCTACTATTCACTTTTTGGATATTTATTGCTTTAGGAAAGTTTATTAATATATTTTCATTTGGATTAAGATTTTAAATGCCTATCAAATCTATGTATTTAAATTTCAACTTTGATTCAAACAAAAATAAACAATTTAATTTGTAATTATCATACATACATTTTTAAATCTAAAAAAAATATATTTAAGATTTATTACCAAATGATGGGGTCTTAAAAGTACTGATCATAAAATGTTTATTACATTTTTTTAATTTTCAACTTCATTATAAAATATTAAAAATAATATAGTATAAAACCAATATTGAACTTATCCAAACACACTGTACATTTTTTTATTTTCTAAATTTATATTTTCAGAAATATTTAGAACTAATTTATTGTGTTTAGAAATCTTTTTCTCAAATAAATTAGTTTATTTAATTTATTTAGATTTAATGAACTAAACATGAGAATGACTGGTTCTATAATTCTGATTTTTATCACGGTTTTTTTGCTCAAATTATCTAATCATGGGAAAATTGATAGATATGTGTACTATTATTTCCAATTTAATCAATATAATTAATATAATCTAATCATGGTCTAATCAATGCATGATAATATGTTTTAGAATTGAGCCAAAAATAGCATAGTTTTTGACCAGTTTTCAGTATTTTACACATTTTTTTTTATTAACTAGGAAATGTATTGGTGCTACTAACCCTTGTATACTAACAGACGCCATTGTTGTCCAATATATATATTGGGGGCTATTTGTTTTTCCGTGTGTAGTTGTAGTCCGGCAATAACTCAATAAGCCGAATCTGCATTTTCGAGCGAAATGCGAACGAGGGGCCACAGCCAAAAGCAAAAGCGCAACTATCCGAAAATGTTGCGCAGCATCCAACACCAACTAACCCCAAACTAATGAATGTTGGCAAAAGATGATGGAAGTTCGACAATCGAAGGGGGAAATGGAAATGGAGATGGCGATGACGATGACGATGGAGATGGAGATGTTCGATCGTTGACGATGAAGATGCGTCGACTTGTTTTTGGATGGCTGAATGGGATGGCCCTTGTATAAAACGCGTGGCCAGGTCAATGGGGGCATCATTGATCGGTTGGACATCGAGGGCTCAAGCACGACCACTGTGAAGATGAATGTAAGCAGATTGCGTTTACTCAAGGCTAAGGATTACCATTAAGCCAAGGATACTCGTATATACCCAAACATTTATCAGTGATATCATTTTGACAAACCCCAATTTTTTTTTTATTGTGACTCAAAAATTGTGTGTTTTTTCCCGTTCTCGGTTAAAGTTCTTTGGCGCCCTTATTGCGCTCGCCATCTGTGCGCTATGTGGATTAACCCAAGCGGATATATCGCTCAAGCTGCGACAGCAGCAACAGCAACAGCAACAACAACAGTCGCTGATCACCAAGGAGCAATACTACAAGACGGGCAGTGGCTTCCAGGAGAGTAACTACGGCAACTCCGGCTATCAAATCTTCGAGGTTCACAATCATTTCGCGGGCAAGGGACCCGCCTATCTGCCGCCCCAGGCTCAGGGTCAGAGTTCAAGTGGCTCGAGTGGCTCAAGTCATGATGACAGCCTGGACTTGTCCTTCCTCAATTTTGCCGATGCTCCAGCCTCAGCACCAGCACCAGTTGCAGCTCCAGTTGCAGCTCCAGTTGTAGCTGCTCCAGTTTCCGTGCCCTTCCCTTCAAGCTATCAGCATGATTTCCAGCAAAAGGCAACGGTTTCATCATCTTCGGGCTACAGTGGACAGGCTTATCTGCCACCCACTGCTGCCACGCCCATTGTCCAGCAGCAGCAGGTGATCCACCAGCAACAACCTTTGATTCAACAGCAGCAACATCAAGTGGTGCAGCAGCAGCAACAACAAGCGGTGCAGCAGCACCAACATCAAGTGGTGCAGCAGCAGCAACAGCAAGTGGTGCAGCAGCAGCAACATCAAGTGTTGCAGCAGCAACAAAATCAAGTGGTGCAGCAGCAACAACATCAAGTGGTGCAGCAGCAGCAACAGCAACAAGTGCAACAGCAATATAGCCAACGGAACTACGAAGCGCCCGGATATCTGCCACCCACTGGCGCCGGGGAAGTGGCCCAGCCAGTGTCCAATTACCAGGCCACGCCCATCAGCTACCCGCAGCAACAGAAGGTTTTCCAGGGACCAACCTATCTGCCACCCGTGAGCAGCACGGCCACCATCACCGCTGCCGTTCAGACACCCACTAGCCAAGCCGAGTACCAAGCACCCAACTATCTGCCACCCCAGCAACAGCAGCAAGTGCAACAGCAACAGGTGCAACAGGAAGTGCAACAGCAAGTGCAACAGCAGGTGCAACAAGTGCAGCAGGTTCAGGTACAGGAAGTGCAACAGCAGCAACAGCAGCAACAGCAACAACAGCAGCAGATTGCTGTACAGGATCAGGGTCAGGAATATCAGGCTCCTGGCTATCTGCCACCTGGCTATGAGTACTCCAATCCCGATCAGCTGCCTCTATCGCTGACCCAGAGTGTTGCCACCTCGCAGAGTGTGGCATCGGCTCAAAATGTGGCCACCACACAGAGTGTTGCTGCGGTGCAGCCAGTTGCCGGCGAGTACCGTGCTCCTGGCTATCTGCCACCGGGCTACGATGAGCCACGTCCCCAAGTGCAAGGCCAGATCACCTACCAGCAGCAGCAACAGCAACCACAGCAGCAGCAGCAACAGCAACAGCAACAACAGGTGTATGCTGCACCCACGCAAGCAACTGTTAGCAATCATGCCGCCCTTCCCGATGGCTATGACTTTGTCAAGCCCGATAATGCCGAGGCAGCCATTGCCGAGCTGCACAGTCTGCAGACCCAAACCAAATTGCTGAAGCAGCAACAAGAGCAGCAGTTGCTCTTGCAACAGCAACAGCAACAACAACAGCAGCTGCAGCAGCAACAGCAACAGGTCATTGTTCAGTCGCAGTTGCAGGTGGCCCAGCAACAGCAATCCGCTGACATTGTCTATGGTCGTCCCAAGTCGCAGCAACAGCACCATTCTCTGGCTGCCCAAAGCACCCTGGCAACATCTACTGCTGGTAGCTACCAGCAACATTTCAACGCTCCTGGTTACCTGCCACCAGCAACTGCTTCCCCATCTCCAGTTTCACACGTTTCCATTCCAGCTCCTGCTCCATTGGCTGCTCCAGCTCCAGCTCCAGCTCCGGCTCCAGCTCCTGTTGCTCCTGTTGTCCAGGCAACAGCAACATCTGGCTCTTACCAGCAGCAACAGCAGCAGCAATACAGGGCTTCTGGCTATCTGCCACCAGCTCCAGCTCCTGCTCCTGCTTCTGCTCCTGTTCATGTTGCAGCTCCAGCTCCTATCCATGTTGCTGCTCCGCTTCGTGTTGCAGCTCCTGCTCCAGCTCCAGTTCGTGTTGCAGCTCCTGCTCCAGCTCCAGTTCGCGTGGCCGCTCCAGCTCCCGCTCCCATTCATGTGACCGGACCCGCTCCCATTGCCATTTCCCTGCCAGCTCCCTCCCCCACCCAGGTGACCCACATCCACTCGCTGCGCAGCTACATGAACACCGTGCAGCCCTTCGCACGCTATGCGCAACCAGTACGCCAGCAACACCAGCAACACCAGCACATCCACCATCACCAGCAGCAGCAGCAACAACAGCAGCAGGTGCAACATCACCAAGTGCAACAGCAACAGGTCATCGAAGTGGCGCCCATGTACCGTGAGCAATCGAAGCGACCACGTTTCTATGCGCCAGCCTATGTGAGCAATGTGCTGCCCCGCCAGCAACAGCAGCAACATCAGCCACAACAGCAGCAACAACAGCACCACCTGCACCACCATTACCACCGAGTGGTGCAGAGCCAGAAACTGCAACCCATACCCACGCTGAACCTCAAGGCACAACAATCGCTGCAGAAGTTCATGCCACGTGATGTCCAAGTGGCGGTGAATGTGGCCATGGCGGCAACGGCACCTGTCGTCGCACCACCCTCGCTTCGTGGCAGTTCGCGAGTGCGCACTGTACAGATCGTGAAGCCACACGCCACCCCACGGACCTTCAAGGTCCTCGAAATACTCGATCAGGCGGGCGTGAAAACCATCAAGATTCTGGGGGCAACCAACGAGCAGCCGCAGGGACGTCATCAGGTGGTCAAGGTGGTCACCCAGAATGCGCACAGTGGCGCCGAGAGTCATGTGCAGACCGTCAAGATCTACGATGATGTGCAGCAGCCATTGCGCCTGCAGCCGCAGAATGTGGCAGCCAACAATGGCTACTTGCCACCAGCTCGTCCCAGATCGCGAATTGTGCGTCAGGCATCCAAACCGCTGCGCCTTTATCCCGTTGCAAGCCTCTAGAAGATGCCACTATCACGGCTTCGAATGGGGGGTCAATTTGGGGGGGCTAAGGCCCAAGGTCACCTCCCCGGCACTGATTAGTTGTTAATTTCATCATCCACAGCGTTTACTTATATTTTTTTTTCTAAATACACACATATGCCCGTTTTTGTTGCCTCATTTCGCATGCATTTACCACTGTACCAATCGCATTCGAAATCAATTCATTTGCATGCAATAACAACCGATTTAAGCGATTCGAATTTCTTACCTAATAAATTTATACTTACGTAAAATATGTAAATAATTTGACTGTTTAATTTGTTGATTGGGGCGCTTGCTCTGGGGATTGCTACCATCTATCAGAGATGGCTGTGCAATTACACATAGATAACATTTTTTATGGTATTTTGCTGATGAACTGACAGTCATGTGTATTGACAATAATCAATCTTTTTAGGCTGAAGTTTTTATTTAGGCATTTAGCTATGTCCTTTGTTAGCCTTATGTCAAGAGTTTAAGCTAGGCTTTTGGCTTGGCATTTAGGTGGGCTTTTAGCTAGGCTATGTGTTAGGTCTTTAACCAGTCTAAAAGTAAAGAATTTAGCTATCTTCTTTCACGATTTTAGCTAGTCTCTTAGCTAGTCTTTTAGCTAGTCTTTTAGCTAGTCTTTTAGCTAGACTTTAAGCTAGACTTTTGTCAAGGATTTTGGCTAATCATGTGGCTAAAGCAACTATTTATTAAAAGAAATCATTAAAATAATTTATTAAAAGTGAAAAATCATAGCTAAGCGGGCATCTCTATGATGACAATGATCGCGGCGATGTCTCTGCTCTGTGATTAAGCATCCCAAAGGCGTGTCTTTCCCTCCTCACACTCTCTCCCAACGCGTGACCTTCGCGGTGCTTTTTATTGGGGTTTCGGACAGTGGGTTTTGACGGGTTTTCTATTTGTTTGCTTCCGCTCTGAGTAAGAGGCGGACAGTGAAAGGCCAGACCGGATTTAGGGCCTACACGTCTTATTTTCTGATTATTATTATTACCTAATGACATTTAAACTCACATCGCTTTAGAGCAAATATCTAAGGCTGCCCGTTAATGAAACTAGATCATACTGTTAATATCAAATATTATCTTTTAGTTTTATTTTTTACATTGTTTTGATGCTTAGTTTTCAAGAGGTGATCCGAAAGTAAGCTGCCAAGGCAAGATTGAATTTTTTCAATTTTTTTTGGCGTATACAAGTCATTGAGAAACTGAGTATTAACGCTATAAAATAATTACGGTATTTGTGAATGTACATTTTATAAATTTTTTTAAGTGTATATTATTTGAATGCATTTATTGCCTTATTGATGTATTCACCAGTGTTTGGACACCGCTCGATGACATAATTCCCATTTAAATGCAGCTAAACCCTGAGCCTAACAAAAACGATGACCCACTCTAATTTTTATTGAACCACCGATGCTAACAATGAAATCATTGAAAAGTTGTCGGGACAGCCCTGCATAAAAACAAACAATAATGTAAACTTTGATTTGAATTTTAAAACATGTAACTCAATACTTAATTCAACTTCTTAAAAAATCAAGTAAAGAATATAAATCAAATAGTAATAATAATATAATTGTACCTCCACGTTTTTTGTTTGATCATATTCAAATAAGCATATTTCGATCTCAGCTTTTATAATTTGTATTTTAAATAAACTTATTGCTAAGATTTCTTTGATCTTGAAGTTATTGTTGAAAATTTGCTATTGCTATATAAGGTATTGTTTGAAATATTATTATTAAATGTCCAATCTCTATTTTTTTTATTTCTAGTAAGCTATTGAAATTATCTTTTGGTTAGAAGAGACTTCTGTAATTTCCCAGTTTGATCACTAGACTTAATACTTTTACCAATTGGGCTTTAAAGTAAAAGTATGGGAACTAATTGTACCCTTTTTACCGGTTCTAAACCTCATTGAGTTACAGATAATTTTGGGTATATTTTTGTTTAAAAGAATCGTCAGTTATTCCGCAAATGGATACCTAGTCTCAATACTTCTTTCTATTTGGACTTTTTTTTCAGTTCTGATATTGATTTTTAAAATTTGGATTTTAAATAAACTAATTGTGTTATATATTTTTAAAATAATATAATTTTTGTAATATCCATGAGATATAATTGCTTTCCACCATAGTTAAAAGCTATAGACCAATATTTTTATGTTCCAACAAAGCTAAAATTTGTACCCTTTTCTTAGTTTTAACCCTCTCGAGTTATATTTTTGTTTAGACGAGACTTATTTTATTTCCCAGATGGATTCCCAAACATAATACCTTTCTATCTTTCCATTTTGACTTTCCTGTCTAGATCGGTCGTGGGACGAACTCCAGCCAAATGCCGCCCCTGTGGACACCCACGAAGATGGCGGGATCTATTTCGGTGCCGTGGCGGGTGCGAGGACTGACCAGGACCTCGAATTTCTGGACAATGGCCGCCAGAGCGGCTTTGGCCAGGGCCAATCCCAACCGCATTCCCACACACTGTCGCGGCCCGTTGCCGAAGCCCAGGAAAACGCCCTGCTGCTTGAAGCTCTTCAATCCGCCGTCCAGAAACCTTTCAGGCCGAAATACGTCCGGTTCCGGATAGAAATTTGGATCGTTGTGCAGGGCGTAAATGGGCACCATCACATTGTCACCGGGTCGCAATTTGAGCGGCACCGAATGGTGACTACCCCGCAGTTCGTACTCCTTCGTACAGGTCTTCGAGGCCCAACCGCCGGCAGGATAAATGCGCAAGCTCTCTGCATAAAGACTTTGGTATTCAAGGCCTTGAAAATAACATATCTATGTATATATACCACCCACCATTAAAACAGGCACTCAAATAGGGCAGGTCTATCAACGCGTCCAGATCCGGCAGATCCCCGCCAGGATTGACCTCCTCGAGTTCTTTCAACAAACGTTGCTGGCAGTCCGGATTGCGACCGAGCTGGAAGACGAAATATGATCAAATTTATAACTATATTTGGGGGCAATCAAAAAATACATTTAGCTTATACGCAACTGGGTTTCCTCTTTAAAAAACTAAAAACATGTCTCTTGTTATCTAATAGAAAAAAGTTAACAATGGTTTTGCACACATAGATGCATACATAAAACATTTTCTAAACAAAAATAAAATTAAGACGAAAGTAAAAGCTATTTAAAAAAGAAATAAGATAAGGCGTTAAAATGTGTTACAAAATAAACAAAATTTTTTTTACGTTTTTCTTTAAACTTTTTCTATGTCACTCAAAACAGAAAAATGTAATAAAAAAAATTTTTGAATTTTTCTAAAATGTCATTTATGAATAAACATATATTTTTTTAATTATTTGTTAGTTTTGAAACAGTTTGATCTCTCAATTACAAGTTTCTGACACCGATTATACAGATAGCGCCAACTTCACTTGAAGATTTTGACTGTCGAGATAATGTTCGTTTTTTTGTAACATCAAAAAATCAGAAAAGAGCTAAAACATTTTGAGCAAAAATCAGACGACATTTTAAATTGGAAATGGAAATGGGCAAATAAGCCTTAATACTAGCACATATTTTTGCGTTGAGTCAAGGAAAGAGAATAAAAATAGGGGGATTTTTATGTTTCGATCGAACTTAAAGCAAACATCGATTCATTTGGGAAAATGCCTTCCCTTAAAAAGTTGTTCCCATCAACTTACGAGCAGCAGACAGTGGGCAATGCTGTTGGAGGTGGTGTCCATGCCGTCGAACATGAAGGTCATGGCATGCGAGGCCATGTCCTCCTCGCTGAGATGGAGGTCCCTTTGCAGCTCGAGCAGGTGGTTGATGAAGTCGTTTCGCTCCTGGTGCTTGGACCTTCGCAGACGCAGTGCCTCGCTGATAAGTTCGCCAAAGAAGCGATCGTAGGACCGGGGAAATATCTTGGGCCGCAGTCGGCGCGGAAGATTTGGGAAGAGGCCACCGGCGGCACCGGCAATGGCCAATCCCTTATTTTCCGCGGACATCTCCTGATTTTGACGGACAACCGGCAGTGGATTATCGCTAAATGTACGCGCCTGGATACCCAGTACACAATCGAACAGGGATTCGCCAGTAAACCTCAAGCCGAGCTGTAAAAATTATGGACATCAAATCAGTGAATTGGTTTATACTTCCTAGCTTATAGAATAACAATTGTTTTCCAAAGATGTGGATTTAAACTCCCTGATTAAGAAAATTACACATACAATTTTTTTGCTGATTACATTTTTTAAAGTTTAAAAGTGAAAATTATTTGGCATCTTTTCATGTCTATTTTGTTTGCTATGTCGAGTTTCAAATTCATTTTGTTGGCAATAGAACGTTTTTCAACTTTTTTCGAACATGTTTTATGGGTTTGTTATATTGTTTCAAAAATGCACCTTAAAAAAAAGCCAATAAAACTGAAGTGATTGTTATCGAGTCTCAAGCAAAATATTGATTAGTAAAACTAAATAATCTATTGAATTTAAAATTTCATATCGCATATTTAAATACAAATATTACAATATTTGAATTAATGTTTAAAATAATGGATTCTATTTGCTTTAATTGCATTATATTAACGTTTAAATTTAATATTTTAGATTTTAAAATCTTTTTCGAAAATATTTAAATATTAAAGTGGTTGGAAATAAAAGCAAACAATATTTAAATTGGGTACACAATAAATTAATTTACTTAGATATTTGCTTATCAGTGCACCATTAAAATGCAGTTAACCGCTTCTAGACGAATATGGATCTCAAACAATGCCAATTGATCTCAGAAATCAACATTTATCTCTAGAGCAAATGATAGATTAATTTTTGTAAACTGGTGCATTTGAGATACCTACATCAATGACATCCAGCTCTTCCATCGACTGTTTGGCGATGAACGCGCACAGATCCCGACAGACTCGCTGCATGATGGCGTGGGTGGTGCGGATGCGACCGTTGGTCAGCAGCGTGGAGAAGACCGCCCGCTGGCGGCGCCACTCATCGCCCTCGAGCACAACGGATTGAGGGCCACCAGGCGGTCCTTGGCGATGTCCACCATCTTGGAGGCGTCATTGTCCTCAAAGTGGCTGAACGCGCTCACAAATATCTCGTTTACGAGGCGTGGCTCCAAAACAAGCAGTTTGGGTGCGCGCAGTAGGAAGCAACCCACATAGCTGTGCGTATCCCGGTACTGCCTGAAAAAAATTTGTTATACCCTTGCAGAGGGTTTTATAATTTCAGTCAGAAGTTTGCAACGCAGTGAAGGAGACATCTTTGACCCTATAAAGTATATATATTCTTGATCAGCATCACTAGGATAATCATGTCCGTCTGTCCGTCCGTCTGTCCGTCCATTTCTACGCAAACTAGTCTCTCAGTTTTAAAGCTATCTGCATGAAACTTTCCCAAAAGTTGTATATCTATTGCAGGTAGTATATAAGTCGGAACGAGCCGGATCGGACGACTATAGCATATAGCTCCCATAGGAACAATCGGAAAAATAAATGAAAAAAAATTAAAACTTTGCTGTTTTTTAATTTTTTTTTTAGTTCTTCGACATATAGTAATGGTTAAATAATTAAGAATTACGTTTTAAATTTTATCAAAATCGGACCACTATATCATATAGCTCCCATAGGACCAATCGAAAAAAAAATACAAAAAAAATTATAACTTTGCTGTTTTTTAATTTTTTATTTAGTTCTTCGACATATAGCAATGGTTAAATATTTCAGAATTACGGTTTAAATTTCATCAAAATCGGACGACTATAGCATATAGCTCCCATAGGAACAATCGGAAAAATAAATGAAAAAAAATTATAACTTTGCTGTTTTTTAATTTTTTTTTTAGTTCTTCGACATATAGTAATGGTTAAATAATTAAGAATTACGGTTTAAATTTTATCAAAATCGGACGACTATATCATATAGCTCCCATAGGAACAATCGAAAAAAAAATACAAAAAAATTATAATTTTGCTGTTTTTTAATTTTTTATTTAGTTCTTCGACATATAGCAATGGTTAAATATTTCAGAATTACGGTTTAAATTTCATCAAAATCAGACGACTATAGCATATAGCTCCCATAGGAACAATCGAAAAAATAAATAAAAAAAATTTTAACTTTGCTGTTTCTTAATTTTTTATTTAGTATTTCGACATATAGTAATGGTTAAATACTTCAAAATTAAAATTAAAATTAAATTTCATTAAAATCGGACGACTATATCATATAGCTCCCATAGGAACAATCGAAAAAATATATAAAAAAAAAATTATAAATTTGCTGTTTTAAAATTTTTTTTAATTCTTCGACATATAGTAATGGTTAAATATTTCAGAAATACGGTTACATTTCATCAAAATCGGACGACTATATCATATAGCTCCCATTGAATTAATAAAAATATACAAGATAACTATGTAATAATTGAGCTGCAAATTATCATAGTCTTATTGTTTTTAAACATATACGCAAGTAAATCATAATTTTAACGTTTTGAAAAATATTAATATAAATATAAATATATGAACTTCGGCTTGCCGAAGTTTGCTTTCTTTCTTGTTTTTATAAATTTTTAAAAATTTTGTTAAGGGTTTTTTGACGGTTTCGACAAGGTTTAACAATTTCGAGCAATGTTTTTTTTTGTTACTTGACAAAAATAACATGCACAGCTAAAAGACTGACTGTTTTGTCTTGCTAATGAATCCACAAATGGTTTCAAAAAAATACTTTTTTTAATTCGGATTTTTTTTAAGGTGTTACATTATAATTTTTGCGAAGATTGGACAAAAATCAATTTTTTTAACTGTGAATGCCAATTAATTGCAAAAGTTTTGACGAATTCGAAGGACATACATTCATGCATTATTTATAATCATTACGCTCCTTGATTTTTTCTATTAAATACAATATTTGAGAAATCACAATACCCACATGTAGATATCGCGCATGTCCATGGTGAAGTGCTGGCGTGGCCACACCATATTGGGAAAGGAGCCCAGGAGGGGAAGGACCCGGGGCTCTAGGACTCCGCGCCGCCGCCAGTGGCCAAAGTTGGACACCAGGAAGGCGTAGATCAGGCCCAGCAGCGTCGCAATCCCCAGCAGCAGCGATCCAAACATGACGGCGATCCCACGAAAACTGAGTGGGTAGAAACTAAATCAGATGTGCGGATTCTGGGGGAGATTGTAGCGTGCTTCTATTCTATTTCATTTCTCATTTCGCAATGCCCTTTGCGTGTGTCTGGGAATTATGGGGGTGTCATTATCGAATTAACCAACGACCTGCTCTTATATCAGAATAAGTAAGGAGCTGTATTATATAGTCGACCGTTGAACTTTTATAATCCGAAAGTTCGTTATATGTTTATATTATGATATAAACATGTATATATATTGTATATGCAATATATATTTAATAATTTAGTTGAAAAACTTAAAATTATGTAAATATATTTTGCCTTGATTACACTTAATATATATTTTTAATTTTTTTAAGTTACACCTGAAAAGGTATTGACTGTATTTTAATGGAGATCAATATTGGAACTTTAGGCTTATATAAGGTTTTTTTGAAAGTGTTTATAGAAATCAAAAACTATGCAGTTAAAATTCAAATAATCTTGCATGATAAATCATAAACTTTTTGTCGTCGAAATACTAGAAAAAAAGACTCTTATAAAATGTCAGAGGTCTAGAGATTGTGGATCAGTTGGAGACAACCCCGCTGAAAGCTCTGTCAACAGCCTGGCAACCCTGACCGAAGCAAAGCCACCAGACAATGGAAACACTTAATTCAACAAAATAAGCCATTGTCTAGTTGTGATATTTATAAACCTTTTTTTGGCCACAAATATTAATTTACCCTCGGCAAAATCTTTTCTTTGTCAAACTAAGAAAACACTTGCAATACCTAATCCTTTCAATAGGCTCCACAGAAAATTGTTTGTTTTTTTCATTTATAATAAAGCGGATTGGTTACGCTTTGTTGCTCAAATTTAGACACTGACCTAATCAATCGAGTTAAAAATCGAGACCCTATTAAGGGATTTGTGCAGTAGTCGTCTCCGCCATCAATCATTAAAGATTGTACAATGATTGATGATATTATGTAAACGAAATGCCCTAATCCCAGACCACAGAGAGGGAAATAAATAACAGCATTGGCCTTAGATGAACTTCTTTCTACAATTTCAGATATAGCATTTGTATTTTTTAAATTTGATATTTAAATCAAGCTAATTAAATAATAAAACATCTTTAAAAGTGTGATTAAGCTACTTTTAAACTTTTGGGATCCTGTTGTGGTAAAATATCAAAGTTTCACCATGAGCAATGAAATTTTTATTGAATTGACAACCAAGTTTGAGAACATTTTGCTTAGTGTAGTACCAGTTTCCACTGGTCAGCGACATTGACCGCCGCGAAACCAATTGATTTGGCCTCGTGCAACGAAATTTAAGCAAATCCAACCTGGAATGATCTTGGATAACTTGTGAGGAAATTTAGACATAATGAATCTGTTTTTTTGCTAAAATATGAACATGTAGTTTTGTTAGCTCTGTATTTATAGGCATATTACGATTCTAAAATTTTTTATATAGATTATTTATAATTTATTAAGATCGGACTATTCTTAGCTGACTTAGAATATTGCGGCTATATAAAGAGTAGTCTCCTTGCGCACGCTTACCAGTGCTCATCGTCACTACATGATTGTGATCCATAGTGATTATTGTCATATTTTTGTAAAAAAAAAAAAAAACTCCAAAAAATTTATTTTTGGCCCACTAGAAATAAAATCCTGGTTAGTATTGCTTAAAACTTGATATTGTCATAACATTTTCAATCAGCTAAATTATTTTATTTTTGACCAATTTTCGAGAAAAGTTATAATTCAACCCAATGTACAAAATCCAAAAAAGTGACACAATAATCGGTTGCGATGAGTCTTTCGCAGATAGTTCCAGAACAATTACAAACGTTTTAAAATATAAAAAACAAAAGTTTAAAATGTTTCCTTCAATAAGTAGAGAACAAAGTAAGTTCAAAACAAAAACATAATTAGTTTTTGACTAGTTTGTAATTATAACTAACAAACTTCTAGAATTATATAAAGAATTTTAAAAATTGTGTAACAACTTAAAGTAAATTTATCAACATCAACAGCATTACTGTTTCCTTAACGTAGATTTTATACCCTTGAATAAAAAACATTTTATTTTTAGTTTTTTTGTTTATGCATTTATTATATTATATGGTGAAATCAATTTTAAAATCGACCTCTCAAAATGAATTCTATGACACTTTCGGTTATACAAATGAATTAAAATAGTTGTATTTTTTTGTGTTTTTTAAGCTTTTGTTTTGTATAATTTTGGATTAACTAAGGGGAAAGACATGCGACGACACGAAATGAACATCAGATAGGATGTCCACATATATGTAGATATATATACTCGTATATGTAGATATAGGTTTTAAGTAAATTGTTTGCCAATTTGCGTATCTATATGTTGTGTGTATATATATATATGCGAAGTCATATCCGTAGACTTAGATGGCTAAAAAAAACGTTTTGAAAATCGAAAAGACAAAATGAAGACGAGATAGTTGCAAGTATAAAAAATATGTTTATGTTTGTAATTCTTTTCACAAATCTTTCATCCTCATCGTTTTTATATAAAATCTTCAAACTTCTATATCCACAACCTCAACCTGGCCAGCAGTATGCGCGTTTGTGTATGTTTTTGTTTCTATGTTTATATTTTCAGCGACCTTAGTTTTTTATTTTTTTTTGTTTTAGGTGGAAACAGGAAGCGGCAACAAGCAAATTTTCGTTGCTTATCTGCGATTGATTTTTGATTATTCTTGGGATGGGATTTCTCAGTATGTTCATCTATAATATATTAATGTGTAGATCATCGTTCAACGTTTATAAAAATATAATATATGTATGTATGTTTCGCCACGCAGTTTGAACTGTTCTCTAAAGACTTTACTTTTGGGATGTCGATAATGCACCAATGTGGGAATATTTATACTATAAGTATATCTGTAAATGGATATGTTTTTTATTTTCTCATTTATTTCGCCAACTTTATCATTGATTTTACGTTAAGGTTTTTGTGTGAGCATTAAAATTTTCTTGGAATGAATTCTCGTAGCAGACTCGACGAATTAACAAAAGTTTGAATGCTGATGGCAGAATCAAGAGTTGGAATCGGTTTATCTTTACAGGTAAAAGTGCATTTCACAACTATGGAAGAGGATGTCTGTATAATAATAATAATTTTTAAATATATATATGTTTTTTGTTTGTACTCCCCATTCAATAGTCATAAAACGCACAGTGGGTTGTTGAACTGGACTTCATTGGTTTACATAGAAAAGTATACAAAACTAAATTCCTACTTAATTAAGGAAAAAAAATGTTGGAAAAATAAGCGAATCGAAAGAAGGTTAACATCTTTTTCAAATAAGGGCTTAAAGAAGTTTTTTTGTTTTTTCTTTAGTCTAGGTCTAGGGTAAATAGAAGGAGTAATTATGCTATTACATATTTCATATTTTGTGGTTCATTGTGGTTGCTCTTATGCGCCTGTCGATTTCTAGATATATGTTTATGTATATTTAATATTGTATTGTATTTCGCCTCTCGTTCGTTCTACGCTCTTCTTTTCTTTTTTTTTTTTTATTTTGTGTTTGTTAAATTTTATTTTAAATATCACGGCATTCAGCTGAGGTCTGATCTGATCTATTTCTTATGCTTATATATCTTTCCGCAAGATTTTGTTTTCTCTTTTTATTGCATTGGCATTTCACATTTTTTAGTTTTCGGGGGGGCTTTGTGTGTTTTTTTCAAACATCAAACAATTAAGAAAATAGGCTTCCGGATATCGACTATCGACTACTTTTGGACTAAACAAAACAAGCAAAATTAAACTACAATAGCTCGTCAGAGACACAGATACAGATACGAATACCAATGCCGATGCCGATGCAGATGCAGATGGCGATGGAGCTGGAGCTGGAGTTACAGATACAGATACAGAGAAGGGGCAGGGCAAGCACCAAAAGCTATGTCTAGGGATCCTCGCCAGCAGCACGCGGACTGAAGAGCTGGGCGCAGATGCGTCGCAACTGGAGCTGACCGCCCAACAGGCCCGCCCTCTGCATTAACTCTCACAAATTCCGCCGTCCCAGCTGGTGATCCTCCCGATCCCGTTCCCGATCCAGATCAGCATCCTCCTCCTCATCATCCTCAGCCTCATCCTCATCCTCATCCTCGCCATTTAGATCAACGTCCACCTCGAAACGCGATGAGCTACCACCTCGCTGGGGCACTGCTCCAGTGGCGGTCGCACTCTCGCTAAAGTGCATCAGATTGGTGTCCATCAGGCCGTTGGTCAGGCTGAGTGGCGGCGACGACTGCGACGGTGGCCCCTCTAGCGAGAGGCGACTGTTGGTGCTGATGCTGCTCAGGCTCAGCTGATCGTCGAAGACCTCGATGTTCACCACCGTGGAGAGTTCACCGTGTTCACCGAATGAATGCCGAATGGGATAATCTGCGGCATCCGTGACCTCTGGTTTCTGGCCCTTGTTGGTCAGCATCGTGTTGGGATTTAAGTTGCCTTTGGTTGGGATTATGTTGTTGTTGATGTTATTGTTGTTGTGGTGGGCCATGCCATCCAGCTGATCCGTGGTAAAATAGTTGCCTAAATAAGAAACATATTTTACATTATTTTATGTTTAAGTTTGGAATATTTTAAAATTCAATATATTTATATTTCATATCATTTTTTTTTCGATAAAAAAATTTGTACGGTATTCCTGGAATAACTCAATAATTTATAATATCCTAAGTTTTTTTAACTCAATTAATAGTTAATTCAAAATATTTTATTTATAATACATATTATTATTATTATTAAACGCTTGAAAAGTCTATTTAAAATTGTATTTTATGTTGAATATTATTTATATTAATTTAATAGGAAATCCTTTTTATATTAAATAAACAAGCATAGTCGTAATAAACGGGATACAAAAAAATATATTTTTTTAAACCTAGTTCAAAATAATGGTTTTAGGACTTAAAATATCACAAAACCATTCAAATGAACATACCACATTTATATTTTGAAAACAATGTTTATGTTTATTTCATGATTTTTAAGGTATTAAGCCTGCAAAACTAGATTCCCAAACCCAGTAAGAACACCTTACAGCCGCTTTTGTTGTTTTAACTAAAATTGCATTTATTTAATTATACATCATTTAATTAAATTAAATTTTAGTGTTTAGCGATTTCCTTGCCTCCTTTTTTCATCCAACTATCCATCTCTCAAACGTAAATCATAAATACTGCGAGTTAGAAATAATTTGTATACGACATATATGTACAGAAAATAATTGATTTCCTTTCTTTTTACAATCTTTTAAAGAAAATAATGGAAATAAAAAAAAAAAAACAAATTAAAAACATACACAAGAGACCATTTTCTAATAAATTTAATAAATTAACAAACATCGAGTATGGTAAAGAAACAATATATAAAATAAAAAAAAGACTTCGAGTGTGGGAGAAACTAGATGAAACTTAACTGAGTATGGAAAAAACTTAACGAAAGCAGAGCCTAAAACAAGTTCAAAACAATTGTGACATTGGACAATTAGCATTCTAATCAATATGTTTTATAGATATTAGTTGCTTGCAAAAGTCACACGCAGTTGGATTTTGGGCAGCAGAGAAAGTGTACAATTTCGTGGGAAAATCATTCTATGGATTTAAATTGATACTTCTAGGGGTTGCATTTTTAATTAACCATTAACTCCAACTGTGTGCCCTGCAAGCTATAGCTGCATGTGTGTGTGTGTGTGTGTGTAAGCTAAGGGGCAGGATATCAACTTTACAAATTTCGATTTCCACACTAAGCGGATTTTCGGGGGCCTTTTTATATACAATTTGAGAGCATTAATTATTTTTGATACTTGATCAGTGTTTACGTTTAGGCCTTTTTCTTTCCTATATATTTATATATATAATTTTTGTGTGGTTTATATAAATATATCTGGTTGTATTTATAATTTCTAGAAGTGTATAGCTAACAATATAACTTTGCACTTAAAATCGGTTAGTAATTAAATATTTTTTGTCGCTTTTCCTCGTTTGTTTTTATGTATGTTTTTTGTCTAAACGAACAGCTACAGTCGTTTTCTTATTTTTTTTTTTTCGTTTTAAATTATGAATTATAACTAACTTTTTTTGTTTTTCTTTTCGATAAATCACAATTTTTTTTGTAGAGTTTTGTGTTTTGTTTTTTTTTTCTTGGGTTTTTGTTTTGTGGTTACTGAAATGATATACTTTTCTCGCACACAGCTAATAGTTAAGAATCTAGAGTCATTATCTGTCGTGGTTGCTTGTCGTTCTTGTATTTATAGCTTTTAAATGCTGGGTGTTTGCTGCTGTCCTGTGGGATGTCCCCTACTACTTGTCTCTGGTTCTGCCCACCGGCTGCTCACCAACTTCCTCCTGCTTCAAGATGGGATCGTGCTGGCCTGGCCGGTTTGGCTGATCATGATCATGACCATGATCATGATCAGGTTGTCCTGGCTCTTCCGATGGTAATGCATGATCTGAAGGAGGCGAAGGAGGATGCTGTTGGAGCGCATGGGCAGTGGGTGCTCCATCTTGTCGATTGGCGGCGTACAGATGCCACAGCACCACCAGGCTAAAGACGCACAGCAAACAAATCGCTAATTCTTATCTCTTGCGTCGCTTCGTCTTCTTCTTTGTGGCACTCGGCGGGCTGGCCACGCCCACGCCCAATCCCACAGAGGTTACGCCTCCGGTGGCGGTGGCTTGGGACGTGCCAGAGGAGGTGGCAGCACCCATGGCCATGCTGCCAGCAGCACCAGCTGCCCCGCCTGCGGAATGGGATGGCAAGCCAATGCCGAGGCCCAGGCCCGTAGGATCCGGATGAATAGTGGTCTCCACGCTGCTCTCCTCCGCCGAGGATGTGGACGAGGAGGTGGCCGCCTCGATGGCGGCTATCAGATTGATCTTGTGCTCCAGCTTCTTGGTCTTTAGCTTGTGCGGTGCGGCCTGGGTGGTGTGTGTTGAGGAGCCGTAGACCAGATTGTCATCGGATGTGGTGGCCGGCAGGGGTCCGTCGCTGTCTGTGGTGGTAGCGATGGTCGGGGCCACGCCACTGCTGCCAAAGTGCAGCAGATCCTCGGGCAGTGATTGCTCTGGCTCCTTCGGATGCAGCTCCTCCCTAACTCCATCGTCGTCATCATCGGGCATCGCCATGGCAGCAGCAGCAGCACCAGCACCAGCTGGATCCTGCACATCCAGCTGGGAATCACACATGCTAATGCTGATCAGCGGACGCAGCTCCTCATCGTCCGGTTCCCGATCTCTTTCCAGCTGCTGCTGCTGCAGCTGGAGATGCTTCAACCGCTTGTGCTTCTTGCTCAATTTCTTTACAGGTTCCTCCATAATGACGATCTCCTCGGATCCGGAAGAGTTGTTCGAGGTGGAGGTGGATTTCTGCAGGGCCAGTGCATCCAGGCTAATGTATACGGGTGGTTCTGGTGTGGTTTCCATCTCGGCCTGGGCCTCTGGTTCAGATTCCTGCATCCGTTCGTTCTGCTCGTTTTCATAGTGCAGCGAACCGCACAGGGCCAGAATCAGATTCTGTTCGGTAAATCCCCTGGGTGG
Organism: Drosophila gunungcola; assembly: GCF_025200985.1. Lineage (NCBI taxonomy): Eukaryota > Metazoa > Arthropoda > Insecta > Diptera > Drosophilidae > Drosophila > Drosophila gunungcola. Next base: position 10,969 of record NW_026453223.1, on the reverse strand, counting down.
TGGGGAAATCTTGCGTGGGATCGCTGCATTCTCCTGCAGCGGGCTTTCAAAATTAATTAGACTGACCGGATCCTTTTTGGAGTCGCCCTTGACCTCCAGGGGTTCGAGAGCAGGAAGCGGTGGCAAGGCGTCCAGTGGCTTCAAACCGCAGAGGAAGTCCTCGAAGTTGTCCTTGACCTCTTTTGGAGGAGTGGTGAGTCCTGGCAGCAGTTTCTCATCTCGCTTCTTCTCGGGACTCATTTTAATGGGTTTCTTGCCCAGGCTGGGATAATCCTGAGCCGCGGGCAGTTTTGGTGGAGTCTCTTCGATGACTCGCCTCCAGGGACTGGTCACATTGGCCGGGATGAGGGGTTTTTCGGTTTCAAGAGGCTTTTCCTTTTCCTTGACCTTTTCTTTTTCTTTGCGCTCCCTGAGTTTGTTCTCTTTTTCCTTTTGCTCCTCTTTTTCCTTCAGTTTCGCCTCTTTTTCAGATTTTTCTTTCTCCTTAAGCCGTTCTTCCCTTTCCCTTTCTTTAAGTTTTTCTTCCAATTCTTTTGCCTTCAGCTTCTCCTCTTGTTCCTTCTCCTTGAGCTTATCCAGCCTTTCTTGCTCTTTGAGCTTTTCTTCTCTCTCTTTTTCCTTAAGCTTCTCCTCCTTTGCCTTTTTTTTAAGCTGCTCCTCCCTCTCCTTGATTTTTTCTTCACGCTCCTTCTCTTTGATCCTTTCCTCCTCAAGCTTTTCTTCTCTTTCCTTCTCCTTAAGTTTTTCTTCCTTCTCCTTGATCCTTTCAGCTCTTTCCTTCTCCTTGAGTTTCTCTTCTCGATCCTTCTTTATCCTTTCTTCTCGCTCTTTTTTGACCTTTTCCTCTCTTTCTTTCTCTTTAATCTTTTCTTCTCTTTGCCTTTCTTTGAGCTTTTCTTCTCTCTCCTTCTCCTTGATCTTTTCTTCCATGAGCTTCTCTTCCTTTCGCTTCTCCTTTAGCTTTTCTTCTCGCTCCTTTTCCTTGATCTTTTCTTCTCGCTCCTTTTCCTTGATCTTTTCTTCTCTTTCCTTCTCCTTAATTTTTTCTTCCTTGATCTTTTCTTCTCTCTGCTTCTCCTTTAGCTTTTCTTCCCTTTCCTTTTCCTTGATCTTTTCTTCCTTCAGCTTTTCTTCTCGTTCTTTTTCCTTAATCTTTTCTTCTCTTTCCTTGAGCTTAAGCCTTTCTTCTTTTTCTTTTTCCTTTAGTTTGGCTTCCCTTTCTTTTTCTTTAAGCTTTAGCTCTTTCTCCTTGGCTTTCTCCTTTTCCTTGTCGATTGTCATGGTTGCTACTGCTCCTCCTGGTTGTTGCTTCTTTTTGGCAATCTGCGGGGGTTCTTTATCAGTTTCATGCTCCTGCTCTTCCTCTACCTCCTCATCCTCGTCTTCGTCCTCCGCATCCGGTGCACTTGTCTCCACATGCAAACTTAATCCCTGGGCACTGGCACTGCTCACCATGACAGCAGCAATGCTGCTCTTGTTGGCCAGCAAGCTATCGGCATGATCCGATTCCGGATCCGAGTCCTCCTCCTGGACGTTCATCTCCTCCTCCGCCACAATCTTGTCCTGTTCCGGGTTCTTTGATTCTGGCTTCCTTTCGCTGACTTTTCCGCTGGTCTTTTGCTTGTTACTCTTGGCCTTCTTCGCTGATTTCGCGATAGCGGTTGTGGTGCCCTCATCCTCAGAGGTGCCACTTCCACTTTTCTGGCTGGCAGTTTTACTGTTGTTGATGTTACCCTTCGGCTTGTTGAGATGCGAAAGTTCCGCGAATTTCTGTGCTTGCGCAGCATCCTCGGCGGCTGCCAGGGATCGCAGGGTTTTCTGCTGTTGCTGCTGCTGCTGTTGCGCCTTGTGCGATTGCTTCTGGGATTTTTGCTTCTCCTTCTGGACAAGCACCTCATCCACCTCCTTGGCAATCACTGGTACAATCAATTTATTGACCAGCACCACTGGCGGTTGGCAATTGGCCTGGTCCAGCTCCGATGGCGTGGCCTCCTCCGCCTTGCGATCCTTCTGGAGGAGTTTTTGCCTTTCGACCGGATCACTGCAGAAGATGGCAACCACTGGCCGGAATAGGGCTTCATCGCAATTCTCATGGATCACCGACTCCTCGGCGGCCAGTTGGCCCACCACCTCATCCAGCATATCCGTCTGCAATTCACCGGAGATGCCTGCATTCAGATCCGTGACCGTGCCTAAGGGATTCACCATTTTCTCCACGCGGGAATAGCTGCAAATGTTGGGCAAGACGGAGGCCAGGGCGGAAATGGAATCCATCGAATGCAAATGCGTCTCCGTCGTCTCCGGCTGGTGCTGATGCTCCTCAACCTCGTCCAGGTCATTGAGAGTCTCGTGCTCGGCAAGGGCATCGTAATAGCAGGCATTATCACAATTCGAGGACAGACTTCCTCCGCCGGCGGCCAAGAGTTGATCCGCGGAGGCCGGGACCGAGGAGGCCAGGTGATCGCCACATGGCGGAGCAGCCTGATCTGGAGCTGCTGGAGACGGGGCAACAACGGTGGGGCACAGGACACAGAACACAGAGCGGAGAAAAAGAGAAATAGAAGAGAAAACAAATTATGAGAAAAGCGCATTTTGGTTCGTACAGGAAACAAAAAACAAAAAGCCAAAGGCGAATTTTGATTTGGATCTTGATTCGAAGTTTTGAAAATGTTTAATTTGAAAATACATTTAAGCTTCTGTTGTTTTTTTCTATTTATAGTTTTTTAATACTTTAGCTAAGCTTGGTTTTTTTATTGGCAGTAGCGCATCTGAAGTCTTTTATTTTTCGAGCAGTTGATCGATCGAAAAGGAAGCGGAAAACACTCAAAACAAAAAAAGGAAAATCGAACGTGAAACAGAAATTAAAATTTTGTAAGTTTATCATATACATTTGTTTGGGCAACTCAAAAAATGGAAAACGAATATAAGCTTTTTAATCTGTCATGTTTTTTCTGTTTTTTTTTTTATTTTGTTTTAGTGTGAAAACGAAAAGAATTAAAAATTAAAGTTAAGAAAATAGCGTGACATTGATTTTGGGGAAATAATAAAGAAACTGGATATTATAGTGAATTTTGAATTGCGTTTTCGAAATTTTAATGGCTTTGGCTTTTTATTAAAAGATTCATGTAGATTAATGTGCTCTTTCCTCTCAACCGTTCTTTCTCTCTCTTTCCCTCTTGCTTTCTCCCTCCCTCCATCTCACTCGCCCCCAATCACTCTATGGCTTTCTCACTCGCACGTGCAATGATTTAGAATTTTCCTTCCGTCATTTTTAGCAAACGAATAAATTTAAAAGTGTATTAAATAAATCACGAGAGACAAGGGACAAAAAGGGGGCACCCATAAAAGGAATGAAGCAGAAGAAGAAGAGGCAGCGGCGAAGCAGAGGGGTGAAAGGTGCAACACTGTGGTGAAAAGTGCAACCATGTGGTGAAAGACGTAAGATTAAAGGTTAAAAACATACAAAACGGGGTGAGCAGAGCAAAATTGAACAGGACGTGTTGGTGAAAAGTGTGAAACGTGAACAGACGTGTTAAAAAGGGGCAACAAGTATAAATAAATGCTAAAATGTATACAAGAAATTTAAACGAATACCAATATTGCTAATAAATATGTGTATTGAAGTGGTAAAAAGTAAAAGCGGATAATAAAACATAAACACTGTTAAATTAAATTTATTCGAATAAGATAAATGGCAAAACATAAGAAAAAAGAATTAAAAACAGTCTTCAAAAGCATAAAACTGGTGAAAAGTATTTAAGAAATCTTAAAATTATAAATAAATGTGTTATCAAGAGTGTTAAAATGTAAGAGTCTAATAAAAAAGTAAGAGGGTTATTGAAAAAGAATCGATATCTTTCTTAGTGGAGAAAAAAGCCATCAAATCGATATTTGGAGTACCAAATTTTTTATGGGAAATCTGACATGATCGGGGATACGTATATTTCCATACATTCTACCCGATCTGTCCGACCAAATTCCAAAGAATTTAGTGCACGTCAGGATTTAGAGCGACCAATGGGGCAAACAAATGTTAAAAGTAGATTTGTATATATGGTTGGGGTTTTGTGTCTTTTATTTGAATAGGGACACTGCTGTGACAAAAATGTGGTTAGCTTAAATTTAGTTGACATTAAAATAGAAATAGGTTAATTTAGTTGTATGTCAATTACGGCTAGACAAAAACACCAAATAAATTCATTGTTAATTTGTATAAATGACTTTGGTTCCGACTAGAAAAATAAAATTCCAACAACGTAAGTTTAAAAAAAAACCCAAACACTTACACCACAAAAACACTCCAATACACACGTTCACACAAACACACAGAGAGAAAGAGGAAAATGTAAATGGATGAAGAATGAGGAGAAAGCTTTGTGAAATGAGAAAGTAGAGTTCAAGGATCATGCAAAGGTGAGAGGTAGGAGGGATGGCTGTAACATCATCATCATCAGCATCATATCATCAAAGTTCATCAACCAACAACCAATGCCAATTTCGTGGTGTTTTATAACCAAGATTAAAAAACATTTTTTTTTGTTTTTGTTTGACCACCAAAAATATTTTGAATTAAACATTTTCATTTTGAAAGCGTTCGAAATTAAAAAATTTAAAAATATATACTTAGAGATAAATATGTGTTTTTAAAACAAAACAAAAAGTAAACAAAAATTAAAGATTGAAAAGTAAAGGAGAACATAAAATACGTTTGTATAGATCGTAGACAATTAATAAACAGATTTGTGAAGACATCAAGAACCAGCTAACGATCAATGAGGATGCCTTTGATTCCAGGGATTTATTCACTGTGTGTGGCCGTAACAAAACGACCACACAAGCAAAAAACCCTTGCCAAAATCATCGGCTAGTCTTGCACAACATGCGATATTTATGTATACATCTATCCAGAACGGTAAGGGATTTGCTAGACACTCACCCGTAGTCTCTCGTCGCGCCGCTGCCGTGGATGGTGATTCACGCATGGCGTCCGCCAAATCCTCCTTCAGACGTGTGTCGCCATGCCCATAATCCGAGTCCAAGTGACCATGTCGGAAGCGATCCATCAACTTGGGACTCTGCTCAATGCTGCCTATTAGGTCCAAGGAAAATACACGTTAGTTCTGGATGCAATTGGGCCAGGATGATCCTCTACTCACTGTAAGATCCCGATTCGATTAGAACCGGTACTCCGGCACCGCTGCGTCCCGTCACTGCAGAGCTACCGATGCCACCTCCACCCACCGAAGTGGCCGCACTTAGAGGCATGTTTAGCGGACTGGAGCGATCCTTGCCTCCCACCGAACCCACTCCCAAGGCCGAGGAGGCAGCTGCCGTCGAGGGCAACGCGGTGGTGGTCGTCTTGGTAACGCCTATCTCCACAGCCTCCGCATCGACGTGGTTCAGATTGGAACTGGACAAAATAAAACATACAAGTGAGTTTGGCTAAATTAAAAGTCATCAATTGGCTACTACAAAATTAAATGGAATGCAGTAACTCGGCAATACACAAATGAACTATAGATCATTCCTCACCCGCTGGGCGTATTGTAGTTCTTGAAGACGAACTGCGGACCCATCCACAGCCGGCGATGGGGACCTGCATGCGTGATGATCTCCACCTGGGCCAGCCAACTCTCGGCCCCGCTCGTCTGGCTCGTCGAAATGATGGGCGCTGTCCAGCAGCAGGCTGGCATGGCGATCCTTGATCAGCCAGTTGTCCAGCGACAGCGGTGGTATGATTTCTTGGGATCCATCCCTGCGCCGACCCAGATTCCACTGGGCGCGGGCCTCCACCTCCAGCTCGATGGGCGTGTCATCACAAATCTTCTCTTTGGCAACATCTGCAATTGATCGGTGATTGCCAAATAAGGTAAGCTGATAGAAAACCGAAAAGGCGGGCAACTCACGTGAGGCTAGCTTCGTGTCCAGGTCATACTGAATAAGCGCCCCGTGGCCGGCCATCACGAAGAGCGAGTCCACCGCCTTGCGCTGGACGCGGTGCGGCTGCTCTCGTGTCGCCATCGGTGGCTCCAGCAGCCAGGAGCGCGACTTGGCGAAGATGGAGCAGACGCTCAGCGGCTTGCCACTGTCGTCCGACAGCGAGGAGAGGCGCTGTCGCTGCCGTTGGCTGCTGCTGCCCACGCCGACGCCTCCATGACCGCCGGAACTCACACCAGTGCCCATGCCTCCGCCGCCTCCGGACACCCCACCACCCACGCCCAGACCCGCCGATCCTGGCGGCGATCCGAGGGTAAAGGGCTGGCGCAGCTGGGCCAGCGGCTGCACCACCGACGGCCGCGGATACGGCGGCAATGTGGGATTGTGATACGGCTGCAGCGACTGCACGAACGTCGTGCTCTCCGAGTGCGAGATCGGCGAACTGGAGCGCCCGTCTGCTCCCAAACCGGCGCTCCGGTGGAAGCGCGACAGCTTGTTGACCACGTGCAACGAGGTGTGCGTGCGAACGCCCATGGCGCCACCGTAGGGCGTGATGGGGAAGACATGGGTGGTGCCGCGCAGCGTGGACACGGCAGCCCAGCGCGAGTCCAGCGAGAAGGCGATATGCTGCACTTTGGCGCTTGTATCGCCCCGATGCAGAACGTACAGGTGGTGTACGGCGGCCAAGCTGGGACCCACCGGATGCGGCTGCACCCGGAACACGTGAAAGTCGTGTCCGCGCCGATCGGCGGTAAGGAGCAGCATGCCGGAGCTGTCGAACTCCATGGCCACCAGAGCCTCGCTGTGGGCGACGAAGTGAGCCACGATCGGATCGCCACCGCCCTGTGAGCCGCCCATGGAGCTCAACGGGGTGCCTGTCGTGGGACTGTAGTCCTTCACCGGATGCTGCAATTTAAAACAGTTCGGTTCAGGTGTGATTCAAATGGCGTAGCAATGGCAGATTTCTTCTACAACCCACCTTCACATCGATGATGGTGACCACACCCGACTGCTTGGCATCCTGACCGCCACTGGCCGAGTCGAAGCTGCTGCTCTTAGAGCTGGCACCGCTGCCGGCGGTGGTGCCCGTCAATCCGGCCGCCACCTGCTCGCCCAGTTCGCGCAGTCCCTTGCCCAGAGATTTGGCCGCATTGAGCACAGTGGCCGTGTAACTGGGAACGCCCTCGCCATCGCATCCGCCGCCGCTGCGCTTGGAGTGCAGTAGCTTGTGCTCCGCATACGCCAGCCAGCGTGGTCCCAGCGCAATGGGATTGGGGTTAATCCTGCAAAGAAAGATCAATTAATTTTGAATTCGTTCACATTTACATTAAATAGGTTCTGCGCAAATACAAATTTAATCGATTATTTCATCTACATCGTTCATTTATTTTGATTTTAAAATTAATACAAATAAATAAGGGCAAGAATACAATAATTCGAGTCCCAAGAACTAAATTTACTCACCCCGGACTGGGATAGCAGGTGGTGATGGTGAGACGATCCTCCAGCGTCCTGGCATCGAAGACGGCGATCCGCTCGTGGAACGTGATGACCACCGCCGACCGATTGGCCTGAATATCCAGCACGGCGTTCTTGAATTTAATCGTCTTGACCTGGACGCCCGTTTTGAGGGACATAAAGTTTACGCCACTGAATTGGGCAGCGGCCGATACGCCGATACCGCCAACTCCTCCCCCCGAGCCGCCAACTGTTGTGACTCCTCCGCCGCCACCCAATCCCGAGCCACCTGCCAGTAAACCACTGGCCGCTGCACTGCCTCCATCGACGAGCGCCACCAACGGACGTTTCTCGGCAAAGGCATCGACCGGCTCATCCGCCCGCCCGTTCTCGTCCAGAGCGGCAGCCGTGGCCGGCGTGGGCAGCACCCGGAGGGCAGTGACGACGCCGTGGCGCCAGGATAGCACCTCCACAGCCTCGCCATTGGCTGGGATGGCCCACACCTGGACGCCCAGACCATAGCCGAGTATTAGGAGCAGGGGCGGAGCTGCATTACCCTCCAGTTCCCAGTCGTCGCCGAAACGCGGATCGCTCACATCCGCACCCGTTTCGAAACGGGCCCAGGTGATGGTGTCCTTGGGATCCTGTACCGGCTGATTGGCCAGGGTCACATCGTTTATGAAACCGATGGCCGAGTCGAGGATCGAGCGATCCGACACTGTTTGCGGTGGCACAATGGCTGGAACGGAGGTGCCGCCCGATTTGCTGCTGCTGCCGCCAGAGCCGGATCCGGGTCCGGAGACCGATCCAATGCCGGAACCGACCACGCCGGAGGGATGGCGGCGTGGCGAGTCCGCGGACATGATGCGGATGCTGGGATTAGCCGGTGGTAACTACTGGCCGCCGGAATCGCTCCTCTTCTAGCTGCTACCACAGCTGGTGCCAATGATGCAGTGCCTCCACACTGGAGGGCAGTAGTCGGCAGCGGGCGGCTGTGCGTGGTAGTTGGCTGTGGGTGGCGGGAGGTGGGTGGCAGTGGGTGGCGGTTGGCAGTTCTCGCTTGTTGCTCTCTCGCGTGTGTCTTTCTCTTTTGTCGCCTCTCCTGGAGACACTGTGTCTGATCTGTTGTTGTCTCTTCCTGCTCTTTGGCTCTCCCTATCTCTATCCCTCTGTCGTTGGCTCTCTTGTTGTCAACTGTAAATAGAAAGCAAAAGCAATAAATAAACAAATTGTACAATATCACACATACGCGTCGTCCTCTTTCGCTATTTTTGGGGTGAACCCAAAAAGGGGGCAGTTTTGAAACACACTAAATAAAATGTGTCTACACCTCAAAAACCTTGACTGCCATTTGTGTTATATGCACTCTGAACTTGTAGTTTAAACTTTAAAGATCTTATGATAATAAGCTGGACTTTTTGTTGGTTTATGCATATTATTATTACACATTTGTAACGTGCGCAAACTTGTTCCATATCTCATTTAAAAAAATATTGCATATGATCCCGATTATTTGCTTTCCATTTTTTCCGAAGTGTAAATGAAAATTAAACCGTTCTGTTTTCAATCTACTTATGGAAATCAAATTCAGAAAATAATTACTTATACAGGCAATGAATTAAAATATATTTATTAAAAACGTCAGCACTACATATGAGTGATAAACTACATATATTTCCCTTCTGGCAGCTATTACGAATCAACTTTCTGTTTTGTTTTTTTTTAAACAAAGAATTAACAATTAACCAACGTCCACCCTAAAGCGCACATTTCATGGTCCCATTTGGTCATTCCATTTCGTTCCGTTTTCCCTTTGTCTCAATCAAACTGCTTTAATCTTTAGACAGAGCCACCCCCACCCACCACACCACCCACTCACACCCCTATCCCCATCCACTTTTCGCTCTCTTGTTACCAATTTATTAGCGCATTACGTGTATTTTCTGCTTTGCGCTTTGTTTTTGTTTTTATTATAAATTTACTTTTTCGGTTGCTTTGTGTACCCCCTTCTTCCTTGTCAATTCCATGGGGCGCAAAATAAATGCAATAAAACAACAACCAAATATGCTTACAAATTTAATGTTCGTTGTTTTTTAAGCGCACACACAAAAAGCAAAACAAGCTTCAAACCACAACAACAAACCTCAAAGTCACGAAGAAATCATCAGGCCATTTGCTTTAGCTTTTAGCTTCTAGTTTCAATTTTCTGTCCCTTATTCCTCCGATTCGCCAGCAAAACGCAATATGCAAACACAAAGAACCAAGCAATACGGTTCTCTACCCGCTGTTTCCCATATTTATTGGAAATAACCGTTTAAGCCAATCCAAGATCTCTTTCTCCTCTTTCTTATTGGCAAAACATAAGGAACTGACGAGAATAGGAAACGACAACCAAGCAACAGTTGTCCAGAAATGGAAAATTTATTAACCCCTTTGACCGCACACAAAAACTTTGGACAAACATATGGATAATATTGAAAATAACATTTACATAATTATTTAAATACATACATATGTAGTTATTTAAAGTGCTTTATATCTTGATGGAATATATAGTTCATTCACTTTAAAAAATTGTAGTGTTTTTGAAAATGGGTTTTTCAAAAAGGGTTTGCCCTGTGCAGCACTTTTGGGCTTATAAAACAATCGAATTCGGGATCTGATGTTACGATTTAATAATAATCTTCATTAATATTTTTTTGTTTAAGGTTTTTATTGAAATTTTAATGATGTTGAGACGTTATGATACATTTGATCATAACATTTTAATAGCAAGTCAATGAGTTGAATTTCTGAAAATATACCAATTCATGATCTAACTAAATTTATCCAATTTATAATGTGCTAATTTATAATGTACTAATTTAGCCGACAACACCCATTCGAAAATGATTTAAAATGTTCAAAGGACATCGGGTGAACGATCCCTATCAAATGACGACTCGCTGAATACATGCAGTTCGCCAAACTTGTCCAAGTGTGGTGGCAACTGATTAAACGAGCGTTTCGCCACATATAGATAGAAATGAGGTAATTACCAAGCTATATAGCTATGTACAAATTTGCACATAGCACATAGTATTCCGAATTGGAATTGGGAAATGATAAGGCACGAAGTCGTGTTGTAAAGGCGTAATGATTCAATTAATTGTTTGTAATAATTGCGAAATACCAGAATGGAATTTATAAAGAGGGGCGCATATTTTGGATCCCTCAAAATTCCTGAAACAACATTGTTATAGTGGGGGGGCCTTGGGATTAAGCCTCCGAAAACGATAAAACAAAGCGGGGAGAGGGAGGAGTGCAGCTGCATCGCAGCATTTCTCAATTGGCTTGGCACACGCGCATCAAAAACAATAACTGTAATAGCAACAAGCAATGTCACATACACACTCAACAGCTACTTTAGTGAGAAAGAGAGGGACTACCGCCCCCTCACAGTTTCTATTTCCCACTCACCCACAGCGACCATCGGTAACGCATTTGTCTTTGTTTAGCAATAGGCATCTAAACGGCAATAATTCGCCGTTCGCAGATGCAAGTGCAACAAAGAAGGAAACAGTGAGAGGATTGG